>NC_136478.1:39652180-40252180 GCF_902686455.1 Sciurus vulgaris | reverse complement strand
TGTGCTTCCTGTGTTATGGTTGGGGCGAGGGTCACAGAGAAGAGGAAAAAAAAAAAATCACGTTTCGTCTGTGAAAGTTTTCCAAATTAACCGGGTTCCATTCACAGGAGTCCTCCCACCGTGCTCAGCAAATGATTCAAAGCCTCCACATGATTTCATCTGTGCAGACTCTAATCCACTTACTTAATGAAATACATAATTAACATATTATAATTGCAGTAAAGATGGTTTTGACAGAAATCATTTCCCGTATCTAATACCGTGGTAATTTAATCTGTTCCCCACTCCCTAACACGACCCTCTATGATTAAGTTTCATAAGAATTTTTTTGATTGATTGACTCATCTGACGGGCTGGGCCTTGCTAAAGCGGTGTCTGTCAGTTTCCGGAGCGGCATGTGAAGTCGCGGCAGATGGCTGCGGTGGGCTCTGTGCACCGTCTCCCTGTGTGGTCTCCCGTCTCCTGCTCTTTTTCTTCCCTTCCCCTGCTTCTAAGTGCCCTGATAATCCACCCTCCACTTGCCTGAACAGCCAACACTGCGTGTTCCTAGCTGCTGCTCTTGCATTGTGGGGACTGTTATTAAAGCCTGGGAATCTGGGACCTGCTTGGATGGGCCGGTTGGAGGGTGGCAGGAGTCAGACGCAGCCTTCCTCACACCTGGCTGTGGCCCCTCCTGCCCACACCTCCCTGGTCTGGCTGCCCAGGGGTTTCAACAGCTCCATCCTCAGGCCAGCCGAACCCTGTGTGTTGGCTGGAGGAGTTGAAGGTGCCTCCACCCCATCCCCTACCCCACCTTGGTGCTACTCTGCCTGGGCGCACTGCAGACTTTGGAGTTGGGGTGATTGCTTTCCCTACCCGTTCTTGGCCTTCCCTACCCGTTCTTGGCCTTCCCTCCATGCTCCTTGAGAAGCAAACATGCACACTTTTCTGGGATATAGAGTAGATTCTGAGCCCCTAGGTTGCTCTTTTATGGGTTCCCGGAGGTTCTGGGAGAATCAGGAATTTAGGGATGATGCTGGTGTTCTGGTTCCTGGGAATGTGAATGAAGTAAAATGCCCCAGGTGGCCCTGGAGGCAGGGAGCTAGTCCCTTGCACAATCTCTAAACAGCAAGGGGGACAACCAGCGCCCTGCAAAGTGACTTAGAAAGTAACTCAGTGTGGGCATCTATATCTGTTGATTTCTCAGTGCTTCTTCAAAGTTGCTACTATATATTAAGCACCCACTGTATACCATGTACTTGGGACCATGTGTTCATTTTAACAGATGAAAAATAGATCCTCCGTGGGATTACATGCTGACTTCAAAGTTGCCTAACATGTGGGTGTAGCGCCCTCCTGAGGGGTCCTGCCCAGGGTAATGGGCCATTGAGATGGGCCTGGAGTGAGGGCTGCAGGTGGGAGGAGCCTGGGAGAGGCTGTCTGGCCAAGGGAGAGAGTCCGGAGCCAAGCTTGGGCTGTGGAAAGCACGAGACCTCTGTGCCTGGAGGAACCAGGACCACTGGATCTGCAAGTTATCCCCATGAACCAGCCCATCACTTCAGTAGGTTCACCCCATTCCTCTATTGTACCTGCCCCATTTCCCCTAAATTGTAATTTTTAAAGTTTTTATTTTATTTTTGATTGACATACAAATATTATATATATATATATATATATATATATATATATATATGAAATTCTTTATGGACTGGTTGTGTCTCCTCATTAGACAGCAGCTCCTGGAACCCAGAGCTGGATCTTTCAACATCCAGGTGGTGTGGATGCAGAACTTGAAGGGTCTGGGGGAAGGCATTGCCTCCTATTCCCTAAGCCCTTGCCCTACCACTGAACCCAAGTGAGTGTTCAGAATGAGGGACAGGGCTCCCTGGAGGCCCCAGTTCTCTTAGACAGCAGCACAGTGCCAGGAACCCCAGTCATCTCCCTTCTCCTCTTTGTGCACATCCTATGGGTGTCTTTCTTAGTGCCCAGGGTTCACTGCCTTCCTTGGGTGTCTGGCACCATGAGCAGGGAGGGCCCCAGGAAGCATTTTTCGTATTCCAAGTGATCCTCCTGGGGTCTCTTGTGACACCAGACATGAAGGACCCCCTCCCCATCGCCTGCAAGAGCCACACCAGGCAGTGGACCTGGACCGAGGAGACCTGTGCACCTGTCCAGGTCACCCTCTTTGTCCCTGTACAGTGAGTGCTGTGCAGGCAGTGCCAGGGCTGAGCCATCCTTCTTCCCCTGAATCTTAATGCAGAGCCCTGCACACAGCCGGTGCCCGAGCTGCCAGTGTGAGGAAAAGCAGCTTATGGCTGCCTGGTGGTAAAGACTTTCCTCTGTTCAAGCAAAGCCTCCTAAGCCCAGAGGGCTGCGAAGCCCTGGTGGGACTGAGGTTGCCCAGCAGAAACCAGTTCTGAGCTGGGGCCACTCGGGTACCCGACAGGCACAAGGGCGGAGGTGTGGCCAGGAGGAAGGCTATCAACAAAATCCAGGAGCTGCAGGCCATGCACGCCTCTGCCTGCTGGCCCTGCGCCTGAGCGTCTGAGTCACTGAGCCAGAGTCCCCGTGCAGCCATGGGGTTTGCATCTGCAGGCCAGGGGGAGGGGCGGCTCCCCGTGAGTGGCAAGTGTACATGAACACCACCACGTCAACTGCCAATATGTTATGAGGCCTTGGTAACAATCCGGAGTCTCCGGGGAGCGCTGCTGCAGTTCAAGTGCACACCAGACAGAGAGAAAACAATTTCTGGTGCCAATAATGCAGCACAGATGAAAAATGTTTTAATATTTGAAGCTGCTTTATGGCAGAAGCGATGACAGTGATGGACTCAATGTCAGCTTTTTTTCCTTAAATGTCATCTTTCGTCTATGAGTTTTCCCTGCTCCGGAGGCATGCAAGCCTAATGCTGGCTCGTTGCAGCCATTGATCATTGATTTTGTTCTAAATGGAAAGCTTGCCAGAAGACTAGAAATTCTGGAATTTATTAGGATTTCTTTAAGAGGCACTTTAGCTCAACAGTTCTCATTACTGTCTTTACAATGTTACTTATTTTTCTTTTTATGTCATATGATTTGTAAAGGGTTAGTTCTCGGAGAACAATATACGATTAAACCATTGTGCGGGCTGGAGCTGCTGGCTTAGTGAAAAGGATTCTCAGGGGGCTAAATACATATTTGACTAGGAAACAGCAACATGGGGCTGTTTTACCAGTGAAATCTGTATTTTGAAATTTGCTGATATGGTTTTGTGCTAAATGGTGTTTCAATGGAGGTTTTGATTAAACAGGGTCACTTAGAAATTCCTACCTCTTAATTCCATGCAGACAGGGCTAAACATTTTTATATTCTGACACTGGCTACATAAACATCCCGGGGCGGGTGTGTATTCAGTCTGATGAGCCCCCCTTGAGCTCTGATTTGACTCCAGGTGGGCCAGGCAAGGTCTAAAAGCTTGTCACTGAATGTATTTACAGGGACATTACTTCATGAACACCAAAGAAGAGTGGCTCAATGTGTTATTACGTATTAACATTTAATATACTCCTATGGCCATATAGAGGTGATCATTCTTCATTTGGTTGAAAAGAACCCATTTGCATTAGACAGTTGGCTAAATGTTTTTCTTTTCTGACTTGTTTCCACTGGCACAAGACTAGTTCAAACAGGTATGTTAGCTCTTGGCTGGGCTGGCTGACATCCTGGCTTTATTACGGAGCGGAGTGCCCAGGGAATGTGAATTATAGTTAGTATCAGCCTTGGCCTCCTAAACACATCACTCAGTCTAGTTGATTATGGAATTTGCTCCAGAGCTGGGGCTTTGAGATCCCTCTCCTGAGTGAGGGGCCTATTTGCACAGCTCTGGGAGATTTTTGCAGCTCCTGTAGGCAGACAAAGAGAAATCCAAGGGAAAGGAAATAGTCTGAGAAGGAGGAGCAGAGAGAGACAGCTCCAGCCTCCTCAGGCCACATCCTGAGTGAGGGTAACAGCTGCTATGTGGAAGGAAACAGACACCGCTCAGCCCCCTACTAGAGAAGACTGTACTGCAGCTGGAATGGGTAAGACAACAGTCTAGAAAAATTTAATCAACATCTGCAAAGCTGGGCTTGAATCTGTGAAAACTTGGGTCCAGTACATTCTCCCATAGCCTAGGCTGAGGCCAAGGACACTTCCTAGGATCAGGAAAGGGCTGCTCTGCTTGGACATACCCACAACACCCTGGGAGGCCTTATGCAGACGACCCATATGCAGATGAGAGGCATGCAAATGCTGCATGGCAATCTCAGTGCTGTGGGATGACAGAAAACTTACTCTTGACCCACCAACCACTATGGCGGTAGCAAATATTATTACCATATCCCTCCTATATTGAGATAGCAATTACTGTGCTATCTGGTTACTCTCATCATCTCTGCATGAAGTCATCAAATAGTCTTCGAAGATATCTCTCTGCTTCCTCTAGTCCTCTGCACAATCCCGACCCATTGTCCACCTAGAAGCCAGAATTTTTATGAAACATGACATAGCTTACCAGCTCAAACGCACAGGGCTTTCCATTTAACAGATCATGTAGGCCTGTTAGATCCTAAAAGTAAAAGTCAGTTGCTTTTATGACCTGACAGACCTCCATGATCCTGTCTTCTTCTTGACCTTCTTAATCTCTCCTTCTCACTCATGCTGGCCTCCTGGCAAATGCTTCTTTCCCAGGAACTTTGTATGTGTGGACCTACTGTGGACCAGTCTCTGCCGATAGTCTCATTGTTCTAGCCTTTACTTCTGGGTTCTACTCAAATGCCACCCCATGCAGTCTTTCCCTGGCTCCCTACCTAAAGTCACCAGTGCACTCTGTCCTCTCACTCTGGATCCCAGGTTGGGTTCTCCTGGAGGAAGGAGATGCAGAGATAGAGTTTGGGGTGCACGATGTTTAAGAGGGATTAACTCCTGTGTAGGCAGAGAGTGAAACACACAGGGCACAGGAAGAAGTTCAGCTGTAACGTGGGCAGCTTGGGAGCAGGTATTGCACATTGATAGCCCTGTGGGCTGAGATGGCTGGCCTTTGACAGTTCACCTCGTTCAGCTCCCAGATGGAGGCTGCCCTAGCCTGGGTCACACTTGTGTCCAAGATGTTTCTGCAGCTAAGGTGGAATCTAAAGGGGCTGACAGCTGGAGGTCAACAGCTGAGCACATTCCCTGTGGCTGAGCATCAAGTCCTTCCCCAGCGAAGGTGGGTCTCCTCTTCTGCAGCACATCGCCACTCTTCCTCATTGTACTACCTGTAATAATGTGTGCATTTATTTATTTCTACAGAAGGACAGGGCCTTATCTGTTTTGACCCCTGCTACATCCACAGGAAAGAGACTGGAATGGAGTCGGGGTTCAGTTAATGTTCATGGAATAAGAGAATGCTTACTAAACATCTTCAGATCCCCTGGACCACCCTTAAGAGTTGATATTATTACCCACATTTAACAGATGAGGAAGTGGAGTGGTATAGGGGCGATCAGACCCATTTAAAATCTGACAACTAGGAGACTCTGACCGAAGGTTTCACAGCTCCTGATTCAAGTCCTTAACCCATGCGTCCCACTGTTTGTGAACTCTCAGAGTCACGCCAACCTTGGGGTTCAGATGAGGGTGACAAATTCTGCACCTTGGGCAAAGCACCATGGGAAAATACAGAGCATGTCCAAGGATCTCAAGTCCAGGGAAGGACCAAGAACGCTACATGTAGAAGGCACATATTTGAGGTTAGTGTGGTGGAAGGGGTGTTACTTGGAGGACCAGGTAGTCAGCCTATTCTGGAACTGGGAAGAAATCTCTGGGAGACCCTGATTTCTCCTTTATCCGACTTTCTAAGTAAGGGCTCCTTCCCTGGGTCATGATTTACTCCAGTTCTGATGGGTCCCCTTGGATTCACCAGAAATAGAGAAATGAATGAATGTTCCCACACTAGATCCTCCAGCTCTACCAGGTCTGGCTCAGTTCAATACACTTCATCGAGATCCATTTAGCACATCCATTCTTTCTGTGAATTTCACCCAGATTTTTCTCTGGGGCATTCACTCTCCCTTTTTTGTAAGGGTCTTGGAGAGACTGATAAAGAGAGGAAATGTTACCCAAGCCATACTGACCTCTCTGAATTTGAGTCCTAAGCAGTGAGCACTGAGAGGTGGAATTCATCAATGCAGATTGAGAACTGAGTTGACTCTGGTTCCATTTCCTTCCCCAAACTGGTTCTTCACTTCTTATTTTCCTTTACTCCTTTATATTATCAGATTAAAAATCTTCCAAAGATTTTTTTTTTTTTTGGATGATATCAAGCCAGAGTTTCCTGCTGCTACCTGCCACCAACAAACACTGAGAAATACACATACCAGGTTGGACCTAAAATAGGGACAAGGTCAGGACTGCAAAGGAAATGCTCTCTGACCTCATGGGATTTGAGCTCATTGACCCTAAACCTATATAATTCATGCATTTATTTAATTCTCCCCTGTGTTTCATAAAATTTCTGTGATGGTTTGCCACAGACAGAAACACAATGAAAACCTAAAATACAGATAAAGGAACAAATAATTAAAGGTAGAAATAATTTCTGTGATCTGTTCAGGCTGTGAGATTCCTTCTGGCCAGAGTGTCAAGGAAAATGTGATCAGCTATTCTTTCCTCATCTTTAAAAGGGGACCAGAGCTTTCTAGTAGGGAAACCAAGTTAGCCATGTAGAAAGTTGGGGGAATCACACGGCAGGCTGTGCATCTAGGCTTGGACACTGGGTGGAAACATGCACACCACACCTACTTTCAGAAACAGGTTGCAGTGGTTCATGAGCCACATCCAGTCCCCAAATAGGCTTTCTTTGGCATTCACAATGTTTTATAAGTTAGAATTATTCATATTAATAATAAAATAAAATCTGGATCTCTTGTGCCTCTTGCTTTCATTGTCCCTGTGGAATTATTCCACATCCATTTTCCTCATCAATATCTTTTGTACAAGATGCCAAACACCAATATGGAAGAGCAGAAAGGAAGAAGACAGCAGGGTCACACTGGGGAGGTAGATCGAACTCATTTGTGAGAAAAGGGATTGGGCTGGGCTCCTGGCAGAAGAGACCAATGAGCAAAGGTGCAGAAACTGGAATTAACAGGTATGGGGAGCCCACCTGGGTGAGTCAGAAGTATGGTTGGCACCTGGTAAGCGGTCAGGGGGCCATTCTTCCCTCAGAAGGGCTTGACCTTGGTGCCATCAGGCATGGGATGGTAGCGATTGCTATGGCCTTCAGTCAGGAGGAAGCAAATCTCAGGAGTGTCCTGAGATATCCCACAGGCTGAGCTGCCTGGTGTACCCAGTTTCCTGGAAGATGAGGGTAACCACAACATTGTGTGCAGCCAGAACCTCGGAAGAGGATGGGAAGGGAAGACAGCACGGATGGTCTCCAGCCCATCTCCAGCACTTGGAGAACAGCTGTGGGAGCTAACTCTTGACCTTTTGGAGCCTCAGTTTCCTCATCTGGGAAATAGGAATCATGGTATCTTCCTTAGGTTGTTATTGGGAAAAATTAATAAGATATCTGTCAAATGCTTAGGTCAGAACCCAAGATGTATTAAGCATCCGATAAATACCAGTGAGCACAAAGGGATACTTGGTTTCAAATATCAGTTCATGCTGGCTTCAGAAACTAGGAGCAGGCACAAACTTAAGGAAGCTAAAAATGTCAGGGTTTTCCAGACAGAAAAGACTGAGGTCACAGAATGAACTTTCCCTAATAGTGATAAGAAGTCAGGAAATATCCTTAGGTGGAGGGTGCCTCCCAGGTAACTGGCATCCTAGTTACCTGGCCCATTTTCTGGCTATGTCTGGTCTATCATCCTCTCCTTCGTAGTATACGGACCTCCAAATGTTGTAGCATTGAGCCTGTGTTCATTGCTGGGAAGCCATCTACCCTTTGGACCCTAGTTCCTTTAGTAGAGGCTTATAAGGTCACAGGAATATTCTGTTGCAGATCATGGAGAGGCAGCAAGTCTGCCCAGGGTCAGCTGTGGGACAGGAAGCTGCAGACCCTCAGAGTGGGAGAGTCCATCCACTTATTCCTTCTGTGCTCAACATTCACCAAAGACCTGCTCCTTGGGTCAGGCCTGAGAGAGACAGCAGGCATAAATAATGCCATTTATGCCCTCAAAGAACCCTTGAGTTCCTTGTCCACCTCAATTACAACAAGTTTTAAGACCTCCCCAAAGTCCTCATGTACAAAGTGAGCCTGATTCAAGGCTGACGTGTTCACAGTGATGCAAGTTTTCACTTTCATATATTTTCAAATTTTGCATCAAAGAGACTTTCTTAATACTTGTATCACAGCATTTTATAGTTCATAATTCACATTTGCATCAGATGAAGCTGTGACATTTCACCATATTAGTCTTTTAGCTTCTAGAAGGCTGAAATTCTTCACAAAGGGAACCCACAAAACACAAAAATGAGTAACACGGTTGGAATCAGCCTGTGATTATTTTCATCTTAATATGGTTGTACATTAAAAATAGCAATGTGGTCAGGATTAGGCCTTCCAACCAGCAATATGACAGTGCTACAGTCCACCTCTTTCTGCCTCAGTTTCCTTTCTTTAAGTGAAATCTCCATGATATCTTCTCATTCTGCCATCTTGGAGATGGTGGGAGGGTGAGGAGTCCTGGCCCTGAGCCCAGGGTGGGGAAGAGTAGGGAGAGAGAAGGACCTGCGTGGCTCAGGGTGAAGAAGGATGTGAACACTCAGAGCTCTCAGAGAGGGAAAAGCCCCAGAAGGAAAGGTTCCTGGGCAGTATTAGAGGAGGACATTGGGTAACTGGTCTTGGACTTATGAGGAAGAAAAGCAGAGAGAAAGTTGTTTGTGGATGTGTGATTATGCATAAAGACAGACAAGGCCAGATGGGTGGAAAGTCACATTGGAAGGGGTCACTGCCAGCACATAGGTCTACTCTTTTGTACTTCAGTAAGTGCATCTCAGACCTTCAGGTGCGTGTGTCTGGAAGTGTCCCTGAGCTCTTGGCGAGCAGCAAGATCCCCTGACTCGGACTTCTAGAGCGTGAGAGGTGCATCGGTGAGAAGGTGGGAGGGCTGGCCCAGTCTCCTGGAGCAGCCACTAGTGAGGGACCTTCCAGGGGAGCTCTGCTTCCTGAATGAGGAGCCAAGGCTAGCAGGAATGAGGATCACACACTTCCAGCTAAGTCTGGGGGAAAGTGGAAATAGGTGTGCCCTAGTGCAATAGATTCATAAAGATCCTTAATCATTTCCCGTCAAGATGGATTCAAGAAGATCTTATGACAGATGAGATCCAACAAAGAACATTTCAGTAGTGTTCATATAAGACTCATTGATGGGCTATATGGCCTGCACTAAGACTCACTGATGAGGAAGAAGATGGACAAAGAGATGCACTTTGTAGAATCTCAGTGCATAGCGATGGCCCACTGAGACTTCCTCAGCCTCTCCCTGAAACCCAGCCCATGTGGGTGGGGATACGGGCTTCTCTGTAATTACCAGCCATTCCTTATCTATTAACCCATCCTATTTGCTAACTGGATTGCTTGTGAAGGCCTCTTGTTTTAATTAGCGTGTCTCAGATGAAGAGTAAACAAACATTCTAACAAACTATTATGACATAAAGTTGATTTTTCAGTTACTCAACTGCTACGCCGTGGATATGGTGAATTTAGAATTAAATGCCTCTCTCAGAGGCTTTAATGATCTCAGTCAAGAATGTTTTGATTAAATTAAAGCTATTGAAAATGTGTTTTTTGAAAATAGAGTGTGAACAAAACATCCAGGAGTGAGCCAGGTCCCTGGCCCAGTTTTTCAAGGCAAGAAAGGAGACAGTGCAATCACCCGGGTGGGTCTGAGGCAGGTTGGCTTAATGCACAGACCACTAAAACTGCCATTAAAAAGACACAAGGGCTTGGGGTCTTAGGTGGGGTTCTCCAGAAACAGACTGTCTAGGGCTCTAGGCCAGTGATTTATCTAAGGCCTGTTCTGGGGGAGAGTGTGAGGTTGCGCATGAAGGAGGGAGGGTCAGAGAGAAGACAGGCAAAGCTGTGGACCTGGTTAGAGTTGAGCCTCAGTCAGATTCCACAGAGTCCTGGAAGCTGAATGACACCACAGAGCTCTCTTGCCTTCAGGGAAGGAGTCTGGTCTTTGTCATCCTTCATCCCCCTAAGAAGGGGATGACTTCCCAGGGATTTCTAAATAAGGAGGAGGGTAATGTTGCAAAGAAGGGTTCAGGTGTGTGCCTCATGCATACACCCAGCAGCCTGGCAAGGCACATAAGAGTGCGCATAAGAGCTGCTACCACAGTTAGCACACCTGGAAACAATGTGCTTCTTTGGTGAACATCCTGTGTACTAAAAACCATTTTATTAGCTCTAAAGAGCTACTCTTCTCCTGGTCTCTCTCATTCCTGTCCCCAAACCCAGGAATTAGATTAAGAAATGGTCTACAATGTAGACACTACATAGAGGTAAGGATCTGAGGTGCAGGCAGGTTAAGCAGCATTTTGAGGCCACCCAACACAGCAAGTGTGGGCATTGTGCCAGTGACTGTCTATTTCCATCAGAACAGTCATGCTGCTTCCCAGATCAGTCTCTCAGTGGATGTGCTGGGGCCCTTGGGGCTGTTCAGGCTGGAGGCAGAACCAATCAAGTCTTGGGTACATTTGGCTGTTGTAGGGAATATGGATACATGAGTTTATGGTGGTCCTTCTGATGGGACAGTATGAGGACTTGAGGGTCACTCAAGTCACAGATTTGGAACATGAACTGCTTGCCCATTTATTCACCAAAGTCCTCTTCTATGAGCAGGAAAAAACAAATAAGGTGAGTGAAGTGGCATTCATCACAACTTCTGAATTAGGGTTCTCAAGAGAACTGATGCTTCAGTTAGAGATGTAAATTGATCAATTGATTGATCACTGGATAGATAGACAGGTATAGATACACATTTAGATATATCAGAGGAGATTTATTATGGAAATTGACTTGCATGATTATAGAGGTTAAGTCACACCATTTGCTGCATTGGAAGCAGGAGATTTGGTAAAAGCCAGTGGTGTCATTTAGCACAAGCCCAGAGAACCAGGAGCTCTGATGTTCAAGGGCAGGAGGAAATGAGCATCCCAGCTCAAGAAGAGAGAAAATACACATCTCCTCCTCACTTTTGTCCTAGTTCAACCCTGAATGAATTGGTGAAGACAGACCTTCTCGACGGAGTCTGTTATTTCAAATACTAATCTCTTCAGAAACCCCTCTCTCTCTCTCTCTCACACACACACACACACACACACACACACACACACACACACACACCTGGAAGAATTGTTTATCAGTTGTGTAGGCACCCCACCAGTCAAGGTGCCACCTCAAATTAGCCATCACTACTTCCCCTCTGTGCTGAGAGGAACATACCCACCCTATTCCAACACCTTCCTCCAAGCTGCTCCCCCTTCCAGGGATGCTCTTCCTTCTTCTCCTCCCTTCTCAGCAACTCCCTTCCTCCCCCGCTCTTCATATTTGCTTTGGTCAGCATTTTCCGCTGCTGTGACTAAAAAATCTGACAAGAACAATTTTAGAGGAGGAAAAGTTTATTTGGGGGCTCATGGTTTCAGGGGTCTAGGTCCATAGACAGCCGGCTCCACTCTTCGGGGTTCGAGGTGAGGTAGAATATGATGGCGGAAGAGTGGTGGAGGTAAGCAGCTCACAGGGTGATCAGAAAGCAGAGAAAAAAGAGAGCTCCTCTCAACAAGGACAAAATGTTTATCCCAAAGGCAGGCCTCCAGGGACTTCCCTCCTCCAGCCACACCCTACCTGCCTTTAGTCTCCACTCAGTTAATCCCTATCAAGGGATTAATCCACTGATTGAGTTAAGGCTCTCATAAACCAGTCATCTCAATTCTACACTCTCATTCATTGTCTCTCTCTTGAGCTTTTGGGGGACACCTAATACATAAACCATTGTTAACACTTTTCAGATATGCTCAAATACTGCCTTCAGAAGACAGCTTACCTGACGCTCCCTATGTATCCCCTGCCATCTATGTCCACGGTCTGGTTTTTCTTTCCAGTAGTTAGCACAATCTTAACTATGCTGGGTAGGATTAAACTCAGGGGCACTTTACCCCTGAACCATATCTCCAGCCCATTTTTAAAAATATTTTATTTATAGACAGGGTCTTGCTGAGTAGCTTAGGGCCTCACTAAGTTGCTGAGGCTGGCTTTGAACTGGTGATCTTCTCGCCTCAGCCTCTTCAGCTGCTGGGATTATAGGTGTGTGCCACATAAGACTTTTTAAAAAAAAACTTTATTAAGATTATAATTGACCTTCAATAACTATATATATTTTAAATGGAGTAGTTTATTTGATAAGTTTCAACATCTGTACACACCTGTGAATCTATCACCACATCAATAAAAGAACACATCATCACCTCCAAAAGTTGCCCCTTGTTAATCGATCCCTCTCACCTCTCCCTCCACCTCCATCCCCAGGCAACCATTGATCTACTTTCTGTCACTATAGATTACATTGCATTTTCTAGAACTTTATATAAAGAAAATCATTCTGTATGTCTTCATTTTGCATGGCTTTTTTCTTCACTCGGCACAATTACTTTAAGATTGATTCATGCTGTGGCACATTTCATTCATTTTCCTTCAGTTTGGGGTGACATCTCCTTGTGTGGGTTTACCACACTTTATCTGTCCATCTGTTGGTGGACATATGAGTTTTTTTTTTCCAATTTGTGGTTGATATCGATAAAACTGGAAATTCATGCACACATCTCTGTATGGACACGTGCATCATCTTCTCTTGGTTGATACCTACGGGTGGAATGGCCAGCTTCAACATTCTGTATTCCCACCACGAGAGTTCCAGGTCCTCCACAGTCGGGTGTGATTGTTCTTTTTCATTTGTTTATTTGTCCTCATTTCCTTAGATATGTAATGTTTAAATTTACATCACAGAAGCACTTGAAAAGATGCTTCAGTGCCACTTATATAGTCCCCCTGGGTGAAACAACTATTTTAATATTCTGTCCATTTTTAGTAGGTTGTTTTCTTATTGCCAAGTTTTGAGAGTTCCGTATACTCTGAATGCAAATCTTATAGCAGGTTATGCATTTTGCAAACATTTTCTGTCAACTTGTGGCTTTTCATTCTTTTTTTGAAGGGCAAAAATTAATTTTGGTGAAGTACAAGTTATTAGTGTAGTCTTTATGGCTTGTGCTTAGGTGCTGGATCCAAGGCATTTTTTGCCTAATCTGAAGTCACAAAGACTTTCTCCTATGGGTTCTTCTAGAAATTTTACAGTTTTACGTTGTATATGTTCAACCATGCTTCATTTTGAGTTAATGTGGTATGAGATATGGATTCAAGTTCATTTTCTTGCATATGAATATATGATTGTTTTCTTTTTATGTGTTGAAAGTTATTCTTCCTCTAATGCATTGGTCCTTTGCAAAACAAAATTGTCTGTCTATATGTATGGTTTTATTTCTGGACTCTATTCTGCCCATCTATTTATCTATCTTTGTGACAATACCATATTGTTTTGATCACTGTAGCTTTATAATACTTCTTTAAATCAGGTAGTATTTGCTTTCCAGCTTTCTTTTTCTTTTCTAGAATTGTTTGGCCTAGTCTGGGTCCTCTGAATTTCTGTATGAATTTGGCAATCAGTGTATCAATTTCTAAGCACATCTTGCTATTATTTTGATTGATCAAGATATTATTAAATCCATCTGGGGAGATTTGGCATCTGGATAGCATAGTGTCTTCTCACCCATGAATGAAGCCTGTCTCTCTCCATTTATTTGGGTCTTTAATTTCTCTCACAATATTTTGTTTGTGTAAGATTTTCAGAACTATTGTCAGCATTGGTCCTATTTCTTATTTTGGTTGCTATTGTTAATGAAGATTTTAATCACTACTTTCATTGTTCATTGCCAGTATGTGGAAACACAGTTCTCTCTTACACTGCTCTTGTATTGGGCAATCTTGCTGAACTTGTTAGTTCTATCAGCTTCTTTGTAAAAAATACTTGTTAGTTCTATCAGATTTTCTGTGTAAATGATCTTCTCATCTGTGAATAAAGACAGGCTTACTTCTTCCTTTCAAAGCTGGATACTCACTCGACTTGATGCTTCATGAGTGCAGGCATCCTACCTGGTTCCTTGTGTTTCCCAGAGCAGAGCAGAGACTTGTCACATGGCAAGGACAATATTTGCTGATCACTTGCAGGAATACAGATACTCTCTTGCCACACCTCTCAGGCAAGTTTTGATAATCTGCATGTATGTACCTGACACCAGACAAGTCATTGTGATATAAAATTTTCAGGAAATGTGCATGATCCTTTGGCAGAGCAAAAACAAATACTATTGAGTTACTTGTCATGAACCCATTTAATTATCTCTTTGTATCAATGTATCTATGTAACTCTATCTATCTATCTATCATCTATCATCTTTCAATCAATCAATCAATCAATCAATCTGTTTCAGAATGGAGTAAAAACAGAGCATGTGTGGAAATGTATGGCCTTGACCTAGACTAGTGTCTTAAAATACACTGACTTGAGTTCCAAGCTTTATTCCAACCTCTTCTGTGTCCCTGGAAGCATCCTCCTTCTGGACCCAGGGGACTTTCTTATCTTACAAGGTTAGTGAGTCCTCGGGGAATACTATCTAGTTACTACGTATTAGGTCCTTATGTTCTTTTTTTTTTTTTTTTTTTTTTTTTTTTTTAAGTAGTTACTTTTTTTTTTTTTTTTTTTTATTGTAAACAAATGGGATACATGTTGTTTCTCTGTTTGTACATGGCGTAAAGGCATACCATTTGTGTAATCATAAATTTACAAAGAGCAATGTTGTTTGATTCATTCTGTTATTTTTTTCCCTTCCCCCCACCCCTCCCACCCCTCTTTACCCTCTATACAGTAGTTCCTTCCTCCATACTTGCCCCCCTCCCTAACCCTAACTCTAACCCTTCCCTCCCCCCCATTATGTGTCAACCTCCACTTATTAGCGATATCATTCGTCCTTTGGCTTTTTGAGATTGGCTTATCTCACTTAGCATGATATTCTCCAATTTCATCCATTTGCCTGCAAATGTCATAATTTTATCATTCTTTATGGCTGAGTAATATTCCATAGTATATATATACCACAGTTTCTTTATCCACTCATCAATTGAAGGGCATCTAGGTTGGTTCCACAGTCTGGCTATTGTGAATTGAGCAGCTATGAACATTGATGTGGCTGTATCTCTGTAGTATGCTGATTTTAAGTCCTTTGGGTATAGGCCAAGGAGTGGGATAGCTGGGTCAAATGGTGATTCCATTCCAAGTTTTCTAAGGAATCTCCACACTGCTTTCCATAGCGGCTGCACTAATTTGCAGCCCCACCAGCAATGTATGAGTGTACCTTTCTCCCCACATCCTCGCCAACACCTGTTGTTGCTCGTATTCTTGATAATCGCCATTCTAATTGGGGTGAGATGGAACCTTAGGGTGGTTTTGATTTGCATTTCTCTTATTACTAGAGATGTTGAACATTTTTCCATATGTTTGTTGATTGCTTGTAGATCTTCTTCTGTGAAGTGTCTATTCATTTCCTTAGCCCATTTGTTGACTGGACTGTTTGAATTCTTGGAGTAGAGTTTTTTGAGTTCTTTATAGATTCTGGAGATTAGTGCTCTATCTGAAGTATGATTGGCAAAGATATTTTCCCACTCTGTAGGCTCTTTCTTCGCGTTGCTGATAGTTTCCTTTGCTGAGAGAAAGCTTTTTAGTTTGAATCTATCCCAGTGGTTGATTCTAGCTTTTATTTCTTGTGCTATGGGAGTCCTGTTAAGGAAGTCTGGTCCTAGACCAACAAGATGAAGATTTGGACCTACTTTTTCTTCTATAATCTGCAGGGTCTCTGGTCTGATTCCGAGGTCCTTAATCCATTTTGAGTTTAGTTTCGTGCATGGTGAGAGATATGGGTTTAGTTTCATTCTGTTACATATGGATTTCCAATTCTCCCAGCACCATTTGTTGAAGAGGCTATCTTTTCTCCATTGCATATTTTTGGCCCCTTTGTCTAGTATGAGAAAATTGTATTTATTTGGGTTTGTGTCCGTGTCCTCTATTCTGTACCATTGATCTACCTTTCTATTTTGGTACCAATACCATGCCGTTTTTGTTACTATTGCTTTGTAGTAGAGTTGAAGATCTGGTATTGCAATACCCCCTGTTTCACTCTTCCTGCTAAGGATTGCTTTAGCTATTCTGGGTTTCTTATTCTTCCAGATGAATTTCATAATTGCCTGCTCTATTTCTGTAAGGTACGTCATTGGGATTTTAATTGGAATTGCATTGAATTTGTATAGCACTTTAGGTAGTATGGCCATTTTGACAATATTAATTCTTCCTATCCAAGAACATGGAAGATCTTTCCATCTTCTAAGGTGTTCTTTAATTTCTTTCTTTAGTGTTGTATAGTTCTCATTGTAGAGGTCTTTCACCTCTTTTGTGAGATTGATTCCCAAGTATTTTATTTTTTTCGAGGCTATTGTGAATGGGGTAGTTTTCCTAATTTCTCTCTCTGAAGATTCATCACTTATGTATAAAAATGCATTGGATTTATGGGCATTGCTCTTGTAACCTGCTACTTTACTGAATTCACTTATGAGTTCTAAGAGTTTTCTGGTGGAATTTCCAGGTTCCTCTAAATATATAATCATGTCATCAGCGAACAGGGATAGTTTGAGTTCTTCTTTTCCAATTCGTATCCCTTTGATTTCTTTGGTTTGTCTAATTGCTCTGGCCAGAGTCTCAAGAACGATGTTGAATAGAAGTGGTGAAAGAGGGCATCCCTGCCTTGTTCCAGTTTTTAGGGGGAATGCTTTCAGTTTTTCACCATTTAGAATGATATTAGCCATGGGCTTAGCATAAATGGCCTTTACAATATTAAGGAATGTTCCCACTATCCCTATTTTTTCTAGTGTTTTGAGCATGAAGGGGTGCTGTATTTTATCAAATGCTTTTTCTGCATCTATTGAAATAATCATGTGATTCTTGACTTTAAGTCTATTAATATGGTGAATTACGTTTATTGATTTCCTGATGTTGAACCAACCTTGCATCCCTGGGATGAAACCCACTTGATCATGGTGCACTATCTTTTTAATATGTTTTTGTATGCGATCTGCTAAAATTTTGTTGAGAATTTTTGCGTCGATGTTCATTAAGGATATTGGTCTGAAATTTTCTTTCCTTGATGAGTCTCTGTCTGGTTTAGGTATCAGTGTGATATTGGCTTCATAGAATGAGTTTGGGAGGGTTCCCTCCTCTTCTATTTTATGGAATACTTTGAGAAGTATTGGAATGAGCTCTTCCTTAAAGGTTTTGTAGAACTCGGCTGAGAACCCATCTGGTCCCGGACTTTTCTTTGTTGGTAGGCTTTTGATGACTTCTTCTATTTCAGTACTTGAAATTGGTCTATTTAAATTGTTTATGTCCTCCTCATTCAGTTTAGGCAATTCATATGTCTCTAGAAACCTGTTGATGTCTTCGAAATTTTCTATTTTGTTGGAGTATAGATTTTCAAAATAGCTTCTAATTATGTTTTGTATTTCCATCCTGTCTGTAGTGATATTTCCTTGTTCATTCCGAATTTTAGTGATTTGGGTTTTCTCTCGTCTTCTCTTTGTTAGTGTGGCTAAAGGTTTATCAATTTTGTTTATTTTTTCGAAGAACCAACTATTTATTTTGTCAATTTTTTGTATTCTTTCTTTTGTTTCAATTTCATTGATTTCAGCTCTGAGTTTAACAATTTCCTGTCTTCTACTACTTTTGGTGCTGTTCTGTTCTTCTTTTTCTAAGGCTTTGAGCTGTAGTGTTAGGTTGTTTATTTGTTGAGTTTTACTTCTTTTATTAAATGTGCTCCATGAAATAAATTTCCCTCTAAGTACTGCTTTCATAGTGTCCCAGAGGTTTTGATATGATGTTTCTTTGTTCTCATTTACCTCTAAGAATTTTTTAATTTCCTTCCTAATATCTTCTGTTATCCATTCATCATATAATAGCATATTGTTTAATCTCCAGATGTTGGAATAGTTTCTGTGTTTTACTCTTTCATTTATTTCTAACTTCAATCCATTATGATCTGATAGAATACATGCTAGTGTCTCTATCTTCTTGTATTTGCTAACATTAGCTTTGTGGCATAATATATGGTCTATTTTAGAGAAGGATCCATGTGCTGCTGAGAAGAAAGTGTATTCACTCTTGGTTGGATGGAATATTCTATAAATGTCCGTTAAGTCTAAATTATTGATTGTGTTGTTGAGATCTATGGTTTCTTTGCTCAATTTTTGTCTGGAAGATCTGTCCAGTGGTGAGAGCGGCGTGTTAAAATCACCTAGTATTATTGTGTTGTGGTCTATTTGGTTTCTGAAATTGAGAAGGATTTGTTTGACATACATAGATGAGCCACTGTTTGGGGCATAGATGTTTATGATTGTTATATCTTGCTGATTTATGCTTCCCTTAAGCAGTATGAAATGACCTTCTTTATCCCTTCTGACTAACTTTGGCTTGAAGTCCACATTATCGGAAATGAGGATGGATACTCCAGCTTTTTTGCTGAGTCCATGTGCATGGTATGTTTTTCCCCATCCTTTCACCTTTAATCTATGGGTATCTTTTTCTATGAGGTGAGTCTCTTGCAGGCAACATATTGTTGGATCTTTCTTTTTAATCCAGTCTGCCAGTCTATGTCTTTTGATTGATGAATTCAGGCCATTAACGTTCAGGGTTATTATAGAGAAATGATTTGGTTTCCCGGTCATTTGGTTCATTTTTAAAATTTTGTTTATTTATTTGTTTGACACAACTTGTTTCCTCCTTTATTTGACAATTCCTTTAGGATAGTTCCTCCCTTTGCTGATTTGCTTCTTTGTTTTTCATCTCTTCCTCATGGAATATTTTGTTGAGAATGTTCTGTAATGCTGGCTTTCTTTTTGTAAATTCTTTTAGCTTTTGTTTATCATGGAAGGATTTTATTTCATCGTCAAATTTGAAGGTAAGTTTTGCTGGGTATAAGATTCTTGGTTGGCATCCATTTTCTTTCAGGGCTTGAAAAATGTTGTTCCAGGACCTTCTAGCTTTTAGGGTCTGGATTGAAAAATCTGCTGATATGCGTATTGGTTTCCCCCTGAATGTAATTTGGTTCTTTTCTCTCACAGCCTTTAAAATTCTGTCTTTATTTTGTATGTTAGGTATTTTCATTATAATGTGCCTTGGTGTGGGTCTGTTGTAATTTTGTGTATTTGGAGTCCTGTAAGCCTCTTGAACTTGATTTTCCATTTCATTCTTCAGATTTGGGAAATTTTCTGATATTATTTCATTGAATAGGTTGTTCATTCCTTTGGCTTGTTTCTCTAGGCCTTCCTCAATCCCAATAATTCTTAAATTTGGCCTTTTCATGATATCCCATAGTTCTTGTAGATTCTGTTCATGATTTCTTACCATCTTCTCTGTTTGTTCAGCTTTGTTTTCAAGGTTAAATATTTTGTCTTCAATGTCTGAGGTTCTGTCTTCCAGGTGTTCTATCCTATTGGATATGCTTTCTATGGAGTTCTTAATTTGGTTTATTGTTTCCTTCATGTCAAGGATTTCTGTTTGGTTTTTTTTCAATATCTCTAACTCTTTATTGAAATGATCTTTTGCTTCCTGTATTTGCTCTTTTAACTGTCGATTGGTGCGATCAATCAATGCTTGCATTTGCTCTTTCATCTCATCATTCAATGCTTGCATTTGCTCTTTCATCTCCTCGTTTGCTTCTCTGATCATTTTAATTATGTACATTCTGAACTCCTTTTCTGTCATTTCTTCTGCCATGCTGTCATTGGGTTTTATTGATGTAACATCTAGATTTGTTTGCAGCATTTTCTTTCCTTGTTTTCTCATGTTGTTCAGATATCAGTGGACCGCTGAGATATTGCAGATTTCCTCTGTTGATTTACAATGACCCTGAAGATTTCTATATATATATCCCCTCTTAGCCTTCAGTAGGCTGAAGTCTTGGAGGAGGTTGATAATGCGGTGCTCCACAAGGAAGCTGCCTCTCTAGGAGTGGTGGCCTTCAGGTGGGGTATATTCCCTGCTAGTGGGCAGAGGTGCCTCCACTTGTTGACCTATGGTCATCCAAAGGGGACCTAGGCTGTGGGCTGAGGCAAGGCCTGTTTGGGCCTGAGCCTCTGGTTTTACCGTCCTTGTGGGAAACCTCACCCAGCAGGGAAGACTCACCTGGTGGGGAGGTCTCGCTGGTCAGTTTCCTCCTAGAGGTTCCCCTCAATTTACAGCTACTGCCTGGGCTGGGCTGCCTTCCTCTGCAAAGTTTCCAGGGGCCCGGCCCTACCTCCTGGGCCTGGGAGCCTCACCCTTCGCAGATGAATCTCCTTAGGCTGCCCCTCCTCAGAGAATTTGCCCATAGGCCTGGAACCTTCGCTCCGCCCTAAGCCTGTCTCTGTGCGGCTCTTCCACCCAGAAGCCTCCTAGATCCTGGGACCCTGTTCTGCACCTAATCGCCTGGCTGCGTGGCCCCTCCTCTGAGCAGCCACCTGTGGCCCCGAACAATCGCTCTGAGTCCCAGAGACCCGCCACAGGTCTCTTCCTCCAGACAGCCGCCCAGTATGCCGGTGCGGTCACTAGGAGTCCAAGAAACTCACTTCGTGCCTCCTCCTCCCACCAACCACCCGTAGCCCGGGGCAATCAATCACTCCGAGTCGAAGTGACCCTGCCCGTTCCTCCTCCTTCTCCAGATAACCCCCCGGGTGTTCAGGAGCAGTCCCTCTGAGTGGCTCTGAATCCACGTGACCCGCTGCACGGGTCCTCTGGGCAACCGCCCGGAGCTCTGGTGTGGTCCCTCAAGACCAAGCGTCCCACCACGCTTCTCCTCCAGGCAGCCCCCCTGTGTTCAGGAGCTGTCACTTTAAGACCAAACAACTCACCACTCGCCTTCTCCTCTGAGCAGCCGCCTGGAGCGCTAATGCAGTCACTGCGAGTCCAAAGGACCCGCCGAGCTCCTTCTCCTCCTTCTCCTACTCCTCCGGGCAGGCCCCGGGGTTCAGAAGTGGTCAGGGTCCAAACAGCTCGCCACGCAGCCCCTTCTCTGGCAACCGCCTGTAGTTCCCGTATAGTCACCCGAATCCAAGCGGCTGCTCCTCTTCCTCCTTGTCCTCAGGGCAGGCCCCGGGGTTCAGAAGCGTCGTTCTGATTCCAAACAGCTCGCCGCGCGGCTTCTCCTCTGGCAACCGCCTGCAGCTCTGGCGCAGTCTCTCTGAATCCAAGTGGCCACGCTCCTCTCCTCCTCCTCAGGGCAGACCCCGGTGTCCTGAGTCCACACAGTTCTCCCCGCCACTCCTCCCCCGGGCAGCCGCCGGAGCCCCAGTGGCTGCTCCGAGTCCCAGCGCTGTGCCGAGCTGCCTCCTCTATGGCGCTCCAGCGGGGGGAGGGGCGTCTCGCCGGCAGTTCTACTTCACAAAGTTTCCTGCGTTCCGGGACCACCGTCCCATCCGGGATGCCCCCCCAGGGGGTGAGAGTCACCCGGCTACTTTGAGTTGGTCCCAAGCGTCTCAATATCTCCTCTCTTGAATCCTGAGTTCTGGAGCAACACGTAATGCAGCCACCCTCTAGGCCGCCATCTTGAAAACCCCCGGTCCTTATGTTCTTTATGGTTTCTCAGGACATGACATGAATTTCCTGATGTCAGGGAATTCACTCCTTTGTGGGGGAGACAGAGGAATCATAGACAAATCTCTATCTATACTGTATGTGTACATCTGTCCATATCACACCTGTACCTCCCTCTAATGAGAGGTAGCAAGACAGCGTTCATCAGGTTGCTCAGACTTCAAACGTTAACGTCATCCTTTGTCATGTTTTGGATCTCAAAGGTCCCCCAGAGGCCATGTGCTAAAGGCTTGGTCACCAGCCTATTGGGAAGCGGTGTGACCTTTAGGACACGGGGTTAAATGGAAGTGCAGTCACCGGGGTTGTGCCTCAATGGGGATAGGGGACCCTGGCTCCTCTCCTTTCTCTCTCTCTCTCTCTCTCTCTCTCTCTCTCTCTGCTTCCTGGCCTCCATGAAGTGAGCAGTTTTCCCTCTCCATGTGCTTCTACCATGATGCACAGCCTTACCACAAGCCCAAAAGCAACCGGGCCAAACAACGGACTGAAACCTCGGAGGATGGCACAAAGTAAACCTTTCCTTATGAACGGAGATTCTCAGGATTCTGTCATGTAGATGCAAAGCAGACTAACTCACAAATCCTCAATCCCTCTTTTTCTCTCAATCACACACACAGGGTCATTTGCTAAGATGGGGAAGACTGAGAAAAGATTGAGTTGTGAAAAGAAAGGAAGAGTTAGGTTTTACTATGACAAGTCTGAGAGGCCTAAAAGAGCTTCCAAGAGGCAGTTGTCGTAAAGGCCTGTCATTTAGAACAGATCAGGAATTTGGAAATTTGGAAATTTCAGTATGTGAAAACCAGTGGGTAGTTTGAGGTGACTTAGGTGGTGCTTATAAAAGGAGAACAGATAAGAGTGCCCTGCAGCATGAAGAATTGAGAAGAGAAAGAGAAAGAGCCAGCAAAGGAATGCTAGAATTGACCAGTGCAGGAAGAAATACAGGTGAGGCGTAGTCATGTGTCCTCAAAGCCACATGAAGAACGAGCCTTTAGAAGAATAGTATGATCAGTTCTTCTAAATGCCACTGAGAAATCAAGTAGAGGGTTGGATTTTACGACATGGAGGTCAATGGGAATCCTAAAAAGAGCCGTATCGGTGACCAGGTAGGAAGTCCATTTGGTACGTGAGGGTTGGCTAAGTCTTAGAGGGCTGGCAACCATGGATCATATGGCACATATACCTTAAAACTGCTGTTTTACATTCCAGACTGGAAACTGAGTTCCACTGGATTGGAATCTGAAGGAACATGGTCATCTTACCATGGTCGCTGATTCACTCTTCTTGTGGGTTACTCCATGACAGTTGAGTACAAAAAAAAAAAAAAAAAAGAGCAAATAAAAGTCATTCAAATTATTTTCATATATAAGGAGTGAAAGATGATAAGAAAAGCTAATACTTCTGAGTACTTATATAGAGTGTTAACTTATTTAATTCTCATAACTCCCAGGAGGTGAACTCTTATTGCCCTATCTTGAAGACAAAGAAGGCAAAGCATAAAAAAATTCCCTGACTTGTAGTCTGGGACTGAAACTCGAGCATCTACCTACAAGTCAGATTCTGAGAGAGGAGAAAGGGAGGTAGCATTCCTTGATGCCTGCTTGATTCTGCTCTAAGGAAACCTGGATAGAGCTCATTTAAAAAATAATGACAACTTTACACTTTCTGGAATTATTTTTGCTTCTGATTTAAAATGATCAGTGACCTAAGTGAACATTTCATTTTTTTATTTTTATTTTTTTGTTTTCACTTAGCAAAGTCATTGTATGTTTGGGTCAAAGTGAGGTCTTGGAAACAAATTGAAAAATGCTTCTAATATCCTGAGATGCTTGTTGTCTAAAACTTGGAAAACTATGTGAATTATTTGAAGAGAAATACTTCTCATTGTTGACGATTCAGGGCTATAAAGCTAGGCACTAAACTGTGGAGGTCACACCTCCAGAGACTTTCAGTGAGGGTCGGAAAATGTTTCCTGTAAAGGGCTAAATGGTAAATATTTTAGACTGTGGGCCATACACTCTCTGTCACAACTACTCAACTTTGCTGATGTAGTGTGAAAGCAGCCACAGACAATACATAAATAAATGAGCATGGCTGTGTTCCAATAAAACTTTATTTATGGACACTGAAATGTGAATTTAATGTAATTTTTACATGCTACAAAATATTAATCCCCACCAACCACTTAAAAATGTAAAAACCATTCTTAGTCCACAAACCATATCAAAACAGGTGGCAGACCAGATTTTGCCTATGGGCTGTATTTTGCTGACCCTTGTCTTATAGTCTAACAACAATCAAGGGTGAGTTAAGGGATGCCGACAGATAACGGTAGAGGTTGTGGCCCAGGGAGTTAAGGAGACATTAGGAGCAGTGACTAAGTACCTTGTCCTAGAGAGCAGGGTTCCCAATGGCAACTTTGGGTTGTAAGCTTTCTTTTAAGTTTCAGTGGGCACAAATTATTTCATTTCATATTTATTATTGGAGCAAATCCAAGTTCCTCTCATCACTTACATTTAGAAATTCTGTAACAATTGGGACCCTTTCATATGCAAGTGACAAAAATTTAATGCAAATTGGTTCAAGGAAAGAAAAAGGAATTTATCAGTTCACATAGGTGGAAAGTAGGGATTTAGGCAAGGTTGCAGATATGGCTGGATATAATACTACAGCAAAACTATTAGGGGTTCATCTCCAGGTCTCTCCATCTCTTGGTTCTGATCTTTTCCACCTTATCTTGCTGGATAGCACTGAGCTTAGAGGTCCTCAGAGCACTCCCTATGGAAAGAAGTCTGCTAAATAGTTTGTCCCCTCAAAAATTTAGGTGTTGCTAATGTGACATTGTTAAGAGGGGAAGGCTTCAAGAGGTGATTAAGCCATGAGGGCTTCTTCTTTGTGTATCTATTAGGGCCCTTATACAAAGGACCTGTAGAATGGGTTCACTCTATTACACTCTTCTGCCATGAGAGGATGTAGGAAGAAGGTCCTCCCTAGTGACTGAACTCTTGACCTTGGACTTCCCAGACTCCAAAAACTGAGAAATAAAATTCTGTTCTGTATGACTTACTCAAGTCTCAGGTATTCTGTGTTTGTTTTGTTTTGTTTGGTACTCAGGATTGAAATCAGGGGCACTCGACCACTGAGCCACATTTCCAGCCCTATTTTGTATTTTGTTTAGAGACAGGGTCTCACTGAATTGCTCAGTGCCTCACCATTGCTGAGTCTGGCTTTGAACTCAAGATCTTCCTGCCTCAGTCTCCCAAGCTGCTGGGATTATAGGCGTGTGCCACTGCACATGGCTAGATACTCTGTTTTAACAGCAAAAAATGAGGCAGAAAATAATGGTGCAAGGATTCCTTATTCTCAATGGTGACACAAAAGTCCTGGGTGCTAGTCTCATTAACCTGACTAGGTAACATGCATATCTCTGAATCGACCACTGGGACTTAAAAAGGATGAAATGCTCAATTTGTATCCATGCCTATATTCCAACTCTGCCTTGGGAAGAGAAAGAAAATTCTTCCAAACAAAGGGGCCTAGAACAGAGAAGGAGTAGGCCCCAAATGAAAATTGCAGCATTCTCCCCAAAAGACTACAAGATGGTTGCTGGACAGGTGAAAAAAAAAGAAACAGAAGATCCCATTACAAATTCTTTTTTGAAAAGGAGGATGATGAGTAGGCAACTAGATCTTGAAATCGGATGTGACTCCCAGTTGGTCTGAGCAGGCAGAGGGTGCCACACACTTGGACTTTACCAGGATGCTCTTGAGATGGAAAACAGACTGAGAAACTGTGGTGGTCTTCATATTCTTAATTCAATACCCCAGAACATCATCAAGGGAAATTTGGGGACCACCCTCAGGTGGTCAGTGGCTTCCATACCTCAATAAAGGACAGGGGAAAATAACACGAACTTGTAGGTGATTATACCACCATTTTGTAGCAGAAACAACGGGTCTCACACCCAAAATGCTTCACTCACAGAAAAAAGGACAGTTCTGTACCAAGAAGGCCATGGTGGTGGGATGGGTTCCCTGGGAAGCAGGCTTAGAGGTGGACATTACTGTGCAGAACGTTTGTGAATGATGTCCATCCCTGTGGGAAAGGGTTCAGAGTAGTTGGGCTGCAGTCCAGTCTCAACAAGGGCTCAGTCCACCCTGCAGGGGTTCTGTATAAGGAGTGGACTTCAGAATTTTCCTGGGTGGGCCTATATATGACTGCCAGTATGTCTCTGTGTGGGTCAGCTTCAGGCAGCACTTTCCAGCTGATGCCATTCCTAGTGAGAGGAGACCTTGGAGGACTTGCAGATAAAGAGCTACTCCCAATAGGTGCACGAACAGTCCTGGGCTTGACAACACAGCTTGTGTCATAGCCACTGGAACCCAGCAATTCAGTTTGTGTTCATGACGTTGTACACATACACATAAGCTTGCCCAGACACACGTGCACAGGTGCACATTATACGTACGGCCCCTCTCTTCTTCCTTTCACTTAGGGCAAATGCCTTTCAGGTGTCCATTAATTCTTCTTGTGGGATCCACACTCCAACTGATCTTTGGGAGCCTGTACTTTCCCCAACCTCACTGCATCTGATTGGAGTGAATCTTGTTCGAAACCATAGCTCTAGGGTGGCCCTGTGACCCAAGCCAGGTCAGGCAAAGTTGGGCCAAAGAAGGTTGCTTCCTGGGACGATTGAAGAAGAGACTCTTCCTATTGGCTTTGTTGATGTAGTGGACGTCAGTCATGAGCCCTCTCATGGGGACCATCTACCCAAGAGCCAAGTAGAATCAAAAGATGGAGAAATGTGTCTTTCTTACCTTTTAATAATCGTTATGGAGGTATTTTTGTTGTGATATTGTTTATATACGGAAAGTGCAAAATAATCTTAATTGTGTAGCTTAATGTAGTTTTACATAAGTATGTACCTGTGAATGACGACCCAGACCAAGCTATGGAACATTTCAACATTCCATAAGGTTCCCTTGAAATAAGAACAACCCCAAGGATAACTGCTATTTTTGACTTTATATAAATGAAATAATTCATCTGAACTGTCTACTATTGGTGCCCAGGTCCCAGGTCCTCTCACTCATGTTATACTATGATTCATCCAGTTTGTATGCTGTTTTAGTAATGCTTTCTTTTATAGTGCTGTATAATATTTCCTCACATGAATATATCCCATTTTAGCTACCTATTCTGCCATTAATGGATGCTTGTGCTATCTTTTGTTTTTGGCCATTATCATAAATAAAGCTTCCATGAGCTATCTTATACAGATCTTTTGGTGGACTTAAGCATTCCTTTCTATTGGGTCCATAACAAAAAATGGAAATCATAGGGTATTCATTCGTTCAGCATCAGTAGGTAATGCCTAGCAATTCTCCAAAGGGGTTGTGCCAATTTATCACCCACCAACAATGCATGAGAATTTCATTTGCTCACATCTTGCCCATGACTTATTACCAAAAAAATAAATATCTCTTTTAGATAACACACTTGAGTTCCTGTATCAAGTTGTGTTTGGAACTAAATGACCACTGGGTGTTTTCAGTTAGATGAACAAATACATTGATTTCCCCACATGATGCAGATGACACTGGGTTCTAAAACTTAAAATTGCAAACGTTCAGACTAATATAACCAGTATAACCTTCTGTAGAGATTGACTTGCTTCTGGTGTTTAGGAATCTCTGGTACAAATAGAGAATGGCTGTCTTAGTCTATTTGGGCTATTTAAACAAGGTGCCATAGACTTATTTCTTACACTTCTGGAGACTGGAAGTCCGAGATCAGGGTGCGAGGTCTTTTTCATGTGGTAGAATTGTGATTTCTCGTTGTACTTTCACTTGGTGGAAAAAGAGCCAAAGAAGACTCTGGGGTCCCTTTTTCAAAGGCCCTAATATCATTTATGAGAGCTCACCCTCAAGAGCTCATCACCTCCCTCTTGATATCATTATATTGGGCATTAGAATTTCAACAGGCAAATTTGAGGGTACACCAACTTTTGTCCATAAGAATGACTTTCTAGTGGCGCTGGAGACTGATGACCACGTGAGTGGGAAGGTGGGAGACTGAGATTTAGGAGAGGTCACCCAAACTTAGAAAATCTGATGTCAGGATTGAGTATTACTTATTTGAAATGCTTGGGACCAGATGTGTTTCAGAGTTTTACAATTTTTTAAAATTTTGGAATATTTGCACATATATAATGATGAGTTATCTTGGGGATGGGTCTTAAGTCTAAACGCAAAATTCATTAAAGTTTTATATGCATTTCTACATGATCTGAAGGTGTTTTTATGGAATTTTAAAATAAGTTTATGCATGAAACAAAATTTTGAGTAGTGGAATTTTTCCATTTTCGCATCATAATGGTGCTCCAAAATTTCAGAATTTGAAGAATTTCAGATGTCAGATTTTTAAATTAGGTATGCTAAAGATGTGTGGCTGCTGTATATAACTTGTTTCAGGCTGGGTTTAAAGTATCAGAAGGTTTGCACAATCAAGTGAAAGATTCTCACCAGATTCTCCCTATGAATAGCCACAGAGCTAAGATATGCAGGTTTGGCCAAGTGCAAGCCACTTTGGGGAGGAAGAGCAAGTTGGTTTTCTGTGGAGTTCTCTCTGTTGTGTAAGAGTCCACTTGAATGCTCATCTGGAGTAATGAGTCCCCTGAGAAGTGAGGAGCAGGCCCAAGACTGACAGATGAGGGTGATTTACCAACACAAAGCCATATGCAGAGCCCAGTGAAATCTGTGCAGTTTGAGGAAGATGGGAGGAGAAAATATAGTCCAGGAGACCAAAAGAGACATCTGCAACCCTAGAGGCCAAAGAACCCAAGGAAGATGAGCAACATCTTGCTGACTTTCCCTGATGGACTCGGGCATGGGCCCAAGGGACTAGATCTTCTCTTTTCCTTCTTCATGGGACACAGAGTTGCACTCTGCAAATCAGTTTCCCATTCATTCTCTCTCAGGGTTCTCAGGCAACCCTGACAGTCAAATCAGAGAGTGTTACGCTTCTCATTTTATAGATGTGAGAAACTAAGACTTGGACAGGAAAAGTAAGGTTTTCAGACTCCCCCGTCCAGAGTGTCATCCTTCACTGGGTATGGTTATGGAAGTTTAGAGCCCTAGATTTGGAAGAGCATTCTGTAGTGGATCTTTTGGATGATTCTGCTAGAGTTTGGATCTTGAATATCCCTCAAAAGTGCTCGTGTTAAAGACTAGATGCCCAGAGTGGTAATGTTGGGAGATGGTGGAACCTTTAAGAGGAGAGAGACCTGGGAGAGGTCTTCAGGGCCCTTGAAATGGGTGGTGGAACCCAGCCCCTTCTTCTTCCTCTCTCCTTGCTTCCTGGAAATAAGGCAAGTGGCTTTCCTCTGTCAGGCACTTCTGCAATGAAATACTACCACAGACCTAAAAGCAACAGGGCCAACCCATCATTGACTGAACCCTATATATCTGTGGGCTAAAATAAACCTTTTATCTTTATGGATTGATTATCTCAGGTGTTTGTTATGGTGTGGGGAAGCCAACCAACATACCTGTAGGCACTAGAGATCCTGAGTAAAGACAAGATCTTTTGTGATTTCAGGACTGCTTTTGGGTAGGTGGGGGCAAGCTCTGGTAGACCCAGAAGCTGGACTCCCAGGGTTGGGGCAGAGGTAATGGGGGAAATACCTCAAAGCAGACTGAGATCAGAATGGCCCAAGTGTGCCCCATAATGCACAAGGCAGGGTGGCCCTGGGACATGTGGGGGTTCCCTCTCACAGCCAGGCCCAGATGGCACTAGTTGTGAAGATGGAAAGCACAGGAAGCTGGTGAGTGCCCTGGAGATAGCCTGACTCTAAGCCGAGGGCCAGCTGCCTGGAAAGCTGCCCATTGGTCTCGGACACAGACCTTGAGGTTGGGATCTCTGTGGAGGACAAAAGAGACCATTTGCCCAAAAATTCCTCAGACTATCTGCGGGGCTGGAGAAGATGAGCAGGAGGGAGTGACAGTACTGGTGAGGAATGAAATTGTGGCGGCTGCACGATGCTATAAATATTTGGTTTGAAACAGCAGAGACATTCAAGATAAAAGTTAAATAGAAATAAAAGCAGTCAGATGTTTATTATATGTTGCCATAAAATTCAAGAGCAGCCTAAAAAGGCAGATCAGGATTTGTTTAACAAATAAGAGAGGAGAATGGAGGAGATAGCAGTTTGCGGGTAGAAGGGAGGATTTGCTGTCATTTGGACAGCGATAGGAGCTGTGACATGAAGGATGGGTCCTGGGGGGCTGAGCACCCAGGGAATCCCCCAGGTTTCAAGGCCCAAAGGAAACCCACAAATCCCATGGAGCTTTCCCTGCCCACTCTAGTAAGTGGGACCCAAGGAGGAACAGTGTGGGGTCTTATAGGGTGCTGGCTTTCTGACTCCACAGAACACAGAGAACTTGAAAGCACAACGGCACAAGAGCTGACTGAGGAGGGGCACCATTGACCCTCTGAGGTGAACGGTGCACTATGTTAGTGCCACCATGTCCTCCACAGTCCACCCCACATCGTGCCAAAGCCACCCACAGTCACAAAATGACACAGCTGGAAGGGACCTGAGAAAGCCCATTGCTGGTCTAGGGGTGGCAAACATTTTCTACAAAGGGCCAGATGCTGTGTTTTTCCATTTTTGTAGGTCTTTATGCTGATGTATTATAACAGCAACCAAAGACAATCTGTAAATGAGTGGTCTGATTGTGGTTTCAATAAAACTTTATTTATAACAGAACAAAAGTGGTCAACCAGATTTGGTCTATAGGCTGTAATTTGCCAAACCCTGTTCTAGTGTAATTTTCAGTTTAGAGATAGGGAGAATAAAATTCAGAGAGCCAAAGTAACCTTTCCCAAGTCTCTCAGTTAATAAGTGTTTGAGTTGGGACAAGAACCCAAGGACTCTTGGGAACATCTTCATTATAATTTCCATAGCATTAGGATATCCAGTGAGATACTTGGGTCATCCTTGTACCTTTGGACTAAATCTTGCCTGGCTTGATATTAGGCTAACAACTGGAAAGGACAAAACAGACAGATGCATGTGAAATCATTAGCTTTTTCTAATTCTAAATTAAAATTAGAAACATACTTCTTCAATTGCAATAATCAAGAAAATGCAGTGTCCCTGGCAACTTGGCGAATGGTGACCTTATCACTGTGGATGATGGTCCTGACTTTTCTTCTGGAATTTGGTTGCCTATTGGCAACTTTTGGAGAAATATGTTTGAGAGGAATTATGCAAGGATAATTTTATGATATTTCCAAAAAGAGATTTTCACATACCAGAATCCATAAATGTGACCTTATTTGTTAAGAGGGTCTTTGTAGATGTAATTAGGGATCTCAGGATGAGAGCATCCTAATTACTATGACAAATGTCCTTATAGGAGACAGAAGAGAAGACACACAGGGAGAAGAGGTCATGTGAAGATGGAGGCAGAGACTGAAGGGATGGAACCAGAAGCCAAGGAACATCTGGAGATACTAGGAGCTGGAAAGGGTAGGTAGGATTGTCCCCCAGAGCCTTTGGGGCAAGCACGGCCCTGTAAAGACCCTGAATTCACATGTCAGCCTTCAGACCTGCAAGATAAGAAATTTCTATTATTTTAAGCTACCAAGTTTGTAGTAATACAGAAAGGAGTCACAGGAAATTCGTTTGAAACCTGGATTTGCCAAAGGTACAGGTAAAGGAGGGTAAAGCTTCATGAGCAAAGGACTGAGGCTTTTCTGGAAAGAAACAGTCTCAAAAGAGTATCAGCCAATCTATGAAGTCAGGCAGAGGAAGTTGAGGCAGGCAGTCTGATCAGAGGATTCATTGGGTGCCGCTATCCAAAGCAGTGTATCTTCAAATGGGGATTCTTTCCACAGCCCACATGAACAGCAAAGACAGAGGAGGGACTACAGCCAAGCTGCCTCCAGGATCTGCAGGTTTCCCAATCCCAGAGAGGAGAATCCAAAGCTGCATGTACTAGACCATGGGAGATCCCGGATCATTGGTTCTCATCCCAGAAAACCACCAAAGCCAGATGCAGGCCCGCTCCACTCAGCAACTCTCTTGGTTCAGCAAGACACTAGGGCAAGGCCTTAGACTCTGGTCCTAGTGCCTAGGGCTGGGGATTCCTAGGAACTGGTGACCTCATACATTTCGAAAAGCTGGATGGGGCTATTGCAGGGAAACTGAGAAACAGAGTCAAAGCATTTACTCAGTGTCAATGCCTCCCCTATTGACGGGCCACCTCTTCCATGTCCCCTTTTTTGTTCCCCCAGCTCCTACCCAGACCTGTGTGGGACATTTCCCCTACCGGGAAGCCTGTGCGACTCCTCTCCTGTCTCTCCAGGCTCCTGTTTTGTAAACATTCCTATCTGCTTCCCAGGATGTATCCTGGAATGCCAGTTCAGATCCTTTCCCACCATGCACACTCGACCCTCTCTCTGTCCTGGAGTCTTTAGAATTTCCCACCACACCTGGTAAGTGCCTCCTTTCTCAAAATCAGACCAGAAGCTCCCAAGGGCCAGGATTTAAGACATAATTTTACCCGCCCCCACAAAAAACACAACCATATCCAATGGTTGGGAAGATAAAGCCAGGATTAAAATTTTTATTGTGCATTAACAAAGGTTCATCCTGACTATTCTCAAGAAGGAAATTAACATATATATGTTAGTTTCAGCTACTGCTAGGATTGCAATGAAGCCAGTAAGCAGGAAGGTGGTAGGGAGATGAAACTTGGAATCCTTTAGGGTGAGGGAGCTGGAGACAGTGTCTTTGAGGACACGGTGTATACTCTAGATCCAAGCAGAAGAAGGGCCACCTTGGGCTTGGGGATAAGAAGTGTTCAGGAAGAAGGAAGAGCAGGTACGAAACCTGAAAGACAGAACTGCTCCAGGTTCAGCAGGAAGCTGACAGCTGCAGTCCAGTGAGCAGGACACAGTGCAAGAGGCAGAGTTAGGTGAGGCTGTGGAAAGCAGCTGGATTCACAATGAGTGGACAGGAACAGACAGGGTTCCAACTCACCCCATTTCCACTTGCAAGTTTTTGAGTTTACAATGAGAAAAAGTGGTAGACACTCAGCAGAAACCCTACATACTTCAAATTTTGACTTTGGATCTTTTCCTGGGCTAAAAGCTCTATGGCACAATACTCTCTTGCAATGTTGAGCAGTGACAGCAAGTCACAGCTGCTGTCAGTGACGCTACCATGAGGGAACCACCTATACTCATCCTATGATGTACTGTGTTGCCAGCATTTTCTGATACAGGTGTTCAATACATTTCATGAGATACTCAACATTTTAATAGAATCAGTTTTGAATTAGATGAGTTTGCCCAACAGGTCAATGTAGGTGTGCTGAGCATGTCTAAGGTAGTCAGGCTAATCTATGCTGCATGGGAGGCCAGGTATATTGAATGCATTTCCAGTTTAGGACATTCTCAATTTATGATGGGTGTATTGGGATGTGACCCCATTGTCAGTTGAGGAGCATGGGACACTGAAAGGTTGAGGATGGGGAGCAGTACATGATTCATTTGCAGTTTGAAAACATCTTCCTAGCTGCCATGGGGTAGAGCAGAGGCCATGTGGAGGCCAATGTGGAGGCCAGTGGACTAGCAAGGATACTGTAGAAACATCATACGATAGATGCTGGATGCTTGAGTAAGGTGAATAACTATGGTGGGGGAGAGAAGAGGATGGCTTTGGGTGTATGCTGATCTTTATAAATACCTCATGAGCTAGCCAGCTGGCACACACTGTCTTATCTTTCTATCTCATGCCCACCGCTAGTTGTGCCTCTTACGATTTTTCACCCCTCCTTAAGGACAAGTTCCAGGGCCACTTGTTGCAGGGTTTTTCTTCTCCAACTGAGAAGATTTCCCAGCCTCCAGCCCACCCCAGAAAGCCTCACCCTGGGGAGGTCAGAACCCTGGACTTAAGGCCGATGTCCCATGCAGGCAGAAAACCTATACTCCTTCCCTGCAGTGGTCCTCCACTGGGTATTTATGGAATTCTGAATGTAAATGAAACTATATGATCGAACACCATTTGGCAAATGTCGATGAAGCACATATGTGCCAATAAGGTCCTAAAACACCGTGAAGCAAGAAGAAGAGAACCGGCCACTAGATTCAGGTTCAAGTCCCAGATTTGATGCTAATTAGTGGTATAGATTTGGTCAAAGTGTTTGAACTTCTCCAACCCTGGTGTCTTCATAAATCTAATAGGGACAGTAATAGTTAGCTTATAAGATATCATAATAATAAAAGGAGAAACTTACATGACTGTAAGTGTAAGAAACAACAACAGTTGTTTATACAGCAGTTGCTATGTGGCGGACTCTAACCTACATGCTTGGTGCTTGTTCCTGGAGCAAATCCATGATTTCTATTTTACAAATGAGTTTCTGAGAGATGTAGATTCCTTGTCCCAAATCACATGGGGAATAAGTGGTCAAAGTGTGATGTCAGTCAGGCCTGTGCTGCTGGCACTCATGTTCTTAAGCACCATGGCCACTGTCTCTTGATCAAGCTGCTTAATTAGAGCCAGGAAAATGATGGCCGAATCTGAACTGGGAGGTTTTAGCAGGTGGGTATTAAGAGATGTCACTTAAGGTGACATTCATCTTGAGAAATGTGTCATCATGTATGCCATGGTTTGAATGTGTCTCCAGATTTCATGTGCTGGGAACTTGGTCCCTAATGCCGTAGTGCTGAGGTGGGAGTGTTGGGGTGTGTGATGGAGTCCTGGGGGCTTTGCGTTCATGCCTATCTCAATCCATTCATGATTGATGGGTTACCACAGGAGGGGGTTTGATACAAGAGCAAGCCCTCCCTGGCAAGTTTGCTCTCTTGCTATGTGATGCCCTGTGCCGTGCTATGGTGCAGCAGGAAGTCCCTCGGCAGATGACCAACAGATGCAACTCTGTGTTCTTGGACTTTCCAATCTCCTGAACTGTAAAAAAAAAGAAAAAAAATCTTTTTAAAATAAATTCCCTGGTCTCAGACATTTTGTTACAACAATATAAAATGGGTTAAGACAACATATAATGAAGGTGAGTGTCCCCTATGCACAAACCAAATTTGAGTTGATAAAAGAAGAGACAAGTACAGTGTGATGTGACGTGGGGAGGAGCAGGAGAGGAGAGGAGAGGAGGGCAGCAGAAGCAATAACCCCCAACTTAAAATCAGGGGCTACTGGTGGCAAGCACAGTCTGGCAGAGTGACAAGGGGACTGGATGGGATTCTCAGTTCCTGCAATCTGCCTAGAGGCCCCTTTGGAACCTCACATTCTTGGAATATCATAGTGGTAAGGCACTAGGGAATCACAAAGCTGTCACCAAGAACAGTCTGTGGGTCTAGGGGTCAGGAGAGTGAAGAGAAGTCCCAGGCTTGGAGGCTGACTGACACGGTCAAGGCTGGAGTCCAGGGACTGGGGTGGGGGGGATGTGGAGAACAAGGAAGGGTTAGGGGAAGATCCAGGGGGTGAATCCAAAGGGAGAGGGAGAGATGCAGACAGACCAATCTGGGGAGAGACTTCCGGGTGCACAATGAAGAAGCGAGCCAGGCTGGAGAGGACAGTAATTGAAGGAACAGCCTCATGCATAGCCAATAACCCTATTCCCTGACACTGTCTCATATCATGTCACAGAGAGAAATGCAAGCTGCCACATGCTGTCCTGAAGTCCTGTGTGGCAGGCTGGTGGGTGGCCACCCCAACCCAGAAACATAAGAGAATAGTCTGAGCAGTGGTTTAATTTTTCTTTGCCATGCCAGAGCTCAGATAGACATGAAAGGACCTGCATCTCATAATTAGGCACATACCAAGCCCAAGTGTGTCAACGGCAGAGGAACTCTTGGGTGCTGGGTAACCCCAACTGCTAGAAATTCAAACCTTAATCAAAAGATGCTTTCTTCCATGTAGAAAATGGACATGATGCAAACTTGACATTAAAGGAGAAAGCACCTTTTTCCCTCTGATAAATTAATAATTCAGATAAGGTGTTGTGATTCAAATAACTCACAGATCACTCATAAATCAGACGTTTGTGGGAAGCTTGTAATTTTGAAGTAGTCACCAATACTTCTCAAGGGTGACTTCTTCAGAATCTGAATAACTGGCAAAAGGTAAGAATACACCCCGTGTTTGGCTCAGCACCAGCCCTTCCCAGGTGTTGAGCAGAAGCACCTGAGTGGGGTCCTCTTTGTCCTCTTTGCACATTGATCACAGCTACCCTGCATTACATTGAACATTAGCCCCCTTCACTGCTTTCCCCAGTCTCTCCAAGGGCTCCTGTCTGCCCTGGAGCAGCCAGAGAGAGGTCCCAAGTCTGCAGGGCCTGTCCAGGGTCACATTTGCTACCTGTGCCAGCCTTGGCAACATGTCACTGAGGACCAGGAACTTATTCAGAGCAGCCATTTGACCACTGGGCTGGCTTGCATTGAATTTTTTAGTGGTTCATTTTATTGGTGGGGTCAACTTCCTTTGGTCCACATGGAGAGGAGAAAGCAGAATTGAAAGCCAGAAGGACTATGGGACCAACAGACTTGGTCTCTTGCCATTTAAAGACAGCCCCAGCTAGTTTGGAGATGGGTTTGTTTTATGATCCCCAGTCAATTCTGCTCTTCCTTCTGGGGTGCCAGCTGATTTTTTTTTTTTAAAGCAATGTCACAGACTGCTTTGGAGAGGAATATTTCTAAACTATTTCCCACAGGCTACGCAAAGCAAAGTTATTCTAACAACAAACTATCACAACCTTAAACTCCAATTCAAGGTAACATCACATCAAATCCTACCTGGGATTTAATAAAATATCCTTTAGTTAACTTTCTGACAGAATCCCCCTTTGCACAGGAACCATCTATTAGCTATGGCTACCTCTTCTAGCCCTCTCCTTTTCTGGAAACACCTGAAACTAACCCCTCCCTTCTCACCTATGTTCTTCCCATGGAAGCGCCATGATCAGCCCACATGACCCATACCCTGGCCACAGTTTATTGGTTGAGCACAGGACACTTGATCAAGCTGGGCCAATGATGTACTTTCCTGAGAATATTAAAAGTGAAACAGAAAAGGACAAGTATTTTCATTTTAGGTTGTAGGGCTGTAAGTTTGGAAGCTATGGAGGTGCTGGGTATTTAATTTGTTTTCTTTTAACTACAAAGATAAATTAAGTGGAAAAAGCAGGGAGTAGGGCCAAGAAGCACACCTTCAGAGATGAGCAGGAACAACAGACAGAGGCTGTGCTGGTGCTTGAATCTCTAGTACCTTTTATTCTTGAAGCATAGCTGGACTCCGGTGGGTGGACCATTGAGACACTCCAACATCCCTATGGTAACAACTCTCTCCCTTTCTTGCCTTCTTGGGAGTTGCAGCCCAAAGACTATGATCCCTGAGAAACCCTGACAGCCTGGCCATCCTATTTAAGCTGGGTTTGCTCCTCTTCTCACCTCCTGGTCCTTTGTGTCCAGAGAACATCAAAACCAAAGGAAATAATGACCAAGTGACTAGACCCCAGACTCTTCATCAAGGCCACAAGATGTCTCTGATCTCACTTCTAAATAATGGGAGAACCTTCAGTGGGACACATACCTCATCATCTTTTTGCCAGAGGAAAAGAAAGTGCATGTGGGGTCCATGTATTAAGAGATCTGGCCAGGAGGGTGAGGATGATGGGATGTCACAGCACCATAAAGACTTTGGCTGCCGTCGGGAAAAAATGGAGAAAACTCTACTTACAAAGCCAAGGGTTCTGAGCTTTGCATAGTGTAAGAGAGATTTTTCCACCTTTAAACATAAGATGGAAAGATGTGTGAGAACAGGAAAAAAAAAAATATTGCATGCCTTGTAACTGCAAATCCCCGATAATACATCTTCCTCTGAACCACATCCGTGTTGACCAGACCACCCATCTAGTCTCAGAGCAAGCCGAGTCCCTCCCACTGAGTGCTATTGTGTGTGGTTACCTGCATTTCCCCAGGCCCTACAGGGAGGCCCCTGTGATAGCCATCGCCCCCAAGATTTATTCCAATTCCTCGTCACTTTGCTGGGAGAAAACAAAAGCCTCATTTGAAGTCTCTCCTGACCGCTTCCTTTGGAAGCTGTCCCACAATGCCTCAGCCAGGGCTGGCAGCCGAGGCGACTAGCCTCTGCCGGACAACTGTCAGGTTGGTTGAAGGATATTAGAGGGAAGTTGATCATGTGTCAACGCTCCTCAGCGCCCACTCACATCAGGGAAGTGATACAGCTGTCACTGTGGCCGACGAGGCGGCTGGCAGGACAGGCCACATTCACCAACCCAGCTGTCCAATTAGATGCAAGGGCCTGACCCTCAGGTGTGCATGAGGCAGAGAATGAGGGCCGAGGAGGGCACCGCTGGCGGCTGTCTCTGTGGCCTTCTGGGGGTCCATGGCCGCATCCTGTGCCTGCTGCGTCCTGCCGAATAGATCAAGGATGCGGAGACAGTCCGCCCAGCGAAGCTGCCCCCTTCACTTGTGTCTAATTCTCTCCCATCTGCTTTTCTTTACCCTCTTCCCTCCCCCTCCCTCCTTTCTTCATTTTTCCTTCCTTCCTCCTCCTTCCCTCCCCCAGTCTCTCGCCCCTCCTTCCCTTTCAGGTTGGGATATGTGCAGAGAATATAAAGAGTGCCTAAAAACTCATTTTGGGAGACAGTGGGAAATATGTGAGGTTTGATTAGACACTGAAAGAAAAGCCAAATGGTGGCAAAGGAACTCTTTATTGCTTTGTTCTAAATGCTTTTAAGAATACTAGCGTGAGGTTTGATTAAGTAACATCATCAATTTGGAAACAATGCCCAGTGTAATAACATGGGAGATTGTTGTTGAAAACACTGCTCTCCTCTCTCCTGATTGAGATCTTTCTCCTTGAAAAATGGAATAAATGAAGGCATGTGTGCTCCCTGAGTGGGAGCTGAGCTCTGTCTCAGGGTATTTTGAGGAAGTAGCAGCATCTACTGAGGGGAGTGGACAGTGGACTGGTAAGTTAGCCAGAGCTCCTGCCTGCAGGCACTTGCCCAGAAGGGCCCGGGATACCCAGCATTTGAATCATGCTCTGAGTTTGATAAAGTTTTTCCAAAGACTCAGCTCTTTTTCTCATCACCGAAACCCTATAGGGTGTTTGCCATCCCTCCCATTTTGTAGGAAAAAGAACCAAGTACAGTTAGAATTCCATATCCACAGGTTTCACATTCCTGGATTCAACCAACTGTGGATTGAAATTATTTGGGAGTGAAACTATCTTTACTGAACAGGTACAGATTATTTTCCTTGTCATGGTTCTTTAAATAATATTGCATATGAACTATTCATATAACATTTACATTGTTTTAAGTATTATAAGTAATCTAGAGATAAAGTATATAGGAGTATGTGCATAGGTTACATGCAAATAAGATGCCAGTTTATCTACGGGTTTGAACAGCTGCAGAGGAGGTCCTAGAACGAATCCCCCTAGGTTTCCAGGGACGCTATGCTTGACTCTTTCTCAGAGTGTGTATATTTAGTAAATGGTAAAGGCTGGATTTGAACCCAGATCTCTTTATTCTGAATTTACTGGTTTTGATTCCAGAAAAATTTCAACATGTTGAATTTAAAGAAGAGCTCTATCTCTCACCTGTTTTTTTGATTTTCCCATTTCCAACTCTGTGCCCACAGGTAATCAGCTGCTGGATTAGAAGTAGTTGAAGCTGGATAATGGTCAAACCTTTAACCCATTACTTGCTCTCACACATATCTCCTTGGAACCAAATAAGACCATTTATATCTCACCATCTAAGACTTTGCTTTAGTAGGTGGGTGTTCTTTTGCTGGAAGGTCCTTTCTTCCAAGTTATTATCCCTGTTATTCCCTGTCCCCAACCTTCCAAAATTTCTTCCTTCTGAACTTCCATAATCCTCAATTTAAACTTCCCTCTTAGTAATTCCCACTTTTCTTCCAAGGTCACTACTACCCACATATAAAGGGCAAGACCCGTCTTTGGCTTTTAGAAGCAAATTACATCAACTTTCAGATTTACATATTACTAAGGGCTACTTACTAGTAACTCATTAGGAGGGTTATTGAAGGCTAATGCAATTAAGATTTCATAAAGGAAAAATAAGAACATACCAGAGTTTGTGGAGACTCTTCTACCAGCTTTGATTGGCAGCACTGAGGAGTAATGGTGCACCTGTCCCTTTTCAAATCATAGCTGTTTCTGTGACTTTCCAGAAATTCTCTGCATGACCAGTGTCTTGAGTAGCTCATGATATCCAAAGGCTGCCAATCTTGCTTTTTTAATTTATAAATTACATTAAGCATTGCTTCGCTATTAGTTTGCTGTGAGTCCCTGTTCCACCCTACAATGTAAAGAGGTACACATTTCCACTAACAGCATTATTGACCTCTAAATTAAAAATTTTTATTTAAGTCAAAGGCATACGTGCATTGTGGTTTGAATATGAATCATTTCTGCTTCTAATGTTAAAACCGATTTATACATTACCCCCAAACTGTTGTGCTTGTATAGCTGTACTTCATGGGTGATGGTCTGTCAGTGAATTTGTTCTATTTAAATGGCTTGCAACATATTACCAAGGTAAATGTAATGAAATTGCTAGGCTAGTGTTTAGTTTATGAGGCATTGTTTTATAAAATAAAACCAAGTGCGTATACACTCATATTCATCTCTCATAGAGTAAATAATACACAATTTATGTGTGTTGCTAACAACTGGCTTATTTCGTCACTCTCCACTTGTTTGTTAATCGTTGGGTCTTTTACTGCAGAAAAATGGGAATGGCCGGGGTGAAGGTATGACTGAGTCTCAATGGGCAATGATCATATCTTCCAGTTTTGGGTGGCCTATCTTCCTTTCTATCAGGGGCTTCCTTGTCCCCTTCAAGAGGTGTCTGGTGGAGTCACCTCCCCATCTCATTGCTTCCCCAGAGCCTGGGTCAGATCTCAATCTGAGGTTGCACACGGGTGAATGAATGAGTCACATGTTCAGGGACCACCCACGGGCTTAGAGGCTGAACCATAAAAGTAGTCATAAATGTAGCCTGAATTTACCTAGCACCTTTCTTCCAGAGAACTTCCAGAAATGCCTTCACTTCTTTATCTCACTTAACCTCCCTGACCCTTACCTGGGGGATCAAATGTGGAGTCTCTGTACTCTTTAAAGAGTCTTGTCCCAACCCCCCAACGGCACCAATTTTAGTGTCAAGCTCAGTTTTAGGACAGGCCAGGCATCCTGCTGGAGGCGCAAGCTGGCTCCTATCTGAGTCAGGGCCAGATGAATGCAGTTCCTAGTGACCGAGAAACAAAGGTAAAAATCAGAGGTGTGAATGCATTAAGAGGAAAAAAAAAAGAAGAAAGACATTCTGTCTTGCAAGCAAGATCTCTTGGAATAAAAAGGAGAAAAAAAAAATTCTGGGCATTAAGAATGCCTAATTGGCTTAATTTACTTGCTGTTACTTTAAAATATGCCCGTTCTGGCCTTGACACCACTGCTTGATGTCCCGCCTGGACCCTGCATCAAATGCAGCTCACAAACATGGGAGTTGTATTTTAAAGTGAAGGTTTGAAAAATTAACTGTTCTCCTTTTGCCCTTTCAACTCCCAGATGGAAAATCCCACCCTGATTAGCCAATTGATTTACTCAAAATAAAAACACCAACTTCCACTCCTCTTGCCCCCTTGCTCAACTTCTGCAGAAGAGGACCCTGCAGGAGGAGCTTTGGGTGGGGCTCACCTTCTTCACTAGGGGCTGTCTAACCAGGTGAGGAAGTCAGTTTTCTGCCCAGAGGGCAGAGTCCTTTGGGATGCTGGAGCAAACACACCAGGTTTTGTGCTAACAACTGTACCTGTGTCACTGTCTCCTCGCTCCTCCCAAGAGCCGTAGCTTTTGTCTAGCAGATGCATCCTCTGTGGTGAGCCTCACTGAGCAGATGCAGGTGTGCAGGTGGCTGGCAGCATGCTCAGACACAGGGTGGAACGTCCTCATTCACACCAGCATGTGTGGAGGTAGGTTGGTCTGTGAAAGACAGGACAGCTGGTGGCTGGAGAAATACTTCCATCTAAATTTTTAGGTGTCCTCCATTTTAGTAGCTAGTTTAAGAGGTACAGTAGCCACCCCCATACCTACAGGGGACAAGACCTCCAGTGGATACCTGAAACCTGGGAGGGTGTCTAACTCTCTCTATATATTTTCTCCTATGATACATGCCTATGACAAAATTTGATTCATGAATAAGACACATTAAGAGATTAACAACAACATAATAAAACAGTACTGGAATTAAAGCAGTGTGAATATGGTTTCTTCTCTCTCTTCTACGCTACGTGGGTAGCGTATACAGTGTGGCTATGCTGGACAGATGGGCGATTTGTGTCCCTGGTAGGATGAAATGGGACAGTGCAAGATTTCATCCTCCCTATTTAGAATGGCAACTTAAAAATATATGAATTGAAAAAAAATATATATGAATTGTTTATTTCTGGAAGTTTTCATTAATATTTTTGGACAGCAATTGATCATGGGTAACTAAAACCATGGGTAAGAGAGGACTACTGTTTGAGCTCTGGGTGTCATTGGGGCCTAGAATTATTGCTCCATAGGAAGCAAACAAAATAAAAATGGACCTTCTACCTTGGAGGATGATGGGAGAGTCTTGGGAAGGGTTAGGAGAACTGGCTCTTGTCAGCCTCAGCTCTGCACAGACTTGCCTGAGGCCTTCGCCAGCCCTTCCCCTGGCTAGGCTCCAGGAAGCTTGATCAGTGCAATGCAATGTCCTGTGACATCGCATATGCTGTTGTCTCATCTGGATTTGTCTGTACCATCTCCACTCAAGGCATCCCTCACACTGGTCCTGTCTCTTGCAGACCTTTGTCCCAGCAACAAATGGAAAACAGGCATCCTCAAGGAAAGTGTTAGGGGAACAGATACCCTGGAAAAGTCCTTTTCTCTAGAAAGAGAAATACACACATATACACAAGTACATGCACATATACATATATGCATTACATGCATAATGTTATAATTATTTTTGATTTGGACCATAAAGAGCATGCACAATGAATGCCCTAGCCCAGTGAATCATGTGAACACATCACTGTCTGCTTTTTTGTGGTTTATGTGACAGAAGCTGATGGTTCTGACAGTTGGGAGATGAAACAACCTGAAGAATATGGGCTATGACCCCTTTTACTTCAGCAAAAGGGAGAGGTGACCCCCAAGCTGGACTGGAGATAGGGTAAAGCCCAAGAACCCAGGAAGCCAAATCTAAGGAGCATTTTCTCTCAGTAGCCCTGCACAACACACAGCCACAAGGGCGAGAGCACCTCATGGCGGTGTCCGGAGAGCAGCTGAATGGTGTCCCCTCGATGTTGAACTCGCCTGGTGCTCCCCCGGTGGGTTCTGTCTCTCTTCCCTTCATGCTTCCCTCTGGCAGCACTCACCCCAATTATTAATACGTGTTTCTTTGTGTCTTTATTTGTTTAGTGGTTCAATATTCCCACTGGTCTATAAGCCCCAGAAAGCCTGGGCTCCCCTGTGCTTAGCAGGGGTCCGGCTCACTCAGATGCTCACAGAATGAATAAATGAAGCTCTCAACATGAATAAGTGAATGCTGAAATCAAGAGTGGAAAAGGAGCCGGGTCCTGAGGGGCTGTTCCTGAGGGAGCTCTGGTTTAACCCTACGCCCGTAGGGTCAAAATGGGCCACTCCCCAGGACTGCAATAGCAAAGCCAAGCCCACGAGAGGAGAGATTAGGGTAACCTTGTTCCATGTGGGAGGGGGATGGAAAAGCTGAGTCACCCCAAAGGCACTGGGCAGCTCAGAAAATGGAGGATCCTGGCCTGATCCTGACAACGCAGGCTATCAGCACCCCTGAAAAGACCCCTGATTAGTTTACACTTTCCCATAAGCAGACCCGACCAGGCTTGCTTTTAAAGGCTGAAGATCCTCCCCCAACCCATAACTGCTGTATGTGAGGAGTCAATGGCATCCCAGCAGATTCCCATGAGCCGGTCAGCCCTACAGGGAAACACCCGTCCTCCTTTAGTGTGGCCAGGCCATGGTTTTGCTGGCAAGCCACACCAGACCCACAAATCAGCCCACACTGCTCTCCCTAACTCGCCTGCATTATGTTCATTTGCTGGGTGGCGATAAATATTAGAATAAAATAAACCAAAGATGGCTGGTGAGGGCTCTGTTAGCTATCTTTATGGTTTCCACAGCAGCTGAATGACAGCTCAGCTCGGGAGCAAGTGGTCTCTTTTCACCAAGTAAATTTAGCCTTGGGAAAGATGAACATCGGCTTACTCCTGAGGTAGGATGGTCGGTGCCAGTCAGTAAATCAGTCAGATTTTAATTACTGGACGGTGACAGGGTGCAGTGACAGGTTGCAGTCCACGGGAGAGCATTCCTTCAAAGCTGCTTTAAAACCAGAGAGCACTTCAAGAGGAAAAACGGAGCAAACCCAGCAGAGGCCTGCTCTAGAGGAGGGTGGGTCCCTTCCCCAGCCTTTTAACCACTTCCTCCTTGAATGCAGACCTGGCAAGGGAGGGCAGGCCTCTGACCCACCGCAGAGGGTTGCCTGCCTTCCCTCTCTCTCTTTCAAACTTCCCTCCTGCCCTTCTTTTCTTTCAGGCCTGTGATTTTTAATAGGTTCCTACAGCTCTTTGCCTTAGCAGCTGTTTCGTGCCAAGAAAGCCACGGCAGATTTGTAAAGTGGCAAACCCTGCTAATTAGTTAGATGAAGTTGCCTTTCTGACAGTGGCCCTGGCGTTGAAGAAGGTGACATACCTTAAGGTGACTGCACCGGGAGGCCTCTCCCATTGTGCTCATCAGGTTCTTCCCACCCTTATTACCGATTCAGTGGTAGTCACTCCTCCTCCCAAATCCCACCCCGAAGCTGCTCATCCCAGGCTCCTGCTGCAAAGTTTCCTGCCTCTTATGACTCCCTGGAGACCCTGTGACCTTCTCTGGGGAATACCATGCTCCCTAGCACCAGGGAGGTGGCAGATGAGCAGTTGGGATGTGCGTGCCCAACAATTCACCTTGTGCAGGGTGAGGGGGGTGTGTTGGGGTGTTTTCTGTTGCTAGAACAGAACACTCAAGGCTAGGTAATGCAAAAAGAAAAGTGATACATGGCACTAACTAAAATAATGATGATAATAATGATAGAAGGGATATCAGTACAGCAGGTGGAACCAGGAGAGGGAGGAGGAGAGGAAGAGGGAGGGTCCTGGGGAATGAGGTTGATCAAATTATGTTAAGTGCATGTATGACGATGGCATAATGAATCCTGTTGTTAGATATAATTATCATGCACCAATAAAAATAATGATAAACAAAAAGAAAAGAGAGTATGTAACTCATGGTTTTGGAGGGTGAAAGTCCAAGATCAGACAGCTCCATTGATTTGGCCTCTGATGAAGGCCTTCAGACATATCACAATATGGCGCATGGCTTCATGGTGGGTGCAAGAAGGAGAGAGCAGTTACATGGTGAGATAGGAAGTAAGAGAGATTCAGGGGCCAGGCTCACTGTCCTTATAACAACCTGCTCTTATTGGAGCTAGCCAGGGTCCCATGAGAACTACATTTATTCCATGAAGGTACATTTTACCTTCAATGATCTAACCACCTTCCACTAGGCCCCACCTCTTAAAGGTCAACACCTCTGAACATGACCACACTGAGGCCTAGCTATCGGCACTTGACCTTTTGGGAGACAGACCATATCTAAGCCATAGCAGGGATGAGGCAAACAAACTTGTAGTGACTTTGGGGACACTGGACTTCTGCTTTAATGTGTTCTTTGGTCTCAGTTGTACACAAACAAACAAAACTTCTCTTGGCACCCTGTGGACTACAAACTGCATGAGGACCAGGGCCATTTCCTGGTGGAAGTGTTAGAAACCATCCGTCCCATAGTGACTGCAGTCCCCCCCCCATCTCCTGTCTGTCTCTTCTTCTGTCTATCTCCTCTTCTGTTGTATCACTGACCCTGAGAGGCAACAATTTCCCTAGAAATCATCCTACAACTTCTTCAACTTGCTGATAAAGAAATGAGGCCCAGAGAGGGGAAGGGACTTACCCCAGGTCACCAAGCTGCATGAGGCAGAGTCATGGGTTCCCTGCTTCCCATTTCTCTCACTCTTATCTACAGTCATGCATCATTTAATATCAGGGACACATTTTGAGATATCAGACTATTTCATCAGTATGCACACATAATAGAGCAGACTTACATGAACCTAGATGGAATAGCCCACCATACTCCTAGGCTACATGGTATTTATGGTATATATATGGCTACACATATATGGTATTTCTTCCAGGGCTACATTGTACAAACAGCATGAGATCAAATCATGCTCAAGAGGAAAGGACGCAATCATGGGACACAGTAAACACAAGATGCTGCTAGCATAAAAGAGCATACTGCTTTATAGTAAACTTTTTAGTAAATAGAAAGAGTACACTCAACAAGTCTGATAAAATGTATAGTACAATAAATGTGCAAACCAATAACACAGTCATTTTTATTGAGTGCTATATGCTGCACATACTGTATGTGCTATACTTATATGACTGTAGCACAGTAGGTCTGTCTGCAGAAGGTTTGTTTATATCAGCGTAGCCACAAACATGAATAATGTGCTGCTGTGCTATAGTGCAGACAATAGCCATGATGTCACTGAGCAATAGGAACTTTTCAGTTCCATTATACTCTTGTGGAACCACCATCACATATGCAGCCAGTTGTCCAGACTCTCTTCCTTTGTTGCTCAGCCATGAGCAAAATACTTAATAAAAACCTCCCTTCAACCTCAATGGCTTACAACAGCAAACACGCCTTTCTCACTCTGGGCATTGGGTCCAATATGGTGACTTTGCTCCAGGCTGTTGGTCAGATTCAGGTCTGCTCCATATTCCTCTCATTCTGAAGGGACAGTGGCTACCTGAGGCATGTTCCCCTCATGGCAAACGGCTGGAGCGGGAGAGGACAAGAGAACACATTTGATGCCTGTGGTCCATTCAGCGATCACTGGACGAAGCAGTCCTATGGTCAAGTCCAAAGGCAATGGGGCGCCTCCTCTATTGCATGGCAAGGTCATGTCACAAAAGCTGTGGGTATAAAATCCCGTTTCAGGGAGAGAAAATGAAAGGGAAGTGTCAATCCAGTCCATCACATGTTTACCTTTACTTGTCATAACTGAGTGAGTTTCCTAAAAAGCAAATTGGATAAAAGTTTCTTTCTGTTTTTTAAAATCAAACAGAAGCTCCCTCTTATCACTTAGAGAATCATTTTTTTCCATATTAAAGAGCTATTTTATTTAAAAAATTTTTTCTTAAATTTTTACAGACTGCATTTTGATTCATTGTACACAAATGGGGTATATCTTTTCATTTCTATGGTTGTGTGTGATGTAGATTCACATCATTCGTATAATCATACTTGTACATAGGGTCATGATGTCTGTTTTCTTCTACCATCTTTCATACCCCACCTCCCTCTCATTTCCCTCTACATTATCTAAAGTTCCTCCATTCTTCTCTTGACACCCCTTGTCATGGGGTCCCTTCACTTGGACCCCACCTGTGTTTCTAGCTCTCCCTAACTATTTCCTGAACATCTTCTGCATTTCACAGCCTAAACCTGGAAACTCCCTTACTCAGTTTCCTCTAACCGACTCAAAGATAGCCGGAACTGGCCATTCCTTTTGAAATTCCTTTTGAAAGATACTCTGACTGAAGCCTATAGCATCCTGAGTTCCTGAGACTGGGGTTTTGCTGGCTGAACTGAATATTTACCAAGAGTCACCTGAGTTTATTCCCAAACCTGTTTTCACCTGGTTGACTTGTAATTGACATTGTGCAATTTAATAAATCATGCTGATTGCATAAAAGTGAAAAAATATGTTTTTATTTACATATGAAAACGAAATTGAATGCTTTAGAAAGACTCAATAGATATGGATAACTTATTGATAAAATTTCCTGCTCCAGATACTATTGCACATTACTGAAGAAAGAGAAAGAGTCTGCACTTAGGTGACTGCACATGTGTTTCTCCAAGTTGAACTGGAAGTTGTGGGTGGGACATCTGGGTGTAGTGTATACAAGAAAGGTGACTTGGAACCTATTCACAGGCTCTTCCCCAAAGACTCTGCATCCAAAGATCAGAGCTTTCCTTTTTACATCCTTCTGCACAAATATGGTCTTTGTTCCTGCCCCTGCTCACAGAGGGAAGACCTGCCAGTTACATTAGCACTGTTAAGTCTCTGGAGTGGGGTCCTGTAGATTGTTCTTATTGTCCTCAGTTTCGTTGGCATTGCAGAGGCCCTCCAGGACCCCAGAATAGTGAGATCCACCTGGACCACCGGACACATGCACCTGGAGAGTGTGCTTGCTTCTTTCTCCCCAGCTGTGGGCCCAGTGACTTCATCCCAAACCATCAGTCACAGATGGTCTGCTTCCTGTGATGCCTCTGCCTACCCAGAAGGCCCAGGCCAGAAATAACAACCGGGCCTTAGGGAGTCTCCAGCCTGGAGCCCATGGCCCTGCGTGAGAATTGAGATGTGATAAACACATCTGCATCTTCTTTCCAGGGATACTGCCCCATGTCTGCAAATGAATTTCTCCTCCCAGGGGGGAGCCCGGCAATGCACTTGAACTCTGATTTGTTTTCAGCACTTTACACTCAGCTTCAAGAATAATTTTAATATCTAGACTTCTGTTGGGAGAATGTTGTAATGGAAATACAGTATTTTCCAAGGATTAAACAGAACAACCTACAGTGAATGGAGGCCTCTCCGCGGTCTCTGCACAATTGTAAATATAATTTTTAATGAAATAAGGTATAATACAAATGATTATTTATGCCTCATTCCCCTATTCCAAGTAGAGAAAAACCTACCCGGTGTTTCTGCTTTTCTCATTTCCTAATTCCTAAAGTAATTTAACGAAAACAAACAAGTAAACTGAAGGGAATGGTAAAATAATCGGTAACTCTCGAAAGGGAACAGCAGTTTTTCAGCTTTTAGATTAATTCATTTTGTTCAATGCAGATGTGTTAAATCTATTCATATCCACATATTCGAGATGAGTTATTTTACTACATTGTTGTGCTGTATAAAATGAGTTATTTTGGTGAATTAAATGCTGGGGTGTAATTTTCAAAGGAAACAAAGGTTTGTAAATGCAGCGCAATGTGTGTCAGTGTTCCAATGTAATTATTAAATATTATAGGAAATGCATCTCGTAATCTTTACCTTTTTCCTTTGGTCTTTTAAAAAAATTGTGTATACAAGTTGTGGTGCAAATGGATATTGCATTTCTAAAAAATGTCAAAGAAAATGCCATTCTTGCCATCTGTGGAATTGTGTCTCCCCTCGAAGGTTTCATATATTCTCCTTTGCTAATCACAGTCGGAGCAATTGAAACAACAGAGTGCTCAACTCTGGTATCTCAGAGCCCTTCATAAACAACTGTGAGTGAATAAAGAAGAGAAGCAGTTTAATCCCATGGATGAAACAATTGCCAATGTATTCAATTTGCTAAAATGGCGACTCTGAGTTACCTAAATTCATTGCTTAACGTATTTGGTAGGGATTTACTGAAGGTTTCTTGACATTTGGAATACTTTGACTAGAATGGAAATTAAGCTCAGAGATTCAAGACCCAGAAAGGAAATAGGTGGGGACTTTCCTCTCTAGTACCTCTGTACATAGTGGAAGTCACTGACCTCAGACACAGAATTCTCCTGAATCCAGAATTCTGGGCCATTCTAATGGTTGATGTACAAATTGAAATCTATTTTCCTGATTTGAAAAGCCAAATGTGCTTACTTTGTAGTTTAGAGAGCTCTTTCACCCCATTCTAGAAATTCTTAATATACTGCTCCTGCTTGTACAGTGGGCTCTCCATGTCCACAGATTCTGTATCCATGGGTTCAACCAACTGCAGATGGAAAATATTTGCAAAAATGTTCCATGGTTGCTGACGTGTACTGTGGAGTGGTTGGGTTTGTACTCAGTGTACACAGACTTACTTTCTTGTTGTTTCCCCCTAAACAATGCATGTAACAACTATTGACAAAGCATTTATGTCGTATTAGCTTTTATAAGTAATCCAGAAGTGACTTCAAGTATCTGGGAGGATTGCACAGGTGAGGTGTAAACACTACCCCACTTTTTATAGGATGTGAGCCTCTGAGGATTTTGGTATCTGTGGAATGTTCTTGAACCAATGCTCTTGTGTGTACCAATGGATGACTTAACACGAAAGCTTTGGTCAGGTGTGACTTTGGGAAACAGTGTCCTATCTTGTTTTTTGTCACTGACTTTAGTCATATTTTATTATTAGCTTTTTCTTCACAAAAGACAAGAACAATGTAGAGGAGGAAAAGTTTATTTTGGCTCATGGTTTCAGAGGTTCAGTCCATGGTTGACTGACTCCGAGCTCTGGACTTAAGGTGAGGAAGAACATCATGGCAGAAGGGTATGGGGAAGGAAAGCAGCTTAGAATGTGGCACCAAGGAGTAGAGAAAGAGTTGTGCTCACCAGGGACACCATATAAAGCCCAAAGTCACATCCCCAGTGATCCACTTCTTCCAGGCATACCATACCTGATTACCACCCAGTTAATCCATATTTGTGGATTAATCCACTGACTAGGCTATAACTCTCACAATCTAATCCTTTTACCCCTGAGCATTCTTGCATTGTCTCACACATGAGCTTTGGGAGGACACCTCATATCTAAACCATAACAAGTTGTTGCCCCCTATGATCGTAGGAAAGTAAATTCACCAATGGAAGAAGCAAGGGAACAGAGCCTAAACTGTCCCAGGAATAAACACTGGGATTCAGGACACCCAGCATTGCTTCTTGGCTATCTCCACATAGCATGCAGAGACCTCACCCCAACTTGTGTGAATGTGAATGCTTATGAGGATTTAATACCAAATATGGCTGATGCCACATAAAGATCTTTTCAAATTCCAGATCAGAATAAAATAAAAAAATTAAAAATCCATTAAAATAATGAAAAATAGTGCTTCTAAATTTTCTCATTCGCTTTTGCACTTGACTGCAGATGAATGAAACAAGAAAAGGAGGATGGAGTGAGCACAGAAAACGGAAAGAGAAAAAAGTTAAACAGAAATAGAAAAACACAATGGTGTCCATTTCAAGCCAAACCTCCTCACTGAAGAGATAAAACACTGAAATGACAACAAAGGAAGGAAGGGAGTAAGAGAAAAAGAGAATTTCATACTCCCCAAATAAAACTTTCCCCTTGTAGCAAAGAGATATCTGAGACCCCAATTCATTGTTGAAGAGCAGCGTCCTGTCTCTCTCCCTGGCTTGCTGCATTTATTCTTTGGTGGATAAGGACATGGGGAAGCCAAAGCAGTTTTATGTAGCTTCTCTTTTCCCTTCATTTAAGTGGGAGCTTGAGTGATTTGGCGGCTGGATCTGGGAACCTGCCTGCCAAACTCCACCTGCTGAAGGGACTTGCTCCAGATGTTTCCAAGAGCTCCTCTTCTGCAAAGGTTTATCAGGGAAAAGAGAGCTAATAAAAAAACATGATGAATCAGGAAGCCGAGGAGAGCTGAGGAGCTCACTGTAATGAGCCTCCCGCTCTGGAGCACACCCCAGCTCTGCCCGAGCACCCGCCTGGATGTGAGTATCAGGACGGTCCCCCTTGGGTCATTAACGCTGCCTTAAGCCTCTGGTGCTTCCTCTAAGTGAGTGGCACCACTGGGTGGCTGGAAGGGGATTCATTGAGAATACAGGGCAATGTAGCATTAATAGTGCAGGCAGTTTTGATGATCGGGTTCACCCAGGGTGAGTGGCGATGGGTGAATAGGACTATGGGGTGCATCCTTAGTAGTTCTCAGTTCCCCCATCCCATGATGAGACTGTCTCATCACATCAGCAATTTTACAATGTAAAATGCACTTATTTTAATACAGGGTGGCTTCTAAAGGCCAGCTAGCTACTTCCTCTAACACCCCTCCCAAGATTCAAAGGTACCTTCAAGCAGTGCAGGGAAACACGTCTCATTAAACTGGCCGGAGGCCACTGTGTGTCTCTAACAGGACACTGTCTTAAGATATTCTTAAGAATAGCTTTGACATAAATGATTTTCATTTTACCTGAGATTTTCAGACCACATCTCTGGGTATATTTGTCATAGTTTCAGATACACCAGGTGGTGAGGACACTCTCTTGACTTCTAAATTTGTTATAATACAAAGCCAGGTTGTGTGTGTGGCGGGGGATGTTGGTGCGCTCACTGATTCATTTGCAAGTATTTCTGGGTATTTACTACTCCTGCACGTGTGAGGGGTAGAATGATGAAAAGATCGTCCTGTCCTCTAGGTGCTTTCATCTAGTGATTGACTGATGACAGAAATAAAGGAAGATAGAAGCAATAGTAGCTTTCCCTTTAGTAACCTCATCATGGATTTGTCTAAGAGTAACCTGTTCATTCCTGGGACCAGAGTGATCAGGTGTCTGAGTCACGACATCTTAGAGCTGAAAGGAAAGCCTGTATCTGCTTAAAACATTGCAAAATAAGTGCTAAGTCTCATTTATTCATTCAACAAATATTTACCGAGCACCTATTTTGTGGTAGCATTGTGGTTGATCTGGGGGCTGATAAGATGAAGACATATTGTCCTGTCCTTCAGAGGTTCACACTCATCAAAGAATATGCAAAAACCACAATTAGAAAACAGTGTGTTCAAGTGGCTTGCTAAAGAAGGCAGCCTGAAGAGATCAGGAGAGGCTTCCTGGAGAAAGTGAGACTGTTATCAGGGAGCAGAGTAGAATGCCTCTTTATATACCTGGGGTTCCCCCGCTCCTGGTGAGGGATCTTCTGAGAGATCAGGGCCCATGTCAGCAGGGTTCAGTTTGGCATTCTCATCCCTTCATAAGGGATTCTTTGCAGCAATTTGTAGAAAAGAGGAGATCTGCAGGTGGTGGAGCGAAGCGCATTTCTTCCAGAAAACACATAGGAATGTAGATGGAAGCAGAGGCCCAGAGATCAGTCCATGTAAATCTGTTTAGACCAAAGGAAAGCACTCAGGAATCAGGAATGGATCCCCATGGCCCAACTGCTGCCAGCAGACACCCTGGTTTTGTTCAACACCAACACATGTTTAAAATTTATTCAGCTCTACATGCCGCCTGGGCCTGGGCATGCTGTAGTCTCTCCCAAGCCAACACAGTTCTCTGGGGTCTTTTACCTGGTCCATTCCCAGGTCTCCCAAAGACAGGCAGATGAACACTCTTAACGTAAGTGGACTCTGAACAGGTGGTGTTTTGTTCTTCCCCAGGACCAAGCACCATGCACATTTCCTAGGGAGACGTGTGGCTTCTCGCAAGCCAACTCCCTTGCTTTACAAAGCAGCCTCCTGGTTGGGCTCTCTCTCGTTTTCCTTCTCTGAGCACATTCCCCCTCATCTGAAACACACCACAAGGTGCACTTTTGGAAAACAAGCAAGAGCTTCCTCATCTCCCCTGTCAATCCCTCACTTCCTCCGTGAGGCCCCAGGCAGACTTCCTGGGCCCAGCCCAACACTGGCTTCTCCACCTCTCCTTGGCAGGTTTCAAGATTTTCAAACACGGGTAAAACAGGTATTTCCCCAGACAGCTTCTACATATGTGGCAGGGATCTCTTTTTAATAAGGGCTTTCAAAAGCTACCTTCTGCTTCTGAGCTTTGCAAAACGCTGCTCTATAAAAAGTTAGCGAGGCCCCTCGCAGCAAGCCTCGTTAGCGCCCCTCGCCATTCACTTCCAGTTAATTCCGTGATTAAACATTTTGCCCCCAACTACACAAGACATTAGATGAGACTAGAGCAATCCTGCCATGAAACCATGGGTATTTAGAAGGAGGAGTTTTTTTTTTTTTTTCTTTCCCCCCTCTTTCTCCACACAAATAGGAGATTTACTGTAATTAATGCCATTTAGTTTAATCTATAAATGTTTGAGGAAGTGATGCTATTTGTTTTAAGTACTACTCTCAGCGAGAAAATGCAGAGTCCCCTCCAATTTCTGACTTTATGCTCAAGAGCTAATGAACTGAATTCTTAGTAAACATTGGCAAAAGATGCAAATGAACAGATAGAGACTCCAAATGCAGAGGGACACATGAGAAGGAGCTAATTTTACACAATTGACTTGGTAACCTTTTTGGATCAGTGGAATTAGAGACTGATTAATCAGCCATGATTAGCATTTATTGAAGCTTTTGACATTGGTGCATTGTTTCTGGGTTTCCTTTTTCTTCCCCCTCCTCTTTCCTTTTTTGTTTTTTTCCTTTCTTTCCTCTTCCACTTTACCTCCCCCTCCCCACCCCAGCTTTTTCCTCCTGGGGTTAACAGTTTCTAATACATTTAACTGCCAGTCTATCATCCTGGATGGGTCAGAGCTAGTCTTTATGGACTTTTAAAATTAATATTAGACAGATCTCTCATGACATGCCCTTGCTTCTGCCGCCGCACTCGGCTGTTTAATTGTAGAGGTGGCCTCTTGTGGCTGCATGCTCCCAATGTTTAGCAAGGGTTGGAAATATGGATGTTAGGAGAAAAACTGGCAGATGGCTGACAAGGCATTTTTACTCATAACACACCAGTAAAACTTTAACTCAGAAGATTTAGTGCGAGAGCGTTCCAGCCAGCAAGCTGCAGCCATATGCAGATTTTTTTTCAAACTTCTAAACTGATGGTTTTGCAAAGTGTGCATAAGCAGCCTTTATTGATTATGATGTTAAAAATTGAAAGCGTCAGTATCATTTAGCTCGAGACAGTTTTAAAGGAAAAATGAACATTCGTTTTCATTATGAACTACGGAAAGGCCAAGGGCTGGTGAGGTCCACATTCATTATTTCTTAAATTCCAGAGAGGAATTCTTTCAAGTAGGTGTCTCTTGGAAAAAAAAAAAAAAATGGTGTGCACTTGAAGGACATGAATCAAGAGTCACTTCACTAATTCAAGGTGAGGTTGCGAGCAACTCACAGCAAGGACTTGTTGGCTTGTTGTCGGGGCATGGCCCTGGGACTGCTTCTTGGCGCATGTGCTCCGATGTGTATTGATCACACCCAAAACCATGCTAAATAACGCTGAGCATCTGACAAGGACCCACAAAACTAGGGAAGGCCAGCTTGGGGCCTCTGGCACCCACCCTAATTCATCTCATAGACTAGAAGTCAGCTCACCTGGTGGAGTCAATCAAACTTCACCTCCAAGTCATCTTTGACTTTTCTTTGTTTGTTTGCCTCTTGTAAAGGAGGAAGCTGCATTTCAGGCCTGGCGCACCAACAACCTGTCTATGCATTCTGTCCAAGGACAGTGCAGCACAGGATGATGCGACATTTCTTCCTCTGCTGAGTTAACGTTAAAAATGCCCAAAGGCATTTGTTTTCTATTACAGCTTAATGGCTTAATATTTTCTCTTAAAATGGAAAATCATTGCTACGTTGGAGAGAAAAACAACAATAGCAACAACAAAAGAATAAGGCACAAGGAAAGAAAAATCACTGTGCTTTGCCCAAGCAACCCAAGGGAGGTCTACCCAACAGGCAGGCGGAGACCGATCGATCCACCTCCCTGGATTTCTGCATTGCTTCCTTCTATCTGCAGATCCTGGAGAAGTCAGAGCTTGAGAAGATGACGGGAGCAACAGAAACTTCATGTTGCCCAAAAGGCAAAAGGGGCTTAGCCAACCTGACTCATGTGGACGAACTGGAGCAGGAACATATGTTACCAGCTAAGATGCTAACAAGCTGCTTGATACAATAATCCTGCATTCTCGTGTTGCTGAAGCCCAGATTTTAAATAGGAGACAGTATGAGTGCCGTTCCTGAGTTATCTAATATTTGCAACCATCTTATTATCTCCATTTTATAGATGGAGAGGTTATTTGAGAAGCACTGGACTATTTGAGTGCTAGTGGACGAGTACCTTGCCCATACTCAGTTAGCCAAAGGAGGAATCATTCTGAGAGTTCCTTTCCTTCCAGGAAGACAGGAAGCACTATCACAGCGAATGGTGGACCTTCCTGCTCACATTACCAGAGTCCTGCTTATTCTTCAAAGGCAAAAGCATGCCTGCTTCTTTGCTCCCTGACCTGGGGTTAAAGGGTCTGTCATTGCAAAAGGCACAGAAGATATAAGGTGTGTAGATTTATACATCACGCCTTCAGACTGAGGTCAGAGTTCTCCAAGTAGTGAGAGATTAAACAGATATTCTTTTCAAGATAATCATGGGTAGCATCTACTCCAAAGAAAAATGATACTGGCTCACAAGTGTTCTGGAACTATGGGATGGGTATTAAACATTGGGTAACTAAAGCAGAAAGAGTCATAGTTATGGATAGAACCATCCTTCCTAATTACAGAACAATTTCCTCTTGGGCAACAGACGCTCAGGTAAATCCATTACTAAGAAGCTAGGGAACATCATAGGGACATTTTACAAGTTTAATTACCAGCGAGTTTAATAGAGAGCTCTCACCCAGTGCCCTGACAAGTGATGAAGTAACTGGGCCAGTATCAGTCAGGTTTTATTTTCTGTAGGATTGGGGCATCTGATTGCCAACGAGTGAGAACTGCTGAGAAGCTGGCTCCATTTCCTGGCTGAGGGATCTAAGGCAGGGTAAACATTTGCACAGCCACCAAAGCAGAGCCCTGACATTTTTTGTAGAAAATTATTTTGGAGAGTGGACGGGAATATACACTCTGGCATAAGGAACATTTTGCTGGGAACATTGTTTAGCCTACATGGGACCCACGCAGCTCTGGGGGGATCAGGAGTAAGAAGCATAATTCTAAAGTCTGCATCCTAGTTTTTGGACTAGTGGCATGAGGGGTGAAATTCTGACTTCTCTAGCCTCCAGAAACTAAACTGCCATCATTCTTATTTATCTCCAGTAGGGGACCCAGAAAGCTCTCTAGTTTGAGGGATGGCATGAGGATCAGGGAGAACCGGAAGGATCATTCACTTTCAATGTGTCCCTTAACTCCTAGCTCCTGGCAAATCTGGGGATGGGATGGACCATCTTTATTGGTCCAAAGTCCGCATTAACTAATGCTTATTGGATGGTGAATTATAACAGAAACTGTTAATGTGTGGGAGAGCCACATGAATATCAAACAAATTCATTATGATCGGTGCTATTACAGTGAATACCAAATGAGTTCATAATGATGGAACAATGAAAGTGTTACCGATAGATTTTATTTCTGTAACAAATCCTCCATGTAAAATCCCCTCCTGTAGTGTTAATTCTAATATAAGTTTCCATTTGAATATTAGCCTCATCAAGTAAATTATGTTTTTCAATAGCCCACACCACAATACTCAGGGTTGCATTTCCTGGCGTTTGGCTTTCTTGACACCAGAGTAAGCCCCCTCGCCCCAGAGTGTCCAATCTGCCCATGGACTTTGATGACTAGTCTAAAGGGGTCACATTTTCCTTTGAGTGGCCGATCATTAGAAATCCATTTAGTATTCAATGTAATAACGCTAACGCAATAGGACAGGATGAGCATGAAATTCATCTTGCATTCATATAGATGTGATATGTACTTATGAGAGAGTTCCACTCTAATTCAGCATGAGTTTTAGTATCCTAGTTAATGGAACCTTAAAAAATAAAGCATAACTAGAGATGAAGGCTCAATTTCTCTGGATGGACATTTGGACATTTGTGGAGTTAGTTATTATGTCAAGAGTTTTTCCAATCAGTCTACAGCACACTGAGTGTGGACACCAGGGCTGCTCTAGTCCAAGACATTGAGGTGCAGTTGACCTGCAAGGTACTGGCAGTGTGAAGGCAGACTCAGGCACCCTGAGTCTTTCCTGTGCTCCAGACTCTGTGCTGAATGCCCCTGGTAGGTCAAAACCCTGTCAGAGAGGGACCATTTCCAGTTGAAGAAAGGGCAATGCAGAGGCTGTGTAATTTATTGCATGTCTTGCAGGTACCACGCTCACAGAGTACATAGCAGAGTCATTCTCTCTCCAGAGATAGCACTAAAACTAGTTTTCCTTCCAAATCCAGCCAAGTTTAGGCTCTCAATAAATATTTGAATGAGTGCATTGTTGTGGCCAAAGCTAAGAAAAAAACTGCAGAACAGTTAAGTAATATCTCCAACTCAGGCATGAATTTTTGTACGTATCTTTATTTGCTATTTCCTGGGACCAAATGTTGGGAGCTGAAGAATAACAGGGCTTCTATACCTTTGCTTCCTTTGGTATCACATCCCACTATGCCAATCAACTCACCCTCAAATACAGGTAATGCAGACTCTTCAGTGAATCCTGCCCCGACCCTTTGCATCAGGGGGGTTAACACAGAAAACAAGCCAGTCATTTCCTGTTGTCTCTGTAAGACACACCCAAATGCCTTATGAAGGACTGAGCAGATTCTCAGCAAAGTCCTCATTAAAATGTACTTAGATCCTGCTCAATAAAAACGTGTGCACGTCCAGTGTCACCCTCAGAGCATTCTGGATGGAGCCCAGAGCACGGGCACATACACATACACACATACACCCCCCCACACACACACATGGGCACGCATACACACACACACACACACACACACGCACACACATACACCATCTTAAACTGAAATTCAAACTGGCTGATTCCCAGGCTTACAGTTAGTTCCCTATCAAGAATTAATGCAATATCATGCACACACCATTACTGAAAAATTCTACGCTGTTTTTTGCCAAGTGTTCCTATATAACAGTTTTATCACAAGTCTGACAGCCTCCATAAAAATTCCAGGCATTCTATATCAACAGCCCTCTTTGTACTAAGTTATTAAACATTAAATTTTTATTCGTCATTTGTATTCTGTTATGCAAAATAAGCTCCTTGATAAGATGTGTCTTCTTAATTGGGCCCTTGATGCTTCTTGGATCGGAGTTGTCAGATTAGCTGGAAGAAGAGGCACTGCGTTGAGCCAGCTAGCTACCAGGAGACCAATAGCTTTGTAACAACGATATTAAGTTAGAGAGGCCAAATGGAGGGCAGCGCCAGGCTCAGGTGAGAGTTTGCATCTGTGCATGTCTTATGCTCACGCACTTTTCTCCTGGCATCAGCAGGGCTGATGGAAATAGATTTGTTTGTTGTTTACAGCATGCAGCTGTGGGCAATGCTGCATGGGAGTTGTATAAGATTGAAGCAAATTTGTACTGAGACTAAAATATTGAGCTTTGCTCCCGTCAGCAGTCTCTGGAATCTTATTGTCGAAAACTTTATCTAGTTGTAACCTTCCCCAGGGTGATTTTCATTTGCAGCTGCCCTGCTCTGTCTCTCATCTCCTGTCCCCCACCGCCACCACGGTATTAGTACTTAGCAGGAGCCAGCCAGCCCCGGCCGGAGCTCAGGCTCCTTCCTGACAGGGCCACACAGAAGGACCTGGCGGTGACAGGGCGGCCATTTTCTCTCCCTGAGCCCTGGCCGTTCACACTGCCGTGTCTGCCGTGCCTGCTCGCCTTCCTCTTCTGTGCCCGGCTAGGCAGGCTCTGGCAGGGGGGATGAGCCCTTTGCAGTCTGGCGTGGACTGTCCAAGAGCCACCAGATATTTGGGCAGAGGGGAAAGCAGCCGATGATACACCATAAGTTCTGTACCTGAGCACATTTCTGTCCCTTTCTGGAGATGTTTCTACTTTTACCATGAGAGGCCTGTTTAGGCTACTGCAAGTTTCTCTTTGTCCTCAGAAGCTGTTGGGAGGGGAACAAAAGCCAAAACAAAAACAACAAACAAACAAGAGAACCTTTTCAGGGATCCTGAGGTAATGTCAGCTGGACTCAGTGGGGATACACATTGTCATTTTTGGGTCCAGCTGACCTAGTGGGCAGGCTAAGTAGAATTTCCTTTGTGGATTCCTTTGCATCTTTAAAAAACTGTGTGTGTGTGTATTTTTATCTGCATCTGTGTCTCTCTGTGTGTATGTGTTTCTGTGTGTGTGTGTGTGTGTGTGTGTGTGTGTGTGTGTGTGTGTGTATGGCTGGGTTTCTAATGCACTGGATCATGTTCTCCAGTCTTATACAGAAATTGACCCACGGTATCCGAGATGCCTTTAGGGATGTGCTAAGTCATTCCTGGCTAACTGGGACTTCTCAAACAGGACAGAAACCCTCTGAGCCAGTGTTGTCTTCTTGTGCTGAGAAGAGGCCTGCTATCTGGGCCCCACAAGAAGAGGGCAGACATTCAACCATCTCTGTTTGCCCGAGTAGCAGAAGGTTCACTATCCTTGGAGACAAAAACCTCTGAAAGGAAGCAGAGAGAGGGCCACTAAACTCACCTGGAAGCCAATGGCCTGAAGGGCAGACTTCTGCTCTTCCTGGGCTCCTACACAGGGCAGGCTCCTCTTTCTGAGTCATCCCATGCTGAAACGTCAGAGGACATTGGGCTTAAGTTGAGACTTCAATAGGATTCTTAACCTTCTAGTAGAGATCTCCAGAAGGATGTAACTTCGCTCGGAGCCTCTGGTCTGTTTTTTGTTTTGGTAGCCATTGATTTGGGGCATCTTGCTGGTCTTCTGTTGTGGGCCAAAGAAAGATCTGCACTGAGAGGTGGGGGTATGTCTTTGCACCCACCAATGGAGCCTGTGAACTTGGAGAAAGACCAAGCAAGAGGAAAGGAAGTAAGGTACCTAGAAAAACATGCAGGTATAGCCTTTGCCTGTTTGTGCAGCATTTTATCCCAATTCCTTTATTCTAATCCAGATACCAGTGTGTTAGCCCCAAAATCACTATGGTGAAAACAGACTATGCCAACATGCACTGTTATATAAGTTAAGTTTCTCTGGAGTGTCAAGAGATAGAGGTTAACTCTAACTTGTTTGAACTCACAAATAAAAATATATCATTTCTTGGTGTAAAATCTAGGGTTTAGGGGAGTTGGCTTCAGAAATGGCTGAAATTGGGTGTATAACAATGGCACTGGAGCCCTTTCTGTATTTCTGTTTCTGTGTTCCTTCACACTGGCACAGCCCCAGGTGGGACCACTCCAAACAGTATCGAGATGACTACCAACAGTGCTGAGCTTATATTTTGCTGCTTAGGAGTCCTGATGGAAGCAACATAACTTGGTCATGAAGCCACCAGCTAAAATCTCAGGGCTTATTCTTATTGGCCTGGTTTAGATCATAGTCCAGACTGAACCCATCACTGTGTGAGGGTTGAAGTTGTCTTAAAGTGGCCCAAACTGTCTTTCGTGTCTGCTGTTTGACCATAACCCTAAGGCCAGCCCCAGTATGGTTAGTGAGGATTGGTTTATCAACAATTTGAAAAGGAAGAAAGAGAAGAAAGAAAGAGCTATCTCTACAAGTCCTCAGGCTTTGGGAGAAAGGTCCAACCTTTCTGGCTGTGGTCTGAGTCCTGTGTAGGAGGTCTTATCTGCCTTCTCTAGCCAGGTCTTCCCTTATGCCCAGACACTCTGTGATCCAGGACCCCCAGAACTTTGCTGCCCCCGAGATGTGCTATGGATAGGCCTCCAGATTCTTGTTCACACGGATCTGTCTTCATGTAAAACCTGTCTGTTCATGACAACAGTTTATGCCTGCCAAAAATTTCTGCCCATCTTTTGAAGTATAACTCAGCATGGTCTCTGAATATAGTTCCTGACTTCTATGCCCCCATGAGTCCTCCTACCCTCTGCATCCCCATGTTCATAAAGATAACATAATCTTTAGCAATTTCACTCTCTGTACATTGAAAATTCTTGCAATGCTAATCACCTTTATATTGAGCACCCAACATAATCAATGGAACAGACTGATAGCACAATTGAATAGACACTTAAGTTCATAACCACCTTGTTCTCAGAGCACGCAGCTTAGAGCCGAAATGGAAAGGCAATGGAAGAACGGGGACCCATAGAAGATTAAAATTTCAATTTTAGGACCAAATGACCCTTACCTTTAGTTTCTCTGATAACATATGAAGATTGGGGTGGTTGAATACCTACAAAATTAAGTCTCCAAATTGTCCCTGAGAACAAAGAAATTTGATGGCTTGAATTAACTCCCAGTAGGCCCAGATTCACTGGAGAAATGCAGAGGCCTCCCTCCTTCAGGTCTCCCCACACACAGGCTAGGAGAATGATGAAAGACAGACATTATCTACATTCTAAATACATATAGGTTAATGAAAAGATCACTATTTTCTGGTAATCCATAATTCTCCCAAGATAAAGGACTCCTTCCTGTACATTCAAGAGCCAATAGCCACTTGGTCTGGAGTGGCCTTGGTTTCAGCTCCTGGCTGTGTTTTGACATTTCAAATTTGTAGAGGTCATGTGTGCAGCGGGAATGGCTTGCTAGAACACTGATGATAATATTCCTGGCAGGCTCAGGCGCTGGAAATTCCGGTTTCAAGATATCTCATTATCTGCAGGTGCCATAATGGGAAGCTGAATGCAGAGCTGTCAATCACAGAGGAACATTTGGAAACGCAGCAGCTACATAAAAGCTTTCCCTGACTTACCCCTCTGCTCAATGAAGGAGGGAAGGAAGCTCAAAGAAACTGTCTTGCCAGCAGTTCAGCAGCATCAAGCGAAACAGGGTGGACTCGGTCATCTGATGTAGATGGTATCCACCAGAGCCCCATAGGGCACCATCTGCCTCAAAAACTGAGCCTCAAGAAGGCATCCCTTTCTGCAGAGGTGGTACAGGGTGCCCTGCCTTTTGACCTACGGAGTCTTAGTAGTAAGGTCATATCATGGAGGCCTGATCATTCACTACAGGAACCCAGAAGCAGAAGCTGTTCTGGGGTCCCTGAAAACTAACTTACATGGCTCCTGCTGGAGCTTGCAGGTGAGATGGCAGAATCAGCGGCTTAGAGTAGTATAGACCAGACACCTGAAAATTCAAAATAGTTCAGTCAAATGCAGATGGTACTGGCAAGGACAGGGACTTGCAGGGACTGGGAGACCATGGTGGAGCCATGATGCTTTTGTTTTTGCTTGCCTCCGCCTTAGAGGGCACGTTTTCAGAAGTCTCAACAATTCTCAAAACAAAACTTAATATGAAGCCTGTGATTTATTTCAAAATAAAACCTCCCATCAAAAAATGAGAAGAGAATGGGGGAACTTTAGAATATGTAGAAGGAAATGAGAGGGAGGGGGTATGAAAAATGGTGGAATGAGACAGACATCATTACCCTATGTACATGTATGTTTATATGAATGGTATGAGTCTACCTTGTGTACGACCATAGAAATGAAATGATGTACCCCATTTGTGTACAATGAATCAAAATGCAGTCTGTAAAAAATTAAAAGCTAAATAAAAAAAATTAGCATTCAAAAATGGACATTCTAATAAACCAAGAAGCATGGCACTATCAGGCCAGGTTTTTCCTACTAAGCTCTGCATTGCTGGCCTGGCTAATGACTCCCAGGTTCTCTAAAGACAAGACACAGAATGAAAGGATTTTAGAACTGGAGACTTCGTGCAAGGTTTACATGTCCAAATGAATGAATGAATGAATGAATGAGTGATCATGGTTCATTTTCACTCGGTATTGAAGTAGTGCACATAGACTACAGATCGGGCCCACGTAGGCAGGCAGCTCCTTGGAAAGAGAGAAACGAACAAAGTGAGGCCAGGCCATGAACTCAAATTGGGGCCTCCTTCTCAAATGGCAGCTGCTACCTAGCTCCAGCCAACTTTCACCAGAAGAAATGACTGGTCAGATCTGTCTGCTGTTTAAAAAAATATAAAAAATTCAAACTTTGATTTTAAAGTGCTATTTTTATTTTTAAAAATTCTGGCAACCAAATTAGATTTAAAGAACCATAAAATGAAAACACTGTGGTTTGACTGTCCAATGTATGACTTCTCCAGTGAGAACTCAAAGATCAGTCTCAAATGGTAGAATAGCATTAAGTGATCTTTCAGCCAGTCGTAATCTTACCGGATATTCTTTTTTTTCCTGTCACAGGAAGTAACTGTGTTTTCCCTTCATTTCATATTGGTTAAATAATTTTTGGCACCAATGGGGTCCTTTCCCTTCCTCCTTCCGTTTCTCCTTGCCTCCTTCCTTCTTTCTTTCCTTTACCTTTCTTCTTCCTTCCCTCCTTTCTTTTCTTCTCTCTGTTTCAGTCAGTTTTTTCACTGCTGTGACTAAATGATCTAACCAGCACAATTATAGAGGAGGAAAGGTTTATTTGAGGGCTCACGGTTTCAGAGGTCTTAGTCTTTGTAGGCTGGCTCCATTCCTTGGACTCTCGAGGTGAGGCCGAACATCATGGTGGGTGAGGGTGGCAGAGGGAAGCAGCTCACACCGTGGTGATCAGGAAGCAGAGAGACTCCAGTCGCCAGATACAAATATATACCCCAAGTCACGCCCCAATGCCCACCGCCTCCAACTACACCCTCCACTTCAGTTATCACTCAGTTAATCCCGATCAGGGGATTAAATCACTGACTGGGTTAAGACTCTTACAACCCAATAATTTCTCCTCTGAACCTTCCTGCATTATCTCACACATGACTTTTGGGGGACAACTCACAAACAAGCCGTAACACCTTCCTTCCCTCCTTCCTCAGAACTGTTGAGCTTCAACTGTGTGTACTTCAGCCATGTGTTGCCAGAACAAAGATGAACATGGTTTTCTGAAGGGCCTCAGAATTCAGTTGGCAAGAGACTGTACACAGGACATTTCCAGATTAATGTAGTATGCCAAGGTCTGTGCGCCAAGATCAATGGAAAGAGACCTCTTGCCACCAGGTGCTAAGAGGAGGTGTGGTGGCTGAGGGCTGCACTTCTGCCACTTGGCAAAGCTCCCCATCTGCTCCTGAGGACAGCCCAGGCAAGAAGGAACACCAGGAAAAATGCACAAATGGTGTTATTCAAAGGAGACCTTCATAGAGGGTAGGAGTATCACTCCTGCCATACTTAGGGTTTCAGGAGTGGGATATTTGGTCTGGAAAAGAGGAGGCTCCAGGAAAGGGTAGAGGTAGAGGTGAGCAGGAAGAGAGGATGGGTGTGCCTTCCCATCTTCCTGTGGGCTGTCTAGGGACAGGAGTTAGCCCTGAGAGGGGTTAGCCTTGCCCTGTGATGCAGGGCAGACAGTGGGGTGAAGCCCAAGCTCAGCATTCAAGACAGAGAATTTGAAATTGGCACCCCTAAGGTCAAATCCCAGAGTCACCACTTCCACATAGCCTGGTCTTCAGCAAGTTGCCCCTTGAAGCCTCAGTTTCTTCCTCTCATCCCTATCTCACAGAACTCTTAAAGAAATGGATGGAGATTTTATGTGTGGAGAGCTTACCCCAGTGGTACCGTCAAGAGAATGAGACAGACAACGTTACCCTATGTACATGTACATAACTACACGAATAGTATGAATCTACATCGTGCACAACCATAGAAACGAAAAGTTGTACCCCATTAGTGTACAGTGAATCAAAATACAGTCTGCAAAAATAAAATAATAATAATAATAATAATAAAAGAGTATTCAGCAAAAAAGGAAACAAAATTTATCTTTATGGTGAATCCAAATCTAGCAGTTGGCTGTCTGAACAGGAAACATGTCATATCTGAAAGTAGTGAGTTCCCTGTTATTAGAAGTGAGCAAATGAGAATAAGCAGTTAGTAGGCAGAGACCCTTCACATTATATAGGGCTTGAAGAATGCTTTTATAACTTTAAGTTCCTTTTCAAATCTGAACTGCCAGAATGCTTAGAAGAATCAGGTACCCTACAAATGTAACATCTGTGTGTGTGTGTGTGTGTGTGAGCCCCAGTGTGCAAATGTGCATTGGTGAATAAGACTCACAATGGGATTTCTAGCTATTATGTTAATTTAAAAAAATAAAAATGAATGAATAAATAAAATAACTTCAATTTAAAATTCAACATTGCTCATAGATATATTACCCTCTGCTGCTCTCAGTTCCAAAAGACAGTGGACACATCATCTTGAGATCAGTAGAGAGGCCACAGCAAACACAAAGGCTTGGAATCCCTAGACACCCCAGGGGACAAAGGGGATGTGCCATTGTCAAGCATGGCAACCCCAGAAAGAGGAGCACCTTCTTTGCTCAGGTCTTCCTTGTTTCTCTGCGGACAGTTTTTTTTTTTTTTTTTTCTTTCCCCCCTGGAAGCCACATCAGACCGTCTCATGATGGACCCTGGAAAAAGTAATTGCTTTTAACAAAGGGTGGGGGGAGCGATGTTTTTTATTTTTCCCATCTCCCCTTTTTGGCCTCTTTGATGTCCTTGCCTCTTCTTTGCTTCCCTTTTTATGCCTAATACCCTCTGTCGAGGTCTATTTTCCTACTTTGACTCTCTGGGAGAGCCACTGTGAAGATCAAGTGACCCAGAGTACCATCAAAAAGCCAGCGGCGAGGGTCTCTCCTTGAGTCCCTCCCTCCATCCTTTCCTATTTTTCTCTTTCTTTCCTCTTAATCCTCCCTCCCTCCCTTCCTCTCGTCTTTTCTTCTTTCCTTTAAAGAAGAACGGAGAAACTCAAATGCCAGCCAGAAAACAAGCCCAAAAGATCACTTTACTGTACCCTGAGTCATAAAGAACCTGAAAACAATGTCATCCCTTTATCTAACCATGAGACGCGCAGCAGCTGGAAAATGACCCAGCCAATTCTCAGGGAGCCACAGTCCCTCGAAGCGCACGTGCCACCCGCGGCCTGCCTCACCTGCCTCAGGAGGAAGGCTCCGTTCCCGGCTTCTACTGGCGACCAGGAGGGAACTCCCTGCGTTATGAAAACCTTACCACGGAGACTGACTGACGCACATTTTACTTTTAAATGTTTAAATTGATTGATTCCTCCTGACAACATTTTCTTAAAGGCTTTTTTACCCTCCTAATGAATTTGAGCCTTTGTGAAAGGCATGTGATTGACAGAGCCACAGACTGACAGCTTTAGGGTTTGTGGCAGCCTGTCGGGGCCCAGGTGAGCAGGGAACAGAAGGGAGGCAACTGTCCAGGGACAGTGCTTTCTTTTTACAACATAGCTTTCATTGCTTCTCCAAGTTGCCCTAATAATTGCTTTGGAGTCCTGTGTATTCGACAGACATTTCCTGAGTCTCCATGATTTGTACCCTGGATGAGGACGAGATGAGAAAGTGAATTAAATATTGTTTCTACCTGCAAGGGCTCAGTCTCACTAGATAACTGGACAAGAGAAGATCAACTGTGGAGGATGGTCTTCCTGGAAGCCATGACCCTGGACTGGACGGGGCAAATGATGGTGCTGTTAACTGGAGCCGAGTCCTGAAGGAACGAAACTGTGATGCATGAAGAATGGCAGGGATGGGAGCTTCACCCTCATTTATGCCTTCGCCCAGGTGGGCTCCCTCAAGGTCAAGAGTGCAACTCATTCAGGGGCAGGTTTTCCATCCTGGCTGGGGATCTCAGGTCTATAGAAGGATGCTGTAGCATCGAGGCTTGAAAATGACTATGTTCAATATCTGGAAAGTTCTAGAAAGGCACAGCAAAATGTTTGGAATTTATCTTACATCCAGGACAGAGTTAGTAAGCGTTTCCAAGGAAAAGGGTGACATGTGCCAACTCACATCTAGAAACTCATCTCTGGTAGTGGCATGGAAGAGGGCAGGTTGAGAGGGAAGAAACTTGAGGCAGGGAGATGGAAAGAAAGACTTTGATAAGTCAGGCTTCAGAAAGCTCATTGAGCATCATGAGCAGCTATAGACTTATATTCCACTAATGCTGGGGGTGAGCCAGTAAAGGGAGGTACAGTGAATAGGTAATGTAAGGGCTCAGGGAAGAACCAGAATTTCTTTCACTCATCAATCAGGTCAGGAACCAACAAGTTTGGTCATGACCATGTTGACTAAGTTGTTGACTGAGGATCCAAAGGGACAAATCCCATAGAACTTTGGGTTTGATAGTTAAGAGAAAGGTCAATGCCAAAGATGCTTCTGATTCCATTTAATAATGAGACGAATTTGGACATTTTTGGCTTAGTCAGTTAATCAAAATGGAACCATGGCAACTGGTGTAATCACACTGTGGTGTGTGTGGGGGGTCTCTTTAGTCTGTAGATTGTAACTTGCTCTATGCCCACCACACCATTCCATTCTCCTACCATTTCATTGTGAAAGAGTTAAATCAAGTGCTGGCTTGGGAAAAAGATGTTTGTACTATGCAAATATTTCACTGGAATTCTCAGACCTGAGAAAACATGGATGTTCAGTTTGTCACTGTTCTTGAGAGCACAGGGACTCCTGGCTCAGGTGCTTCCCAGGCTTGCCATCAGGAGCTGTATGTGAGTGCACACCTTCAACCAGAGGTCTGTAATATTCCTCCTGAGGGAGGCTGCCACTTTGCCCACATTTTGGGGATGGATTGTTTTGTTTGATCAGACAGTGAGATCACCCCAGTGTCAATTTTTAATTTATGGCATTTCATTCCGCATTTCATTTGCAGCAATTAAAAATAAAGTGATCCACGCACTGCCTTAGGTTAGCTTGGTTGATTGAATTGGTATTAAAATATAAAAAATAAAAAGGAAACTGGCAGGCATCCTCTCTGTGAGGCCTCCAGCAAATCCCAAAGCCCTTTCGGAGTCAGCTCTGCTCCTTCCTGCCACTCCCCAGTTGTCTGTTCCTTCCTGTTCGTTGAAGGCTCCTGCCACCTTATCATGGTTTAAAATAGGATGGGGCGAACAGCATCCCCCGCTCCACACTTTGTGCCTCCATGGGATTTCACCCAGAAATACAGGAAGACAAGAAAACAAACCTGAAGGTGCCAGAGACCCCACTCACGTTCCCAGGAGAAATTTGAAGCTGGAGAAAAATGGGTGTGAAGGTTCCCACCAATGGACCCTAATGGGAACGTGTCCCATTAGAGTGTCTTCAGAGTGTCCCAGAGAAAACTCGGCCAAGATCCAGGGTGGGTCATAGCCTGTCTCTCAGGCAATACTTCAGAGAGTGACATGACGGAGCCAGTAAATTACAGATTCTTCCAGGAATGGTGCCAGAGAACTTGACATTTCACATTCACTCACACATTGGCAGCTGTCACCATGGGTAACAAAATGCAGGCACTACCTACGGCTCAATAGGTAGCCCGTCCCCCAGAATTTAGAAGCACCCGTCTTAATCCCTGACAGCCCAGTGTCCAGGGATGCAACTCCAGATGCAATTTTGATGAAACATTACTGCATGCATGGAACAGGAATAGTGTTTTGTGAATGTGCAAGTTGGGCTTAGCACAGAATTTAGAAAACAGACAGCTTTGGACTCTAAAGGTTTGGCATCAGATATTTTTGCAATTCTATGTGAGTTTTCCTATCACCAACAGCGGGCATTGTCATTGAGAAGAGTGTAGAAAAATTCAGAGGAAAGAGTCAAGAAAACTTTGAAAACATCTGTAAGTCCACTGCCCAAATATAATTATCGTTTTCTGTTATAAATGTTTTGGTGTACACACACGTATAGATATATAAAATATATGTAAATAACATAATGTGAGTAATTAACAAATATATAAAATAGTAAAACATTACATATACACACACACCTTCTTTTCTAAGTACAATGATACCACTGGTCATAAGAAATTCTGTAGAAGTGCTACTGGTATTAATTGAAAAGTGTTTGTACCCAGTCAAAAAAAACAATTCATTTATCCATTCAATTTCATTTGATTTTTTCTTTTCTTTTCTTTTCTTTGGTACCAGAGTTTGAACCCAAGAGTGCTAAATTACTGAGTCACATCCTCACCCCTTTTTATTTTTTACTTCTGAAACAGAATCTCACTAAGTTGCTTAGGACCTTGCTAAATAGCTGAGGCTGGCCTTGAACTTGTAATCTTCCTGCCTCGCCCTCCCTAGCTGCTGGGATTATAGGTGTGTACCAGTGCTACCAGCTTGATTTGTTCTTCTAAATCACAATTAAAGTTATCAAATTAAAATCTATGCTCTTTTCAGTTCGATTACTCTTGCCCATGAGTGGTAATGCCCATCTTCATGGGAAATGTCTTCTAAAACCCACGATGGTAACCTTGATTATGATATCGTCAAACACTTTTGTGATTGACAGCCTGTCTTTGAAGCACATCAAAGAATATTAGGGATTGATCTGCACTTCCTATTTGATTAAACTTATGAATAACCTTTTCCCCCTTAATTCATGTATTCATTGAAGAGAAGGGTCTTCTCTTGAAAGTCAGTTGAAAGTTTTAGGCAGACAGGTCTTTAATACATGAGAGAAAGTCCTTCATGAGGTGGACACTTGGATTTCTCCTAACCGTGAAAGTTCTTGACCCAACCCCAGGACCCTGGCGGCTTCTATCACCCTGAATTGCACTGTCAGGTTTGTGACAGTCAGTTTTCTTTGTCCATATAAACACATTGCTTTCAACCAGGGGTCTGAATTTTAATTAACATTCTCTCTTCTATGTTGCCCCAATGCTAATGACTCGCAACAGAGGTGAGATTCTGACAAATGGATATGCCTTCATCCAGAGCTAAGCTTGCCCGTGCATAGGCAATAACAACAAAGCCACAAGTTACCCACCAATAGCCAGCCAGTTGCTGCCAGTACTGACTGTACGGGCCCATGTTTGAATCCTGAGTTACTACTCACCAGTGGGAGACATTTGGCTACTCTCTAAAGTGGATTATGAGATTCCCTGAGGACGAAATGGAGTAAAGTCATGACAAGGGCTTAGCCTTGAGCCTGGTGCATGGCACAGGCTTAGTAACCATTTCTTCCTCTACTCTCACCACCTCCAGCAGCTCTGAATACTGTACTGAGTGCCTTCTCTGTACCAGTCTTTGTCCCAAGTGCTTCTTTGTTGATTCATGAAATCCTCACTACTGCCTCATAATGTAGGAGTTGTTCTTATCCACTTTTACAGCTAAGGAGACAAAGGCATGGGATTATTAAATAATTTGCCACAAATGTCAAGGCCAGGATTTAACCAGTTAGAACCCAAATTATGACGTATACTCTGCTTATGTGTGAATTTACATGCCTGAATTATTCATGCTTAAATATTGCACTTCCCGTTCCATCCTTCTCATGTCTCCACATGATCCTAAAGAATAATCTGTCATGGTAGCAGAGTAGAAACTCTATGATTCTTAGCTGCTTCCTCACCATTGGACATGTAGCTCATTTGCAACATTTCCATATTTTAAATAAAACTTTGACCAAAGCTTGGTAGTTAAATCTTGACACATATCTATGATGGTTTTCTTACAGAAAACTGCTGCAAATGATATTTCTGTGTAGGCTGACCAACCATCCCAGTTTACCAAGAGTTGCACAGTGGATAAGGACATGGGCCTTTTAGCGCTAAACTGGGCTAGCCAGGATGGTTGGGTCACAAGACATTTTTGCATCTGTTATTTGCTAAATTGTTCTGATGGTTTTACCTTCCCTTCCCATTGAGTTGATGGTTTGTTGTAAAAATCAGTGGCGTCTGTCTAGATGGCCTTTAGAGAGTGGACCCAGCCTGAATCCATGGAATTACTAGGGAGAGTACAGATGTTTAAGTTCAAAAGTCATTCACTAGGATCTGAGGAAGGAATACAGCGAAGTTCACAGGATCCATAGATGTGAGAGGATTCTTGACACCAAGGCAGACAATGTCAAAAGAATCGGAACCCAAAGGGGACAATGACAGCATCACAGCCATTTTGTGAAGCCAGAGCCAATGTATCCAAGGATAAAGGATTATTTGGAGGGTTTGACATCAAGAACTATGTTAATTTTTGAAGTCAGCAAAGTGGACTTATCCATGCAAGTGTCTCTCTTTTATCTTCTCTGTTGAGTGAACATTCACAAATGCCCATTCCAAGCCTAATACTCTGCTGGTTGATGGAGGAAGAGGGAGGTAAGTACATCAGAGAAGGTACTTGAGGCTCTTCAGCCTTCTTGAGATTCATAGCTTTCCATTTTGCAATGATAAAAACCATTCGTAGGGAAAAATCTGCTGAAAGTTTTGGTGACTAGACCCTTTCCAAAATGAATATCATTTCTTAAGTGTTTCACTGTGGAGCAAACACAACTTTCCTTGTTAAAGAGGTTTTCAAACTAGGCGACAGGTAGGAGAACCTGGGGAAAGATGGAGGACCATCTTATCCAGAATCAGTAGCCCCAACAAAGGCCAGCATCCTGGGGCACTGGAAAAACAGTCTCATGGGAAGAAAACACACACTTATCCATCCCAGGTCTGGGCAAAGAAGGGAAAACTCCAAGGCAAGAAAGATGTCAAGGTTGACCACATGGGAAAAGTGGTGAGCATCTAGACAAGGGCTGGACCTCAGCTCGCTCAGCTCTCTTCCCATTTAGAGTCCTCCTAATAGTCAGCACTCAAAGATCACGCCAAGAACATTATCTCCAAAGTATGAATTTCTGACCCTGCAATTGCAGAAAAGAAATTGTATTCTGACAGAAGCTAGTATTCATTGAACATCCATCATAAAGCTGGGCATCCATCATAAAGACTCTGTATATAAAGCTGTTTTGCTTCAGAAAGGCAGTTGTGAAAATACTAGATTACATTAAGCTCTGCAAGATAAATATTCATATGTCAATTTCTATAGAGTAGGGATGAAGACCCCACCCTCCAGATTCCTACCCTAAGGAGATTGCAGTGCAGCCTGAAGGAACTGCAAATAACCTTCTTGACTTCCGGCTATTAGACCTGGATGGATCCTGGCTGCCATCTTGCTTTTCTTTGGCCATTAGGAGTCAGTTCAATGGACCCTCTTATTCTGACCCTAAACAAGCACAGAGGTCTCTTCCTTATTACTTTGCCCACTGTAAAGAAAATCCGAGAATCAATTCTCCAGTCCCCATCTCAGAGAGCTGGACTTTATAGAGAGATTCAGCAAGTCCTTTCATCCTCATAGTATTGATTTTTCCCTCTTGAAGACCATGGAGCACCTGCTCTGGTGAGCTGTCAGTACTTGAGAACATGGACTTAATACAGTTGAATTATCATCAAAGGGGCCCATGGGACCTGTGTATGGACAGTGCCAGGAGAGTTGTGCACATACTACATCACATTCTTTTGCATTTCTGACACTCTCTTATCTTAGACGTGAATTCCACACTGAAGCCCACCTGTGCTGGGTTCTAAGCAAGCCTCTTGCAAATGATACATGCCTGTGTCTGCCCTCAAGACCCTTAGAGGTGCATGTCCTCCCAGGCACTGAATTCACGTCAAGGCTGAATCCATCACGGCATCAGTTACTAGCTTCTATAAGAAAAATATAGCAACCAAATGCCCCTGTCTACCTCTGAACATGTAGGTACTGACACTGAACCTGCTATCTGTTTAGCTTATTGTCATGAGAAACCAGGAAATAAAGAGACAGAAAATATTATAATAATTTCTCAAGAAATATTAAGTCATATACTGCATTATTATAAGTCATTAGTGACTACATATCAAACCTAAGGGATAGAAATCATTATTCTACCTTCATAGGCAGGAAACCAAAACTTGTACAGGAGAAGTAACTTTTTAAAGATCTCTTCATTAATGAGGGACAGATCTGGGGCACCAAAAACAAGTGTGTGGCCACTGTTCTATATTGCCTTTCCTCAACTTAGAGAGAGGCCCTCGAAACCCAGCTAACAACAGAGATTGTGAATCACTTAATTTTGTGTGTGCGTGTGTGTGTGTGTGTGTGTGTGTTAGAATGAGCTATAAATGGCTGGCATTTGAGAATCAAAATCGACATCATCGGAAGTATAAAAATAATGAGGTGGGTGGTAAATGGCACATCCGCGCGTGTGAGCAATTTGCACAAGGAATGGGGGCCATTTAGAGTCAACAAAGAAATGGCTTCTCTGTAGTCACAGATAAAAAATGATATTCAGTGTTGGAGGAAGGCAGCCTTTAAGCAGTTTCACTTATTGTTAAGTTTCCTTTTGATTGTGGCAAATAAGTTTTCCTCTAATGGGAGACTTTCTTATAAAAGAAAGAAAGGGCGAATAAAGTAAGCTCACCATTCTGGTGCAAATGATCTTTCTAGAAGAACTATCCTCAGGGCCGGGGGCTTCTGCTATCTGTCTGCATATTTCCTGGTGCTTGGTAGGGTCTTTTATGGAGCAGGGTCTCCTTGGCTGACCATCGAGGTAGCTTATTATCTTTCAGAAGCACATAATGTGTTGCACCCAGTGACTGCATTATAGCAAGCCCCTAAATTGTATTTGGACAAAGAATAATTGAACACTGGACAGAATAACAAATGCCCCGGTCAAGTTTGCTTCATGGGTTTATCGTGTTGTATTAACATGATAGAAATATGAATACTTAAATCTTATCTCAGGTATAGTTTATAACTGCATTAATCATTTACTGTATTATATATTTTTCATGTCAGTAAGATTGTGAGGAAAAGATTCAATTTTCACTGCACAGTCAGAGCGTGTTTCAGATAAGTAAGAGGCCAGGACGGAACCATTGCAACATGGCTTTCAATTGCAGACCCTATAAAGGGAAGGATAGCAAGTATCAAGCAATATTAACCAGCATCCTTTAGGCTTAGGAAAAATAAATCTCCAAGTCCCTCAGTGCCATCATCGTGTTTGCCCCAATCAGATAAACACTTGCAGATTTTTTTACTCATATGTGATATTTCCAACCTGGCGAGACTACTGTGTGCCCAGGCCTGATGCTGTTCTTTGTAATGTGTGTGTCTGTTTCTGACTTTCTATGTCTGTCTGTCAGGGCAAGCATGTGACAGGAGAGAAAAGCCCAGTGGCCACAGGACATCTTTGACCTGGCACTGGACAGTCATCCTTCATAGGCATGTCCTCCTTCTTTTATTTTTCTTTCATTTTTTTTCAGTACTGGAGATGGATCCCAGGGCCTCACACATTAGGCAAGCATTCTACCACTAAGCTACACCCCGAGTCCTTTTAAATTTTTTTACTGTTTTATTTCCAGACAGGGTCTCTCCAAGTTGCCCAGTCTGGCCTCTATAGCTTGTGACCCTCCTGGCCTCTTTCGTAAGGGAACTATGGTTCCAGGGAGATATTGACTATAAGCTCATGGCTAGGGCTAGTGTCTCCAGAACCATGGAGTGTTTTCTAAGAAACAGCAATGGTGTTCAGGAGGCTGCTTCTCCTGTCTGTAGGTGACAGATGCGACATTGGTTCTTACACGGTCAAGTCCTCCGGTGTCATGTCAGCCTCAAATTAAATCACGACACTCTGGCTGGAGGACAGACAGTTTTCTCAATTGCCAGTTTCAATGCATTGCAAAGAGGGGCTCAGACGGGAAAAGTTTCTTCTTTTAATATAAACTTTGCAAAATCTCAGTACATCCCAGCTCCTAGGGATGCCTTTCTAAAAATCATGTAAGAGGTTTGTCATGGTCTGTTGTACCCTTTACACCTTCCTGTTTGCCCAGCAAAGTGAAGCAGAGGTCATGACATAGAGGAACTTATTTCTCAAAGTTTGGGGGGAAAAAAATCAAAACAGCAGGCCATAGAATGGAAAGGTGAGATGCGAAGACACAAATCACTTCCCAGTCACAAAAATTGCCAAAAAATAGCAGCTTGCAGCTGTGCACAGCAGGGACAGAAAACATTAAACACATGTTAAATAACAAATAGGAGACTTAAATATAGCTAAAAATGGACCTTATTCTGAATAAATCATGCAAGCTGCATCTTAACCGTCCTGAGAAATGTAATGGATCATGTGAAATCTGCCAAATTTGTATTTAAAAAAAAATCAATAGCGTGTGCCTCTGCTTTTAAAACGACATGATGTTCGGTTTCGGGGAGGATGTTCCCTGCTTCCGTTGTGCCCCCCACCCCCACCCCCAGCGCCCATAAGACTACAGCTGGATTTAAGAAATTTCACTTTAGTTAAAGACAAGCAAGACATGCATTTGAATAAGTCTATTTTTTGGGGGTGGATAAAAACTATTTAACATTCACTTTGCACAGCCTTAGCATTTCACAAAATTGTTCCCTCTTTCTTTTGAACATGTAAAGGAGTTGGCTCATCTATTCTGAACCGTTTTTTTTTTTTTTTTTTTTTAAACTGCACAAGTTCATTTCTCCGGTACTTCTTGTCCATTTTTAGCCTCTACTGAGACATTGCCACTTGGTCAAAGGGGTTTTTCTCCCACCTTCTTCACTGTCAGGGGACCGGAGTCAGGGGGAGGGCATTGCCTTTTATGACAATAAGGCCAAATAAATCTCCAGGCGGAGTATTCAAATCAATCCTTCTGGCAAATCTCCTTGTCTTGAAACGTCTGTGGCCTGTGTATTTCTGTCTTCAGATTATTTCATATTATTATCTTCGTCACTCAGGGTCAGATTTTGGTTTATCCGGGGTGTCTTTTCCTTTGCAGATGAATGCACCTTAAAAATGGGAGAGGGGACCCCGATATGAGACTTCTCAACTTCGCCTTTATATTGTCATAGAAGCACATTTTTTTTTTTTTTTTTTTTTTTGCTCTAACACACACGCTCACACGATTGCATGTGTGTGCACACGCTTGCACATTCTTTAGCATGGAAAGGTTGTCTGTGGTCCTCTGGTTCCAGCAGCTGTGGAATTCTACCGTAGTGTATTTTTTTTTTTTTTTTTTTTTTTTTTTTTTTTGCCATCAGTAATCAGTTGCCAAGGAGTTTAATGTGAGAGACAGGATACATTGTGAGGAGCACCGTGACGAGGCAGACTCACTTGCCTGCTGAGGAAAGAGCCTGTGCGCACAGACACTGTCCCCTGTGCCTAGCATCCTACACGATGCTCTCTTTTCATTTGGAATATTCATAATACCCTCTATACGTGAACAGCAAATATGTGGCTTTGAGGGCAAGAAATTATATATGTATGTAAAGAAGAGAAACAGAGAGGAGGGGAAAAATTAAAAACAAGAAGCGAGTAGAGTCCTACTGGGGAGCTTTGGAGCAGCATGATTAGCATACTTGGGAGGCTTCTCCCAGCCCCGAGCCTTCCTCTTTTGGCTTGTGTATAGAGCATTTCCAGGGAGCGTGCTCAGATGGGGGCTCTCCAAAGTCAGTAAATGCTCTAATGTACTGAGAAGTCATAAATATGGAATACACTACACCGCTGCTTCCATTTCCTGTATTTCAAGGATATGGGTGAAATTACAGATGGTAGTACAAGTAGTGATTAAAAAAAAGGGAGAAAGAAGTGTGAAGGAGGAAGGAAGCAAGGAATTCTGGTTTTTCAAAAAAGAGGGGAGAAAAAAAGAAAAAAGTGGGAGAGAAAGGTTGAAAGAGAAAATGAAAGAAAGAAGGAAGAAAGGAAAAGAGGTAGGGAAGGAGGGAAGGAGGGAGGGAGGGGCACTGGTCATTAGTTTAGAATGCATTTAGCATCTGGTTGCCCCAGAAAAATTATTTCCAGGAGAGGATCTCGGGATAAGCACCATCTTTCCCCCTGGCAGCAAAAGCAGAGGAGAGGGGTTTTTCCAGTGGTGCTCTCCCTTCCTCAGGGAAGGTTCTAGTCTGTGTGGCTGTGCAAAATCAATTGGGCTTGCTCCTTTGGCAACTTCGCCCCAAGAAAATTCCCAAGCTGCCAGCCACCCCCCACATGTACCCCAAGGCAAATTGTTTTTGAATTTTCCAGTGGGGGATTAGCTTAAGAGGCAGCAGCAGAAAACTATTATTTGCAACGTTGGTGGCCCACCTCAGCACAGCCTTATTTTGATACCATTAAAACAAAAAAGGAAGAGGGGCGGGTAGAAAGAAAAGGAGTGTTTGCAGAAGAAAACCCCAAACAAAGCTAAATAGGTGAATGAAATAGCATCTGAAATGTACTTTTATTAGGACTCTGGTTCTGACCTGCCCCCTCTTTCCCTACTCACCCATTTCTGAATGCGAACTAATTCACTTTTTGTTCTTACACTTTTGTCTTTAATGTTCCCAGAGTCTTGGAGTTCCTCTTTTGCTTTGTGTGCTTTTATTTATTTTTTTTTAAATCTGTTCCTTGCTCTTATAATATTCCTCCTCTAACTTGCCCAATGTGATTCATTTCTTTAAGATCTTGTTTTATTTTTAAGTCATCAATTACTCAAACTTTGTGGGCCTATCTATCGTCAGCCATCTGGACCCCATACCTTATTTTAAAGCATGTTCAAATAATGACAACCTTCTTTTCTCAATTAATTTATGGGCTGTGGGGACCATTTTTCATTTGTTATCATGCACTTCCATTTGATCTCTCATATCTTTCTTCTGCATCTGCAACCATGGTGTATAAATCTTCCACTCCGGCATTGTCATGGTGTCCAAGATATATAGGTATAACTCCCTATTAGTTCCACAAAACTGACCTTAATTTCTAAAAATGGTATCAGATGTGAATAAAGTTTGGTAAGATGATTTGTTTTGATTTACTTTGTACCACTTATCTTTGAGTTTTCTTCCTACTTTTCTTTTATCTAATTTAGACAGTAGAGTCTTGCAAGCCGGGTTACGATTTATCCATTACCTCTCCGCCAATGCCGCTCCTTGGAGAGATAGGACTGGGAGATTTTTGGCTGTGGATAATAATAATGTGGCCTGTGGACATGCTTGAGGTTGGTTTGTGTTGTTTTCTGTTTTATTCAAACTGACCTCCAAGCTTCAATATCCTTTCTATTTCAAAAAATGTGAATATTTTCAAGCAGCATGACAATATCACATCATTAGATATTGGAGCTGAGACTTGCACAATAAAATTAAGCATGCAGATCCAAGGATCTTTTCTTTTCTGCTGCTCAGTTGACAAATAGGGGTATTGGAAAGACCCAAATCTCTCACCAACCATTAGGGGAGGCTGGTTTTGGATTTCTCAGGGCCTGTGGCTCACAGAACAGAATTTATGTGTGTGTGTGTGTGTGTGTGTTTTGTTTTACATAAACAGACTTCTGTCCAAACTCAGGAATGCTAATTAAGCAAAAACCATGGCCAGATGTTTATTAACACTTCTCAGGTTCATGGGATTTGGAGAGTGTGCAGTTTTCATGAACTAATTTAAAATGGGAAACACCTTTATTGGAATAATGGCTGATAATAATTGCCGACGTTGCCCATTCTTTTTTGTGCCAGTGGATTGAGGGAGGGGGGTCCCTCATACTTGAGAGATGAGATGCCCGCCCACATGCCAGCCAGCATCATGGTTCAGCTGGCTCCAGCCCACAGCCTGGTTTTGGGTGTGGCCTTTTTAGCCACACACGGCACTTCATGGAGTGAGAAACACAGCCACATAGACACACAAAGTGAACCCTGACTGGCTTGGTATGTAGACACAGTCAGTTTCTGGTTTCTTTGTTTTTTGGAATCGCATTATGAGTTTACCTTGTGTTTGCCTGTGTGGCTACCTATCGGCTTGGTGACGCTCAGGGATGACTCTCTGCCAAGCAGTGGAGTGTCTCCGAAATGCCAGTGAGTGGTGAGACAGGAAGAGGGGCTGTCAGGCCTCAGCATGGTGACTTCACTCTGGGCCCCAGATTCAAACTGTGGAGTAATAAAACTGAATAGCACCATATAAAACTCTGCGTTTCATAAGACAAATATTGCTCTATGCATTCATGTCCCTTGCACTATGTTAACTGTAGGAAGAAATGGAAACAGTTTTAGTGACCCCCTGGGACCTATAAAGGCTATTTCTGAGTCTGAATCTTGCTGTTTAATTTAATCATTTATTATATTAATATTCAAATGGGCTGCATCTTATTAGCTACTGCAAAGATGTTAGTATGTCTGAAATAAATACCTAATTATGCTTTTGAAGAGAGGGGTTCTAAAGACTTTGGTATGTTTGTGCTAATAGAACAGTTCATTTGCAGATTTTTTCTGCAGAAATCAGCAGTTTGAGCCTTTTTTTCCCTCTCTCTCTCTCTCTCTCTCTCTCTCTCTCTCTCTCTCTCTCTCTCTCTCTCTCTCTCTCTCTCTCTCTCTTTCTTTTAAGAAAATAAAAACAAGGATTGAATATCCACTGAGAGGTTTCAATAGCAGGTCCTAGTTCCACCAGCTCCCAAGCAGCCTTGGAATTATGGGGTTTTGTTCTCTGCGCCCGACTGAGCGTCCACTTTAGAATGACCAGCACTCTCAGCTCAATAACACATTAATACAATTAACTGTTTTAATCAAATGACCATGAAATTAAATATGTTCCTGTTCAAAGGGGGGAAAAAGGATATCCTCTTGGAAATATATTTTTTGAGTTCAACATGCTAATATTTTTTAGCATGACGGTTTCATTATTTTCTATCTGCATCTTAGTCTCTCCTCTCTCTCTCAATTCCCAGTGCAAAATCAAAATCTTATGTAGGTCATTGATTTTTACATCCACAGACAATGGACACCAGCAACTTGCAGAAATCAGACCACACCATTTGGAGATAGTGCACAAAACATAAAGCCACACACACTCTGGGGGAAGGGCGTGGGGGTGCATAAACCTGCAGCGATGACTCTGGGTGTGTTTGAGGCCAGAGCCTGGCAGGATCCATGCGGAGTCCATTTTCCTAATGCTGAGCATTAGCTTCATGAGGATGGATTATGCCGCTGGCGTAATATACACAAACGGTGATGATAAATTCTAAACTAAATGTATACACTGCATTTGGAGCAGTGGAGAAATTAGTGGTAAGTGCAAAAGTTACAGTCTGAGAAACTGAGAATTACACATTACTATCTTTCTAAAGTAACTGCCACTGGATTTGCAATCACTCTTTTTTTTTATTTTCTAAGATTACGAAAATGGTATGTCTACTAATACCCAATTATCTGCTTCATTTTTTTTTTTTTTTTTCCAGATGAATGTCAGAGCCAAAGGTTAAAGACCTGAGCGAGTAGCCAAGAGACTTTTCCCATGGTCGGGGATGGTCTTGGTTCCCCCTCGCCGACCTCCATTTAACCTTTAAATTGACCTAGAACGAGTTTATTTTCCTTCTCCTCACATGGATGGTTGTCCCATGAGAGGGGACCCTCTTTTCCTGGGTGGATAATTACATTGTGGTTGAGATTTGCTTTCAACTGCCGAGTGCCCCATGTCATTCCTTGTTGTGTTGACGTGTCTCCTTGGGTCCTACAACACACGGCGGGCATTGTTGCTGCTGTCCTCACCAATGTTGTCTATGCAATCCTCTGGGGATTGCCATGCCTGAGGTCTCTGTCCTGGGAGAACATTCTTTCTGGCATGTTGCAGTCCCACAGGTGAGCTTCAAAAGATGCATGCAACAACAGAGAATCGGAGACTCCCGCGGCAGCGTGTATCAAGGAGCACACTGAGCCTGTTGATAATGGAAGACAGCCTGGAGGAGGTGACAATGCTCCTACGTCCTGAGTCATTGTGCTTGGCTCCACACTAATATGTCACTGTGATGGATAATGCTGTCATTATGTTCTCTGTCTTTCCCATGAGGTTGGCCAGCTGAGGGTCCATAGCAGGATAAGAAGTGGCCAATCTGAGACAAAGCCCTGACAAAGGGCTCTGCACTCCACTCCGCTGCAGAAATCTTGTGTGAATGAATCCCATCAAAGAAGGAGGCAGCAAAAAGCTTGGAGTGCTCTGGGAACCACAATGGGGACTCTGCTGGAGACCTAAGTGGAAGAGAGGCTACACAGGCATCTGCCAGGCCTTTTCCCCACTTCTCAGGCCGAGCAGCACATCACCTGCATCAAAAAGTTCCAAGAGCCTGATGTAGTGGCACCAGTGTCTTGGGAAGCTGAGACAGGAAGATTCCAGTGACTTGGGAAGTTGAGGCAGGAGAATCCCAGTTTCTTGGGAGATTGAGGCAGGAGGAATCACAAATTCCAGACCAGTCACAGCAACTTAGCAAGCAAGACCCTATCTGGAAAAAAAAAAAAAAAATTAAAAGAAGGTTGCCAGGAGCAGATGCCTCCTGGTGGAGTCGCCAATGTTCTCTGTGGGACTCCCCACGTCTCCTATGGAGCTCTGCTAGGGCGCATTTTGCAACACCCAATCAGGTGAATAGGAAACAAAGAACCCAGGGTAGCCTATCTGTGAGGCTGGGAAGAGGAAGCAGGAGGGATTAGGGAGTGCATGCTCCAGGATGTCCCTCCTTGCTCCTGTTGCCTGGGGGAGAAAGTAGTGGGAATTCCCATTCCCCACCTCTGCAATTTTCTGGTGGGCAAAATACCCACCAGCCCACACTTCCAGGTAATAACACTTACCCAGGCATCCAATGGAGTTAATCAACTTACTGCAGTCATCCTGCCTGGGACCGGGTCCACTTGGAAAACCCCTCTCCAGCCTGTCTGAGTAGCATTTCCTCCAGCTCTCCATCTCAGCACCTCTAACTGTCTGAAATTTCTTGTTATTTCATTTACTTATTAATTGTCTGTACCTACCACCATCTCCCGGAAAGCAAGTCCTTCAAAAAAAAAAAGAGAGAGAGAGAGACCAGGATTACTCCATGATGTCACAAAATAAAAATACAGTGCCTGTTGTTCACAAATTATTAAGAATTTTAAGACAGTGACATCAGAACATTAAACCAGGGAGGGCTCTTCTAAGTGAGGGAAACTGTGGTGACATGGGTCAGTTATCCTTGGAGCCACCCTGAAGGGACCTTGTCTTACCCTGACTTTGCCACTTTGGAGCTCAGAACGTCACCTGGCAGGCAGCAAATACTGAATATGTGCTGAGGAGTGAATGTTGCAGCACAGTCCACCCATCATGGGGTGTTCTTAGTTTCCCCATTGCCAGAAGAGACCAGGCAGACAAGCCGTGACCTAGGGGATAAGCCCAGAGGACTGAGTGCTTCCTCCCTTTATATTTCCTGGTGTGAGGCAGAATACCTTCTACTAAGTACTGGGTGGATGGATGGAGGGATGGATGAGTGAAATATCTAAAGTACTTTGGGACTGAGAGAAGGGAGAGATTACTTCCATTATGGTAGATGAGAGAGGACTTCAGGGAAAGAAGGCAGTGATTTAAATAGGGTGGACATTTCAGGAAGAGAACTAGACAGTGTTGTGGAACTGCAGAGCCCCCACATGTTCTGGGGTTTACAGGAGCACTATTGGGCTGGAACATGGCACACGTGTGGGAATATAGTGGTAAGTGCCCTGGTGTTTAAGGCCCTTCATTTCTTCTCTGGCTTGAGTTGAGACTTCCTTTGGAGATCTTCCCCAACAGCAGGTGACAGGCAGTGAAGTCCAGGGTTCAAAGGAAGCCTATACATTCATTCCTGTGAATCTGGCAGAGTTCACCCCTGGATGAAAGGCAGGACATGCTATGTACATCTTTGCAAACCCAGGACCAGCAATGAGTTAGACATAGACTGTTCAACTTTAGAGGCTTCAAGATGCCTTGGCCTGCTTGGAAAGTGGAGTATGTGAGGGTCTTGGTTTGGGGGGCCTGTAGGTAAGTTGAAATAATTCAGGAATTGAGTGATCCACAGTGGGCAAGTTTTTCATCTTTGAATATTCTAGAAACTCATCTGAAGCTATGAAGATTGTGTCCAGTCCGAATGAAGGTCCTAAACATGTCCCAAATCTGACCAGAAAGGTTCACTCTTGTTTGTAAGAAAGTGATTCTGGAAAACGCCTCAGAGTTCTAGGGATGGAGGGTGGCAATGTAACTTGGATTTTTTTCTTGGATTTAACCCAGAATATGCCTCTACTGTGAGTAACTTTCAGTTCTTGGCCTCCTCACTTCCTGGGTACTCTTGTCTGCTCCCTATGAGGTCAGCTTCCATGGTATATCCTAAGCTGGTGAGTAATTACTGGTGGATTCTCAGCCTGCAGTAGAGCTGAACTGGATGCCAGAGAGAGGAGGGTTAGAATATAGCAAAAAGAAACACATCATCCTCAACTCAAGAACTTTCTCCTATCTTCCCTGAGAGCTTGGGATCCCAGAGAACTGGTCTGCTATTTGAACTTGACTAGTCAAACCTTGGCCCATATGGTTTCATTCATTACTTATGGAGTGGATAGTTTATAATGATGCCTCTACTACATGGAAGATATTGAGAGTTTCACAAAATTGATAGTTTCAAAAAAGTTAAGCTGGGCACGGTGGCACACACCTGTAATCCCAGGGGCTCGGGAGGCTGAAGCAGGAGAATCACAAGTTCAAAGCCAGTCTTAGTAGTTGAGAGAAGACTTAAAGCAATTTAGGGAGACCCTGTCTCTAAATAAAATACAAAAAATGCCTGGGGGTGTGGCTCGTGGTTAAATACCTGTGGGTTCAATCCCCAGTACCAAAAAAAAAAATAAAAAAGTTAACGCAGTGTCTGTGTTATAAGGACAAGGGACAAAGTGGCATTGCAGCGAGATACAGGTGGCAGGATGCTGTGGTTGGGAAGAGGAAGGCCCTGAGGGCTGTAGTCAGGGCAGGCTTCCTGAGCATCCTCTGAGTTAAAGTCCATGGAGGCTCAGAGTGTGTTCTGGAGGCCTGGCTCCCCTGGCCTCCCAGAGGGGTGAAGTTCAGCATAGCTTGTTTCTGAATGGGTCCTTCTATCCTTGGGTAGGACTCCTCTCCTTAGGGATCCCCGCCCCACCCTGCACCTGAAACCAGATCATTTAGGGGAATACCAGACACTGGCAGAGGAAGCAAGAAGATGGACCTTGGGACAGCAGGGGGCTGAGGGAGGGGGCATTGGAAGACCTGCCCCCAGACCCAATGAGCCTTTCAACCATCAGAAATTAGCTCCGATCTCTATTGGTTTCTGTAACCAAATTCTTTACATTTAAGTTCATTAATACAGCCTGTCTTTCTTTTCTTTTCTTTTCTTTTCTCTTTTTTTTTCCCTCCCTTCTCCTCAAGACTAGATTAGATTCTCATCAAAAGCCTGGGGGGCGGGGGAGAGCATTTATGCAAATCAGTCTATGTTCGGGCATCAACGGTTAACCCGGTAATATACACTTCTATTACCCTCCCTGGGATCCTCGGAGGATCAATGTAAGGGTTTAACTACCACACAACGAAAAAACATATATTCCTGCTGCCTCCGAGCAGCCATTGGGAGCCTGTGTATATGTTTCCCTCATTATTTGGATGTGCCGTTTGAATGTTGTGATCAGTGATTCAGTGCACATGATTCATCACGAAGACATTTGCTCGGCAGACATGTGAGGAGCTGTCTGCCTCTTCAATCTCACTGACAGGGCAAAAATGCTGATTTATAGTAAATCATTAAAATCTGCTTATTATGGCACGGCTTGTTCTTCTTCCCCACTTCAAGCCCGCAACTTGATCTGCATCGTGTCTCTTACAATTTTATACTACAGCAAGCAGTTATTTAAACAAGAGAGGAAAGATCCTTAGTCTTTATTAGTGCATATGAAAGGATATTTTGTTTAAAGAAGACTAATTAAGAATGCAGACGATTTTCTTGCTCAGTTTAGGGGAAAAAAAATAAAGATTTAAAACGTCTAAGCTGAACAAAGAATTACTGTACTAAAACAATACTTAAAAATGATGATTTGGTACATATTTTAAATAGTCGTAAAATATCAGTTCACATGTTGCCAACATGATTGGAAAGGCAGGGGTTTAGAGCTGGTTGTCTCAGAGTTTGGATTGGAAGGAGCCCATGCAGGTCTTTAATATAAATGAAAATCAGCAAAAGGATAATGCTATGATTGTGTTCACCTCCAATATTGTGACAATGGCCACATTGCTTAAAAAATCATTTGGAAAGTTTTCTTCTTTAAAGGGAGAGATTTAAGATTTGGTGGAAACATAACGTGGAAATATGTTGCATGTTAGGTAAACAAAGAAATAACACAAAGAGGTCTATATTTCGTATGTGTTACTTACAGTAAAAAAAAAAAAATTAATTTGATGCCTGGGGACAAAAATTCTTGCCACTGAATTACAAAGAAGTGAATAAACTGACTCAAAATTAATCCATACAGATCTGTCCCCTTAATAAGACTAATTCCAGAGAACAAAGCTGAGTATAATGCATTTTAAATTAAGTTGGAAAATGCATAATTTATATTTGTTTTATTTCTTCATATTTTAACACAGGTGCGTTCCAGAATGCTAAGAACCAGAGAAGGGCAAGATTCCATCCATGGCTTTTTACTTTTTAAAACTGAAAGAACTAATATTTCTCTTCTTGTTCAGGAAGTGAGGGCGGAATCAGACAGAAAAGAGGAACACAGTTAAAAAGGGGAGAAAGTGGATGTATTTGGTTAAAATTAATTTCCAGGTCTCTCCATTCCTGATGCAACATTCAGGAACAGAAAAATAAAAAGCACTAATCTGAATGAAAATCATGTTTCCTTTTGTCTCAAATGGTAGTGTTAGGAGGAGGAGGGCAGGGGAACTCAGCTGGAGAAATTGCACTGAGCTTCTTTTAGGGGTGGAAGACCCTCATCCTGCCCACCAGTCCAAGTGACCCTGGGGTATGGTGGGGTAGGGAGATGGCCCAATTTCCTTACAGCGTTTTTGCTGGTAGAGAGGAGCGCCTTCCTCCTTTCCTTCTCTGTTCCCCACCTTTCCATCTCTCCTTTTCTGTTCCACCCTAACCTGGCTTAGCCTGGCTCATCATCATTTCCAAGACACACCAAATGTTTCAAAGCAGTGGCTTTAAGCTCAGCTTAACTCATTTTAGTTTAGCTCTTTTAAAGTCATTTTGTTTTCATTTTAAATATAAAGAAGGCACAGCCTAAACTTGGCTTTTAAATTCAATGTCTTAAAGTTGTGCTTTAAAATAAATTGCTCTTTGGGGAGCCTTTACTTTTTTTTTTTTTTTTTTTTTGGGTGGGGGGGTGCTGGGGATCAAACCCAGGGCCTTGTGCTTACAAGGCAAGCACTCTACTGACTGAGCTATCTCCCCAGCCCTCTTTACTAATTATTAAATGGAAAGGAAAAGGTAGTTGATGAAGGAAACCACTTAGTTATTTTATTGAGTACCAACTAGGTACCAGGTAGTGAGCCTGGAGTTCTGCCTGTGTTCTCTCATCTGCTTCTCACCAAGTCCCCCAAGGTGGGACATTGCAACAAGCCTGCTGTCAGAGATAGAGGACTACAAAGTACTGAATAAATTGTCCTAGAGGAAAAATTTGACTCAGGCCCATCTGAGCTCATCCTTTATCATAAGCTCTCAATCCCAAATAGACTGAGGTCCTAATTAGAATAAGGCATGCTTCATGTTTGTATAAACATGTCAAAATATACCGTCGTGTATAAATAAAAAGAACAAATAAAATTGAAAATACAACCTGAATAAAAACCAAGTTTGTTCTAAAAGTTCCCAAGTGCACTGCTGGTCTGTAATCACCCAAAATTTCTTAGTTCTGAGGACATGGCACTGACACATTCTTTGTCACAGGACTTGAACCAGTGACTTGCCAATAACTTTTCAGATGGTGAAAACATCATACTGACATTTTAGTGAGTCTGGTTTTTGAAGCTCATTTCTGATGCTTTTCTCTGTGCATCCAGAGAAGATGCTGTTTAAAACACTGCTATGCTTTGAATATGGTGTTTTCCCCCCAAAACTCATGCATGAATTTAATACCCCAATATGATATTTTAATGGCCTTAAGAGGTTGGAAACTTAATCTCACTGTGATATGTAGAGATGGGACATTAGGGAAGTGATTAGATTATATCACTAGGTGAAGCCTCAGTGATTGAGTCCTGATGACTTTCTAAGGACAGGGAGAGAGAAAACAACACAGACATGGATATGCAAACTCCCCGTGTCTCGCCATACGACACCCTGTGCTGCCTCAGGATTTTGTCAGCAAATAGGTCATTATCAGATGAGGCCTTTAAACCTTGCACCTCCTGAAACATAAGCCAAAGTAAACCTCTTTTCTTTGTAAGGTAAACTGCTTAAGGTTATTTCATTGTAGAAATAAAAAGGCTGACTAATATAAGCACTGAATTCTATCTAACCTGCAAAGACTGCAGGACTTGCTTCTGAAAGATTGAATGGGATGCTACTTAAAATAGGCTATTCCAGCTGGTGAGGTTTGGCATTCTGGAAAACAAGAGTGAATGATAAACTGGATATATTTTTATTCATGCCAAAGCTTGATAGATGATAGATTTGTTTGGATCAACTCCTAGTTTTCTCTCCCACATTTTTGTGATCCATGGTGGTTGTATTGTCACTGGGTAAAGATGACCTTGTGCTTCTTGGACTTGTTAAGTCTCTCTGTCACCACAGGATCACCCTTCCCTCCTGTCTCTACTGCATCAGGCCACAATCTTTCCTCCTTTCTGTCCTGCCCATCATTCTCCCCTGACTCCACCGTCTCTTCAATACAGATGAAATGTAGGTTGGTATTAGGGAGATAGAAAGTGCTCAACTATGGAAGAGATAAACTGTTACAAAAATAATGAGCATATACTGGGAACAAGTCTTCAGAGTTCAGCAGTTGGTTTTCTGCTGTGTTTGGAGTTTCTGATTTAGTTTTGCTTATAGCCTTTCTTGTCCTTTTTTCATGTCCTCACACCATCAAATCCCTATGTTTGAATGACCAGAGCATTTCCAGGCTCTATCAATGTGGGGAACAGACAGAGGACAGGACGGATGTGTGCAGTGACTTCTGCTAGAGCCAAGAATTGCAAAATCCCTGCCTGTACATACATTTCTGCTCCTCTTCCCACATGCCCCGCAGATGAATGTGCAGGACATGGTTAGGCCACACTATGGCTTTGCCCAGACCTCCTACCTGCTCACTCTGTCCATCTAGACAGGTTCCCTGGCTTCCAGAGCTGACAAATTTGCACCAGCATGGCATCAACATCACATCTCCACCAGGGCTTTAGAGGACAGATGAAGGAATCAAGATTTGGGTGCCATCCTACAAGCCTCTTCTAGGCAGGCTCCAGTGGGCACTGCGTCTGCTTCGTCCACTTGCTGAGCCATTCCTCTTCTTTACTGCCGGCACCCCGTGCGTGCAGCTTCCTGCCTTGGGTGGAGGGAGGCACCTGATCCACTCACTTTGATCATATCCCCCCTTCCTGGGGTCTTTGCTTCCCCACACAAGAAAGGGCCCTGTGAAAGAATTTTAATCCAGCATTGCAGTCCTGAAAAGGTAGTTATTGGTGGCTATTAATACTTCTGGACTATTCTAAGAACTATTACTCAGTGGTATGTTTACTCCAAAGAAAGAAACCTCAAAGCCAGTTTCCAGTTCTCTGCTTAATGCTTAAGTGAAGCAGGTCAGATTTCTTTACTCGGTTGAGCCTCAGTTTCCATATTTAAAACAGATGAAATAATCATATGCTCTATAAACATTTCTGGGTCTTTGTCCTTTTTTTCAACAATATTTAAGAATTAATTTTCCCTCCCCCACTATTCTACTCCTCTTCTGTAACTCCAGGGTGTCTCTCCCAGGCCCTTTGGATGGGGACCTTCCTGAAAGAGTTGTAGGAACTTGCTGTTCCTTGTTCTCCTCTCTACAGTGCCTGGGACTCCTAGCTGCTTCCCAGTCCTTCTTCCTCCCTTCTTCCAGCACATGGTGTCCTCTAATCTTTACGTGCCTCTCTAGAGAGTCCAAGACCATCTACCATTGCCTCCCTTTATGAATGGTTTCCTACCTCTGCTGTCCACACAGGGCACCTGTCCTGGCCCCAAGGTGTGAACTTTCTCTTATTCTCTTACCAATCTGCATATAGAACTATTTTTCTCTTTGTAATTTTACGTACTCCCATGGACTTAAAATACCGTCCAAAATACAGGTAATTAGGGCTCTTAGAATTCCTTGAAAGATCTGATAAAAGCTATGGAGAGGCCCCCAGAAAAAGGCATAGGATTTTATATCCATTTTATGGGCTCTGTGCACTCCCCAAGAACCTAAGAAAAATAATGACATCAGTAATGTCAATCGTAATAAGTAACATTAACTCCTGAAAGATAGTTATAATAATATAGGTTGAACATTCATAACCTGAAAATCTAAAATCCAAATTGCTACGAAATCTGAAAAATTTTTAGCATCAACATAATGCTACAAGTGGACAATTCCATACCAGAAAACTTTGTTCCATGAACAAAATTATTTAAAATATTGTATAAAATTGAAGCCGGGCATGGTGACACATGCTTGTAATTCCAGTGGCTCGGGAGACTAAGGTGGAGGATTGTGAGTTCAAAGCCAGCCTCAGCAAAAGTGAGGTGCTAAGCAACTTAGTGAGACGCTGTCTCTAAATAAAACATAAAATAGACTGGGGATGTGGCTTAGGAGTCGAGTGCCCTGAGTTTAATCCCCAGTACCCTGCCCCCTAAATATACATATATTGTATAAAATTACTTTCAGAGTATGTGTAGAAGTGTATGTGAAACAAATAAATTTTGTATTTATACTCGGGTCCCATCCCTAAGATGGGACTGGCATTGTGTATATGCAAGTATTTTAAAATTCAAAAAAGGAATCTTAAATACTTCTGGTCCCAAGCATTTCAGGTCAGAGCTGTTCCCCCTATAATAACAGTAACAGCAACACAAACAGTGACAGTAACCAGACTTTTCTAACTGCTCAAAAAAATGCAACAACAATAATCATAACCAGTAATTTCTCACTGAGGAGGAAACACACAGGAAGGTAGAATTGCCTTCTTGCCCAAATGGGCTCCATCTCTCCATGGCTGATGATAATTCTTCCCAAAGTTCTTGATATTGTGGATCAAAAAATAAAATAAAATAAAAACAAGTTTCCACACCTGTTGAGTTTTCCTTTCTTATTCTATGAATATTTTCAGAAATATTTTGAAGAGTGGGAAGGGGAATCAGGTTCAAGGTACCTACTGCCATTTTAACCTAGGGTCCCTCATGCATGCCTTGTCTGTTCTTTTCTGATGATAATTCCAAGGTAGTTTGCCCAGGTGTCCCTTCATCACAGATAAACAGGGACCTTAGTACCTACCATACTTAGGATTTGTCCAATGCAGCTCTCAGATAAGAATTTGGGTGTAACTTTCTATTTGGGGTGTGATCCTAGGAAGCAGGATGAGGGAGAGTGGGAGGCAGTGAGAGAAATCAATCAAGTGAGCGCTAAGGACAGGATAACCTTCTACAACTGGGAAGAACCCCATGGAAACCCTCTTAGAGACACTGTACCACAGAGCTTGTTAGAAATGCAAATCTTATCCCCCTTCCTGCCCACCAGACCAACCAAATCAGTCCCTGGAGAGGGCCCAGGAATCTGAGTTTTAGCAATATTTCCAGGGGAAGAGGCAGGGATAAATGGAAAGAAGAAATGGCATATGATTCACATAGATGGCCTCCCAAAGGGCCAGGAAACTGGGTATGAATCCAACAGTGTTTCTCCCTCCACAATTGAGGCACTGTTCCTAAGGGGTCACCTCACAGAACTTTAGGCATTCTACATAGGTGTCAAGAAGCACCCAAGGCCAGAGAATATCTCAAGCAGAGAAACAAAGAAAGCCATAGGTCTGGATGGAAATTATAAGCAATTGACTTTGGGGTGGGTGAGGGGAGGTTAGTGGGGCACTGACATGGGCTGCTTCAGATGCCCTTGTTAGATTATGGCAGCTTTCACGTTTAGATCTCTCCTCAATTTCAAATGCTGAACACGTCCACCTGGAAGTCCAATCAACACACTTCAAACTTCAGTTATCATACACCCCACCTGCCCCAAAGTTCCTCCCGTTTCTCATCACATAGAACCACCTTCACTCCGTCACTTGTAATCCAGACCAGGATCATGCAAATGCTTCCCTTTCCCTCACTTCCTCCACCAAATCAGATGTCAAGTGCTGCTCATTTCCCCTTCTTAATATCTGTTAATTAATTTCTCTCCTTCCACACCACCACCCCTCATTTTGAGCTCTTGCCACTGCATCATGAGTTTCTCAACTGATCTCCATGTCACCAGTCATATATATAGCAATCCACTCCCTGCATAACTTTCATACTTATCTACTTTAAGCACAAAATTGATCAGGAATCTCTCCTGCAGAAAACTCTTCATGGTTCCCATTGTGAAAGGATGAAGGCATTAGCCAGACCCATCTTTAGCACCCAAAGTGGTATCCACCCTGATTCTGAAAAGTCCTGAATAAATTAGGCTCCCCTGGTCCTGGTCCTTGGGCTTTCATGCATGTTCTCCCTCTACCTGGCTTACTCTTCTCTTCTCCTCATGCTCACTCTCCTCTGGCATCTCATGTCTTCATGTAGGATGCCCTTACTGGTATTCCTTGACCCAGCCCTGGTGGGGCTCCAATTCTTTCAAGAGCATTCAGAAGAAGTCTGTGAAGTTTCTTCCTTTAGCACGTAACACACCGTACTGTATTTGCCTGGCCACCTGTCCACCTTCTGTATTGGAAAATAAGCTTCCCAAAGGAATGGACCAGGTCCCATTTGTTTTCTATCAGCAGCATTAAGAACAGTACATGTTCTGAGCATGGTGGCCCATGCCTGTAATCCCAGCAGGTTGGGAGGCGGAGGCAGATGGATCGTGAGTTCAAAGCCAGTCTCAGCAAAAGCAAGGCATTGAAGAACTCAGTGAGATCCTGCCTCTAAAATAAAATACAAACTTAGGGCTGGGGATGTGGCTCAGTGGTTGAGGGCCCCCGGAGTTCAATCCCAACACTAAAAAAAAAAAAAAAAAGAACAGTACACGTAGTATGACCTTAATAGTTCATTAAAATGAGTGAACATATAATTGAACAAAATATGGTACCATACAAAGATTAAATAAACCAATAGCTGTGTTGCTTAGTTACAATATTCTGTATAATGAACCAGTCCCTAGACTCAGTGACTATGATGGTTAGTCTTAGGTATTAGGTGTTAACCTGACTGGATTAAGAGATGCCCAATAGCTGGTAGGATGTTACTTTTGGGTATGTCTGTGAGGAATTAGTGAACTGAATATGGAATGGGAAATTCTTTCTTTTACCATCTTGATAATTACAGACTTTCCTTGTCAACTCTGAAACATTTTCGCACACGTTTAGCAATTCCCAGCGAAGAAACAGAACATTGTCATTAATAGTGAAGACAAACTCATTTATTATCTTTCTACCTATCTTTCAATTTATCCATCCATCCATTTATCCTATTGGTTCCATTTCTCTGAAGAATCATGACGAAAACGGAGATTTTAAACAACAAAATTATATTCTCATTCATGTCTGTGGATCAGCTGGAGATCAGATTATCTGAATTGGGATCATCTCAACTTGGCTCCAACCTGCTCTTTGGGCCATTCTCTCCCCCTGCCTTTCACTGCCTTTGGGCTAAAGGGTCACTCTGTTCATGCTGTTCTGGTGGTGATGGCAGGAGCCGGAGATGGACAGCCTGACCACTCAAGCAATCTTTACTCTGCTCACATCTACTCCACTAAATCCAAGTGGCCAGAGGAGGTCATAGAGCTGTGCCCATAACATCAAGGCAGAGAATCTACCCTTCTGTTGGGAGAAATTGCAAGGTCTCATGGCAAAACCTGTGAATAGAGGAAGGGCAGAAGAGGAGGAACAGTACAGTCTATCATAATACCTGAGAGATATTTAACATAATTCAGCAGTAATTTATGATTTTAAGCAGAAAAAATAAAATAGAAATAAAGGAAGTGCCCCAACCAGACAAAGGTGATCTGTCTTCAACTAACATTTAACATTCATCCAAAAGGTAAAGTTCTTAGAAAAGGAATTTTGAATCAGGTTTCAGAAACTTTGGTGGCTCACGAAAGAATTCTAGATTTTAAGACACCGTCAACCTTTACTTTAGCCAAACTTATGAATAAATATGAAAATAATGTTTATAATACTTAAAAGCTAATAAATATACTGGTCAAACTTGAGATATTTTATCATTTTAAAGACTTTTTAAATATCTTCTGTATCCTCATTTTATTTATATAAAATTCTTCATATTTCTGGGTAACATTTTTTTCTCCTAGTTTCTGTTTTGCATATTGGTTGGGAGTGTTCTGAAAGTGTGGGCACTGGGGATCTGGGTGCGGGGGGCTCATTTGCCTTTATTGGGAGGGTAGAATGCACATCTTTCATCAGATTCTCAAAAGGCCCATGACCTTCTCCACACTAAAGAAAAATTAGGTAATTAAAACCACTGCACTAGAGGACTTCTCATTAAAATCAAGAACAATATCACAAACATTAGCCAGCAAAATAACACATAAGAGAGAACCAAGAGAAGAAACTATAAGATGGGACAACATTATCATTATATCTTGATAGTGTGGTTGTATTGCTTATAAAACCTAAGTTTCTTTATTCTAAAATTCAGAATTTCTAAAACATCAGAGAATGCATTTTATCATCAATGTGCGCATTTAGGATGGTAGTGGTTTGATTTTCCTAAGATTTTTAGGCTTTTGATCAATCTAAAGTTTGATGGTCTTTTAAAATCACAAAAATATGGTTTGGAAATGATTAAGAAAGTTTAGAAAGGTGGCTAAATACAAAAACAAAACTATGAAACTCGTTAACCAAATAGAAATTTAAGGGAAATAGAATTTTATTCTCAGTAGCATTGAAATATATAAAAACTATGAAAAAGGTCATTAACCAGAAATATAAAAAAATTATATATGTAAAATTTTAATGACACAAAGCATATAAAATGCTTGTGGAATTATAAAATATATCAACTTTCGATTAGGAAATATATTAGTTTTTGAATATTATAAACATACCGATTTTCCCATATTTATTTATGAGTTAATAAAAATCCAATAAAAATTCTAGCAGTGTTTTTAAAAATTATTTATTAACATGAGTGATGCACGAGAACTTGAAACATTAACTCTAATATTAACCTGGAATGAAAAAAGAATAGCCAAGCACATTTTAGAAAGAAAGAATAATGAAGAAGAAATTGTGCTACCAGATATTAAAACAAACATGAAAGCTAAAAATTTCAAAGCAGTGTTATATTGATGCAATTAATGATAAGTTAAAAAAAAAAAGAAAAACAGAACAAAGTAGGTAATTCAGAAGCCCAAATCTCAGAAATTACCTATTGAATTTGAAATAGAGTCCATCCAATATATAATATTTGTTGTTGCTGAATCTAATAATCTTTATCAATTGCATGACACATTATTATCCTATGTACCAGTAACAGAAGAAAAACCTCCTAGGTGGAATTTAATAGAACTCCTATGCATTGAGGGCTACACGCTGGTGTGAGGGTTCATGAGAAAGAAACATCACACAAAAAAGACAACAAGAAATGCATGATTCTCAATCCTGGCTCTTGATCGATGGAGAAAAGTATATGTCCCCTGAGAATTTGGACTTCAGACTCAACCTAAAGTGATGTCGGGTCCTTGGTACACACAGGTGGTAGCAGAACCAAATGCAAACCTTCTTTGGAATAACTAACCTTCAAGCCGAGCTAATGAAGATCTCAGACTCTAGAATCAGTAAGGTGGACTGGACTTCAGAGGAGCTAGCATGGGGAACATTTGGGAAGCAGTAAAGTCTGGAATGGGCATCAAATTTTCATGATCAAAGATGAAGGATCATCCAGTAAATAATCAATGATAGAAACACAGCTTAACAACTTGGAAAATTAAATAAATACCATTTGAGCTAAAGATAAAATTGAAAGTGTGACCATTTAAAGAATGAAAAGAAAACACAAATCTGAGAGTGGAATTTTCCTTTCCAGTCATGGAAGAATAAAAGGTACCAGAGAAGTTTTGATCTACTGAATTAAAAACAAAATGTAAAATTTCTATACATCAGAAGTGTCCTTGAATAAATTAAAAGCAAACAAAACTGAGAAAAAATAGTTTCAACTTTTATGGCAAAAAGAGGACAGTAACCCTATAACATTCTAACACTTCAATATGTGCAAAAATTTTCTCCTTGGCAATTTTCATACTAGTGAAAAGATCAGAAACAATTAAAATAGGGGGGAGTGAATAAATTATGACTCATCTATACTAGAAAACATGTTTTTGAAGAAAAATTTATTGGCACAGGAAAACTCTTAAAATCTTAAATAAAAGAGGATCTAAACTACAGTCAATGTATTTATATATCTACATCTAGCTACTTCTTTCTTTGTGTATGTACGTACATAGGAATGCATACATAAAAATCTGAAAAAATATGTTCATAGGTAGTCACATTGAGGGTGATATTAGACTTTGTGCTTTCTGGATTTTTCTGAGGGAATTAGAATATTGGTTTTCCATTTGTGATCATTTCTAACAAATTATCATGAATCTAGTGAATTAAGCAGTATGAATTTATTATCTTACAGTTCTGTAGGTCTCATGGAGTTAAAACCAAGATCTGTTCTGGAGGCTGGAGGGAGGGACCATGTCCAGCCCTAGGGGCTGCCCACATTCATTGGCTCTCTTGGTGCCCTTCCTCAGATTGCAAAGCCAGCATCAGAAGAGCCAGACCTTCCAAAGTCATGACTTTTTGAACCTTTGTCCATCCTCAGATCTTTCTCTGACCCAGCCAGAAATGTTCTCCCCTCCTAAAGACTCATGGTGACTAGCCAGAGTCCACTGAGGTAACCCAAGCTAATCTCCTCCTAAGGTACACCACCTCCATTGCATTTGAGAAGTCTCCTCACCTTTTCGGGTGAGGGAGAGACTACCAAACTTAGTGTTATTTTAATATTTAAAACACACACACAAACATACACAAGTGCTTTCTGCAAAAGGAAATAAAGAGACATGTTTTATCCTCATCATCATTACCATCCTCTGAATTTTTATCACCATCATCAGTCACTAGTTTAGTCTTTGTAAACCAAGACTTTGCAAAAGATAGCCCAGGGGCCAAATCCAACCCACAGTCTGATCTTGTAAATGTTTTCTTGGAACACAGCGACTTCTATTTATTAACATATTGTCTCTAGTTTTTCTTTGTGCTCAACTGTAAAGTCAAGGAGTTGCAAGAGAGACCATCTAAGCCACAGAGCCTCAAACAGCTGACCCTTTACCAGAAAATGTTTTCTCCCTCCATGACTTTCCAATCTCAAAGGAAAATTGAAAGTCGGGTCAGAGGAGAGAGTTTACCTTGGAGCAATGGCAGGATCTCCATGGTTATCTGCACAACTCTCTTCCACAGACCCAGAGAAGTAAAGGCCCAGGAGAGGGAAGCCTGAGGGCTCCTCCAAGCCACATGTTGGGCCTGAAGAAGGCGCTTGAGTCTCACCTACTTTATTTTGCTGAGTCTCTTGCTCTATTTTTTCATGTTTTCAAATGGTGTGGATTCCCAGTAATGCATTCAAATCGTCTCATTTTTTTTTAAAATAAAGGCAAATAGAACATGCAAAGTTCTTACAAACATGTGTACTTATGGCTCCCGTAACTGCTGGTAAAAGGTCCTGATGTTAGGGGCTTAAGGTCCTTGCATGCCAGGGAGGTGTTCCATGATATGTAACCATAAACATTGTACCTGCAATTCTAGGTGGTGGCATGCAGGTGGCAGCACACAGAAAAAGACTCTGGAGGCATATCATAGAAGACCCACTTTTCTAGCCAGACCATGACGTCCAACCAGGTGAGGGCCAAGACGTCCAATCCCTCAGCAAGCACAGTAATGGCCAGGAGAAGGACCTCAATCATTTGCCCTCAGTTCCTGCAGTCCTTGTCAGCTCCAGAACTGTTGTCCTTTTCTGGGCTGCAGCATTGGGTCAAAGGTGCTGTCACTGATAAAACTAAAAAGGAAAAGGAAAATTACCTAGAACTTCATTTTAGAAGTTCATACTTGCCACATAATTCATTGTCTTCATGCACCCTGATGTAACATATTCCTTCCTGCTCAACATTAAAGAATACTAAGTATGCACTAGTATAGAGATGCCTGGATGAGCGTTCTTGTCATTAAATCATTGTTCAGTTCCAACATTACCTCTTCAACATGAGTTGATGGACATGAGAGTTTTAGTTCCAGAAAGATGCATTCCTTAAGTCTTTTGATGTGAGATGACAAAGTGCTCTGCAGAAAGACCACCTGTGTCCACCTCTTCTGGCAGATGGAGTGCCCCTCAGAAATAGTGACAGCTTCCATGATGTCGGATGGGTTCCAGAACGCTCCTACAAACATGACTTCATTTTAACTTCAAAGGGATCCTGGAAAAAAATTAATATGGATTTTTTTAAAAAAGGAAACCAAATAATTTGCTCAAAGTCATCTCATAAGAGAACGGGAAGCTAGGCCTTGAAACTTGCACAACAGGCAGAGAACGACAGGAGGGTCACTTTAAGGCTTCATTGTCCCCAGGCACCCCCCCCCACCTCATCAAACATATTAAAATGTACACACACCTAACATAATTTATTCATAACATATGTAAGAGTTCATTTGCAGTTGCTTTGCTGACAAAGAATGTGACATTGTGGATACATTTAAATATTTATTGATTTCAATTTTGTAGGGTGTGCAGGTTGTTAGCCTATTTGTCCTCAAATCCCTTCCTCACCCTTCCCTGCTCTGTTATTATCCGAGGTCCCCCTATCCAGATCCCCTGTCATGAGCTCCCTGTTTGGTTTAGCCATGGAGGCCCAGGTGGGAGAGTCAGGGGAGGAGGAAAAGAGAGATGAGTGGGTTAGTCCTGTCACTTGGTGCTGAGTGTCTCCCCTCTGTGACTGCCTCCCGCTGGTCAAGCCCACTGTAGTGCCTGCTGGCATTGAGTGGCCCTGCCCCCTGGACTGGTAACAGCCCTGCCTTTCTCCCTGTGGCCTGGGCTTGGTGGTGGGTTCTTTCTGATCTCTGAGTAGCTTCTCTCTCCTCTGTTGTTCTCTCATTTCTAAGGTCTGTGAAACAAACCTTTGCTTTCTCTTTTCTTGATTGAATCTTAACAGGTCAGAAAGTTTTGTTTTATTTTGGTATAAATAAAGAGTCAATAATCTCAAGTATTAGAGAACTTTGGCAACTTGGAACACTTCATAGACCTCATATACTTGTAGTGCAATAATATTTAATAACTAGCATTCCCCAAGGGTCCTTCCTGAGACAGGGTGGGTAAAAAGTGGACTGAAGGACTCAGCATCCTGTCCATTCATTCACCCATTTACCTGCTTCTCCTTTATCCATCTGCTAGCCTACGCACCTAGCCCATCTTCCCAATACCCAATCCTTTTACATTCACCCATCCATGTACCCTGCCACTCACTCCATCCATTTATACATCCATACATGCATCCATTCATCCTTTCAGATACTCACCCATCTGTTCACTCGCCCATCCATTCAGGCTTCCATTCATTTCTTCTTTTAGTCAATGAATGCATATTGCTTACATACCAGGCTCCACATTGGAATTTGAGGTAACAGAATGAATCAAGCACATTTCTCCTTTGCAGGGGCTGGAAACCCAGTGGGACAGAGAGAGACAGGTAAGAGTCAACTTCTTTAGAGGCTCTTAAGAACCCTGCAAAGGTTCTGGTAAATACTGAAGCTCAGTAAAAATTATTTTGATATAAATGAATGAATGAATGAGTGAACAAGTACTATTATTGAAGTGGTGAAGAAATGTCTTGGGTTTGAAGAGGCAGCTCCTACTTACATGGCTCAGAAGGGCAGGGGAGACTTCACAGAGGAAGGGGCAATAGAAGCTTGTTCAAGAACGACCAGGACTACACAAAAGATGGAAGTTGGGGAGAAGAGAGAGTATAAACAAAAGAAGGAAATGTAAAAGATCCTTGTTCCTACAAATAGAAACCTACAGCATAGTGTAGCATTTCAAATGTGATTTTTATAAGTACATAATAAAGTATTTAACTAACTACCTATTTAGGGATTTTTAGGATTTTCCTAGAATTTCACAATAAAAAGCATTGACAAATGCCACTGTGCCTCTCTCTCAGCATCCTTCAGAGATGATCTCCTTAGAATAAATTCCTAAGAGTATGATCACTGGGGCCGAAGACATGCATCTTAAAAAAAATTAATTTCAGTTGACAAACTGCCCTCCAGAAAGGAATTCAAATTTACATTCCCAACAACAATGCATACGAATGACAATTTTCCCACATCTCTGCTATTTTGGGGTTTGTCAAACTTTTAATCCTTTCCAATATGATGAGTGAAAAAAGATGAGTCATTTTTATCTTTGCTTAGCACTTTTAGTTACTAATCAGGCAGGACACCCTCTAATATTGACAGTTTGCACATTTTATGTTGTGACTTGCCTCTTGGTGTTTACTGTTCCACTTTCTACTAAATATTTTTCTTCTTCCTTGGGGTGTCTCAAATTCTTTTCTTTTGTTGTTGTTAATTTTCTTTTTTTTTTTTTTTTCCATCTTAGTATGGTTAACCTTTTTTCTGTAATGTGTGTGGCAACTCTCCCTTTTACATTTTTACTGTTTGCTTGTGTATTTTCACGGTTCATGATTTGATTTCATTTCAGCTTGTGAATAGTATTAAACCAAAGAATAATAATGAAATATAAGATGGATGCTACTTGTAGTCAAATCTATCAAATTTCTCCTGTATATTAAGTTTCTGGCTTTCTTAGCCTAAAAGGGCTTACTTTCCCATGATATTATAAATTAGTTTGCCCTACTAGCTTTTGAAAGAAGTAAGCCTGAAACTCACCCTGATTTCCAAATGGCTGGCTGTTCACCCCAGCATTCTCGTCATGTAGCTCCTTGGGTGTTTTGAGATGCCACCTTTATGATTTACTCAATCCCTGCATTCACATAGAGCTAATTCAGGGCTCCCTTGTCCAGTGGTTCTGAAATTTCAATACATATTGGGCACCTTGAATTCAGCAGTCACCTTCTCAGTCAGTGGCCTTGGATTCAGGAATATGCTTTTTTAAAAAAAATATATATATAATGAGGATTGAACCCAGGGGCACTGAACCATTGGGCCACATTCCCAGCCCTTTTAAAAAGATATTTTATTAAAGAAAGGGTCTCACTGAGTTACTTAGTATCTCACTAAGTTGCTGAGGCTGGCTTTGAATTTGCAATCCTCCTGCCTCAGCCTCCAGAGTGGCTGGGATTACCGGTGTGCGCTGCCACAGCTGGCTAGGAATATGCATTTTTAACAAGCTCCCCAGTTGCTTCCACTGTGCTTCTCAACTTTTTGCTGCTGGTTTTAATAATCTAAAAGGCATTTATGAACAGGGAAGCCCAGGCTACACCCTGTCTAAACCAATGAAATCATTGTCTCTAGGGACAGGACCTACCATCTCTATTTTTTCTTAAATTCTAAGGTGATTCCAACATAGTTAAAAGCACTATATTAACCTGTGACCTTTGTTTCTACACTGGTGTTTTAGTTATAGTGGCGTCATTTTGTATTTCCCTGGAGGTCCCTTGCGGAGACATTGGGACTGGCCTCTCTCGTGGAGGACCCACTGTTGGTTTCCATGGGTCTTGACCAACGGACTAAGAAGCCTGAACCACACCTAGGGCTGTGGGGGTCCTGGTAGGTGTTTTGGAGGAAGGGCTAGGAGCTGGACTGAGCTGACACTCAGTGAGCTGAGTGACCTCTAGCTCACTGGGCTAGAGGTGAGGGACAGGCTGGGGGCGGGAAGGAGGCAGTGGTGAGGCCAACAGGGCCAGGGTGTTGATACAGGTAGGAGACCCTGAGGTCTGAATGAGGAGGGACAGAGGTGTGGCCAGGACAGTGAATGACACTGGAGGTCAAACCCACTGCTCCTAGATCTACCTGCAAATAATGTGTCAGAGTGGCAGGACAATGAGAATGACACAAAGACAGGGGCCTGTGTGGTGAGTTTGATCATCTATACCGTTGTCACCTCTTGTCCCCTCCTCTTCTTGCCTTCAGACTAGCCCTTCTCTGCCTTTGACCCCAGGGCCTCAATGCTTTGGGCTCCTCTTCGGTTCTCTTCCTAACTGAGCTTGCACATGTCGGTACTTGAGCCTGTCAGTCTGGAGCCTCCATGCAGATATTCCAAGGTCACACTCTTGGACTCTTCAGAAGGCTGAACCCTGATAAGCTGGAGAGCCAATGCCCTGTGTGAAAGGCACAGCCACTGTGGGTGGGTGAGACCACCTGGCAAGGATGTCAGACTCATCAGACAGCAACAGCTAAACCTAAAACCCTAGGTGTCGTGAGAAATCTGATTTTTAAATTTCCTCTCGCGCTTTCAGCCTTGTTTCTTTAAAGCAGGAGGCACACACGACGGTGCTCCAGGGCAGGATGCAGCTCTTGTGTATGCAGTTTGCCACCTGTGCTCCAGGGGGAGCCTGAGAGGATTTCACCAAGCCCCAGCCCTCAGGTCCTGGCATGATTCCTGCAGACTCCAGGAATGGTGTAGCCCAGCCTGGACCCTGGCTTCTCCTTTTGCGCCAGAGGAGCTGCTGCCTCACTGCTTCAAGTGGCTGGGAGGCAAGGCGGCAATTGATGTAACTCGCCTGGGATGCCCCCTCCATCCCAGCTAAGCCCACCACTCCTTGAAGCACCGCACTGACCTCTCTCCCTGCCCACCCCCCCTGTCATTGTCCTTCCCTACACAGCCCAGACCCCAAAGGAGCAATGCTTGCCTTCTCTAAGCAGTTAGGTGAGGCTGCTACCTTCTGACCTCTCTCTAGGGGCACATGGGTGATTCATCCACATGACAGAATGGCAACACTATTCCCCAGCCACCCTGGACCTCTCTCTCAGGTGACTCTACCTATCATATCTTCAAGGCACCCTGACCCTGTACGTGCTGGCTGGGAAGCGATCTCCTCCGTAGGCACCCAACCCACCCGTCCTGTGTGGCTAAGATTCGGAGTAGTATTAGGAAGCCCGTGTGACTCTACGTTCAAACCATGTTGTCAACTGTAGCCCTGTTACCTCTGTCCTAATGCCTTGCCCATAGCCTTTTAATGAGCCTGGATGCCCCCTGCCCAGGGCTGAGCATGGGCCACCAACAGCTCCCAGGTGTACCCTCCCTGAGAACGGCCTTTTCAGAAGCTGTCTTGCCCAGCACACTGTGAAGTTGTGTACTCCTTTCTCCAAAGGGTTCACAGTCTATGACGGATATGAAAATAAAAAAGCTCAGCCCCATCATCTCAACACAAAGCAACTCCGGGACTGTACATCCTCCCAGAACTTCCCAGGAACTCAAGCTGAAACCAGATCTAAATTATAAGCAGATCTTTGCCTGGCCGTTCCCCCTGCCCTAACCTGCACCCCCTCACTGTACTCCTGCAATAACCCATGAGCTCCAGAATCCCCACCTCAAGCCCTACTTCTGGAAAATTCAAACTAACCCAATGAAAGAAGTTCAAGATTCCAACTTTCTCTGACTTCTGGATTTCCTGGTTCAGAATTTGAACTCAAACTCTCATAAAAATGAACTATTCTTATCAGCTGGTTAACTTGTGATTGCTCACGAGTGACCTCATGAAGAGCGAGCTGAATCTTTCCTCCTGGCTGAACTTGGCCTTGTCTGGGCTGATAGACTGTGAGTAGTCACCACCAGAAACAGAATGCTCAAGCAGGATGAGGGACAGGCAATGAAGCCCTGTTCAGGTATCTGATCTTAGAACCTCCATACTCCGGCATTGGGCTTTGAGGGGAAGGTTTCAGGGGATGGTTTAAGGGGAAAGATCAGGAAATCCCACCTGACCCAGCAGAAAGGAAGCATCTGGAGCTTGTTATACAGGAATCGGCACAAAATGGACATCTTTCCAGGCCGAGGTTTTAGGGGAATTCCTAGATGGGGGATGTTTACAACAATGGTGTCCCCAGGTGTATCACCATGTCTTCCCCCAGGAGGTCTCCTGTCCACCTAAGTCAGACTCTCACACTGTGGGTTTTAACCAGAGACATTTCTTGCCTTATGGATGAGAATGGTGGTTGTCTAACCTGTGTCTTTAATTACATCGAACCAGTCCTCTCCTGCATCCCTATCCAGCCTCATCTGTGAAATCATTTCCACACAGGCTTCAAGGGCTGGCAAAGACAGTTTTACTCTCTACAGTTGACTTAATAACCCTATTTCATTTTGTGGTCACATGTAGAAGTCAAAGAGGCTCTGCACGACACATAACACTTGACCACTCCACTAGGAAAATGTCAGACAAAGAGGAAGTACCCACAGCAGATGTGGGTCATTTCTTAAAAATACACCTTTGCCTTTTCACTGAGAAGAGGCAGATCACCTTGGCAAAGGACATTCCAGAATCTCTCCTGGAGAATGGACTGCTTTTTTTATGGGCATGTTTCTTTGGCTATTTCGATTTGCATATTTGAAAACAACTGAAAAAGCAATTAATTCAAATCTAAATAACTTCCATGCTCAGAATTATGTTTATGGTCTTCCAGCAGACAAATTTATGGGGACGTCTGGGGACCAGGCCTCTGACACAGAATAAGCATCAATCTCTCCTAGAGACTGGTCTCGGCTTTATTTCTAAAACTTGTGTGGAATGAGGGAGTGGATCTAGAGTGTTTAAGACCTAATGATAATCACACACTTTAACACATTTAAATCATGATGTTGCAGGAGATAGCACCCTTGGCTTTTCTTCCAGTTCTGAGCAGGGCAGTTCCCAGAGGATGATCTTCTTTCAGAAGAAAGAAGACACTGAGTTGGTTACAATCCCAGGGAGGATACTGCTCTGGGAATTTTTTTTTTTTTTTTCCTTCCTCTCGTTCTTTCTTTCAATAGAATGTACATAGAAGGGGCTGATGTTAATTCAAAAATTGAGAAATACCTGAAGAAAATATCTATTAATTGACAATATCTTTCTCCTCATCCCTTAGAAAAGAAGAAAAACAAGGAAAGTCTAAAAGAAAAAAGTGGTAAAATACTTTTAGAAGAGAGGGGAAGAAAGAAAGGGAGAAAAAAAGAGCAAGTGAGTGAGCTTGAGGCATATAATCTTCAAGCCCAAAAGGAAAATAAAATCGTCAAGGCCAAAAGAAAATAAGGCAGAAGTTTGATGGGTGAGCAATGGCCATGCTGGAGAAGGGGAGTGGTTTTGATGTCAGAACCCCCGGAATGATTTCTTTTCAGAAAGAAGAAAAATGCAAAGGAATCACTTTTTTTTTTTCCTAAATCAATTTTTTTTTTTTTTTTTTGAATTTGTGATAATCTTCCTGGGCAGACTTAAACCTCCAGAAAAGAGGTAGTTTTGTCTGCAAGAAATGATGAACGAGCTTCTCTGAACCCAAATTCCACTGCAGTTGCCCATCTACCAGTCACCAGGGCTGGGCTGCATCCCAGCATCTCACAGTAGCTTGTAGGATGGCACATTAACCCAGAGAATGTCCCTAGTGACCATATGGGTGCACTATACACAGAGTACATTTGGGCAGGGGTAACTCTCATTACCAAATCTCTAGTTGCTATTGTTGTTGTATGGAAATATTTAACTGTACAGTCAGCATGGAATCACTCCTGAAAAGGAGAAATAAATGCTATATGAACTTCATTCCTCAGAAGAAAGCATGTAAAGTGCTGGATTTGTGACTTTTCTTTGTCGTTCCAATAGCTATTTTCATGTCATGTATATAACTGGCAGAGAGTACCAACTATATACAAAAATTATTCAGGAGATGCATGGAAAATAATTGATTCTCTCCTTAAAATTCTTTTGTTTCCTATTATAAAATCCTAGAGCTGAGATAATTGAACTCTTCGACCTGGGAAACTCTCATTCTCTCTGGCTCTCATTTTCAGATGCACGTAAGCGAGGGAAACTAGGGCAGCAATTGCCAGATGGAGATGTAGAGGAGCTTAGTACTTTCTCACACACACTTAGTTGAAGATGCATCCAGGGGCATAGAGCTCCCACAGTCTGTGCCTGTTCCCTTTACTCAAATGGAACAACTATCCATCTTTCTATTTGCAATTTTGTTTGTGATTAGATATACTAAGTATAATTTCTATGCAATAAAATTCACTAATTCCAGATGCACAGGTTGATAATTTTTGACAACTGTATATACTTTGCACTACTACCATGATACAGAAAGATGCCATCACTATAAACAGTGTCCTCAGGCTCCTTTGCAGTAAATTCTCTTGCCCTGCCATCACCTCCGAAAATTTCTTCCTCTAGTTATATTTTCTTCTGGAATTTTTTTTTTTTAATCAACAGAGTTATATCATATGAAGTTTTGTATGTCTAGCTTATATCATTTAGCAATACTTTTGAAATACATTCATATGTTGGGGTAGTAAATTCCATTTTTATTGATGAATAGTATTCCCTTGTATGGCTATATGACAATTTGTGTTTTTCTATTCCTCAGACACTTGGGTTGTTTCCAATTTAGAGGTATTATGAACAAACTACTATGGACATACATGAAAAAGCCTTTGTGTTGATATATCTCTCATTTTCTTAGGTAAGTATGTAGAAGAGGAATTTTTCAGTTGTTTGGCAATTAGAATTATGTGTTTAGCTTGGTTAAAAAAAAAAAAAAAACTACCAAACTGTTCCCCAAAAGGGCTATGACATTTTTCATTGTCAACAGCAATGTACTAGGGAACTATGCACTCCAGGAATGCCACATACTGGTTAACGCTTGGTACTTTCATACTTTTAATTTTAGCCATGAATTTAGTGGTATTTTTCATAGTTTAAAATATCTACCTAATGATTAGTGAGGTTGGCATGTATTTTAATTTGTTTGCCATTTGTATATCTCCTATAAATATCCTTTAGGACCAGACAGAGAGGTCCTTCCTAAGACTATAGCTGGAAGAGGTCAGAGAGAAGCCCCAGTGACACTCACCCCTTACCTGGGTGCACCTGAACAAGCATCAGGCACCCACCACCAGAGAAGACACAAAGGTGTGGAGAGCCATCCTTTCTGTGGTGCATATAAGAAAAGTTAACTTAAAATCTGCAAGTGGATCAGTAATTCTGAGAAGTAAACTTTGGGTTTCTGAGCCCTTACCCAAGCACAAAATAATTACAACCTCTTGTTAATAGAAGTCGAAGGCTGTGGTGCGCTGAAGGTAACCATGGCAACAATAAAACCAACTTTTGACCAAATTGACTCAAACCATACTAATAGCCAAATAAGAGAAATGCCAATATCCAGGAATAAAGGCTGTTTATCTCAACACCTATTGGTCTGTACACATGTCAGCATTCAATCAAAAATTACCAGATACATCAAAAAGCAACACACACACACACACACACACACACACACACACACACACACACACATCCAATGAAACAAAAATCTAAAATAAAAACACAAGTTTTGGTTTAAATGCCACAGATGTTGGAACCATCAGACAACAACCGTGTTTAAAGTGTAAGAGATCTAGTGGAAAAGATATATACATGTATGATCAGATGGAGGAAGTTTATCAGTCAGAGTAAATTTATAAGAAAAAATCAAGTGGGTATATAGATTTTAAAAAACAAACATTATATTAGAGATAAGCTCAATAGAAGACTCAGCAAAGCCAAGAAAAGAAATAGTATACTCTAAGATTGTTCAATAGAATTACTCTAATTGAAACATAAAGAGAAAGAAAAGGATAAAAAAATAAAACAGAACAAAGCATCCAAGAGCTAGAGGACAATATCAAACTGTCAAATATGTATCCAGATGGGAGCCCAGATGAAGAAGAGAGAATGAAACAGAAAAAACAATTTAGGAAATGAAAGTAAAGTTAAAAAATTAGCCACCTGCGGTGACGCACGCCCATAATCCCAGCGGCTCGGGAGGCTGAGGCAGGAGGATCTCCAGTTCAAAGCCAGCCTCAGCAAAAGCGAGGTGCTAAGCAACTCAGTGAGATCCTGTCTCTAAATAAAATATAAAATAGGGTTAGGGATGTGACTTAGTGGTTAAGTGCCCCTGAGTTCATTCCCTGGTACCCCTCCAAAATAAAGTTAAAAAATTAGTGATAAACATCAAAGCAAGGATCCAGTGACTCAGAATATAAACTCTAAAACACAAGAACAAAATGGGCCACCTAGATATATGACTGTGAAACTGCAAAAAGCCAATGAAGAAAAGGAAAATCTGAAGGCAGCAAGAGAAATGGGTTTTTTACACAGAAAAGCAAAGAGAGTCTAATATAGCAGCACTCTTTTCAGTAAATACAGAAGCCAGAAGACAATGGAATATTTAAGGTACTGAAAAAAAAATGCTATTAAACCCTGATTCTATATCCAGCTAAAGCATCTTCCAAAAGTAAATGTGAAACAAACTTTCCATACAAATATGATAATTCACTGTTAACTAACAGGAACTGCAACCAAAAAAATTTTAAACTTTTTGAAACAGAAAGAATATATCTTGCAGAAGCTTGCACATAAAGAATGAAGGTTTCTAGGAACAGTAAGAATGAAGTAAATATACAAATGGAATTTTTATTATTTTTAATCACTCTAAAATCTGAGGCAAAACTAGTAACAAGGTATGCTGGGATTCCTATAAAAAGGAAAATATATGGCAATAACAACTCCAAGAAAGGGACATAGAAATTGTGAGGAAATTACTGTAAGTTTCTTACCCTCCACTGTGCCTGGAACAGTATAAGGTTATTTGAAAGTGAGAAACCAAGATAAATATTGAAACCTTAAGGCAACCACTAAAAAAATTTATGAGGAAATATAACTAATATATCAATAGGGAAGATAAAATGGACCATAAAAATAGTCCATTTAAAAGTAGACAGAATGAGGAGAAAAGAAAAAAATGACAGATGAAAAAAAGAGAATCCAGCTGACAAAATGATACATTTAAATCCAACCATATCCATAGATGCATTAAATGTAATTGGCCTAAACATGCTAACTAAAAGGCCAAAGAGATCAGATTAGATAAAAAGCAAACTGCCTATATGTTACCATCACAAAACTACTTTAAATAGAAAGGAATTGGCAGATTAAAAATGAAAGAATGAAAACAGGATTTTTATGTCCAGGTTAATCTTCAGGAAACTACAGTGGTCATGCTATAATAATATCAGAAAAAGTGGATTTCAAACAGGGAGTACTTTTGGAAATAAAGAAAGATGCTATAAAATAACAAGGGAGTAAATCCATTAAGAAGATAAACAGTTTCTAGATATATATGCATGTAAGAGTACAGGTAAAAATAGAGAACCAAAAATTTAAAAATAGAAATACACCTGTATGATAAGTTGAAAGGGGCTTTCAGTGGGGAAAAAGGATAGTATTTTCAAAAACAACAGTCTTTTCAGCAGAAGGTAATAGAACAACTAGGATGTTCAGATGGGGGAAAAAACAAAACACTCAACTCTGTCCTCACACCACTTATTCAAAATAGGTCATAGATCTAAATATAAGACCTAAAATCAAAAACTTCTAGAAGCAAATATATGAGAAAAACTTTGGGTCTTCAAATGAAGCACAGATTTATTAGCTCTGATACTAAAAACATGAAACACGAAAGAAAAGTCACAAGATCTAATAAAAAAATCATAAGATTTAATGGAAATTATATTATTTGGCTCTTTGAAAGACATGGTTAAGAATGTGAAAAAGAAAGTCACACCTCAAGAGAAAACATTGACAAAATAATGTATCCTGGCTACATAAAGAACCAAAGAAGAGATACGATTAGAAAGTAATCACACAATAAGGCAAAAGCCTTATTAGTTACTAGGAAAATGCAATTTAATACCACTATGAGGGTTGGGGATACAGCACAGTGGTAGAGCCCTTGATTTAATTCCCAGTATTTAGGGGGAGAGCCACAATAAGGAGGTGGAAGTATAGTTCCGTGGGAAAATGCATGCTTAGCACGTGTGAGGCCCTGAGTGCAGCCTCCAGTACCACCAATAATAATAATGAAACCACAGTGAGATAATACTACTTGCTCATTAGAATACTACTTCCCCAGAATCAAAAAGTCTGAAAATATTATGTTGGTAAGGATGTGGGAAAACTGTTACCATCAATCATTCATTTCAAGTGGAAGTGAAAAAAAGTGGATGTAAAAAAGTTTGCTATTTCTTGTAATATTAAGTGAATACCTACCAACCAAACCTGCCATTCTTCTACGCATTTTATAAGAAAAATAAAAGCACATGTCCACAGTAAGTCCTACAAATAGATAGATGTTTATAGCACTTTAGTCGTAATATCCCCCAAACTGGAAACAACCAAAATGTTCATCAACTGGTAAAAAAATGAACAAATTGCATTTTGTCCACACAATGGACCACTACTTAGTAATAAAAAGGGATGAATTACTGATAAATGCAACATTACAGGTAAATTTCAAAAGCATTATGCTAAGTGAGTGAAGTCAGACATCAAAGACTCTGCTGTGATTTTCCTTATATAATAATTTATGTAAACAAAACTATAGGTACAACGATTGATTAGTGGTTGCCAGGAATTAGGAGATGGAAGGAGAATATTGATTCCAAGAGCAGAAGAAATTTGGGGGTTAATAAAATGTTCTGTATCATGATTCTGAGTGTTTACACAACTGTATTTGTGGTCCCAGGCTTAACAATTTTTTGACTTAGCAATGGTGCAAAAGCCCATGCTCATTCAGTAAAAAACTGACTTTGATTTTGAATTTTGATTTTTTTTCCCTTGACTGGTAATTTGTACTACTACAACACTCTCTTAGGATGATTGACAGTGGCGCAGTGAGCCAAAGCTCCCAGTCAGCTATGAGATCATGAAGAGAAACTGCCAATACTTTAACAGGGTACCATGCTGCTAAACTGTGGTAGTTTAGGTGTACTAATGTGCTCTGGACTTTATATTTCCGACTTATGATGGGTTTATTGGGATGTAACCCCAACATGAGTCTAGGAGCAACTGCAATTGTAAAAAAAAGTGATTTCTATTGAATGTAAGTAATATCTCAATAAAAAACAATAGGAAAAATACATGAATAAAAATGATTCCAGTTTCAATAGAAATTTAAATAATAAGACGGTTATTGCTCTTGTTTAGATAAGTGTCCTCTGAGGCCCATGTGTGGAAGGCTTGGTCCCCAGCCTGTGCTAACAGTGGAGGTGATGGAGACTTTGACAGGTGGGCTACAGGGAGGATACTGGAGGTGTGCCCTTAAAGGGGATTGTGGGTCTCTTGGTTTACTCCATTTTGGTAGAGTCCTCAAATAATTTCCTAAACAAAAAGTGTATTTGAAGTAAATTTTCAGAGTCTATCTCATGTTAAATATCTTTTTTCTTCCCTCACACTTGACACAGTTTGTGTGGATATAGGATTCCAGTTTGGAAATTATTTTCCAACTACTCCCATAACTTTGAAGATATGTTCCATTTTACTTTTTTGTATTTTTTGTTAGCATACAGGATAGAGAATTAGATGCATGATGTGAGTCTCATGCTTGTTCTTTGGTAGATGACATTATATTTTCTTCTTATAAATTTTTGAGATTTCATTATCCTGAATAATATGATATGTTGAGATGTGGGAATATTTTCACTTATTATATGGAGTACTTCAAACTGAAGATTCAGCTCTGGGAAATTTATTATATTTTAAATTTTATTCCTATTTTCATAGTTCCCCCTTTCTGGAATTTTTAAGAATTAGAAGATGTATCTTCAGACTGGAACAACTAAGATTTTCTTTTTCTCCCCTTTGTGAAACAGATTTAGAGTTAAATTAACTTTTCTGCACATATTCGTAAAGCAAACATAAATGGATTCACATTCCTACCACCACAACATGTACACAGGATAGTTCCTTTTTTAATTTATTTTTTTTAAATTTAATTTTATTTGTTATTTTTAGATATACATGACAGCAAAATGTATTTCAGGAAAGTTCTAGCATGCACTAAATCTCCCATTTAGCTGTCTCTTTGTAATCATATCTGTCCCTAGTCCTATTCCCTAGTAACCACCAATATCCTCTCAATCACTATAGTTTTAAATTTTTGAGAATGTCATATAAATGGAATTGCAGAGTATGCAATCTTTTGAGATGACTTCTTTCATTCAGTTTTTACATGCATTAGTAATTTCTTCTTTTTCATTGTTGAATATTATTTAACTGTATGGATGTACCATAGTTTTTTTTTTTTTAATTCATTTACAAGTTGAATAGCATGTAGTTTATTTCCAGTTTTTGGTGATTATGAATAGAATTGCTATAAACATCTGTTTGCACGTTTTCAAATAAAAGTTTTTATTTCCCTGTGGCACTCTCTAGGAGTGAGGAGATTGCCAGGTCTTATTTTAAGTGTATGTCTAAATAGATGATAAATTGCTGAACAATTTTCCAGAGTGGCTGTATCATTTTGGATATTTAGCAACAATTTATAAGAGTTCTAGTTGTTTCCCATTTTCACCAGTGCTTGATCTTGTCAGCATTTTTTAATTTTAGCTCTTCTAATAGTTGTGAAGTATTACATGACTGTGGTTATTTCCCTTGTGATCAATGAGGTTGAATATCTTATTGTGTGCTTAATTGCTGCTCATATATTCTCTTAAATAAAGTGCCTTTCAAGAATTTTGTCTATTTAAAAACCTGAGCTATTTCTTCTCATGGTATCAAGTTTGGAGAGTTATTTATACTTCTTGGATACAAATTCTTTACCAACCAGGCAATTTTTAAATATTTTCTTCCATTTTTTAGCTTATGGTTTTGTTCTCTTAGTAGTGTCTTCCTCGGAGTTAAAGTTTTAATTTTGATGATATGAGAGTTACCAACTTTTAAAAGGAATTTTGCTTAAGATGTCAAGTATTTGCTGTTAGTGAAATAAACATACAATAATGGAACATGTATAAAATGTGATTAAAAAAAAAAAAAGATGTCATTTCTAAAAACTGTTAGCTTTGCCCCAGGTCATGAGGACTTTCTCTTATGTTATCTGAATAATTTTCAGATGAACAGTATCTGATGAGAACACTTCTTTCACTCCTTCCCAGTGAAATGATTGGTTGGTTGACTATAGATATCTGTGTTCAACACTAATTTCTTAAAAGGCCTCTAGATATTGTTCCACTAAATTCCTGCCTGCAGGTTTGTTGATGAAGCATTATTTGGAAGGCTGTAGCCAATGGCGTGAGAGGGATTCATATAGTGGAACCAGTTCCCTTCTCCTTCCCCTTCCTAATCCAGGCTCCTGACCCCTCCCAAGCCATAGGTCTGCTAGGAACCTTAGAAACTGGCTTCAAGATATAAACCTTTGGAATTAGATGGCTCTAACAAGGGAGCACAGATGCTGGAAAAGTCACCAAGTAGCAGTGACACGGGTATAGAAACATAATGTGTCCTGGGAGAGTAGGTCCATGGATATTTTTAAAGTGCAAAGAGTAAACTGGTAAGTCTACTGAGAACTTCCTGATTCTAAGGTGGGGGTGTGTAAAAACTTCCAAAAGCAAGGGTTGTCTCCAGGTGCCTCAGTTGTAGGTGATACTTCCCTTTACTTTCCAGGATCTCAGTACTAAAGGTTATTTTTGTCTTTTACCATCCACACAATTTCTGCTATTTAGATTATTACAACCGCCATAGCTAAGTCAACTGTATCGCTGTGGTTTGGATAGGGTTGATCCTTCAAAAGTTCATGTGCTAGAGATTCAGTCCCCAGTGCATTGAGAGGTGATGAAATCTTCGAGGGGTGGGGCCAAATGACCAGTGATTAGGTCACTGAGAGAATTAATGCCCATCTTCTGGGGGTGGTTTTGTATAGGGTATTGTAATGTGGATTCTGCTTTCTGGGAACATTCTTGTTTCCTCTCTTGTAAACACTCCCATCAGTGACAACATCTGCCTCATATAATATAATAGAGCATGAGGTCCTTGCCCTACCATGTTCCCTGATCTTGGATTTTTCAACATTCAAAACTGTGAGACAAAGTAAACCTCTTTTCCTTACGAAGTACCCAGTCTCAGTTTTTTATAACAACACAAAATGGACACATATATATGAACTGATAATCAAAATGTCCAATTTAATATTTAAGCCAGAAACCTTAATAAGGAGGAACATGCAGAACAATTAGTATGCAAGTCCAGTAAAAGCAACAGTTGGAGAACACTGCTGAATACCTGGATACAAAAATTAGCATGTGATTTAAGGAAAATAACTTTTAGTATATAATACTCTGGGGACTCAAACTTATTTCTGAACTAAAAAAGTTAGCAAATAAATTAAATGAAGAATTATGACTATTATAATTGAATCAGGGTTTCTAAAGATCAAAAGCAAGAGTTATTTGAAAGAACAGAGAAAACAGGTAAAAAAAAAGAGATTATAGATTTGATGGAAAAGATAAGAGGCTTAATAGATAATCCATGAGACTGAACATGTGAATTACAGAAAATAGGGGAAAAGATGCAGCAGATACACAAGAAGCAAACATTTAACACAAAATAGACCAACTACATTGATTTCCTGAACTGAGGAAAGAATGCAGACTTGAAGTGTTTAATCAAATTTTTTAGTATAAAATGATGAGAAAGCACATATACACAATAAACATGTCTAGACTCATTTGAGAAGATCCATAAATTTTACAGAAAAAAATAAAAATTTATACAAGCTTCCAAGTAGAGAGCACAAGTTAGTGACATCTGACTTTTCATTTGCAATAGTGGAAGCTGGAAGACAGTGGAATTATGTCTACAGATAAGTGGGAAAAAAGGTCTATCACCTCAAAGTTCCATGCCAGAAGAGAGAAAATAAATCTAACTGTGTGAAAGAGTTGTACTCAAGAATTTAGAAAGCATATCACCTACATATCCCATTTGAGTAAAATGCTTGAAAAAAGACTCTAATTGAAAAAAGATGGGGATGATGTACCAAAAAACATATACATATGTTTAATTATGTTTATGAAGACACACATCAAATAATGAAAATTCTATTTAAGCAATCTATTTCAATAAATGCTTCAAGTGAGAGTAATAGAGAAGAGGAAAGAGAAAGCATGTCAAATATTATGTAAGAAACAAGAAGAAGGCATGGCAATTATTCTACATCTCTCATATTATTAAGGATTTCTGAAGTATTGGACAAGGAGGGCATAATGGTGGAAGAAGCCGTGCATCTTGTTGGGGAAATAATTGATAACTCACTATCAAATAATGGTAGAGTACTATGTGTATGAATAAGGGAACAAGGGAAGGAAATGGCCATGGATGTAAAGGAAGGTGCAATAAAACTTCTTAATAGTATTGACAAAACTGAAATGAATAGCAACATGATCAAACCAGCAAAATAAGAAGAGACAAATAGCAAAAGAAGCAAAGTGCATGAAGTTAGGTAGAGGGACCAAAGCTCAGGAATCAGGGCCTATTTGCCATGTCCATGGATTGAATTTCAGTGATTGCTGGAGTGGCTGAAATGAAGGCCAGCAACTCTCAGGTTCAAAAATAGTCACAAAAAAGCCCAGAAGTCACAGAATCATACTTAACAACAAAACAATTAAAACTGAAAAAAAAAAAAAAAAAAAAAAAAACAGGGATAATGTTTGTGGTTTTGAAAACTTAAAAATTATAAAGTGTCATTTGTTTCCCCAAATTTGACTTATGTGAACTCATTCAATACAATTTAAGCCCCAAATCTCAAAATTTGTATGTGTTTACTTTTGTGGAACTTGACAAAGTGATTTGAAATTGTACGGAAAGACAGAAGGCCAGGCGTAGCCAAGGCATTCCAGAAGTGGAAGAGCATGATGAGAAGACACTGTATATTTACCTATCCATAGTCAAAATCATACTAGATTTGAATGATGTCTTTCATATCCAATACAATAGAACAGAAAACCCACAGATAGATATACTATTATAGAGAAATGGAGAAAATTCTAGAAAAAAATTTAAATAAATAATGCTAGAACACTATATTCATATGTAAACAAAAAATAAAATTTTATGCAGTCATGTCTCTGCCCCCAGAAGTCAACTTTGGATAGATTTCATATCTAACCAGGAGAAACAAAATTAGAAAAAGAAGATAGGAACAAATGTTCTAGACTTTTGGTGTAGAAAATGTTCTGAAACAGATATAAAAATATGATAATAAAGAAAAGAGATTAATTGATTTTACCACATTAAAATTAAGAAGATTCACATACCATGCGGAACTCAGAAGTCATCAGGTAGGAAGCTGTATTTGCAACATGTTTAAGTAACCCAGAATGTTCTAGAGTTCATTCGTATAGGTATGTGAAAAAAAACCAGACAACCTAAGAGGAAAACAAACCAAGTATTTGATCAGAGTCTTTATAGAGAAACTCAAATGGACAATAAACATAAAAGATTGATAACTACATTATTATATCTTTAGGCACATGGTATTTCCTCAGCCTACTACTTCTGTGAACCCCTTATTCCAAGTTTGGATCAGAAGTTCACTCTCCTTAGAGGGTAATTCTTGGGCTCAGGTGATTCTTGGGCTCAGCTAATTCTTGGGCTCAGCTAATGGGTACTCAGTTTATAGATGTGTAGAGGTGAGAGGGTAGTGGTGAGAATCACATGTTCAGTGTGTGCAGATTACTCCATTACTTTCATGGGTTCAATGAGACAGAACACACACAAGTAAGTCAAGCAACTTTATTACTCACTGGTAGGCAGCAAGGGACAGTGGATGCCTGAGGTTCAAGGTGAGGAAGATCCCCGAGGCACAGGAAAACTGCCCAGGGTGAACAGAGTCTTCTCTGAACATGCCCTACTTTGCACTGTGGCTCAGAGTCCTCTCTGCCCTGGTTTTACACTCAGGGACTCCTAGACTTACTCAGCTAAAACATGGCAGGCCATTCTGTTCTGGGAGGGGCAGGATCAGCCTGGGACCTGTTCTGGTCAGTTCCTCTTCATAGCATATGCTAGTTATTCTTGAGAACTATCAGTGAGGAAAGGGGAAGAGCTGGGTCAGTCAAGGCCATCTGGGGATTTGTCCTGCAAGCTGCATAAGATTTTTGGCCATAGATCCATCTATTCTTGTCACTCTAATCCCATCTGGTTTCTTTCTTCTAGGAATTCTGTAAATGTTCTGGTCTGCTAATTCACATTTTCTTGTTTTGCAGTCCATTGATGTGTGTGTGTGTGTGTGTGTGTGTGTGTGTGTGTGTGTGTGTTCTGTATTTTAATTTTGTCAAAAATATTTTTCTGTTATTTTAAGGTTGGAGCAGAAAGGTTTGTTTTTATTCTATCATCTTAATTCATCTCTTACACAAAGGTTGTTATTTAATTGTATCTGTAGTACACAAGGGTCTTCGTCATACTCTGAACTTTTTGAGGTTTATTTTTCTGCTAGAGTCATTTTCACAATTTTGTTCATATTTTATGTATTTTTAAAGATGTCTTTTTGCACCAAGGTAAGAAAACACAATGAGTTTTTATGTGTGTGTGCATATATACATATATACATATCTGTGTTACAATTTTATATTATGTGCAAAATAATTTGAATTTGTAATATTCTTCCCCCCTCACTTTCTGATGTTAATTTATGTAAGAACTTCTTTTAAGATCTTTCACAAGGATTCCTTTAAGGTGTCATAGTAACTCAGGTCAGGTTGGATACCACTGGCAAAGCAATATTTTTATTTTTCTGGCAGTCATGGGAAAGTGAGGAAATCTTATTCACTGGATCTTGGAGAAGAAGTGGGAGGGAAGGAGAGGTCGACTTGAATTGGAGCCAAAAAAAGACTGGACTCATAAGAGAGTCCTATTCCTGCATCCTCCCTATCCCTACTCGAGAAAGGGAAGCGGCTCATCTGTCAGAGTCTGAAAGAGTCTGACTTTCACTAATTTGGATTCATCATCTATTATGTGGGATTAATGAGTTAAAGGAACTGCCCTTATGTGGTCTCTGTAACTGGCCTCTCCTGGGAAAAGGGTTATAATTTTTCACCCATTTGCTGGTTTAGAATTCTCAGGGTCTAAGCTTGATGGGAAAGTACTAGAATTCAGATATTTTGGCTGTAGATCGAAGCCATGTTTTCCAGTAATTTAGCTGATATTTGTTACCTCACTGTAGCATGTGTCTGATCCTCAGTTGACTCAAACTTTCAGGCGAGAAAGTTATGATTAAGTACTCTCTGCAAACCCCAAGTGTGCACTAAAACACATAACGGCCAATGAACTTTAGCAACTGTGATGTCTGATAGGCACTTGGAGGTTGTTCCTGGCTCCGTGCAATAGTCACCTTCCATTATCACCAAGTCTGTAGTAAAGTTCTATTACCTACAAGAGCCTTGAGTAAGAAGTTCCTTGGGAAATAAATGAAGAGATGAGAAATGTCTATGAAAAATGGTGGGGAAAGAGAGAAGTGCTATAGTACAGAGATAAACAGAGGTGCCTGGGATCATGGTGGGAGAGGCAATGGAAGGGAGTAATTACATCCAGGCCATGAGAAAGCAGCTCTCCCTTATCCCCTAGAAATCTACTAAAAAGTCTTCAGGAAGGTGTTGGACTTCCTGAAGTCACTTGGGCACCAATTTAATTTTTTTTCTTTAAGGAAAGATAACTTTAGGTCTAAGAACTTTGGGCCATTTAAATTACATATAGGATCATACTTAGACATCAAATTAAATGGAAAAAAATCTATATTCAACCTTATCCATGTGGTGTATCATATCAATGAATGACAATAAGTAATCAGGAAAACAATAAAAATGAGTGAATGGATGACTGTCCTTCACAGAGAGGCCACAGAGGAAACCACACCAACAGGAAAAAGGTGATTTTCAGTGTTTCTGCTGGCCATTTGGAAATGTGGGTGTTGGTAGTCAGGCTACTTATCAGGGTAACTGAAAACCACTGATGACACTGAATGTTGCAGAGCCAGAGATTTAAAGACCCTGAAAGTCATGTGACTGTCTCTAAGTAAGAAAGAAGTGTTTCACTTGCAATTAAATAACATCCTTGGTGAAAAAAAAAATTAGGACCTTTTTTTCCCGTAATTTTCTGTATTTTCCAGATTATTTTTACCATTAAGATATATGTTTCTATAATTTGAAAATCTAAAATGGATTGATAAAATATAAACAAAGAAAAGATGAAGAAGAAGAGCTGGCATTCTCACTTCCAAGTAGTAGCCGCTATTCACCTTTTAGCTCATATCATACTGGAATTTGAGAGAGGTGGACTGCATGAATGGCCCAGTTCTCCAACCCCTGTCTCCTGTCTCCATGCACTCTGCCATGTGACTTTAAATTCCTCTCAGAAAGTAAGAGTGTACTTCTCCCCACTGCCCACCATGTGACTTGCTCTGACCAATACCTAAGGCACACTGGTGGTGGCACATCATCCCAAGCCTTGACCTCCAAGGTCTTGTGTACTTTGGCTTCTAGCCTTTGGCCTCTAATCCTCCACAAAAACATGCCTGGGCTGGCCTTCTGGAGGAAAAGAAGCAAGTTGTCCCAGAACCCCTGTTCCAGAAAACAGGCTGAAGTGAGGCTTTGGAGCAGACACCCAATACCTGAAGGGATATGGGGCTATCCTACAGGAAAGACTGGATAGCAATTCACCAGGGAATCCCCACAGAAATAAGTTTAACAAAAATGGGCTTCTTTGTCAAAAAGATGTCTTAACTGCAGAGCCAGTTTCTCATCAAGTCTCCTTGGTTGGTCCAGACCTCTACTTATTGCTGTGGGGTGTGTGGGGGAGAGGAAATATCCTTCCAAATCGGGAGCCTCCATGCTGTGCTTATGCCCAAGTACAATTAGCCTTCCATGATCATCATTTCAACCAACTGTAGATCCAAATATTTGAAAAAAAGTTGAATCTGTACTGAGTACATATCAACAGTTTTTTTCTTTTCATTATTTCCCAAACAATATAGTGTAATAACTCTTCACATACTGTTTTCATTGTACTAGGTACTATAAATAATCTAGAAATGGTTGAAGGTACACAGAAGGATGTGTGTGCAAATACTCTGCCATTTTATGTGAAGAGTCTTGAGCTTCCACTGATTTTGGTACTGCAGGAAGTGTTGGAACCAATTCCCCATGGATACTGAGGAATGACTGTATGGGAAACCCCTTGGTGACGAAGATTATCATGTGGTTGTTGTTGGGCAGGCTGTAGATATTTCAGAAGGCTACGGGATACCTATCACATTGTTACCATCACGTGTTTGCATAATATTCTGTTACTTTCCCACACATGAGGAAAAAGTACCTTTAGGAAGATCCTCCTTTTCTGTTCGACAAAATCCTGGAGATGGACTGGCATTGGGCACAGGAGTAAATAGTTCAGGACTGGTGGTATTATTTCTTTGGTATGCATTGGAGGCATGCAGGAATAGGAGAAATCATTTACCTTCAGAAATCAGAAGGTTCAATACAGACATATCAAAGAATGATAAGCCTTAAAAAGACTGAGGCATCTAGATCTCCATTGTTCAATATGGTAGCCACTAGTCTTACATGGGTGTTAAAACTTAAATTTAAAAAAATTAAAATGAAAGCCGCAGTTCTTCAATTTCCTTGGTACATCTCCATACCCAATAGCTGCATGGGGCTACAGGGAACATGACATCAGACAGAGTAGGTCTAGGACTTTTCCATCAGCACAGAAAGATCCACTGGACCGTGTTGTTGGAGATAAAGCAGTCAGGCAAGTGTTCCTTTCCTACCTGGATGCAGTGAGATGGGTTGGGTATGCCTCTGCCACTGAGGTACTCAAAGGAGCAGAGTCCAGGGACTATTCTTTTCTATGCTCTTCTGCACATAGGAACACACCCAGAAAACTTCCCATGCTTGGCAGCCTTTAGCAACCTCTTTATACATGTGCTCCATCGAGCTCCACTATTATCATAGTTACCCTCCTAAATCCAGAGAGAATGTCTCACCATTTGGAAAAATTACATGAGCAAAAACCCCAGATGTATGCACAGGGCTCCCTGTGAAATCCAGTCTTAGTACATTGAGTTTAATCCAAATGTATTTCGAAAACAGTGGTTTCAATTGTTGTAAACTACAGAACACATGGAGAATCCCTGGAGAAACAGATGTTAGATCTTCTGATAGCAGTAAAACATCCAAAAAAAAAAAATTCTTGTAAATATGAACAAACTTGACTAATAGAGTATTTGGCAGTTAAGGAGATAGGAATGCACGGTGATGTCGTTTGGCTTTCTAAAATAGTGGCATGAGTGTCATTAAAAAAGAAATATTCTTTTAAATGTCTGTTATTTAGTTTTAAAATGAAAAATATTGAATAGTTAAACTTTATTAAGTGTAAAATTGGTTTTTAGAGTGCTTTGGAATGGCAGCTACCAGGAAGCAAAACTTGAGAAATCATTAAAAACAGCTGCTCAAAAGAAAAAAAAAAAAAAGTCAAGAGGCTAATTTTTAGGACCAGGTTCAAGGTGGAACTATTTAAAAGGCTGTTGTTGGTTCTGGATTCACATCCCAGACAGCTCTACAGCCATGGACAGGACCTGGTCTGGACCCTAAGGATTGTTGCCGTGTATGTAGCTGAAGCGAGATTTGGGGACATTAAGGGGTCTAAAGGCATGACTGAACCCCTTCCAGTATTCTCTCTTCCTTTCTGCTCTTTTGAGTGTATAGGAATTTGTTCCTAGAAAGTAAGAAAAGAGATGAGTTTATCATGAAGAGGGGGCATGACAAGATTTTCAGAGGCCCAATTTTTCTTTCCTAGATAGGAAAAGTTCCATGTTTACTTCTCTATGTAGTTTGATTCCTCTTTGGTTTCTTTTCCTTCCCTTCTTTCCTTCCTTTCTTTCTTCTTTCCTTCCTTCACTTCCTTTCCCTTTCCTCTCTTCCTTTATAATTTTACAAATGTAAGGAATTTGGGGCAAGTGGGGTTTAAGGCAGAAAACTATAGGAGATAGCATTGTTACTGGATTCAAGAGGAAGTATTTATAAACAAAATGTGATTACTTTAACAGACCTCAGTTTGGCATCCACCTGGATCTGCTTGCTTGGAGCTTCCCTTAGTAACTGTACCCAACAGCAGGGAAGAGACCACATCTTCATGACTTCTCCCTCCTTTGCTCATCTGCAGTGTCTGGTTTGGACTCTGTTGTCATCCAGGATGTTTTCCACAGTGAAGTTCCTGTAGTGACTCTGTTTCATCTCCAAGGCTGGGGTGTCTCAAGAATAGGGCTGTGTTATTTTCCATTGCTTTCTCAGCAATCAGTTCACTGTCCTTCTGTAGTAGATTCCATCAGGACAAATAAATGCATGGAATGAGGTTATCAGGACTTTCAGCCCAGGCAAGAGAGTTATAATGGCTGTTATGGTTTGGATATGATTTGAATGTGTCTTCCAAAGGTTCAAGTACTCAAGACATGATCTCCAGTATGGCAAAGTTAAAAGGTGGTGGGACCTTTAAGAGGTGGTGTTTAGTGTGAAGTCACCAGGGATATTAGGCTCCAAAGTGATTAACATAGCTGTTTTGGGATCCTGAGTTGGTTCTCAAAAGACAGTTCTGGCAAAAAAATAGAACCTGTTTCCTTCCCATACTCTGACTTCCTATCTAACCATGTGATATTTCTCACATGTGCTTCAACCATGTTGCCATCCACCACTAGGCCCTCAATAGAGACCAATCCAATAGGGACACCAGATCTTGGACTTTCAGCTTCCGAATCTGTGAGTTAAGTAAACCTCTTTTCTTCATAAGTATTCAGCTTTAGATATCTTGTCATAGTAATGGAAAACTAACTCACACAGTTGTTCAGTCAGCTTGTAGGGTTTTCTTCTGATGCTGTTATGTATCTTCATCCTGAACACTCCTTTCTTCGATAATCTTACTCAAGATTGTTGCCAAGTTAACAATGTGATCAAGTGATAATTGAGTGGCCAACCTTCATTTTGTCATCTGGCACTGATGAAGGTCCCATATCTCTGGTGTAAACTTCATGACATGACTTCAACCACACTTAGTGGATTTAATGATAAAACCGATTCTGAGTAGATTTTTCAATCGATAAACTTTGTCAAGGTATTTTTACTGCTCACCTGCCAAGAGCATACTGCACCATCTTCCAGAACTATCATCCTGGTATGGGCTAAGTTTCCAAAAATATAATAAGCCTGGATTCCCAAAGAGAATCTGGCTATTGCTTCTAAGAGCACAAAAAGAAATGGCCTACCAATTCATTTTGTATCTACTTTCACATTTTAATGAATAGTTAGAGTAATAATTACCAAATTTCTATATTAAAGAAAAACAAGTCAGCATTTTACACAGTAAATACTGAATTGCACCATTATCTACACATGTGCTGGTTTTCTGTAAATACAGAAATTTGATTTTGTCATTGAAACTATTCATTGCAATTGAAAGCAGATAAATAATGGATGGCATGCCACTTGTTCATTAAAATTCTATAAAAGGAAAACATACACCAGTTATTCCTTTCATGAATTTGGCCACAGAAGGTTCATACATAATTGTGCTTTGCATTTAATTCCAATTAGCTGTGAACTTGATCCAAGTCACCCCAAATCAAGAGCAAAGGGACTTTTTTTGTTCTTCATGTCTGGCTCTGGGTGGGAGAGGCTCCAATTCAGGGAGCTGGGGTCATGTGAATTGGGACTGGTCACCTAGGTGCTTGGTTCAAACAGGGCTGTGCCTGATGCAGGGTTCTTTGCTTATCTCTCGCCCAGAGAGGTATAGTTCCTGCTCACTGACACCAGCCTCTCTAACTATTCATCCGGGCAAAGTGTTGCTGTTTGCCTCAAAGGTGGGACTAGTATAGACTCAGTCAATATCCCATTATATGCACCCTGGAGGGCATCTAAATGCAGTTCCCATAGTAACTACACACAACAGCCCATAGATTCCCATCTACTATGGGTCTCCCCCATACTAAAATGAGTCTCCCAAACTTTATGCAGAAACTTAAATTCAAACTTAGTAGTTTGAATGTGTCTCCTGAATTTTTGGTGAGGAAGTTAACCCCAGACTTCACATGTCGATGGTATTTGGAAGTGGAGCCTTTCGGAGATAATTAGGATCAAATAAGTTCATCAAGGGTGAGGACCCCAAGATGGGACTAGTGGGTTTTATAAGAAGAGAAAGAGGGACCTGAACTGACACTCTCTCACCATGTGAGGCTTTTCATCATATGATGCAGCAGGAAACCCTCACCAGATGCCAGGCAGATGCTGGTGCCATGTTCTTGGAATTCCCATCCTTCAGAACCATGAGCCTCTATTATTTATAAATTACCCAGTCTATGTTACTCAGATAAAGCAACAGAACACAGTAAGACACTGCCTGAGGAAGTGGCTTAGGAAGCATGTTCGTAGAGGGAAGAGGACCAAAGACTGGGAGTCTGGCAGCCTTAGGTGCCACCACCAACCAATGGGGAGGCTTTGGTGGACTTGCATCCCAGCTTCTCACATCCTGATAGGACCTCCTAAGACATATTTTTCATGTTGTCTCTCATAGGAATGCCAATGTTGCCGAGCCCAGTTGCTCACAATAGCAACTGCTTCACTAATAAGACCCCAATTGACTCTTCTTCCTCTGTCTTCCTCTCTTCACCCTCACATTTCTCCCCAGGATCATATCCCACCAAAACTACTTGCCCCAGAGCTAGAGTCTGTTGTGGGGGAACCTCAATCTAAGTCACTTGCACCTTGATCAGTGTCAGCAGGCTACCTGCCACCCTGCTCCATCATGGGAAAAGTTTCTGTTCTGTATTCAATTTGTAAAAATTGTATGTTCCTCAGGAGTGGAAGTCCTGCCCATCCAGTCTGCTGACCTGTCACGGGCATCTCACACAGCAATGCCTGACACCTCTAAGTCTTCTGCTGACCTGACTAGAGCTATTGGGAAGCCCTAGTGTACAAATCCTGGATCCCCTGGGTAGTGGATTTGGGATATCTTGCAGCCCTCATCTCAGTGGGAGCCCCAGGGCACAGAAGGGCCTGGGGTCTTTTAATCAAGACAAGTGGCAAGGCCTTGGAGACTGTTCTACTGACTGTGACGATTAAAAAAAAAAAAAAAGTGAGAAAAAGCCTGTCCAAGTTCATGAAATATTCCCCCAAACTTCTCCTTACACTTTTTGTTGTGTGCCTGTTTAAAAGGGTATTTCTCCAAATGTTTGCTGACAAAGACTCTGTTCTGGAGTTGGTTGTCCTAACCAGAATCCAGAGGCCATTTTTTAGACTGTGCCTACCCTTCTCCCTGGGGGTCACACCCTTTTCCTCCCTCCTTTATCTACTCCTCTCTCCCTTCCTTCTCTCCCTCCTTCATCCCTCCTCTCTTTCTCCTTCTCTAGTCCTTCCTCCTTCTTTGTCTGCCTCACTCCCCTTTCCTCTTCCCTCCCTCACTCCTTTTCTTCTTCCCCACCCTTCCTGACCCTCTCGTACTGACCTGCGTCACTTTCTTTCTCCAGTACATTTTCCTGCCCTCTTGGTTGTCTAGCGTCTGGGTTTCCTGCAGCTCTGAGGCTGTGCACTCAGTCATAGGGCGACTCTCATCTGAAGCAGTCTCCCCAAGGTGTACGCCACGTTTCCGTTTAATCTCGGTTGATTTTTCTCAGGGGAAAGGAGAAAGGAGGTCAAAACATGGCTGAAGCCCTGAGGGGAAAGGTGAGATCTTGTTGGGACATGCTGCTTCCAGGAGGACAGACCAGAGCCCCTTTCTTGGGAAGGAAGAGCCAGTGTCAGAAAGCTGCCTGACTTCCTCGCCTAGACCCTGCCTCTTCTCTGGTGCCTCTCCTAGTCCTCCCGTTCTTCACGAGGTCAAGGCCACAGTGGTAGCACATTCTGCACAGATTTAACATGTGGACGAGCGTGAGCCGGGTGAGAGACAGCCGAGAAGGGGCGACTTCCCTTCACATTGGCTAAACATCTTAAACCACTTCAGGGGTTTGAGGAAAGCCAGGTTGTATTTTGCCAAGCATGTTTCCCCTTCGTTTTCATACCCAAGTGTATTCTAAAGGAAATGAAATCCACATGTTTCTGATCATTTATACTTAAATCATCAAAATATTGCCTTTTAGGGGCTTTGTGTGTCAGGAAACCCTTTCAACCTTTTTCACAGCAGTGTTCGCTGCCTGGTGGAAAGATAAACAGGAAGTGGTGATCTGTAGAGGGTATTCCAGCTGACCCCAGGAAGGGTCCAGGGGGCTCGGGCTAGACCCTCCCGCGTGGACCTAGGCTGGGGCCTCCGGGCGGGGCAGGAAGGCTGTGTGCATGCTGCCAAACATCTGGGCTCCATTCCTGCCAGTGTCACGGACTCCCTTCGGGATGTGGGGCACAGCCATTTAACCTCCTAGGGCCTTGGTTTCCTCCTAAGTCAATGGGAACTTTTAAGAACTAATTTGATTAGTGTACAATCCAGCCTCTTGGGACTAAAAGGACTGGGGATCCTCCTCCCTCAGCCTCCTCAGTAGCTGGGATTAATGTATGCCCCAACATACCCAGCAAAAGCACAGTTTGGGTTGGTTAAAAAGGTCCATTATTGGCAACTTCAAATGCTTCAGCCTAAGAAGCTCAGTTCAACTGTCATCATCCAAGCTGTATAGCACGTGGGACCCTGTGTTAAATGAGGGAGGACGACACTGGCTTCTAGAGAACTTAGGGGCCAGTGGGTGCTGAGACAGTCGACAAAGATTCGCACCCTGCCTGGATGAAGTTGGCTCCCAAAGAGTCTCCAAGTGAACTTAGGACAATGGAAAGTCATTTCCTGTCTGAGCAAGAGTGCCTTGGGAATTGGGTCCAGAGAAGTGGGTTTCAAGGGGATGAAATGGTGCTCTTTCTGAGCGGGTGGCTTTTTTGAGCAAAAACAAATGAAGATATGTCTAAAGAATATTTTGTGATCAATAAATGATAATTTAATTAATACATAAGCAGAACTTGGAATCTCTCTTTGGAAAGAACCTGAGGAGAATCCTGATCCAGTGTCAGAGCCTATTAACTGTCACCTCGTATGTGTTACTTAATCTGAGTCTCAGTTTCGTCATCCAGAAAGTGAGGGGAAATAAACCTGCTGCATAAGAACAAATGAGGTGAACTGAGTTACCACCTGGACCATGGCAGGTATCAAGAAGTAAGTCCAGCCACAGCCCAGCCTTGATCCATAACAAGGTGGGGAGGGTCACTCAGATAAAGGGCTGAAAGATAGTGGGACTTGTTTTTGTAGATATAGGACTCTGGTTGTGGGGAAAACTGTTTCTTTTTTGTTTCCTTTCCTTTTTTTTTGTTTTTGTTTTTGTTTTTGTTTTGACTGTTCAGTGTTTATTCCTACGTTGTAAAATTGCATGACTTAGGAATTGATGTCTACTCCCATGACTATGGCCTCATGAGCCATCTACTAGTCAAGTGGCAGAATGGAGTCCAAGCTAGGCCAGTTGGGCGTGGCAACTTTAGAACAGTCTTTGACCTCTCTGGTTGTCAGTCTCCTGCCTTGTGTTTTGTGAAGAATAACTCCTACCTGCATATTTCACAAGGTGGCTAGCGGGACTAAACTACAATTTGGACCTAGAGTGTTCCCCAAAGTTTTGATCCCCAGCTTGGCACTGCTGGAAGATAGTGGGATTCTTTTGGAGATGGGACTTAGTGGGAGGTTTTAAGTCATTGGGGCTGTGCCTCTTTGTCATGTCCCAACCATGAGGTGAATGACTGTTCAATCACATGCTCCCTAGGCCAAAATCCAATGGAGACAACCAAACATGAACTGGCACCTCCAAAACTGTGAGCTGAAACAAACCTTTTGTCTTTATACATTGATTATTTCATGGATTTGTTACAGTGACAGCCTGTTAATACCTCTATCAATATGAACATGCCTTGTCCTATAAAAAAAAACATCCTGGAGATGGCAAAAAGCAAGCAAACTGGATAAGAACAAATGGAAATCATTGATAGTAGTCTCCTTAATCATGATGTTGAGAAGTATCCTGAGCTTAATCTGAGTTTATCAAGAAAGAAATCTTATGATTGATTAGTGATGTCTGCCTTGGGCATAGAAAGATGAAAGAGTGGCTTACTTATCCTATACTTGATATCTTTTCTATATTCTCTTTTTTCTTTGTGTGAAATATAGATGCATTATTTCCCTCATGGGAAGTCAAACTCCTATAGGGAAAGATGTTTTGCTTCCAGAGCTCATGCAGTAGGACATGATGTTGGAAGACTGGTTTAAATGGGACATGTCCTAAATTGTATCTTTCGTGGAGAAATGAAAAATTCATTTCCATTCACCAGTGAAGAGTTTTCTTGTGTATGCAAAAGGTTTTCTAATTCTGAGTGTTTTTGTGAGGATTAAATAAGCTAATAAGTATGTTACACTGGACAACAGGTCCCACTCAGGGTAAGAACCACATAGATACAAGTTTTTAAATAATCTTATTGTGCTGTGATGTACTCTTTACAATTAGAGTGTCTCCTCCAGGATTCTTTAGGACCTAAAACATGAAGCTCAAAGTCAGCCTCTACTGGGACTCTACATAGAACAGTTTATATGTGTTTCCTTAAGCCCTGAGAAGCAGCACCCCCTCCAATGGTTTAGCAAAGAATCTCTGATTTTGCTTTCAGACATACATAGTAAATCTAGGGTGATTCTTACTTGTGTGAACTTTTCTCCCCAGTGAAACTAGATGCATAGCAAGGGAAAACTGCAATCTAGAGAAAGAACACCTGTAAATATAACCTAAGGTTCTTCTATCCTGTTACCAGAAACAGCCCAGGCCAAAGTGGGTTTTGTTGGACATTTGACTATGTAGATTATCTTCCCATAACTGTGGAAAGAGGAAGTTTATGGAAAGCTCTCTGGGCAGGCAAGTTCTGAGAATTTTTCAGACAAACCATTAGCTCTCTTGCCTAATTATGCACCCAGTATACAGTAGGATACTTCCCTGGCCCAAATCTAAGTTGAGAGCTCCTCCATGACTGACAGAGAAGCCTGGGTGCCCTGTGGCGTGATGATTGACAAGTGTGATTGCACAGGTGGTCTTTGGAGAGCATTGGACTCCAGGGAGTAGCTGGAACTGATTTCTGCTCCTCATTCTCTCTGACCTTCGCCTTGGCCATTTCATTCTAGTCTCAGGAAGAGATTATCCTTCCTCGGGTTGGGCCACCAAAATTTTAGCAAAGACACTCATCCACAAATGGTAGGAATAAGAGCAAGCAGGCCCAGATGAGAGAAAGGTTTACTCAAGCCACACAGGGCTATGTGGCAGAGGGGAAGCAGGATGAATTCAGGTTTCAACTCAAGAGATCAAGAGGTTGTCACAACTATTTGGGGGTTGTTCCAAAGTAGGCCTTCACCTTTGGTATGCAGGGTCTTATAGAAACACACTTCTCTTTCTTTTCGTAGATACTGGTACCCCAATCATGTAAGCTGAAATGTGTGTAAAGTTTATTAAAGCAAAGAGCTCCTAGTTGTTATTTTCTCTTCTCCTCAAACTGTGCCAACCCTTTTCACATTCAGTGAGGAAGTCTTTCAATTCCTTCTAACCTGCCCCAGCCAACCTGGTATCTTGCCTTGTTCAAGTGGGGCTGTAGGATTCTTCAGAACCCATTTCCCATCCCAAGTGCCGTCTTCATTTCAAAGAGGGTCCTGAGTTAACATGGTTAGAGAGTTAAAGATATTATCCTGCCTAATGGCTGTGCCCTCCTGAGAGGCCACCACTCCATAATGGAGGCCCCACCCTATAATGGTGGAATTTATTGGTTCTGACTCCTCTGGCCTGCCTGGAGGCAGGGCATGCATAAGAGGATGGGAGTATAACTCCTAAGTCTCATACTCCGACACCTTCATATCCTAAGGATACAACTAAAGGTTGGTCAGTTCTTCCATGGCAAGTCTGGCTACTAATCATCATCAGAGTCTAATTGCACTCCAGTCTCCCTTGGCTCTGCGGGATACAGAATACTGTTGGGTGTGGGTGCTGGGAAGCACGGTACATGGCGCTTCCCAAGCCAGGATCCATGGTGGGATCTCACATCATCTTGCCTCTTAGTTTTTGTAACAATCCACGGAGGCAGAGCTGGCCATACCTGCTTATAGATGGGTAAAGTGATCTTCAGTGATATTAAGAAACATAACCAAAGTCTCTCTGTGAGAAAATGACAGAGCCCATACTCCGCTGGACCTCATGCCTGAGCTCTTTCACCTCTACTGCCATTGGAGATGGAATATAAATGAGACTGCAGCATGGGCAGGACGGTGCAGACTTCCAAACGTCCCCTTACTAATGCTGTGGTTTGTATGTGTTTTAAATGTCTCCCCGAAGTTCCTGCACTGGAGACTTTGTCCTCAGTGTAGCAATGTGGGAGTTAACAGACACTCTAAGAGGTGGGGTCTAGTGGAAGATCCTGAGTTCTATGTAAGGTGCTGCCTTCTTATGTGACTGCTAGGTAGTTCTCACTGGAGACTTGTGGTTTTTTGTTTTGTTTTGTTTTTGTTTTTTAATAAAACCTGATCCTGACCCCATCCAGTGCTCTCTGAGTTCCCTTATCAAGATGTAACGTTTCTTCCTGTACATATTGTTGCCATTGCCATCTGCCATAAAGTGACACAGCTAGGGGAGAGGGTGTTTGGAGGAGTAAGTAAGGATGTTCACCAGAACCTGTGACATGTTATTTAGAATTTCAGCTTCCAAAACTGAGAGCTAAATAAACCTCATTTCCTCATAATGCCTCACATATTTCATTATAGTAACATAAAAAAAATTAATACAACTGGTGTCATAGTCTTTGCCTTTGATACCATTTTGAGGTCCAAAGAAAGCCAAGAGTCCTTCTCTTTTCCTTATTCAAAGTAATATGATCTTGTTTCCTTTGAGCCTATATTTCAACAGAAAGAGCAAGGGAGAGGCTAAGAGAGAGACAGAGAGAGAGAGAGAGAGACAGAAAGAGAGAGAGAGAGGAAGAAGGAGAAAATCCCAAATCTGGGCTTATTTTAGAACATTAGGTTATATAATTTAAGGCAGATCCAAAGTGTCTGTTTGCTAGACAATGTCTGTCTCATGGCTTCAGTTCAACAATTTTAACATAAACCATAGAGTGCTTTAATCTATTTCTCCTTTTCTGTTGTTTTTATCTGGGATGGCAAAATCCAACCTCAGCCTACATCTTAAATGGAAAACTTCTTAAACCTGCTTCACTCAAATGAATACTTCTTTGGTTCTTGATCAGTATTTCCAGCACAGGTGACCTCCAAAGGCTCAGACAAGGTGATGGGGGTCATAATGTAAGCAGCCCAGAGGGGTCTCAGTGCTAGCTGGCTTCCAGGGAGATAAAGGCTCTTTGGGTATAAGCTTTCCCTTCTAACACATACATAAGAAATGGACTTCCCTTTCAGCCCACGGCATCCTGGAGACTCAAATCATTCTGAGTTTAAGTAACTTAAATGCAGGAACTAGGCCTTGTCTTCACTGAGTCACAAGTGAAGGGCTTTCAAGGGCAAGTCATAGTAATAGAACCATAGATTAAATGCCCCATCACCACTAGCAGCCCCCACACCAAAAGCAAGAAACGAAAGGGTAAGCCAAGGAGAAATGAGAGTCTTATGTCAGAGCTGCATGGTGCCGCACTGGATAACTCCCAACTTTCCAAACAGTCACAGCTGAGTTTACACTGCTAAATGAAATGGATATATACAAATAATTCTGTTAATTGGAACAGCAAATTCCCTTGCACTTCTTTATTGGTCTGTCACTCTTCCCACCTTGAATTGTGCTTGGTGGTGAACACATGCCTATGACTCCCTCATGCAGGTACCGTCCCTCTGTCCCCCTTAGTATGACTTCCATGTTGTGGGCAGTGTCTACTGACTACAAAATTGAATGAGTGGATAAATGACAGATTTTTTAAAATAATGTTTTGGATCAAAAGACACAGTTGCTGCATTAAGGTGCATTTTACAAATAACAGTCCAGCTTTTGATAACTGCATTGTATAAATTTTTATGAAGGAAGCTAACATAAATGTTTTTCATCATGATTTGCTTTCAACCTAGAGAATAGTGGGAAAGAGGGCCTTGAGTTTGCTGATTTCTTCACTCAGTCTATCAAAACTGGAAATTTCCACTGCCCGGTTGTGGTTCTGGGGACTAGATCACCAAGCTCTGCAACTTTGGACATTCTAAGCACTGAGGAGTGTGTTCGTGATGGCAGTATTTTGTCAGTTGTTCTTCCAGTAGACCATGGTCTGTATGGTGGGACTACTCTTAGGGAGAAACAGGAAAGGAATTAAGGTATCCCTATAAGAGGGGGTCTTCACAATGTTGAGTGCAGACCTCCAGCACAAAGGGAGGTGAGGAATGAGCCCTGGACTCAGGCCTTGCTTGCAGTTGCCCCAAAGGCTGAGCTCTGAGCCCCAGATCTCATGTATATGCAGAGAAAAGCCATTTTCACAGGGTCTGGCTTACAGTGGAAACTTCCAGCAATTCCAGCACAGATTCTTCTTCTAATTGTCAGAAACCCAAGAGAAAATGCCAAATCACATAATCTCAGCTGCTCCCAGATTGCACATCACAAATGTGCATCAACAATAAACCCATAATCTTCTATGAAATCTGTTGCTCAATAATAGATTTCTGAATCCCCATTTTAAGTGATTAATTTTTTCATTGCATCTAATAAAAGCACCCCCAAAGCCAGGCAGAAAAATCATGGATGTTAGTTGGTGATATTGTGTTGGAACTTGGCATTATTTTGTCAGGCCATGTTCTAAATGCTTATCCATCTTCAGTCTGGTTTCTTACAAATTATACCTAATGTGCCATCCTCAAGAAGCTTGCAAGGGATGGTGAGAATCTGTGTGTGTAGATGTCCCATGTGCACTGATACTCATACTATGGCAACCCACACAGGGACAGCAGGACAGCCTCCAAGACCGCCATCATTGGTATCCTTTGACAGTGGCACCACGTATCAGAGATGTGATACTTAGAACAGGGTTCATACCTGGAGGTCTTTGATGGTTTTCAAGTCTCTACAACAGAGTAATTTGGAAAATTTACTTCAGAAGGAGCATTTCAGCGAAGTCACTCAGATCTTTTCACGTGGAAGATAGGTGCTTCCTGATCAAGGAGAAAGTCCAAACCAAGATCACCAACCAGACATAGACTAACACTTGAAACTGACATCAGGTGTTAGTGAAACAAAGGACTGTATATGATAGACTCTTTCCCACAGTCATTTATAACTTGCAGAGGATTTAAAGACATATTTGCCTATCCTCATTGCCTCAGTTTTCTCATCTGTAGAAACTGAGTGATGGTTTCTGTCCAAGTACTGAGAACTTGGGGAGAGTTCATAGAACTTCCCACTACTACACAGAAAAATAGTGTCAATGCTGTCTTTCAGCATGACCTACAGTCTACAGATGACTGATGAGGTACATGAAAGACCAGCCCTGTCCTCAGGATAGAGCAACTTTGGTGCCATTTACATTGCAAGACTTTCTGTGGGATCAGAATCTAGTTAGACTTCAGTTGAATTCATACCATTGCCTAGCTTCTCCCTTGTACTATTCCATTTTCCAGGAAGACTACAAATTTTAGGCTTCTTTGCAAATAGTGGATTCATTCAACTGATTCTGTCCAATGGAAAAATGTGATATATGAAAGTGAGGTATACCTCTTTCAGACCTTGCCCCTAAGATCTCCCATGATATCCTTGTGGTTTGCATTTTTCTTGGTTTACTCTCTTTCCCCAACTCCACTGGTGGGACTTGAAAGATTTCAAGATGGTAAACATATAATACAGAAGGATCTGAAATCCCTGATTAACCACTTGAAAGAAAACTCTCAAGACAGTTGTCTGACTTTCAACGGATTTTGAGCATGAAATGACTTTTGATTAATGTCTATCTTCCAAAGTAGGTAGTGAATTCTGGAAAGGTGGGAACCATCTGCTTGGTATAGTGCCTGTCTTAGGGAAATTCATGGTAGCTTCCATCACAAACTTCTCCAAGTCAATGCACAATACAACCCTGAATGCTCCATTTGAATGCAAGGCCCCACCTGCTCTGTGACCTGCTAATTGTGTCCTAAATGCTGAAGCAATAGAATCCCTTGAAGACTGAAGTGAAACTATGGTGCTCCTCTGTGACAGACCTCCATGGCTCCCATCTCATTTGAGTAGAATCCTACATGACCCAAAGTTACTTGTCTTGTGGGTCATGCACTCAGTTTCCACTATAGTGGTCTCTGATGTTTTTCAGACATGCTAGAAGAGTCCTATCTCAAGGCTTTTGTATTTTCTATGGCTTCTGGCAAGAATACTTGTATTTCAGATACCCTGATAGCTCACACCTTCACTGTATTCAGGTCTCTGCTGCTATGTCACCTTGTCAGAAAGCCTGTGCTGACCACTCTCATGTTTGCAGGCCATCCAGTTGCACTCTCCCCAGCTCTCCCTGTTCACTCATCCTGCTGGGTTTGCTGTCTGTCTTCTCTCTCCCCCACTGGAACGTTGGCTGCTTGAGGGCAGCCTCTTTCATTTCATTGCTCTGTGGGAGAGCAAATAACAGGTTTTCAACAGACATACATTGAATGAAAGGAAGACTGAGGAGTGTACAATCATAAAGACATAGGAGGTCTTCAAGAAAGAATCCTGACTGTAAGACAGCTTACTGTATAAAATAAAACCTGTCCTGGAGTGGGGGTCATCTGGGCTTGCAGCTGCCATTTTGAATGATATAGCTTTCAGAAACTCTTAAGACCTCAGAATGTGCTATAAACCCAAGAAGGTATAAACTTTTGGGACATAGAAGCATGGGTAGGATTCTGGATCAGTTTTGCCTCCGTGTGGCTGAGTTTATACAGTGTAGCTCTGCCTCATTCCAAGTCTTTTTAAAGTAATATTTATTTTCTTTTATCCTCATGTGAAAAAGATAAATGTCAAGGCCAGTGGCTGGCCATAGAACAGAGCGATCCCTGTGCCTACTTGGTAGGAAACATCTCCTGCTCTGTTGCCCTGCTGAATTAGCACTCTGAGGCAGTTTTTTTTTTTTCTCTCTCTTCTTTTCTTTTTTTTTTTTTTCCCCATGAAACTCCACTCCTTTCCCCCTTTCCTAGAGGCAGCTGAGGAACCAGGAGCCAGCCCTGAATAGATGAGTTGGGTCAATCTGATTTTCTGCCTTGGGAATGTGAAGTCAAAAACATGAAAATTGCTGAGTGTATAGAATGTTCAGGGGGAGAATTCTGAGGTGGAATAGATTATAAAGCAGTTTTCAGTGCTAATTATAATTGAAATCAGTGACTTCAAGGGAATAGAGACAGGTCCCAAAAGATAATGGGGAGAGAGACAGAGAGCACATAAGAAAGGGAAGTTGCTCCACATGTGTTCCCCTACAGGCACAGGATGAATCGAGGGCAGACTGGGCATGACCAGATAGCACAATTAACCTGAATTTCCCCTCCCTCACCCCCTGCATGCCACATACAATCCCAAGTGCATGGGTGACAGGGCTCCTGTCCATGCTAAGAAGCAAAACCATGTGTAAATAAGTAAACATTCAAACTTCCTGGTCCACTGTTGGAAAGTCTGGAGAGAACTTGGCAGGAGGGAGATCTGAGACACACAGAGCATGGAGTTATTGGGAAGAATTTGAGAGTGATTGAACATGTTCAAATGGAGCCTGCACCCTGGTCAACTTGGAGCAGGTGACAAATCTCCTGATGGCATCTCTCCTGGAAGGAGCTATGTCTGGGCGAGGTCACAGCTTTCTCTGGGCTCTAAGTGAGTCAACTTGGAAGAAAGTTGACTTGGAAGATAGGACCTTCCTATCACCAGGACATTTGGGCTTGCTAGGAGTCTCCTTATAGAGCAAGAAGGAAAGAAATAAGATTCCGAGCAAAGTGCAGCTGAAGATCAGAGTACACCAGAAAGTGCGTTGGGACCACAATAAGTCAAAGGCAAGCTGGATTCAGAAGGAAGGAGTACTGGAAATTTACCAAGAAAGATTTCAAATGCTCTCCTTTGAAATATATGAGGAGGTGGGTACCTGAATTTGCTTGACTGTAATAATCATGTCAATGTCTATATCAAAGAATCATGCTATAAATTTTAAATACATGCAATTTTAATTAAAAAATAAAAATGTGCAACAACAACAAAAACCCAGAAAGCACACAACTAGGAAACCATTTGATGATGCTGATAATGATATTAATAATATTTAATAATTAACACAATTGGTTTTGAATCTTGGCTACCTTGTTACATACAGATTTTGTTCTTTTAACACTTTCCTAGATTGCTTATCAGTACAGAGAAAGAAAAAAGGAAAAAGATATTCCGAGGATAACAACAATCAGAATAGTTATGGATAATATTTATGGAGCTCTAATCACATAACAGTTCATCCTGTAAGCAGTGTATAGATTAATCCTTTCAACTGGACTAGTGTGGTAGGTGCTATTATTATAAAATTGATTATGCAGATAAGGGAAATCAAAAACAGGAAGAAGGGAGGGAAGGAAGGAAGGGGTTGACCAACTGCTGATTTATGGTACTAATCGAGGAAACAAAATTCAGACTCGGGCTGTCTGAAATCCAAGGGTATGCTTTCAAGTAGTGAATCAAACTGTCTGAAACTGCCAGTACATTTGTCTTTTGTAGCTTACAATGACAGCACTCCCACATGGGCAGCCCAGTACCGTGCCTGTACCTTGGATAGATCACAGAGCCAAGCCCAGACCGCCCCTGCTGAGGCCCTCAGAGGCTTCTTGGTTCACCCTTCAGCTCCAGCTTTTGTGGCTCCTGATCTTGTGTCTTCCTGGATCCCCCCTTGACCCTTCAGCAGTACCTGTGCAGGTGCGAACGTGAGGGTCCAAGCTCACTGATGCCCAGAGTGTCTCCCTGTTATTCTAATCAAAGGTGTGAGAGCCTTAATTGACGATCACTTTATCCAGTAAGAAAGGGCCATCTCAGGTACATGTCAGCCTCCTCCTTCATGGTCTGGCAAAGCTTGTGAAAGGTTATGAAAAGCAAACTGTCCCTTACTTTTCTCTGTGGTGCTCACTCCCAAGATGCCTATGGTGCACATTTACATAATCCCCGATGGCCACAATTTCTGCTGCTCCCTGGCCCATTACCAAGACTTGGTTGGGGCCATGCCATGTGTACCATGAAGCCATTCTCTCCGAAGTCTTACCCACTCCAGGCACTGCCAGCCAGCAAGGGACAAGTAGTGCTGACCACCAGAGGACAAACAATTCCCCCTTCTAGGTGGAAGTACAACCTCATTCTCTCTCTTACTCCTTAGTTGCTTCCCCAGATCTCTGCGTCCCTTCGGGACCCATACAGCTATCATTATGAGTGGCCTGGGCTTTCAGAAAATAAGGGAAGATGGGTCACCCCATCCCCAGCTCCTGCTTTAAACTGCGCGTGCACCTAACGAAAGGAAATATGAATGGTCTGATTCATTTCTCAAAGTAAGACACAGTGTGGGGAGAACAGGGCAGAGAACAGAATACAGCTTCCACCCCCCACAGGACCCCCAAAAGGCCTTCTTTACTGGGTGTGTTTGAGTGGCATTCAGTTTCACTGCCATCCAAAGTGCCAATGCAAAACAGTGCTACAATCAGAGAGGGGGAGTTTTAGAAACTCTTCCCATATCTGAAGTCTTTCTTCCAGCACTCTCTTTCTGCATGTCTAAGATATCCATGCTGAACATTGCCCCTTCCGTTGTACTGACAAACTCAGGTGTCCCCATGATTGCATGCTGCAGAACAGAAGTCACAGGATGAGGTTTATAATATATATGTCAAACTATATAATAATGCATATCATACATCATATATATGAAATATATTACATGATGTGTCTAGATGTGTGTGTGTCTCTCTCTCCTCTCTCTCTCTCTCTCTCTCTCTCTCTCTCTCTCTCTCTCTCTCTCTCTCTCTCTCCCTCTCTAATGTTTTTTACTGTAACAGTTTGTCTGCCCCGGGGTACCTGGACAGAAGAGAAGTTTGGCATCAGACCCTCCTGTCTGCTTCTTCAGATTATATCAGAGTATTGTTCCTACCAGTTTGGAGAAAAAACGAAAAAGGAAAAAAGAAACACCTACATAGTTCTCATCTCTTTTCCCAAAGCAATAAAAAGGCAGATGACACCCTCAGGCCCAAGTGCAACTTGGGATCTTCCTGGCATCTCCTGTGGTGTGGAGGCATCGTGACCTTGCTGGGCTGGTGGCTCCTGGCATCCTCCCAGCCCTGGATGTGCTGCACAACCCTAAATAACCCCGCTTCTGCACCATCTGACACAGAGCGCATTTCCCTGATGAATTACCCATGCACAGATAATCAAATAAATCTTTGTCTTGCTACCTGCAGTCGGGATGCCCTGCAAAGTTTCACAGGTCATAGCACAGATCAAATTAAGGTCCAGAATCATGGGTGGGATGGACAGTTCAGGCCTGGCTCTCCAGGGCCACACCAACAAACACGACTGTTTCTTTGGGGGACATACTGATCATCAGTTCTACAACCCAGGTGAGCTCCAAAGCAGCATCAGAGCATCCAGTTTGGGGTGGGGGGAAGAGGAGAAATGAGGCAATAAACCAGCTTTTTTAAGAATCATGAAAGATTTTGCTTACCCCAAATCTAACTCCCTCAGATAAAGGCAAAACTGGGGGGCTACCCAGGGGTGGACCCACCTCTAAGATCACAGTGACTGCCTCTTCCCTCTTTCCTGACAGAGAATGCGATCACAAATCGAGAGCCAGATGGTTGCCTTTATATTTCTTTTTTCTTTCTTCTTCTTCTTTTTTTTTTTTTTACTGCAATACTAAAGCCACCATAAAAAAGCAAAGTTGAACAGACAGAGCTAATAATATAATCATTCAAAACACCTGCAAACAGTGCAGATGGGCAATTTCTGTCTGCAGAATCATCGGTGAAAGACCGCCTCCCCATATGGGCAGTTCCAGAAGCTCAGCTTTGCCCAGCTCTGTCCCTTACCTTAAGAAAACCTGCACAGAGCATATGCATGCTTTTTATAGTCGAGCTGAAGAATTGGTAGCTGATTATTTATGTCCTTCTGGTATGTCTTAGAGTCAGGCAACCTGCAAAGGATTTGTCCACCCAGGCTTCCCAGGTGCCGAGAGACCCACAGGGAGGGCGAGAACTAAGGCTGCAGCCACAATTGCGATTCTGGGCACAAACAATGGCTATTGTCTCAGAATGGCTCCATCACCCTCTTCATCACCTACCCGCTTCCTTGAAATAAACAACCCTCAAAAGCCAACAGCCCTGCTTTCTATTTCTCACTGAAAGCACACAATGTGAATTTGTAGGGAAGGGAAAAAATGTACTATGCAAAGACTTTTTTATCGTATGTCTCTGGTTTACTCGCTCCCCTCTTTCCAGCTTCCCACAATGGAACTCAGTTCCAAGGAAGAGAGGGAGGGCTTGGCGTCTGTGGTGGAAAGCCAGTCACACCTCAGCCACAAGGTCAGTTCTGAGAAATCAGCAACTTCCCACGTCCACCCATATTACAGAAGGGAAACTGAGGACCAGAGAGGAAAAAATAGTCTTCCCAAGGAGCCAGAGGTCGGATTGGTCTCCCACAGGGAAGCTCGGGGCTCTCCCACTTTCCTCCCTCCTTCCACTGGTTGGTTTCATGCGTCACGGAGTCAGGTTCCCTGTGGGTGAGCACAGATGGATGGGTGGGTGGAAGAGAACTAAAGGTGAAGTTTGCCTGCCAACCAGAGAGAAGCAGCCACAGGATTTATCTTCCTTCAGGCTAGCTGGGCAGTGCAGCCATTCACACAGGGCGAAGTGGCTCCTCTGGGTCAGGCACATTTGGGAGGATGGAATAGGCCAGATTGGGTCTCAGTTCTCAGAGAGCTCCGTCCACTGGGAGGAACATGTTTGAATATGAGACAGAAGCAGTGCCCGTGGAAAAGGAGGCAGAATTCAAACTGAAGTCTCAAAGAAGGTTTTCTGGAGGAGGTGACAGGAGGTTTTCCTCCCTTACGTGTATGTAAACCAATTCCTTTCTCATCTTTGCCACCCAAGATGGTAATACCATTCTGCTCTCCTATGGACTATTTCCACGGGCTTCCTATCTCCCCCTTTGCATTAGTCAGGATTCTCTAGAGGAACAGAACCACAGAATGGGGACACACACACACACACACACACACTCAATTATAGAGGTGGATTTATTAGATTGTTTTACATGATCAGAAGCTGGATTGTCCCACAATGGCTGTCTGCAACCAGGAGAGTCAGAGGAACAAGTAGATGCTCAGTTTAAGAAGTTGGAGTCTCAGAAGAAGAAAGACCAAAGAACAGATAAAGAAAATGTGGTAAATCTACACAACTGAGTTTTACTTAATCACAAAGAGGAATAAAATGATGGTATTTGCTGGTACAGGGATGGAACTGGAGGATATCATGCTAAGTGAAATAAGCCAGATGCAGAAAGTCAATGTTCTAATGTTTTGTGTGCAGAAACTAGTCAAAACTAAGAAGAGTGTGTGTGTGTGTGGTGGGGAGGAATCTCATGAAAATAGAAAGGACATTAGTAGAGCGGGAGGAATGTTGGAATGAAGTCGACCAAACCATCCTATGTGCATTTATAAATACACCACAGTGAACTTCACCTTTATGTATATCCAAAAGCACAAATTTTAAAAAATATATAAGTAAATAGAAGAAAGACCTGTAGAGGAAAGGGAACAAGGGAAGGGAGGACAGGAGGGACAGAGGAAGTACTGAGGACAGAATTGGAGAAAATTTTATTCATGTTTGGATAATTGTGTCAAAATGAAGATCAATATTATGTATACTATCATGCATGAATACAAAAAAAGGGTTTATAGCCAGGCACAGTGGCACGTGCCTGTAATCCCAGCAGCTCGGGAGGCTGAGGCAGGAGGATTGCAAGTTCAAAGCCAGCCTCAGCAAAAGTCAAGTGCTAAGCAACTCTGTGAGACCCTGTCTCTAAATAAAATACAAAATAGGGTTGGGGATGTGGCTCAGTGGTCTAGTGCCCCTGAGTTTAATCTCTGGTACCCCCTCATAAAAGAAGGCTGTGTAGAGAGCAAGCGAGCAATGATGCAGCCCCAGTTGGAAACTGAAGAACTGGTAACTCCCTGGAGAATCACTAATCAGAGTCATTTCTGAGAGAATGAAGGAGCTCGGACCCAGTATCCTCAGGTGACTGCAGCAACAACTAAAACACTTGCCCAAGAAGAATTTAGTTTACATCTGCCTCAGTTTCCTCCTTTTCCCACCTTTTTTTCCATGTAGGCCCCCAGCCTATTACATTGTGCCACCCACATTCAGGGCAGATCTCCTCCTTCCGTTTGCTGTCCCACATGCCAATCATCTCAGCAACACCCTCATCAGCACAGCCAGATCTAAGAGTCCAATCAAGTCAACAATCCCGATTAACTATCACACATGCCATTCCTGTTCCCCTAGTCCTCTTTTCACACTGCAAGAAGAACGATCAATTTAAAACATAACTTGAGCATCCATTATTTACAATTTACCAATTACTTCTCATGGCTTTTATCATAATTACTGAAATCATTATAGGGAATTATTTAGGATGCTTTGGGAGGCAAATGATAGAAAAAAGGGATCTCTCCATGTTAAGAATGACTTAAACAACAAGAGCATTTATGATCTTACATAAAAGTCCAGAAAAAAGAAATGTCTATATTTGGTTCCATAACACAATCAAGAAAGTAACTTCCTTTTAACTTTCCTGGCATCCTCCAGTTGACTTTTCCCTTTACTCTGCTCCTCCAGGATCACTTTGCACACAGCAGTGCTTAGAGTCAGAAGAAGGAAAGTACCTTGTTATTTTATCCTCCTTTAAAACCTAGAAAACATAACAGGGAGCCTCTCTGCCCCCCGCCTCCTCTTTCCTATTGGACTCAACTCATATCCCTTTGACCAGCATTATGTCACCTGCCTGTCCAAAAAATCAGTCACAGCAAGGAGAATGACTTGCCATGGCTAGACTAGGGAAGATTCACCTCCTTAGGGGTTGAAGTGGGATCAAATTCACCTTAAATCTCGAGGTCACTTCAAGCTGTACAACACTGAGGTTTCATTAGCAAGAAAGAAGGAGCATCAGGGGGATGTGACTCTTCAGTGGTTAACCAACAATGTCTGTGGTATGTGCTCTAGGACCTTCCAGGAACTGGCCAGCTCTCCTTCAGTTCCAGTGTGCTCTACTCCCTACCTCCCTCGCTGTGGTCAACCAGCCACCCCCACACATGGGTGCAGATCAGCTCATGGAGTTGGGAATGTCACTTCATCTGTGGAATCAGCAAGACCAAGGCTCTCCCTCATTTCATGATTGGTAAAACTTACAGAACCATTGCAGCCATTTTGCTTTGCTAATTGTATATACATGCATGCATGTGTTGGTGTGTTTGGAAATTCAACCACTGGTTCATTTTCCTTATCTTTTATCGGACTAGTTTTAAATATATGATTATTGGGATATAGTTTATATATTATGAAATGCGATGTTAAGTGTATAATGTGATGTTTTCATAAATGTATATACCCACATAACTCACATCCTCATAAATATTTAGAATATTTCTATCACTCTAGAAAAATTCCCTTTCAGTCAATGCCCCCCCAACCTTCTCCCCAGGAAACGGCTGCTGTGATTTCTTTCATCAGAGATGAGTTTTGCCTTTTCTAAAACATAATTTAAATGGAATCATATAAAATGCATTATTTTGTGCCTGGCTTCTTTCACTCAAAGTAGCTTTCATTGAAATTTATCCAAGCTACTAGTGAATCAGAAGCTTGTTCTTTTTTATTACCAGATAATTTGTCATTGTATGAATGTATACAATTTGCTTAACCATTCCCCCTTTGATGGATATTTAGGTTGCTTACAGTTTGGGGCCATCATAAGTCCTTCTGATATAATATCAATGTACGACTCTCTGGGTTAATATCCCAGAGTAGAATGCTTAGTATTTTGATATGCACATGGTTAACTTTTTAAAGAACTGCCAGAATTTTCTAAAGCGCTTTGTCATTCTACATTCCACCAGCAATATAAGAGAGATCAGCTATTCCACATTCTGGCCAACATTTGGTGTTCTAAGAATTTTAATTTTAGCCATTCTACTGGGTAAGAAATAGTATTCCACTGTTGTATTGATTTGCATTTTAGCAGTGATTACTAATATCAAACTCTTTTTCATGTGATTATTGGCAACTATTCCTTTCTATGTGAAGTGTCTTTTCAAGTCTATTTCCTATTTTTAAAAACAAGTTTGCCTTCTTATTTAATAGTAAGTTTAATGATATGAATATGTTAACAGTATTACATTCAACTTAATAATATTAATGATAATATCAATAAGAGTTTTACATATTCTGCATTCAAGTCCTTTGAAATAATAAAGATTTTTCTCTAATGCTGAGTCAGTTTCAGAGGAAGATTTTTTTTTTTTTGGAAAATGTTCCCTTTCGTCTAAGTTTTCAAATGTAAAGTCATAAATTTTCAGAGTATTCTTTCATATTTACATCTCTGCAAAATCTGTAGTTTTATCTACCTTTTCAGTTTTAAAATGATTTGTCCCTGACCTCTTTTTTGCCTTACTCATTCTGGACAGAGGGTTATCTGTTTTTATAGTTTTTTAAAACAGAAATATAAGATTTGGTTTCTTTACTTTTTCTTTGTTTTCTGTTTTATTAGTCTTTTCTCTCACTTTTAAAATTTCTTCTTTCTATGCTCTTTGATTTACTCTTTTAAAAATCTTTCTCAGTTGGTGCTTAGCTCATATATTTTCAGGTTTCTTTCTCTAACACAAATATTTAATGATACATATCTTACTTTAGGAATTGTTTTAATGTGCAAACTTTTAATTTTTTCAACTCTAAATGTTTTCAGATTTTCAATATTACATCTGATGTACACATGAGGTATTTGAAATATGACTTTTTACTCTAAATATGTGGGAGAAAAATTAAAACTTATTTTTGCTATGGATTTTTAAATGGATTACCTTACACTCCAAGAATGTTGACTTTATGATATTAAAGACCAACATCTTTTGAGATATAGACTCAAATGTGGTCATTTTAATATTTCATGTATGTTGAAAATATGCTTTCTGTAATTGTTGGTTACAAGGTTCTCTGTCTACTGAACAAACTTACCAACTGTGTGTCTGTAATCTACATCCTTAATATTTTCATGAGTTCTTTGTTACTTTTGACAGTTGTATTAAACATATCAGTCTCCTCAAAACATCTTTTGCATATTTATTTTAGGTACATTGTAAAGTCCAGTTGACCTGCCATGAAACACGTTGGGAGCTTTTGGCCCATGGAAAGTTAAGTCTGAATACATCCCCTCTTGCTGGAGTTAGGGTAGTCTGGTGTCAGCTGGGTCACTAGAAGACAACTAGAAGACAACTTCTGTAGTCAATGATTGCAACAGTTTTTTGAATTTTACACACTGATTGCATTTAAATATACACTTAATTGCGTGATGATTTGATGCTTCTCTGGCTAGTTTAGCAAGCACGTGCTATATAACGTGTACTCATGTGCACAGGTAAAACATGAATAGATGAGGAAAAAATGAATGAAGTGGATCTTAAAGGCAGAGGAGGTGGCCATGGACAGAGAAGCTACTGGCTTTGATTATGACAAAGGCCTCGGTCACCTTTGCTTGTCTAGTGTCACTACCGCATCTAATGACAGCTCTCCACCTTTCCTTTGTAGGCCCTCTTCCCTATTCAGAGTCAGTGTAGATTGGGTAAAGCTGCCTTCATTTTGTCACTCTAAGAGTGGACACATACCCTTGTCCTGCACAATCAAACCACTGACCTGCTGGCTGTAACTGTTGAGGTTGGAAGGGCACCTGACCTGAGCAGGCCCAGGTAACCAAACACTGGGCAAATGTTGGGGATCCTGAGAAAGATGTTCTTTCCAGCAGGTTGACAGACTTGCAGCCTGTAATTCCAGACTTGTCAGAGGACACCAGAGATACTGCCTCAGAATGAAGAAGGAAATGGAACTGAGAGAGGAAGAGACACTGGGCCCTGGTGAACTTATTTTTTTGACTACCTGGTGACTACCTGAATGTATCCTCTGAACTTCCAAAAAAAAAAAAAAAAAAATTGACAGATAGATTTGCTTTTCTTTTACATGAGTGTGGGTGAAGTTTCTGAGCCCTGATGAATATCAGCAGTGGCTCCTTGGGACAGTCCTTAGAGGGTGCCACGGGGAAGTCCCCTTTTCTAAGGAATTAGAAAGGTTTGTTCTACTTACCTCCCAGTGGGAGACACAGTGTCTGGGCTTGGTTCCATGTAAACCTTTCCCCTTGTCCTAAGCACGGCCTCAGGCCCTTATTTGCCGATTACAGAGATGTGACCTAGACACATTGAATTTTCTTTCTCAATTCTACACAACTGTGTGGAGTCCCCAGTCTATTCCTGGCCCCACTCAAAATGCACAGGGTTGGGGAAGGGAACTAGAGCTGGATAAGAGATCCCTCTCCCTGGAGGCCCACAGCTGGTCCTGACAAGCACCGATGTGAAATGTTGGAATCAAACTATATATTAAATTCATTAAAAAACTACCTGATTAAGAGAACCCAAAGAAGACTTTTGGACAAAACTAGATCACCCTCTTACCACATGGAATATGTTCTAGGCATTCCCAATTTTCAGTCATGAACAGGGTCGTTTATTGTTAGCCCTCTGTGACTTTGTGTGCAGGGATTTATTTATTTATTTGTTGGTTGGTTGGTTTGTTTGTTTAAAATAATGTACTGGGGATTGTCAGGGTCACTTAACCACTGACCACATCCCCAGTCATTTTTTGTATTTTATTTTGAAACAGCGTCTTACTAAGTTGTTCAGGGCCTCAAGTTGCTGAGTCTGACTTCAAACTTGTAATCCTCCAGCTTCAGCCTCCTGAGTGCTGGGATTACAGGGGTGCTCCACAACAGTGTGCAGGTTTTCTCTGGCCCCAGGAGCATGGTGGGCTCCTATGTGATACAGGCCTAACAACAAAGGACAAATGCTAGTAGAAGATCAGCATCCTTGCCCCTCAGATGGGTAGCACTGAGCTGTATTACACAGTATGCAAGAGGTGCTTAGTGGACACGTGATATCCTGTACATCACTCTCAGCATCGGCTTCCTTCCCTTCTCCATCTCAGTTCCTCTTTCCTCCACTGCTACTTGCTGGGATCAGCTTACAAATAAACAACATTCACTTAAATCCTTGTCTCAAATTCCGATTTTAGATGATTGCATTGTCAAATATTATCCAATTTCTTTACTTCTGATTATCTGTTTTGTTTAAATCTATCTCTTGTTTATCCTCTATCATCTATTATCTAGCTAGCTAGCTATATATCTAGCTCTCTGTCTAGCTAGATAGCTATATGTCAAAAGACAAAATTACAACAAATTTGGTTTAAATATCTGAATTGGTTTTATCTGTGATTCCAGAATCAGGCAACACTCCATTTCATAAAATAGAATAAGTGTTCCAGTGAGCTGAGCAGAAGAGTTTTGTTTTATAGAGAAAGAGAGCTGAAGAAAGCAAAAACAAAGAACAAATTGTGGATTGGTCACTTCAAAGTTACTATTTTTATGAGTTGGGAAAAAACAGAACAATAGAAAAATAACTGATTGGTTAACATTAAATTAGTTTTTTTGGTACTGATTAAAGCAAAGGGAATGTCATTATTATGTAGACTGAAAATTTGGCTGTTATCTCTTTCCTAATTTCTCAGGTCACATAACAATTTAGTTTCAGTGTGATATTGTGGAATTTGAATATGAATGACTCCATTTCAACTTTTAGTCTGGTTCTTGGGGTCTAGTGCAGTTTAATCCAAAACAATGGGCTCCTATACTTTTTATTTAATCATTATTTATTTATTTATTTATTATTTTTTTGGCGGTACTGGGGATCAAACCCAGGGCCCTATGCCTGCAAGGCAGGCACTTTACCAACTGAGCTATCTTCCCAGCCCTATCATTATTTGTTTATTCATTAAAAAGCTTTCTTTCTTAGAGCAGTTTTGGTTCACAGCAAAATGGTACAGAAGGTACAGAGTTCTAATCTGCCACTTGTCCCTGAACATGCATTTCTTCTCCCGTTATCAACACCCTCCACCAGAGAGGCACCTTTGTTATGACTGATGGACCTGCATTGACATACCATAGTTTGCATTAGGGTTCGCTCTTGGTGTTACATGTTCTCTGGGTGGTCATCCATTTTTTTAAACATAGATCTCCTTATACTGAGGTCACTTCCCCCATGCCTCCTTAGAAAGAATGACTTATCTGTCAGTCAGCTTTTCATCACTATAAAAAATACCTGAGATAAGCAACTTATAAAGAAAAAAAGGTTTATTTTGGCTCATAGTTTTGAAGGTTCCAGTCCATGATCAGTTGGCCTAAAATGAGGCAACACATCATGGTGGGAGGGTGTGACAGAGCAAAGCCATGCTTCTCGCAGCCAAGAGGAAGAAGAAAGAAAAGGAGGAGACGGAGGAAGACAAGGAGACTGGAGCCCCACAATCCCTTTAAGGGCATACCCCCAATCACCTAAGGACCTTCCACTGGACTTCACCTCTTGAAGTTTCTATCACCTCCTAATAGAACCACCATGGGCACCAAACCTTTAATACACGAGTCTTTGGGGGACAGTCAAGAACCAACTATAGTAATTTATTCTCAAATTCATCTTCTTCTTTCTCCCCTTCTCTGTCCTTGGTTGGTTGTCAGTGGGAAAGCCAAAGTGTGCCCTAAGCACATGATCTTTTAACAGCCTTAGTAGTTTAGCCTCCTCCCCACTTTAATGTTCCAAAAATTTTCTTCTTTTACTTTTATATTATAAATATGATTTGTACAATATAGAAGATTGAACAAATACATGCATTTAAAGAAAAAATGATCAAAATCATCAATATCAAAATTAATAGTGAAAGGAAGAAAGTTTTCCCAAACTAAGATAAAAACAAGACAAGAAAATAAAAATAATAAGATCCTGTATGCTCATGCTTCTTCTACACAGCATTGTACTGGAAGTTCTACCCAGCACAATTAGGTACAAGAGGAAAAAAAAAGTTAATAAAAATTATTCAGCTTGGGAAGGAAGAAATACAAACACCTCTATGTGTAGATGATATTATCATGTCTACAGAAACTCTTCAGGAACTCACACACACACAAACACACACATTCACAAACCATTAGAAATCTAAGTACATTCAACAAGTTTTGGAGGTAGAGAATCAATAATGAAAACAGTTTTATTCCTTAGATTAGCAGCAAACAATTTAAAAATTAAGCTAAGAAAGCAATTCCATTTATAATAGCATTAAAATTGATCCCAAACAGTGCAAAACTTACAGAGTGAAAACTACAAGACATTACTGAAAAGGATTAAAGAGATCTAAATAAGTGGAAAGACATCTCATGTTCATGGATAAGAAGCTCATATTGTTAAGATGGCAATATGTTCCAAATTGATCTTCAGCTTCAATGCAATTCTTGTCAAAAACCAACTGCCTTTTTGCAGAAGTTTATGATCAAAAATGATCACAAAATTCATACACAAATGCAAAGGAACTGGAATAGACAAAACCATCTTGGAAAAGAGCAGAATTTGAAGACTTCCACTTCCCCACTTCCCCATGACTTACTACTGAGCTACAGCAATCAAGATAGTGTGTTAATGGCATAAGAAATAGAACTGAGAATTCAGAACAAAAATCCTTTCATTTGTTGTCAACTGACTTTTGACAAGGCCACAAGACCAGTGCATAGAGAAAGAATACACTTTCCAACAAATGATTTGGGGACAATTGGATATCTACCTATAGAAGAATAAAATCGACCTCTTCCTCACCCTATGCAAAAACAAAATAACTCAAAATGATTAATACAATTCAATGAAAAGGTAAAACTGTAAAATACTCGGAAGAAAATGCATAATTAAATCTTTGTAATCAATATTAGCAAATGGTATCTTGGATAGGGCACCAAAAGCACAAGGGAGCCGGTGAGGTGGCACACGCCTGCAATTCTAGTGACTCAGGAAGCTGAGGCAGGGGATCACAAATTTGAGGCCATGCTCAGCAACTTAGTGAGACCTGTCTCAAAATAAAAACTAAAAAGAACTGGGGATGTAGATCAGTAGTAAAATACCACCAGGTTCAATCTGTAGTGCAAAAAAAGGGAGGAGGGAGAAAAAGTAGACAAAGTGGACTTAAATTAAAAACTTCTGTGCTACAAGTGATCCCACCAAGAAAAAAAAAATCGGAAATCAAATATTTCATCTGGGACTTTTATATAGAGAGTATATATAAAGAATTCATAACAGATAATAATAAAAAGATGAATAACTCAATTAAAATGGAACCTAGGATCTGAATAGTTCTCTAAAAAGGATATATAAATGATCAGGAAGTACATAAAAAGACAGTCAACATCATTAGTCATTAAGGAAATACAAACCAAAACCACAATAATATACCACTTTGCATACTATGATGGCTGTTCGGAAGAGACAGGTTATAGAAGATGTTGATAAAAATGTTAAGAAATTGAATCCTTCATACATTTATAGTGAGAATGCAAAATGGTGCAGCCATTGGGCAGTTCAGTTGTTTCTCAGAAAATGAAACAGAATGGACATAGGACCCTGCAATTTCATCCCTAGGTACAGACCTAAGAAATGGAAATATGTGTCCACACAAAAATATGTACGCAAATGTTTATAGCAGCATTATTCATAATAATCACAAAGTGGAACCAATCCAAATGCTCATCAAATGATGAATGGATAAATAAAATGTAATATATCCAAACAATGAATTATTATAATCCAGCAACTAAAAACAGAATGAAGTACTAACACATGGTATGACATGCAGGGACCTTGGGAACATGATGCTAAATGAAAGGAGCCTGTTACAAGAGGCCACATATTGTATAATAACATTCATAAGACATGTCTAGAATAAGCCAACAATTTAAAGGTATATGGTATGTGAATTACTTCTCAGTACAATTGTTAAAATATCTCCAACTTCCCCAAATAATCACTGTCAACATATTTAGTAAAACAACTTTCAAAAAGCAAATATATAATCCCAGTGGCTTGGGAGGCTGAGGCAGCAGGATTGTCAGTTCAAAGCCAGCCTTAGCAAAAGCCAGCTGCTAAGCATCTTAGTGAGATCCTGTCTCTAAATAAAATACAAAATAGGGCTGGAGATGTGGCTTAGTGGTCCAGTGCCCCTGGGTTCAATCCCCAGTACCAAAAACAAAAAACAAATAAACAAAGAAACCAAACATATACAGACACACAAAAGAATCCTACTGTCCATTAGCAGTACTGTGTCAATGAATATTCTTTTTTAATGTTATTTTTTAAAGCTTCACATTAGTTTTGTATGTATGTTGTATAATCTGTCTAAACAATCTTGACCAACCATTATGTTGCTTCTAAATAATTGTTATTATAAACAATACTGTGCTGAATATCTTTTGGCTGGCTGTGTCAATAGGTATCCATATCTTGAGAACCCAAAGTACAAAGCCCTTTATGACCCTAAAGGATGGGTCAGGTCATTTTCTTGCCAGTAGTTCTATGCATAATGCCCAATTTCTCACACCCTCATTATCTCAGATTTAGTCTGTTTGAAAAAAGTTTTGTCAATTTTATTTGGATGATTCTTTCTGATTAGGAATGATTATTTTCACATCTCCAATTGAGTCTGCATAATGCCAACGAACCAAAAGAAAAATAAAGAAAAAGTGGATATATGATACAAAGTAGCCTGTTGGACACTATTTTGTAGTTTGTGTTTTGTATGACCTACCTAATAAAGTATTTAGGTGCTGGTCAGAATGTCCTAAGAGAAGAACCCTGCTTATCCGTTCCACCCTGAGCCAGTTGGCACACAGGACCCAGCTGGTGTATAACAAGTATCATCAGTATGGATCGTCTGGTGATCAATGAGGGGTGGACGTTTAAGAAGTCTTTCTCACCAATTTGGCATCCTCAGGCCTCATATTACGTTTTAAAGATCTAAGGCTTGAACTGGGGATGTAGCTCATTGGTAGAGCACTTTCCCAATATGCACAAGGCCTTGGGTTTCATGCTCAGCACCACAAATGAAATAAAATAAAGATCTAAGGATGGAGATGCATAAAATATTCTGCAATATGGTTTTGCCTTACAGACTCTTGAGTTTCTAAAGAGTGGGAGCCATGAATATTCATTGACTTATTGTCTACCCAATCAAATAAATAGCATAGAAATGCATACACAAAACTAAATATTTCCTAAATGCAGCGTAGTGTCCTAAATTGTATCCTTGGACAAAAAAAGGGATCTTAGTTGGAAAACTGGTGAAATCCAAATGAAACTTGGAATCAATTAATAATAATGTACAAATGTTGTAACAAAAGTACCATACTTATATAAGACATTAACAGTAAATGTATCTGGATGAAGGATATATGGGAATTTTTCCAAGCTTTTTATAAATCTACAATGATTCCAAAATATTTTAATAATATAAAATAAAAAAGAAACTAGTAAATAGTAAATTTTTATATACATGTCAGTTCTTATTTCCAATCATTCTTTCACCTATCAAGTAGAATCAGCTAATCCTCAAATTAAGAATTGAAGGGTTGATGACAGAACGTTGCATTCACTCAACTAGTTTTCAATCCTTTTCTTTCTCAACCTACCAGGATATAACATATTTCCACCACTAACAGGAGCTTATTTGGTCAACTGTAATTTAAAAATCCTTCCCACCCTAATCCTTTACCTCTGCTATGCGCCCTGGAGGTTAGGGAAGAGGAGGTCCCTGCAGTCTTTATTTAGATTCTCTAAGTTCATCCAACATGTGCATTTTTTAGGTGTGAAAAATAGAGTTCCAAGATGGAACAGAATAGTCTTCATCCTCCCTCCCCCCCCCCCCATTATTTTTAAATAACTTGAGGGAAGTACTTATCGCATGCAGGCCTGGTGTCTTTCTTCCAACCTGGATGTTGGTCCAGTACAGGGGCCACAGGACAGCAGGGGACTTTCTCTTTATTTTTGCCCTTTTCCTAGCTCCATTTAGAAGGGGACTAGGTCTTACCACCCACCTCTTACTTGTTTAATGAGGCCACTGAAAACTCTCTGAGAGGTTGTTTCCTAATTGGAGATTATGGTTTTAAACAATGTTTGCTAAAAGAGAGAAAAGAGGGTCTTGCAGGCTCAGCTGTGGCTTCCTGCCATGCGGTTGTGTTCTTGCTAAGTATCCTCCTGCCCTCTCAAAATCTTTTGCTTTTATAAAAAGCAACAATCATTTGAATAATTACAAAACTGAAAATACTTTCTTTTCTGTGTACTGTTTTCCTTCAAGCAAGAGCTCTGCTTTCATCTGATACATAAAAGAGCAATAGTCCTCTGATGAACTAAGACACATGGAATATCTAATTAACATTAAAATTCTGTCTCTCGTCATTAGCTTCATTCGCACAGGATGTGTCAGTTCTCAAGAAAAGTGCAGAGGCGATGACCTCATCTCACTTTTTTTTTTAAAAAAAGCATATTAAAATAAAAAGAAGGACATGTGGTCCACTTTTAGGACAATGGCTTGCCGAGCCTACTGCCTGGGGATGAATTCTCTGCTTCAAGGTTCTAAGTGTTTTTTGACACCCAAACCCATTCTGAATCTGTCTCCTACCACGTCTCTGTGTTTCTGTCATTTTGGAATCTCTAGAGCTAATCAACCCTTGTGTCTAGAGCCATTGTATGAAACTGAACAATTCGGTCTAGAAGAATAGAAACTGAGGAATTCATCAGAATTAAATCGTTGTAGCTCCCTTGCTCAGCTTCAAGGAGCCTTTGTGGAGTATCATGGAGTCCCCCGTGAGCTATCAGGCATCACAGTAAACTAAGTAAATGGGTTCTAACCATCACCCCAAGAAGTATTAGACTGTATCACTGAATACTAAGTCATCAAGACACATCCAGAAGTGTCTAAGATGGATTCCCATGATGAGTGAGAAGACCTGCATGGTTTTGGAAACCCCTTGACCCAAAAGACACTCCATTGTCCACAATCTTTTTCCTATGAATGCAGAACTACTAAGTAACAGGCATGTTCTTCCGATAAGTCCTCCAGTAAAGAGTCTCCACCTTGCTCTCAAAAACCAATGATAAGCTGGATGCTGTGGTGCATGCCTGTAATCCCAGTGACTCTGGAGGCTGAAGCAAGAGGATTGCAAGTTCAAAGCCAGCCTCAGCAATTTAGTGAGGTCCTAAGCAACTTTGCAAGATTCTGTCTCAAAATAAATAATCAAAAGGGCTGGGGGTGTGCTCACTGGTTAAGCACCTCTGGGTTCAATTCCCAGTAAACCACCCTCCTCCCCCAAATAAAAAGCCAATGACATTCTCTTTGCATCACTTCTGGGCTCTCACCCTGAGGTGAGTTTTTGCTTCTTCCAGTCCCAAGGTCATTCAGAGAAACCTGTTCAGATTACTCATTAGTGTGGTATTTCATGAGGAACTGACAACTCCAGTTCTAGTAGAGGAGAGTACAATATATTTTTAGAAAGCTTTGCCAGACCACCCCAAATTCTCCCCAGTCTAGCATGGTTCTGAAGACTGAAGGTTTTAGCAAGACTATAAAAGCAACACATTTTTTCAGGACCCTTTAAGATTAGAGCTTCAACTACCATGCCTATGCTCTTGGGCTTCCGCTCTGTGCCTTAGTCCACTCCCTTGTTGGTGTTCTCTTATCCTGACCCTCTACTCATGTTATTCCTCCTCCTCTTGATCTCTGAGCATCTTTGATTATTTCCTCTGGAAAGATTCAGAATGCAAGTAACAACACTAACAATACTCAAAGCTTTAAATAACTTAAGTAAACTTGCAAGTAGATAACCTAAATCAGGTGCATCCCCAAATGCTGTATTTGGATGCCTCCTAATTTTTCTTTCAAGAACTAAACAGATCTCACTGTTGAGCTCCTGGCTTTCTCTAAGATCCAGCTGCATGGGAAAGCCTCTGTACTTCTTCCTTTTTTTTTTTTTTTTTTTTTTGGCAAACTATTATTGATAATACAGACTGATTGCAAAAATGGTCTTGATGTTTTCCTCCCTGTATCTGCACTCCTGAAATGTAATATTGTAACTCCTTCCATGAAGAAACAGAATGTTATTTCCCCTCTCCTTGGGTAGACTGGACTTGTGACCCTGGTTGAGCCATAGAATATAGCAGATGAGATAGTATATGAGTCCCAGAAATAGGCTCCGGTGAACTTGTGTGTTTCCTGTGTTTCTTGAAATATACACCCAGACTATCCTGGTGAAGGGTAAGAGAACATAAGGAACAGAGGCAACTCAGTCAATTAGTTCAGCATAAGTTACTCTATACCAAACAGTCCCTGACTGACCCCAGCTGACCATAGACACATTAGCAACTTCAGATGAATGCCACTGAGCAAAATCACCCATGACTCCTCGGCTCATGAGAAATTACACATGATTGTGGTTTAAAACCTTTCAGTTTTAGGGTGGTTTTGCCTCAAGATCTAGCAGATACAGAAATAGGTATCTAAAAGAGGGTTGGTGCTGCAACAAAAACCTGAAATATGTAGCATTGTCTTTGGAACTAGAGGGACTGTGGAAGCTGAAAAAGCAATGGGGGAAATTGCTAGCAAAAGTAGGAAAATGTTTAGGGAATTATTATAGGGGGTAGAAATACATCCACTTATGAAGTGCCCAATTATTAAAAATATGTTCCTGTGGTAATGTGGAAGGTCAAATACTTGTCTATGGACTTGTGGACTCTGGAAAGGTGATTTCAAAGTGTTAGGTGGTTACATCTAGATGATAGAATAGGCTTGTAAAATAAAAATGATAGTTAAAGAAAATATTGGCCAATCTGCAATCAGAATTTACACAGATTATAGAGGGGTGGAACTTGACAGATTAGAAAGTCTGGGGTTTTTCTGTTTGTTTGTTTGTTTGTTTTCTTTTTAATCTCTAGTCTCTCCAGCTAAAAAAAGATTCTCAGCATAAAGTGAGGAGCTACTTTGTGGTTCTGGATAAGGTTGAGTAGCATACCCACCTTGTCTCTTCTACTGCCTGTGGAATCAAATCTAGACAAAATGTGTGAGCTGGCTGTCCAATGACTCCGAATGTAGATAATATTAAGCAGATTGGGAAAGAAGAATAGAATTCAAAGCATCCTCACACTGGTGATTTGGGAGACCATAGCAAAATATTGAGCATTTGTATAATTAGAGTCTCAGAAGGAGCGGGGAGAGGCAGCAAGTGCTAAAAAATGTATTAGAACAAATAATGCCTGACAAGATCCAAAATTTTCCAGAAAGCATAAACTTAGAGTCAAGATGCTAAACAAATTCCAAATGAGAAAACCCCAAAGAACACCATACCAAGACACATTATAATTTATCACCCCAAAACTAAATGAATAGAGTTAAAATCTTGAAACCAGGTAGAGAAAAACAAAGCATTATCTGTAGAGGTAAGAAAGTTCAAATGATAATAGATGTTTCAAGTTCTGAAATAAAATTATTGTTAATCTAGAGTTCTGTATCCAGTGAAGATATCCTTTCCAAATGAACAGAAAATCAAAGCATTCTCTGATGAAGGAAACTTACAGAATCTGTCCCCAGAAGACTTCCCCTAAAACAATGGCTAGAGGAAATTCTCTAAATAGACAGAAAATGATAAAAGAAGGAATCTTGGAACATCAGGAAAACAGAAAGAACACTGGCAAGGGCAAGATCAAAATGGTATTTTTCAAGCACATTCACATGTTATATAGTGAGGAGATAAAAAGAAAATAGGCACAAAATTAAAAAAAAAAAAACCTCAGAAAGAACAAGCAAAAGTCAAAATGGAATAGCATATTTAAACTTATAATATCAATAATCACATTTTTTAAATTATTCAAAATAACACTTAAAAGCTGAAGATTGACATAGCATATTTTTTAAATGGCCCAATTATATATGCTGTGAATAAGAAACTTACTACAAACATTGTGATAAATTCAGATTAAAAGTAGAAACATGGAGAAAAGGCATAAAAACTCAAAAGCTTATAAATTTATGTTGATGTGCACACATGTATAATAAAGTAATTTTTGATAATGACAGTATAAAGTAGGAGGGGAATAGAACTTTAGAGGAAATGAATTTTTGTAAGTTAGTTGAGTTCAATTGATATTAATCCAAACTAGATTGTTATTAATTTACAATTCATATGATAATGGTAATTCCCAAGGAAACCAAGAAAGTAATGAAAATTTATAGTAAAACAAATGACAAAGACAGTAAGATTGTACACAATAATACACACACACACATGCCACTAATGGCAGAATCAGGGAACAAAAAAGACAAAACATAAAAAACAAAGCAAAATGGCAGACTTAAATCTGAATGTTCCAGTAGTTGCATTAGATGTGAATGGATTAAGCTCTCCAATTAAAAGGCAGAGGTTGGTGGAATGAATTTAAAAGGAAAAAGAGAATGACTAAACTATACACTGTATGCAACATAAGCACTTCCTCGTATTGATGAAGAGCATCTACAATGAATCATGAACATCTAACATCTTAGAATTAACATCATGCCTAATACTGAGAAACTGAATGTTTCACCTAGGAGGTTTGGAACCAGGCCAGAGTGTTGGCTCTTGTCATTGCTATTAAACATAGAATTGGAAGATTTAAATCAAACAATCGGCAAGGCAAGAAAGCAATAGACATACAGTTTAGAAACAAAGAAGTAAAATTGTGCCTATTTGTAGATGACATGATTGTCTACACATAAACTAATAGAAAAGATTCCGAGGAATGAATATCAGCCAAACTCTAGTCTTAGGCATTAAGCACTTTGTAGTTAAGTACTCCAGATCATCAGGGCTATGAGGTCATCAGATTTTATTTCTCTTAAAATCTGATTATCAAAACTGTTTTTGTCATTTGTAATATTATACTCAGTTAATATAATAGCTAAAGTAAATGAGTCAGTATTATTTCAGATTCTAAACTTTTTTTATTCAGAAAACAATCTCTACAAAAAATTACCTTAGGAGTTATAAGTGACTTCAGCAAAGTTCATAGGAAATAGAATCAACATGCAAAAAATTGATTGTATTTTGGATATATGGAAATAAGTAAAACATATAGACACATCATTTCTAATTGATAAATTGGAATTCTTATGTGTAAATTTAGCAAATATGTATGCCAAGATATAAATGATAATGAAAGAAATCAGAGACTCTAAATTAACACAAAAATATTCCATGTTCACTGATTGGAAGACTCAATATAGTGAGGATGCCAGTACTTTCTGAATTGATATACTGATTGACATACTGAATTGATAACACAATTTCTAGGTTAGCAAAATCTCAGCAAGATGTTTTTCTAGATTCAGGTAAGATTATTCCAAAAGATATGAGAAGACAACAGAGTTTAAAAATAAAATAGCTTTAAAGGAGAAGAATAAAGTTGGAGAAATTGTTCCTCCTACTTCAAGACTTATTATGTAGCTACAACTATCAAGGCTGTGGTGTGGCAGAGGAGGGCTACACAGAGAGATCAGCAAACAGAATAGAAAATCCTGAAGAGCCACTCTCAAGTTCAGGGAGCTGATTTTTATACAGTTACAAAATCAATTGAATTGATACATTGAATGAGTATATAATAGATATAATGAGTCTATTATATCTATCACATATATTATATATATTCCATAGCAACATATATATCTTGATCTAAACCTCACAACTTATTCAAAGAGTAGCTCAAAACATATCATGGGTTTAAATATAAAGTCATAAAAGTCTAATAAGAATATATATAATATATATGTGTATATATATAATATAATATATATAATATAATATATATAATATAATATATATAATATAATATATAATATAATATATATAATATAATATATATAATATTATATATAATATATATAATAATATATATAATATGATATATATAATATAATATATATATAATATATATATATAATGAAGTCTTCCAAAGCAAGGGTTTGGTAAACAGTACTTAGATATGACACCTGTAGTATGATCCATCAAAGAAAAAAATCAATAAATTGGACTTTATAAAAATGAAAAATTTTTACCACATGAAAAATACTATTACATGAATGAGGAAAAAGCTACAGACATACAGAAATACATTTGCAAACAACATATGTGACAAAGGATTCATACATAGCATGTCTACAAAAGTCACATCTCAACAGAAAAACAAGCAATCTAATAAGAAAGTGGTCAAAGACAGATATTTCACTGAAGATGATACACAGATGGCAGATAAGTCAATGCAAACATGTTGAATGTCCCTGCACAATTATTACACTGAAAAACAAAAAGTATCATCAAAAATAACCGAATGAATCAAACACCATTAGCCTATGTAAATGTATGAGTACACAAATGGTACGCCTTTACTTCATGTACAACCAGAGAAACAACATGTATCCCATTTGTTTACAATAAAAATTTTTAAAAAAGATAGTTTTTGAACTCAAAAAAAAAAGTATCATCAATATCAAGTTGTTAGTGAGGGTAAATAGCAATTTGAACTCTCATATGTTGCTCATGGGAATGTAAAATGGTATGAGCATTGTGGTAAACAGTATTCAGTTTTTTATAAATGTAAACACACACATATGCTTTACCCAAGCTATCTCACTCATAGTTTTCTATGATAGAATTTTTTAAACCATTACTTCCACACTAAAACCTGTGAACAAATGTTTAAGAGAGTTTTAATTCATAATTACCCCAAACTGGAAGAAGCCCATGCACCTTCCATAGGTGAATGGCACTTGACACTATGGTATATCCATACATGGGAATCCTGCTCATCAGTGCAAAATGAAAAGTATTGACTATACAAGCAAAAACCCCAGGCATTGAGCTGAGTAAGTCTAATGTTGAAAATTTAGTGTACTTTTCTGTTCTATTCATGACTTTGTTGGAGACAAAATAGTGATGGAAAACAGATTTGTGGATACCAAAAATTGGAGCTTGGGGATAATGTGTCTTTCAAGAAATAGCATAAACTAGTTTTTACAGGATGATTAAATGGTGTTTATTTCTGTCATTTGGGTGTGTCCCCTGAATTCTTATGTTGAAAACTTAACCCTCAATGCAGCAATGTTGGAAAGTTGGGTCTATTTGGAAGTCATTGAGTCATGGTAGTTGCATAAATCAATATATGTATTATAATTCATAGAACTATACATGAAATAGAGGTATGTTTTTTATATATGTTTTTAATATAAATAAAATAAAATGACTCTGACTACAAGGAACAAATCATACCTGTGACTTTAGGATTTTTTATTAACATTACACTGACCTTTCTAGCTGCACTAAAGGGAAGTTGAAGAACAGAGAAGCCTTACTCCAAAATAGCAGTAGCACCAAAGAGAGGGGTGTAGATGTGGATTTTGAAGGATGAAGTAAATGATAATTAGATGCATGGAAAGCCCACAACATTTTAAAGGGAGTTGAATTGGCAAAATGATGCCAGTGTGTAATTACAGGACTGACATCTTTCAAATTATAAAGACACTTCTGAAACCCTAACTCCTTCAGGTCAAGAATCAGACTGAGGAAACAACTGATTGTCAATACAGAGCCCACTTCTTTAGATAGGGTCAGAGAAGATGATAGCAAATAAATGATACATCAAACATTGGAGGCAAGATCTATGAAAAACATTGGATGGTAAGTCACTCTCAGGGAGTAGAGTCATGGTCTAATCAGGCAAAACTCCCCACTGTTTAAGCAGCATGATTTCAGATTACTGTAGACCACTGACTACTATTCCCACTGTTGAATGGTCATGTTTACTGGAGTTTTACTATCTAGTAAAACCTTGGAGGTAGGGTATGTGGGGCCTGATGACTCGGCCTTTCAGTTCACATTTCTCAAGATCAAGAGGAGCTGGAGATGGACTTGAGACAATCACAAAATCTTTGTTTGGAACGTGATGTTGTCTTGGGATGAGATTTTGTGAGAGCAGGGGTGATATGAGGGCATCATGTATTTTATATGTGGAGGGATATTTTATATGTGGAGGGTATTTTATATGTGCAGAGGACTGACTGTGGTAGGTTGATTCAAAATTGTTTCCAAATTTCCCCCTCCCTATATCCATGACCCTCACAAAGTGAGTTTGAATCTTCTCCCATGCCGAAACAGGTTATTGCTCCTTTCCTCTGGGATACCCTTGTTATTCTCTTTGGCCAAGAGAATGCTGAAGAAGTGATGCTGAATATAACCCAGCTGACCAGAGTATCATGAGTTTTCCCTGTTGAGTACAGCTGGTCTTGACCCAGATCAGAAGAATATCCTTCTGACTTATAGACTGAAGAGAAATCATAAATTTTAGGATATTATTCAGCCATTAGTAAGCTGTAATGGGATGATGCATTATAAAGCAATAGTTGATACTAAAAACTCTTGCCCATGATGTTAATCAGTGCAATGATGTAGAAGCCCATCATTCTCCCCAGGCATTGCTGTGATACTGTCTGAGACCCTGCATCTCTATTTCTTCCATTTCCTTGTGTCTCCAGAAGTTCAAGATCAAGATTTATGCTCAAATGTCATAGCTCTCTTCAGTCAGGGTGTTCTAGGAAATTTCTTTTTACTTCCTCTGAACTTACTGATGGCTTGTTGTTGTTGCTGTTTTGTTGTTGTCACTGTTGGCTTTGTTAGGATAGGGATGTTGTTGCTTTTCCAGAAGTTTATCCAGGATCTAAAATTTTTCATAATCAGGAGTGAGAATCATTCAGGGAACCCCTGCCCTAGGTTCATAGTTAGTTATTAGTGGCATTAATGATGCAGAACTACCGATGAGAATCAAGCAGATGTCATTCCATCCTCAAGGCACATCGAAAATTTGGTAATAAAACATAAAAGCAATTCCTTATTCTTTTGGGAAATGCGAGGCTATAGATCTAGCAAACACAAACGCACATGCTATATAACTCCTGTGTGTCAAGCAGGGTTTGAGGACCAAGCTTTCAGGATCTTTACAATAAGGGGAAATGGTGAGGAAACTAACATCTCCAGGTGGACATGCACATCACTGCTCCTCTGTCTTTCCCCATCCCTTCCACAGACACCCCACGATGGAAAACAAAACTCTAACTCACTCTAGCCAACCAGTGTTAGGCACATACTCTAAGATAGACACAGAGCAGCCAGACCCTCTGAAGGTATTATGATCAGTAAGTAAGTCTTTGCTCTACTATTATGTGACAATAGATAATGCAGAAAAGGGTCATTCCAAGCTCATCTAGACTAACCATTCAGCTATTGATGCCTAATGTGGGATCCAGAGCAGGGAAGCAATCCGCCAAAATTAAATATCAGCTAAAGGCTGAGTCAGTTCTGCAACCAAGGCTTCCAGACCAAATTCCTTTTCTATAGCATGAAAATCCATCTGAATGACAGTAAGGTTCTCAAAGGATGATGATAATGACAATGGACAACAATAAGGATGGGGACGACAAATATTTATTTGAATCTTAATGTCACAGAGCATCCACATGTCTGCTTGTTGCTGCTTGGCAGCTCTTAATTGTTCCAGAACTAGCATATTCTGCAACTCTCTATGGGCGAAAAGGTTGATTATTCATTTTTCCTGAGGAGGCAATAGGATTAGTTAGGTTGTAACTCCTTAGTCCCCAGATGTCCTGGGTATTGTGCTGAATTCTATATGGAGCAACACTGGGTCCTCAGAAGGTAGGTTTCTAAGATCTATAACCCATTTTATGTTTATGAAAGAGAGGCAGGGGTAGGCCACCCTGAGATCTCCACCTTATCCATTCAACTGCTTCTGAAACATCTGTACTTTCTATTTTGGAGCTCGGTTCTCAGTCTGAAGAATTGATTTGTGTAATTAGGCAAGTGATTTTGAAGGAAGATTTTGCATGAATTTGCAATATAATTTTCTTTTTCTGTAACTGTTAATTGAAAACATTTATCAGGTTTTTTAAGCTGAAACAAAGTTAACTTTGAAAAAAAAAGGTGTGAACTGCTCATTTTTTATGCAATCCCAACATTGTCTTTGATGCATTCATTAATTCCTTATTTACAATCAGGGCTGCTGGCTCACTCAGTTTGGATAAGAAATGGTCTGCCTTAACCCTTAGTGGGATGGAATTTTCAGGCCCAACAACTTGGTAATTGTGATATTTTCTTTTTATTCACCACATATCATCAGCCTAGGGAAGTCTGGGACAAAAAATACCATGAAAATTTTATATAGGAATTTTAGTTTACAAATGCAAGTGTTTTATATATACAAATTTAGGTGTTTTTTTTTTTTTTTGGAAAATTGAATCCAACAATACATTTACCATTTTTTATTGTTTTTCTAATTGGTGCTTTATAGACAGACATTAAGGTGAAATTCACTGTGGCATATGCATATCGAATGCAGCATAACTTAGTGAACTTCATTCCACCATTCCTCCCTTTTCCAGTCCCTCCTCCCTTCCCCTCAATCCCATCCCATTCCTGTACTCCACTGATCCCCCTTCTATATTTGTGGGATCCTCCACTTTTTTTCCTTCATTTCATTCTAGCTTCCACATATGAGAGAAAACATTTGACCTTTGACTTTCTGAGTTTGGCCTATTTCATTTGGCATGATGTTCTTCATTTCCATTCATTTACCAGCAAATGCCATAATTTCATTCTTCTTTATGGCTGAGTAAAACTCCATTGTGTGTGTGTGTGTGTGTGTGTGTGTGTGTGTGTGTGTGTGTATGTATATATATATATATATATATATATATATATATATATCACATTTTCTTTATCCATTCATCTTGAGTGGTTCCATATCTTGGCTATTCTGAATTGCACTGTTAAAAACAACTTCATTTTTAAATAACTCAATTAACATTAATTCTGAGCAATGATTTAACCAGGATTATAGAAATTTAAGTTCAGTGAAGATGGAGGCTTGGCTAATCCTTCTCTACAGGTTCCTTCTAAGGTTTACAGAATGCCCAAGTTCCTAGGAGTGAGGCAAGCAATCTCACCCTCAATGTCATTAGTCTACACTGACATTCATCATTGTGTCTATCTTCATGTCTCGTCCGGGTGTCTAGTCTATTCTACCAGTGAAGTGGGTCGCACCCTAAGACCTGTCTCTACCAGCCTCCACACTGTCAGGCACATGGGATGGCTTGTTTCTCCACATTTTGCTGCTGGCTGAAGTTCCCTCCAGGTCACTCAAGACTTTGTCTGCCTTCCCTGAGCTTCTTGCCTTTCCTGTTCTTATCTCAGAAAATTGCAAGGCACTACTGCTTCAGGTTTCTACAAACGCTTTTGGGTTGTTTTTCTATTTGAGGAGGTTCAACGTAGGGTACTGGTCACAGGGACACTGGTCCCTCCTTCCTTGCTTTCACTTCAGCCTGACATGCTTCCCTAGTCTTGAGAGGAGACTCAGTCATGAGAATTTCTTTTAAAACATTACCTAGAATCCAGAGGTTCCTGCAAGGGCCAAGGCTGCTGAGGTTCTGAATCAAGAGATGCCTTTCGTTTCTCTCCTTTCTGGGGCCTCCTTCTTTTCCTGAGGTTCTAAGAGAAAAACATCCTCATTAACTGAATAAGCAGGCAAAGGTAAAGAGTGGTGGAGAAGAGAAGTCATATTCCAACACTTTAGTAACAACCCCAGTAATAACCAGGCCAAAGGAGAAGCCTCCTCTCCAGTCAGTCAACTGCACATCATGAGAAATGCACACCCCAGGCCCTCCTGGGACTCTCTGCTCTCAGGCCCCTTCCACTCAGACATTCTATGTCTAGTTGTATGATCTTGGCGATGGTTACCTTGCTTAGGGTAACAATGCTACCAACTATGAGAAATATGCTCAGAAGAACATGAGGAAGTGGAAATGGTTAATTCTTCCTGCAATGTGCTCACAGAGTGCCTGGGTGAGCGTTCCTGAAATGTGATCGACTGCCAGTGAGAAGAAGGGCAAAGAGAGAACCAAGTTGGAAACTTGAATTTGTTTTCAATGACGTCATAGTTTTCCATTACCTGGATTTGTGGTAGTTTTATCCTGTTGTTGGACATGTATTTTGTTTTCAAATTTTTACTATTCGAAACAATACAGGTTTAGGGAAAAGGAAATATGTAGACCAAGGACTTGGATCTACATAAAGAAAGGAAGAGTGTTAGAGAAGGAATAACTGAAGGTAAAGTAAAATAATTTATTTTTAAATTTTCAGTTGATCAAATAGATAACTAGATGTTCAAAATAATCATAGTAGCAATGCATTGGTGATTAAAGATAAGGAAAGCAAAAGACAGTATGTTATTAAGGGACAGGAAGATGAACTGGAAATACTGTTAGATAACACTTGTAATATCAATGAAGTTGTATGGGTTATCTGAAAGTGGACTTAGATTAGGTGACAATGTATATTGCAAATTCTTATGTGAGAGTGTACATTGAAAATTCTGCAACCATTAAAACATTTCAAACAAGTATTACGATTAATACACTAAGAGAAGTAAATGGAATAATAATGTAATACAATATAAATTAATATAAAATAAGTGTAATAATAATAATATAATGGAATAATTTAAATCAGAGAAAGCAGAAAGAGTAAGGGGGAAAACAGGACAAAAGCAACAAATAAAAATTATTTAGAATATGCTAACCAGCACTTCAATGTTCTAAATAAACCCAGTAAAATTTGGAAGATGTCAGAGTGGATTAAAAAAAACAAAACCCAACTAACACATTGCCTACAAGAAGTTCATGTTCAGTTTAAAAGCACACCAAAGTAGAGAGATGGATGGTAACTGTAATCAAAATCCAACACCACATTTCAAAGCAAGGAAAATCATCAGGAATAAAGAAGGGTGTTACAGAATGATAAAGAAATACATTCTCTAATAAAACATAATGATTCTTTAATGTATGTGCCTAGCAACTGGAGGTCAAAGTATATGAAGCAAAAATTGATAGAGAAATACACTATTACTGCTGGAGACTTCCAGCACTCCTCCATCAGTAGTAACTGACAGATCCATCCGGTAGGAAATCAACACCAATATGGTCAAACTGGACAGACCATCAATCAATTGGCTGTAATTTATATTTATAGAATACTTCATCCAATAGCAGCAGATTATACATTCTCCTCAAGTTCCTGTGGAACATTTTCCAGGATATATCACATTCTAGGTCATAAAGTACACCTTAACAAATTTATTTTCTTACTTGAACAAATTTAAAAGAACAGAAATCATGTAATGCATGCTCTAAGACTGTAATGAAGTAAAACTAGAAACCAGTAACAGAAAGAAGCTGAATGCCCTCTCCAAATTTGTGAAAATTAGGTAGCATATTTCTAAACAGGACATGTAGTCAAAGAAATATCAAGGGAAACTTCAATATTTTGAGCAAAATGAAAATGAAAATATAACATTGACATTTGTGAGATGCAGCAGAAGCAGTACTCAGAGGGCAGTGTGTAGCACTGAATGTATGTATTAGATTTAAAAAATTACAATCAAATTATCTGAACTTCCACCTTAGGAAACTAGAAAAAGAACAACAGAAACTCAGATCTAAAGTCCGCAAAAGAAATAAGTAATAAAAATTAGATAAAAAACAAATGGAATCCAAGCAAGAAATTGATAGGGAAAAAAAAAAAATCAACAGAAACAAAAGTTGTCTTTGGAAAATATCATTAAAAGGGATGAAACTCCAGTCAGGTCAATCGAGGTAAAAATATTAGAAATGAAAGAGAAGTAGTCACTACTGATCCCATAGAAAATTCCAATGAGGATGGCAATCATCAGCAGTACACATTAATAAATGCCAGTGAGGATGTGGGGAAAAGGAACAGTCATACAACGTTGGTAGAACCATAAATTACTGCAACCACTTTGGAAAGCAGTATAGAGATTCCTCAAGACTGGCAATGGAACCACCATAAGACCCAGCTATCCCACTCTTTCATATTTATCCTAAAGAACTAAAATCAGAATGCTATAGTGATAAAGGAACATCAGTGTTTATGGTGCACAAATCATAGTAGCTAAATTATGGAACCAGCCCAGGTGCCCCTCAACAAACCAATGGATAAAGAAAATGTGAATATATATATATTCATATATATGCATTTATGTGTATATATACACTCTAATGTATTATATAATTAGTTTTACTCAGCAATAAAGAAAAATAAAATCATGGCATTTGCTGGTAAAAAGAAGTAAATGGAGAACACCACGCTATATGAAATAATCTAGACTCAGAAAGTGAAGGGTTGGATTTTTTCTCTCATATGCAGAAGCCAGACTCAAATAAGGTAAAAAGGAAGCAGGAGATAGGGTCTCATGAAAATTAAAGGGAGGTCAGTAGAGTAGAGGAAGGGGATTGAGGGTAAGGTTGTAGGGACTGGGAAAGAGAGGAATGGTGGAATGAAACTGACCAAATTATGCTCTGTACATACCACAGTGAATTTCATCTTTATATATGTGTACAAAACACTAACTTTGAAAACTATAAACAAATAGAAGGACAATCAGCAGAGTAGACCAAGGGGAACAGTGTGAGAGAAAAAGGGAAAAAGGAAGTACTGGGACTAAAGTGGAACAAGTTATATCCCATGCTTGTAGGATTATAGCAAAATGAACTCCGACATTATGTACAACTATAACACACTAATAAAAACATTAAAAATATGTACATGCATGAATATGGCATGATTCCTACTATCATATATAATTATAATGTACCATGTAAATACATAAATCAAAGAAAAATATGACAGAAAGTTATGAAAAACTCTATACCCACAAATTTCATAACCTAGGTGAAATGGTCCAATTCCTTGGAAGAAACATCTGTAACCTCACCAAAGGAGAAATAGATAATTTTATCAGGTCTATAGTCATTAAACTAATTGAATCAATAATTAATATGCTAACATCAATAATTAATAATAACCTTTCCATAAAGAAAACATCAAGCTCATGTTGTTTTAATGGTAAATTCTATCAAACATTCAAAAATAATACCAATTTCCTAAATAACATTAGAAAAACTATTGTTGCAGCTGAATACTTCTCCACATATGATTTTCACAGGATAAATTCCTGGAAAGGAGTGCATACCTTGTTAACATTTCACTAGGTATTACCAGATTGCTCTAGTAAGTTTGATATCAATTAATAAACTGTTTATTTCTTTATAGACTTGCTGAAAATTGATATTTTTATTTTTGCCATTTTGTGAGTAAAAAAATATGAATTTTTAATGATCAAATTGCATTTCTCTGAGCAAAATAAGTATGAAATAATTTTAGTAATTTCAGTATGTGTTTTGGTCACATGCATTTTTAAAATTCTATATAGCCTTCTCTGTCTATTACCAGTACTCTAATAATCATAATAGTGCATATATGATGCTTAAGTTTGACAACTACAGTTCCAAGTACTTTACATGTTCTAATTAATTTAATTTTCAGAATATGCCAGTAAATTAGGTAATGTTATTATTTCCATTTTACAGATAAGGAAATTGGGGCATAATAAGATTAAATCGCCTAAGGTCATACAGAGTTGGAAGTAATACTGACATACTGGCAGAATTCATACTCTTAAATGTTATGAGTGTAATATTCATGAAGAAGCATTTGTTTTTAGAAGGCACACACATACACAGCTGTACACAAGATTTTCCAAGCAAGAAATTAAAGGCAGATACCATAAAGGAGTTAATTTATAGATTCAACACAATAAAATAATTTCGACTTTATTAGGGTCAAAATTTACTGTAATTAAAATAGACTTAGCAAACTGGGAAAATATACACTGTAAGAATTAATACTTTTCTCATTCTCCATTTCATCCATTCATCTACCAGTGGTATGTATACCACCTTTGCTTCTAGTATGAAATAAATTTCATAACTTACATTTAAATTCTATCCACCTGGAACTTGCTTTGTTCCACGATATGAATTACTTAGTACACTTCATCATGCTTCTAAATTTTCTCTTCTGATACTTTAGTTTGTCACAGAAAGCCAAACCATACTGATTTTATTTTTGCAGCTTTGTACTGTGTTTTGGCAAGACTTGTTAAATTACTATATGTACATTTTTTTCCTTGGATAATTTACCTACTGATTTTTCCATTTACCGTCATATACCACATAAAGGTATTTTTGTCAATTATGAGCTGTTAATATGACAATGGTTCCAACAAGAATATGATGGAACTTAAAAATTCTTATCAGCTAACAATTCCAATGCCATTGTAATGCCACAGAGCAACACATTAGGTATGTGTTTGGGTGATGCCAGTGTAAGCGAACCTACTAAGCTGCCAGTCATAAAAATACAGCACGTGTGATTATGTGCAGTACTTAATACTCGTTAATGGTAATAAATGACTATAGTTTATGCTTACCCATTTGTTTTACTACTTATCATTATTTCAGAATGCATTCCAAATTTATTTATTTTTAATTTCACTGTAAAATGAGTATGTCACGTCATGCCAGCGCACTCTCATTCATCTTGAGCTTGTCACAAGTATTGATTACCTTAAGAACCTGTTGAGTGACCTGTATATCTAGGTTTGGTAGGTTTGATCTATGAGGTTTACACAATGATGAGATTGCCTATTGACATATTTCTGGGGAAGGGTCCCCAATCTTAAGCCACGCATCACTATTTTATATACATACACAAGTGCATATGCACACAATATATTTTACTTTTTTATTTTTCTAATTTATTTAAATTCTGGCCTTATCTCCTTGGCTCTGTATTTTCTTTCTTTTTTTTTTTTTTTTCTGAGCTACAGACTTTATTCAGATTTTCACTAACACCTTTTTTTCTCTTCCAAGATCTAGTCTGATTTTACATTTCATTGAATTGTGATGTCTTCACAATCTCCTCCAAACCATAACATTTCCTCAGTCTTTCCATGTCTTTCATGACTTTGGCATTTTGAACATGATTGGTCAGGTAGTTTGTAAATTATTCCTCAGTTTGGGTTAATCTGATATTTTCAGATAATTAGTTTATAGTTAGACATGTTTGGCAGTAATGTCACAGAGTTGATGTGGCCTAATGAATACCTCATATCTTGAAGTACATGTTGACATGTTTGGTGCAGTTAACCTTCATCGTTTGTATAAGGTGATAGCTTCTAGGGTTTCTCCAGTGCAAAGTTACTGTTTTCTCTATTTAATTAGTAAGTATTGTGGAGGAGATATCTTGACTGTGTGCTAATACCCTATTTCTCCTTCAGTGTTCACATTTATTGGGGTCTTGCTTGCCACAATTACTGCTGTGGTTTTCCAATGGTGATGTTTTTATTCTTCCATACTAGCTACGATTGCTACTTTGTTGACTGTTTTTATTTTGAAAAAGTACTGATTTTTTTTTTCTTGTGGTACTTGAATTTAAACCCAAGGCCTCACTGGGACCTCACATATGCTAGGTGGCCGCTATATCACTAAGCTGTATTTCCCAGACCTTTTGGATTTTTATTTTGAGAAAGGACCTTGCTAAATTGCCCAGACCAGCTTTCAATATTTGATCCTCCTGCCTTAGCTTCTTGACTAGCTGGTATAACAGCTGTGGGCCACTGTGCTTGGCAAAGAGGGTCAAATTTCATCAAATACTTTCTGCATCAATTTCAACAATCTTGTGACTATTTTCTTTCATTCTGTTAATGTGGTATGTTACCTTGATTTTCATGTGCTGAACCATCCTTATACTTTAGAAATAACTTCCACTTGGTCAGAATATTTGATTATTTTAATATGCTGTTAGTATTTTGTTGAGGATTCTTATATCAACATTTGTAAATCGTATTGTTCTGTAGTTCTCTTTTCTTGTGGTACCTATATCTGTTTTTAGTATCAGGGTAATGCTGGACACATAGAATGAGTTATGAAGTATCCTTCCTCTTCAGTTTTGGGGAATAGTTAAAGGAAGATCAATGTGTTTTTCTTCTATATATTCTTGGTAGAATTCACCAATGAAGCCATCTGATCTTGAGACTTTTTTTTGTGTGTGCAGATTTTAACAAATGATTCAGTCTCCTGAATAGTATAGGACTCATGAGATTTTGTTTCCTTATATTAGAAAAATCTGCTTTAACTTCACCAAATAATCATTCCTTAGATTATCTAGTTAGGACCATCTTAACTTCATCATATACAAAATCTACTTCTATATGACTCCAGCCTCAACCTTATTATCAATGGCACAATGACATTTTTAAATATGTATACACATTAATACAGATTTATAACTTTTTTTTAAACATTGTTTTTTAATCAATGGGAAGATACAAAGTGGAAATACAACCCAGAATTACAACATACTGGTTTTTGCATTTACCTATCTTTACTGGAAATCTTTTTATCTTGAAGTGGCTTTGAGTTACTTCCTAGTGTCCTTTAAAGTCAACTCCAAGGACCCTCTTTTACATTTCTTCTATAGAAGGTCTAATAGAAATGAATTCCTTCTTTTTTCCATTTTTTTTTATTAAAAATCATAAATTTACATAGGGCAATGTTGTTTGATTCATTCTGTTATTTTTTCCCTTCCCCCCACCCCTCCCACCCCTCTTTTCCCTCTATACAGTCCTTCCTTCCTCCATTCTTACCACCCTCCTTATCCCTAACCCTAAACCTAACCCTAACCCTAATGCTAACCCCTCCTACCCCCCATTATATGTCCTCATCCGCTTATCAGCGAGATCATTCGTCCTTTAGTTTTTTGAGATTGGCTTATCTCACTGAGCATGATATTCTCCAATTTCATCCATTTGCCTGCAAATGCCATAATTTTATCATTCTTCTTGGCAGAGTAATATTCCATTGTATATATATGCCACAGTTTCTTTATCCATTCATCAACTGAAGGGCATCTAGGTTGGTTTCACAATCTGGCTATGGTGAATTGAGCAGCAATGAACATTGATGTGACTGTATCTCTGTAGTATGCTGATTTTAAGTCCTTTGGGTATAGGCCAAGGAGTGGGATAGCTGGGTCAAATGGTGGTTCCATTCCAAGCTTTCTGAGGAATCTCCATACTGCTTTCCAGAGTGGCTGCACTAATTTGCAACCCCACCAGCAATGTATGAGTGTACCTTTTTCCCCACATCCTCGCCAACACCTGTTGTTGCTTGTATTCTTGATAATCGCCATTCTAATTGGGGTGAGATGAAATCTTAGGGTAATTTTGATTTGCATTTCTCTTCTTACTAGAGATGTTGAACATTTTTTCATATATCTGTTGATTGCTTGTACATCTTCTGTGAAGTGTCTGTTCATTTCCTTAGCCCATTTGTTGATTGGATTATTTGTATTCTTCGTGTAGAGTTTTTTTAAGTTCTTTATAGATTCTGGAAATTAGCGCTTTATCTGAGTGGCAAAGATATTCTCCCACTCCATAGGCTCTCTCTTCACATTACTGATAGTTTCCTTTGCTGAGAGAAAGCTTTTTAGTTTGAATCTATCCCAGTTGTTGATTCTTGCTTTTATTTCTTGTGCTATGGGAGTCCTGTTAAGGAAGTCTGATCCTAAGCCAACAAGTGGAAGGTTTGGACCTACTTTTTCTTCTATAAGATGCAGGGTCTTTGGTCTGATTCCGAGGTCCTTGATCCATTTTGAGTTGAGTTTTGTGTATGGTGAGAGATAGGGGTTTAATTTCATTCTGTTGCATATGGTTTTCCAGTTTTCCTAGCACCATTTGTTGAAGAGGCTATCTTTTCTCCATTGCATATTTTTGGCACCTTTGTCTAGTATGAGAAAATTGTATTTACTTGGGTTTGTGTCCGTGTCCTCTATTCTGTACCATTGATCTACCTGTCTATTTTGGTACCAATACCATGCCGTTTTTGTTACTATTGCTTTGTAGTAGAGTTGAAGATCTGGTATTGCAATACCCCCTGTTTCACTCTTCCTGCTAAGGATTGCTTTAGCTATTCTGGGTTTCTTATTCTTCCAGATGAATTTCATAATTGCTTGCTCTATTTCTGTAAGGTACACAATTGGGATTTTAATTGGAATTGCATTGAATTTGTATAGCACTTTAGGTAGTATGGCCATTTTGACAATATTAATTCTTCCTATCCAAGAACATGGAAGATCTTTCCATCTTCTAAGCTGTTCTTTAATTTCTTTCTTTAGTGTTGTATAGTTCTCATTGTAGAGGTCTTTCACCTCTTTTGTGAGATTGATTCCCAAGTATTTTATTTTTTTCGAGGCTATTTTGGATGGGGTAGTTTTCCTAATTTCTCTTTCTGAAGATTCATCACTTATGTATAAAAATGCGTTGGATTTACGGGCATTGATCTTGTAACCTGCTACTTTACTGAATTCACTTATGAGTTCTAAGAGTTTTCTGGTGGAATTTCCAGGTTCCTCTAAATATATAATCATGTCATCAGCGAACAGGGATAGTTTGAGTTCTTCTTTTCCAATTCGTATCCCTTTAATTTCTTTGGTTTGTCTAATTGCTCTGGCCAGAGTCTCAAGAACGATGTTGAATAGAAGTGGTGAAAGAGGGCATCCCTGCTTTGTTCCAGTTTTTAGGGGGAATGCTTTCAGTTTTTCACCATTTAGAATGATATTAGCCATGGGCTTAGCATAAATGGCCTTTACAATGTTAAGGAATGTTCCCACTATCCCTATTTTTTCTAGTGTTTTGAGCATGAAGGGGTACTGTATTTTATCAAATGCTTTTTCTGCATCTATTGAAATAATCATGTGATTCTTGACTTTAAGTCTATTAATATGGTGAATTACGTTTATTGATTTCCTGATGTTGAACCAACCTTGCATCCCTGGGATAAAACCCATTTGATCGTGGTGCACTATGTTTTTAATATATTTTTGTATGTGACTTGCTAAAATTTTGTTGAGAATTTTTGCATCGATGTTCATTAAGGATATTGGTCTGAAATTTTCTTTCCTCGATGTGTCTCTGTCTGGTTTAGGTATCAGGGTGATATTGGCTTCATAGAATGAGTTTGGGAGGGTTCCCTCCTCTTCTATTTCATGGAATACTTTGAGGAGTATTGGAATGAGCTCTTCTTTAAAGGGTTTGTAGAACTTGGCTGAGAACCCATCTGGTCCCGGACTTTTCTTTGTTGGTAGGCTTTTGATGACCTCTTCTATTTCATTGCTTGAAATTGATTTATTTAAGTTGTGTATGTCCTCCTCGTTCAGTTTAGGTAATTCATATGTCTCTAGAAACTTGCTGATGTCTTCAAGGTTTTCTGTTTTGTTGGAGTATAGGTTTTCAAAATAGCTTCTAATTATGTTTTGTATTTCACTCGTGTCTGTTGTGATATTTCCTTGTTCATTCCGAATTTTAGTAATTTGAGTTTTCTCCCTCTTTCTCTTTGTTAGTGTGGCTAAGGGTTTATGAATTTTGTTTATTTTTTCAAAGAACCAACTATTTATTTTGTTAATTTTTCCGATTGTTTCTTTTGTTTCAATTTCATTGATTTAGGCTCTGATTTTAACTATTTCCTGTCTTCTACTTTTGGTGTTGGTCTGCTCTTCTTTTTCTAGGGCTTTGAGCTGTAGTGTTAAGTCGTTTATTTGTTGATTTCTACTTTTGTTGAATGCACCCCATGAAATAAATCTTCCTATAAGTACTGCTTTCATAGTGTCCCAGATATTTTGATATGGTGTGTCTTTGTTCTTGTTTACTTCTAAGAATTTTTTAATTTCCCTCCTGATGTCTTCTGTTATCCATTCATCGTATAATAGTGTATTATTTAATCTCCAAATATTGGAGAAGTTTTTGTTTTTTATTGTGTCATTTATTTCTAATTTCAATCCATTATGATCTGATAGAGTACAAGGTAGTATCTCTATCTTCTTGTATTTGCTAACAGTAGCTTTGTGGCATAAAACATGGTCTATTTTAGAGAAGGATCCATGTGCTGCTGAGAAGAAAGTGTATTTGTTCTTTGTTGGATGGTATATTGTATATAAGTTGGTTAAGTCTAAATTGTTGATAGTGTTATTGAGATCTATGGTTTCTTTATTCAATTTTTGTTTGGACGATCTATCCAGTGGTGAGAGAGGTGTGTTAAAATCACCTAGTATTATTGTGTTGTGGTCTATTTGATTTCTGGAATTGAGAAGGATTTGTTTGACGTACATGGATGAGCCAATGTTCGGGGCATAGATATTTATGATTGTTATGTCTTGCTGATTTATGCTTCCCTTAAGCAGTATGTCATGTTCTTCTTTATCCCTTGTGACTAGTTTTGGCTTGAAGTCCATATTATCTGAAATGAGGATGGATACTCCAACTTTTTTGCTGTGTCCGTGTGCATGGTATGTTTTTTCCCATCCTTTCACCTTTAGTCTATGGGTATCTTTTTCTATGAGATGAGTCTCTTGCAGGCAGCATAGTGTTAGATTTTTCTTTTTAATCCAATCTACCAGTCTATGTATTTTGATTGATGAGTTCAGGCCATTAACATTCAGGGTTATTATTGTGATATGATTTGTATTCCCAGTCATTTGACTCATTTTTATTTTTTGACATGATTTGGTTTCTCCTTTATTTGGCTATTCCTTAAGGCTAGTTACTCCCATTGCTGATTTGCATCGTTGTTTTTCATCTCTTCCTCATGGAATATTTTGCTGAGAATGTTCTGTAATGCAGGCTTTCTTTTTGTAAATTCCTTTAGCTTTTGTTTATCATGGAAGGATCTTATCTCATCATCAAATCTGAAAGTAAGTTTTGCTGGGTATAAGATTCTTGGTTGGCATCCGTTCTCTTTCAAGGCTTGGTAAATGTTGTTCCAGGCCCTTCTAGCTTTTAGGGTCTGGATTGAAAAATCTGCTGATATTCTTATTGGTTTCCCCCTGAATGTAATCTGATTCTTTTCTCTCGCAACCTTTAAAATTCTGTCTTTAGTTTGTATGTTAGGTATTTTCATAATAATGTGCCTTGGTGTGGGTCTGTTGTAATTTTGTATATTTGGAGTCCTATAAGCCTCTTGTACTTGGTTTTCCATTTCATTCTTCAGATTTGGAAAATTTTCTGATATTATTTCATTGAATAGATTGTTCATTCCTTTGGTTTGTTTCTCTAAGCCTTCCTCAATCCCAATAATTCTTAAATTTGGCCTTTTCATGATATCCCATAATTCTTGTAGATTCTGTTCATGATTTCTTACCATCTTTTCTGTTTGGTCATCTTTGTTTTCAAGATTAAATATTTTGTCTTCAATATCTGAGGTTCTGTCTTCCAGGTGTTCTATCCTATTGGTTATGCTTTCTATGGAGTTTTTAACTTGGTTTATTGTTTCCTTCATTTCAAGGATTTCTGTTTGTTTTTTTTTTCAGTATCTTAACTCTTTATTGAAATGATCTTTTGCTTCCCGTATTTGCTCCTTTAACTGTTGATTGGTGTGATCATTTAATGCCTGCATTTGCTCTTTCATCTCCTCCTTCAATGCCTGCATTTGCTCTTTCATCTCCTCATTTGCTTCCCTGATTGTTTTAATCATGTTCATTCTGAACTCCCTTTCTGACATTTCTTCTGCTGTGCTGTCATTGGGTTTTATTGATATAGTATCTAGGTTTGTTTGGGACATTTTCTTTCCTTGTTTTCTCATATTGGTCAGATGTCAGTGGGACTCTATGATATTGCAGATTTCCTCTATTGGCTTACAGTGTCCCTGTAGATTTCCAGTATATCACCTACCAGCCTTCAGTAGCCTGAAGTCTTGGAGTAACTTGATAATGCAGTGCTTCCAAAGAACGCTGCCCCTAGCCCACTACTGGTTCCAGGGAGAGAGACCTGGAGAGGCCTCTGGCTGCCCTACCCTGGTCCCAGAGGCTGCTTGCGGGTCAGAGTTCTCCGCTGGCTTGGGGACTTGTGGCTGGCTCTGTGTAGAAAGGCTCTCACCTGGCGGTCTGTTCTGAGAAGCTAGCCTAGAAAGGCGCTTCCCGCCGGAGGAAGCCGGGCTGCTTGGGGAAGTCCCTGGCTGCCCTGTCCTGGTCTCTAAAGCAACCTGCGGGTGGGCTGGTGAGCTGGCCATGCACTGGTTCTGTGCAGAAAGGCTCTCACTGGGGGGCCTGCTCCACGAAGTTGGAGAATCTGGCCCTGTGGGAGGAGCCCACCGCCAGAGTGCTCAGGGTTGCTTGGGGGAGACTCTATCTGCCCTGCCCTACTCTAATAAGCCACCCGAATCTAGGCCTGCCACCCAGCAGAGCTCTCCGGGTGGGGGGAGACTCACCTGGTGGTTCTATTTTAGTCCGAGTCTCTCAATGCCTCCCCTTCTTGAATCCTAGGTTCTGGAGCAACTGGAGATGCAGTCACCCTCTAGTCTGCCATCTTGGATCGCCCCCAGCTCTGTATTTTCTATGAAGGTTTTTATAGTTTTATTTCCAAGTCCTTGAGTTAATGTTCAACTTTTTAAAAAAATTTCATTAGATAATAAAATTATGTAGTGTTTTTAAATTTTCTGTGACAGAAATTTTGTCTTTGAGATTTGATAGTTTTTCATTATTTTTACATAAATAGGTAATCAAATTTTTGAGTTATCCATAAAAGAGTAATGCTTAACTTCCTCATGGTTATTATTTGTTAATATTGACCTTTAATTTCTACATTAGTTATGTTTTGGTTAGGTGGGAAACATAAATCTCTGATTTTTTGAAGTTCATTGGTGATGTTTGTTGCCTAATTATGAGATCATCCTGTAATATGTATTATATGAGGGGTAGGAAATAATGTGCATTCTGTACAAAGTAAAATACCTCATTATACAGATTTTTTTCCTATAGGATCTGTCGATTACAAATGAAAGCAAGTTAAAGATGTTGTTATGGTGGTATTTTTCTCATTTCTCTTTGTATTTCTAAAAAGTAGTATTATTAGCATTACTTCCTTCCACCTGCTGACATTAATGTATGCTGGCCCCTGTTTTGGGTGATGGTATGTTTTCCTCTTTCTTCCCCATTTGCCTTCCTTGTTACATGAGCACTGGGTAGTGATGTGTATGTGTGTGTGTTGGTGTGGGTGGGTGGTGTGTGTGTGAGAGAGAGAGAGAGAGAGAGATGCATGAGGTTATGGGTGGAGATAAATCAAAGTCTCCCAGATGGATGCCATTTTGGATGGAAAGCTCCCCGAGATCTTCCATGAGCCTGCTTGCTGTCCATCCTTCATTTCCCCAAGAGCCAATCATGGCAGAGAACTCCAGGCAGTGGAGTGAGGAAAAGTGGATATACATATGTGATATATTTTTATCTCACCCATGAGTGCTGGGTGATGGCATCTACAGCCCAAACTTTATCTTCAGTTCCCTCTTAATTCTTTGACCCATATTCTTCTGGCTCCAGGAAGGAAGTTTAAAAATAAGATTGCAAGAGATGCGATCGATGATCACTTCACATTCAAAATGGCCTTACCTCCAGGAGTGACTTTCATATATTTAAATGTATTTTAAGAGCAGTTTCAGAAAATCACCCTAACAGGTGCATCTCCATGGATGGCAGCTGTACATGCTCTGCCACCTGGGAGAGAGGTCAGGAAATTCAGTGTTAGACCCAAAGGAAGATAGCCGTCTGGTGAGCTGGACACCCAGCATGACATCCTTCTTTTCTAAAAATTCAGTAGTGCTTTGCAGATAAATTAAGGCTATTTTATTCTTTCTTTCCATTGACCGAGGTGATGTGACCAACACACTAACGAAAAAAGTAAATTCAAAACCCAGTCACAACCTGAGGGATTGGTAATGCCAATATGGCACCCTTCCCAATAGAATGTCACTGTGTTCCATTTTTCATAATTTTTCCCACCCTCTGAAGTTTGACTCAGCCTGTTACACTGGTGTTTTATGATCGGAGACTGCAAGGACTGAAACAGACAAGAAGGAATCGTGAGATTCTAGTCAAGGCCCCGCTCAGTATTTGGCTTCCCTTTGCTGATGCATCTGTGTGGCTGCCCTCTTTCCTTCCCCTGTTTCCTCGTGCATGTCATCTCAGGACTCACCCCTGTGCTATTTCTCATGTTCTTTCCCCATCCTCAACCACGTCACACGTGTTCCTCCCCTTTGTCAAGTTCAATTCACTCCACTGAAATCATACCCTCTCAGTGAAGCCTCTGTCTTTGGACAACCCTATTTGAATGCTGCATAATAACACTCCACTATAGAGAGGATTTAAAAAAAAATTGTACTGGTTTTTAAATTATCAAATACATTTGTAAATGCCTTTGAACTGCTTTTCCTCCTCTCTCTCTCTCTCTCTCTCTCTTTGACCTCGCCTGGCACAGTTGTTGCATAAAGTCTTGGAGTATTTGTCTACTTTTCTCTACCCCGCTCCAAAAAAATTGGCATGGCTTTACTTTGGTTCCGAAAAGAGAATTGCAATTCCTCATATTCAAGTAGAAGTTTAAATCAGAGATGATTCATAGGATTGTAGTTTCTAATTCACATCTATTCTCATCTACCTTGGTGGGAGCCCCTCCACCCACGCTCCACTCTCAGCAGTGAGGAGTTTATTTGTACTTTTGGTTCAAGTGCCATTTTCAGAGACTGGAATGCACTTTCAGGCACATGCACATGCTGTATGGGGTGATGTCTCCCTTCACAGCGTCACGTAAGATGTGGTCTGCTCTGCTTTCATATCCAAATTCCGTCTATTTTAATGTACAATCATTACACCATATCAAGTTTCTGCCTGCAACACCACACATCTTCCTTTTCACTGTCTAGCACCTCCTGTCATCTGAAAAGGGGGCTAGCAAATGAGTGAGCTGCGTAGGAAAAGAACAAACTCATGAAGCCCCCAAACGTCTCTAACCTGACCCACTGCCAGAACCTCCCAAGGCTGGGAACTCAGAACACAGTCTCCACCACTTTGCAATCCAGTAACAGCCTCAAGTCTGTAGCATAAGGAGGTTTTGTCTACCATCAATTCAGGGGTATTTAAGACACAACTCTAGCCGTGGCCAAATGGAATTGCACTGAATCACCCTCTCTCCATATTTGTGGTTGCAGTGGGCAAGGGAGAGAGCCCAGGGTAAGTTAGAAGCATATATTTATTTTGGTTCTGTGAATTCCGAAAAACCAGATATCTGTTTTTTGAATTCTTAAAATGTCTATGTTGTAGATCTTCAACAGTGGAGGTGGGTGTGAATGCTCTCTTGGTCAGGAGGAATCAGAGTAAGAAGGGGAGGGTAGTCTGGGAAGGCCTGTCAAAGCAATGGATGGCCTAAGAGCTCTTTGAGGGTTGATACTATTTCATACTCACCTTGAAGAATCCAGTGACTTTTAGAACATTCCACCAATGTTCTAAGCACCAATCTGAGCTTGTCAGTTTGGGCTGATCTGAATCAAAGAAATCTTCTTGCCTGTGCACTGAATGACATGGGGTCATGCAATACATTCAGCATCAAGCAATGTAGGACATAGAGTTGCCTTTGGGACATAAGACTAAACTCAGACTCCTCAGTGGGTCCACTTTGGAGTCCCAGGCATATCTGCTTTTCCACAGGCCCACTACCCTATCCCATTCATTTTCCTGTCTCCCAGCTCTACTCAACTCATGCAGTTTGATCATCCATAGCTAACACACCTTCCACTGATAAGTATGGACTTGTCATTTGGAGAAAGCCTAGTAGCTTCTGAAGCCTCTGCACTTGGACTACAGAGTGTCAGAACTGTGTGGGCCCTTTGAGTCACAGGGTTAACAGATCAGAAGCAATAGACACCTACTGACCAAACTAAACATGAAGAGATGGGTATTGAGAAGCTTCCAGAACCTGAGGGGTAGAGAGGCTCAAGTATGTGACTGAGCACCAAGACCTGAGCCAGAACAAGGACTGCTTGACCCCAGAGATCCCCTCCTGCTAGAATAAACATCATTTAAATTTATGTTAACCAGTCTCATCCCACCCAGTTCTGAAGTCCAGGAAGAAAGAATACGACGGTTTTTCTCAGGCCACATGCTTTACCTTTGGCATTAGAAGGACTCATGGAAGTAGGCTCAAGGGGCTTTGCTGCTTCTGCTAGAGAGCAGTGGATCTGCACATAGTCAGAGAGAGGACTTCCCTCCAAGGGCACTGCCACAGGTCCAGTACTAACCTTTACTGAGCCCAGCAAAAGAGCACAACTATTTCTAAATGTTACAAACCAAGCTCCAAGCTATTAAACGTGCTAGATCCTCCAATCTGGACAGGTATATCTTCATAGCAGACTGGAAGGTCAGGCATCAGCTGAAATCCCACACAGCCTGGAGTTTTGGCCACACATGGAGAATGCACTCAGCCCCTCCCCCATAGCTGGCAGATCATTCCCTTCCCTGTCTACTGTCTTATGCATCATAAAGTCCTCCTAGTCACGTGTGTGGACACCAAGCCTGATGTCCAATTCTGTCCACACTACTTGCTAACAGCAGACCCTTGGCCTTAACTGCAACCCAGGATGTGTGGCCTGCACTTGGGAGGTTGAATCCAAGGAAGAGGTCAATGAAGGTCTGGAAGTGGGCCCTGAGCCATTTGGCAGGGACCCCACATAGCTGCTGTTGTCCAGAGAAGGATGCAGGGGCTTATCTAGCAACATCCCCTTGTCCTGTGGGGAGGATGCAGCTGCAGGAGTACCAAAGCAAGATTGTGTGTGTGTGTGTGTGTGTGTGTGTATAAAGTGCATAAAGTGTTACTTTATCCACTCATGTCAAGGATGTTTTCTCTTTGGCTGAAATTTTTTTATCAAGACTGCTATGAAAGTTTATCTAATTCTTTCCCTGCAATAATAAATGTGTCATGACTTTTTCATTAGCCTGCTTTATGTATGTGTATATATACACATACACACACACACATACACATAGACATATGTGTTTATTGATTTTATTGATACCTGATACTCATTTATTGTTACATATTATGCCAAATTTGCATACTGATATAAATCCTACATAGTCCTTGTTATTGACTGAATCATGCCCCCCCCCAATTTATATTGAAGCCCTAATTCTCAGTACCTCAACATTTGGCTACATTTGGTGTTAGGGAACTTAAAGAGGTAATTATGTTAAAATGGAGTAATTTGGGTTGACCCTAATGTATATCAGACTGGTGTCCTCCTACAAAGAAGAGCTGAAGACAACATAGACCAAGGGAGGATCATGTTGGACACAGTTGAGAAGGAGACCATCTGCAAAAACAAGGTCAGAGTCATCAGAAGAAATTCTACTTGTCAATATTTTGATCTTGAACCAACAGAATTATGAGAAAATAAATTTGTTGTTTAAGGCACCCAGTTTCTGGTATTTTGTTTTGCTAGCCCCATAAAACTAATAAAGTCATGGTGTAAAATTATTTCTATACACTGCTGGATTTGATTTGCCAATATTGTGTTGAAAATTTCTGCATGCAAACTGATAAGAATTACTGGTCTGTAGTTTTTTCTGTTTTGTACTGTCCTGTCTAGTTTTAGGATCTGAGTAATGCTAGCCTCATAAAATTAGTTGGGAAGCACTCCTTTTTCTTTCATTTTCTGGAAGAAATTGTATACAATCATACACTTGGTGCCAATTTTCTTTGAAGATTTGTAGAATTCTCCAGTGAGATCATCTGGGCCTGGAGATGCCTTTTTTTAGAGAGTGCTTGGCCTGGAGGGATGCTAGTGTGAAGAATTCTCACCAAGCAACAACTGAGTGCAGACCAAATGCTAATTCTGCATTGACATGGGGCAATGGCGGCCACAGCTGGCCCAGTGTGGCCACACCCCAGTAATGAGGGTGTCAGCACTTCTTTAAAACAGTCCAACGAAATCCAAATTTACAAACAGAATGAGGGGGATTCCATTGCTGAATGGAAGCAAAGAGCCTCTGGGGATAGTTCACATCTGTAGATCCACAGTCATCAAAGTCAAAGAGCTGCAATTTTGAGGCATCTCATCCACTGCATCAAGGAAGGCAGACTGCTTCTCACGGACCTGCAAGCTCAGGGAGTAGCCTTTCCAACTCCCTAGATGATTCCATCTACCCAGTTAGCAAATGTTGGATGAGCCTCCACCTTCATATTGGTGCTAACTGGATCTGAACTGGGCACAGATAGGACTTACATTCCTCTGAATCTCACCTAATGGGCCCACTGTTCACAGGAGTAGGCCACAGCATCCTGGGGCCTCCAAGGCTGGATCTTGTGTCCTGCAAGGCTGACTCTTCCTTGATATCCCCTGGGAATCCTACAGACTTGTAACACCATGTCATTGCCCTGACACTAAAAATGGTTTTATATTCAAAGTCTGTCCAGAAAGAATTGAGGAAAAGTCACCCATTACTAAGCTGGGTCTAACCCCTGAAATTTTCACCTTGGCTCCAAATTTATTCATCTTGCTTGATAACATGCCTGACATTTCACCATTAGTATCTCCAATGAGTTAATGTATTGAAAAATGCTAGAAAAATAATCATTTCCTATTCCCCCCAACTGTCAAATAATGAAGTCACTTGACCTTGAGCTGAATGGCTGCATTTCCACAAGGGATAGCTCACTGTTCTCTGAGGGTCACAGAGGATCAAACCTCAAATGCCACTTTTTCAAGAATCAATTCCAATACCCCACAGAATGGAAGCACAAATGGTCAACTCTAAAATCAGAGAGCAACCTCCCTCTTCCAGATCCTCTGAGAGGGCATTTTCCATCTTATCTGCTAGGCAAGTGGTCAGCTTTTATCCTGTAAGATCTACTGGTCATTACATCTGGTGATATTCCTCCAGAAAGGCCAGTTAGAGAGGACTTCATATCAAATGGATCCTATGGAGCATACTGCTTGTACTTTAAAGAGAAGAAAGCAAATTCTTAGATGGTATTTCCAGGAAACTGAAGGGTACCAGGTTTCAGATAGAGCTGGATCCAGCAGCCCAACAGAAGTCCTGAAGACCAATACACTCAGAGTGGCCTTTTAAAAATGACTCTCTAGCCATTTCCAGCTCTGAACTCAGAGGCCCTTTCTTCTGGTCACTAGCTATGGTGATAATGGAGGACTGATACAGCTGACCATCATTTTAACACATGAAAAAGGCTCTTCTAAAAATGAGGGAATGTGCAGATGAGAATAGCAATTGTAAACACAGAATCGTAAAGTTTGTGCTTCCAGGTCTGAGTGAAGCACATAGGTGGGGACTCTCCTTTGTCCGGCCCCACTCCACTCACTCTCTAAGACCACCATCCCATCTGCACTCTAAAAAGGAGCACACAGGGAGAGTTCAGTCCCCTCCATGGACACATGAAGTTTCTCCCCATTCCTTGGGCCCTGCTTTACGGTTCTGCTTATATACGGGTCCCAGTCAGGGCAGAGGATTACCCATAAAGGCAGGGCCCCTGTGGGTGGAGGAATGCAGGAGGGGTGTACCCCAAGCTGGCTTTGTACTCTCTCAGGGACCAAAGTCCTTATTTCTTCTCCAGAGAATCCCTGGCATTTCCATGACGGATGGTTTAAGGGAGGAGATCGTGAAGAACCAAACAGCCTGGACTCATATTCTAGCTCTGTCAATTACTTGTTGGGAGATTTGGGCAACTTATGTTATCTCCCCTGCCTCCGTGTCCTTGTTTGTAAAATGGGGACAATCACAGTATCTACTGCATAGAGAGTTGTTCTAAGGATTAAATGAGGTAATATCCATAGAGTGCTTCCAACAATTCTTGAATGGTCGTGAGTACAATCTATGTTAGTTTGGGCTAAAATGTGCAAAGGAAAGGAAGGAAGAAAGGAGGGGAAAGAGGGAGTGAGGGAGAGGAAGGAAGGAAGAAAACATTACCAGAAGAATCAGTGAGAGGTAAAGCGGATCTTCTCAGAGGTTTCCAAGTTCATTCACCTTCCTCGAAAGCTTGGCAGGAGCCTGGGTGTAGGAGACTTGCCTTCCCTGGTCTGCCCACACGCCCGCGGGTCCATCCCACCACCTGCCAGCTGAGTGCTTCTGATTGCCCCCTCAGCCCTTGGGCCTTGCCTGGGGGCTCTGCCTACAAAGGGGTCCCAGCCAGGCAGGGAGAGCTGTGGATTGAAGAGTGCAAGGCCCTGGCTGGCTTTCCCCTCTCTCAGGAACAAAGTCTTTGTCTGCCACAATCTGTCACATTTGCATCTTTCTTCCGCCCAGTTCAGAGAACCACAAGCAGCTCTCCCTGCTTATTAAATTCCAGAAGAGGTCGTCTGAATTTGATTTCAAGCCCTGTCCACTTGCCAAGTATTATCCAACTAAACTTTCCTCCGTGGTGGTTGCCCTCAAACACCCTCTCTCTCTGCCTCAATGAAAAGGGAACACACACCTTCCTCCTCGGGCTCTTCCCACACTGGAACTCTGTGGCTGGCTCTTTGCGGTTCCAAAATCCATGGATATTTGTCACCGCTTGCAGCAACAACTTGCACGGGTCTTATGGGTGGTGGAGTGGAAACTGAGGCACTTCTATCGTTCTCTTTAGTGCACTGCCTTCTTGCTCGTTTATAGAGGATAGAGGAAATGAGGTTTACTTGCTTTGAGAGGAGAGAGAGAGAGACTTTGCTTAAGAGAGACCTTGAGAGGACAGGCTTTGCTTAGAGCTTAGAGAAAGAGAGACTTGCTACGCCTCACTTAAGGTCTGCTGCTTACTGGTGCATCCTGCATCCTGTGAACTAAGGGTGTGTCTACCTAAGGTGCCTTAGTGATGCCTCTCAGTTCTCCGTTCTGCGATCTGCCTTCCGCTGCTTCCCCTACTCGCTACTGCCGCGCGTGTGTCTAGCTGCTTTTTTTTCTGTCTCGCTTGGCCTACGCTTATATCACCTCCAGGAGGCGGAGAGCAGGGCCACGCCTCTTACGCAAAGATTAGGCACAATTAGGAATACTTGAGAACACATGCGCATACATTGTGTGCGTGGTCGATAAAACCACCTGAGTGTGCTTATGTCAATTAACCTCCTCACTGCCGATGTGATCAACATGGCACCGCCCCCAACAGAACTCGTCCCTATCCACTCAAGCTTCAAGATTCGGTGATGCTCCACTTATCCTAGGAGCGGCCCCTGCTTCTTCTGTCCTCCTCTGTCACACTCACTGACCTGCAGGTCCTAAGACTGACACCCATAGCCTCGGTGACTTCCACAGTGCCATCTCCCCAGACAAAGACCACGCCTCAGTCTCAGGGCCACCCCAGAGGGCCCTGGCCCAGGGAAGGGGCCTGCTCATGCTCCTCACTGCATTCCCGGCCCCCTCGGACCCCAGCTCTCCACCTGGAACATTTAGCATCATTTTTTAATTTCCTCCCCACCTGGAGCTTTCTTATTTATGAGCCTATGTCCAAGTACTAGAGTTTATCATTAATTCAAAGTGCTCATCTTAATCTGCCCCACTCTTCCCTCTGAGCCACATGGAGATCCCTCCCAGGGGCCCTTCCTGGTGGCTTGGGACAGAACCAAGTCTTTATCATCTATTTCCTGTGATGTGGAATCATCTGCAAAGGATTTACCCTTCTCTGTCTGCGCTCCTGTGGGGGCAGGCAGTTTTCCCAGCTGGGGACTTTGCAAGCAGGCATGACTACACTGTCTGAGTAAGGACAACATCTTGGGTCTCTCCTTTGACCATTTTAGAGATTTTCATGTTCTCTCTCTCTCTTCCTTTCATCTTCTTCTTTGCTTGGAAGAACTTATTGTAAACCAACTTTTTGGACAACTTTTGTAAATGGGTGCCCAACATTTATCACATTTGTGTTCAATATTTTCCTTACATATAAAGAGCTGACAGCCTGCTCTTCCATGATAGATGTACTTATTTCTTCTAAACTATCACTAACCAAGCATATCATTTTTATACAGTGTACTATATTCAATTTTCTACAGTTTTGACTACTAAACAGCCTTACCAGTGCGACAAATGACAAATATATTGCAATATTAGCAAAGGTTTCCTTACACCCGTGTAAGACTGTGGAGTTGATGTTCATTCCTATTTTTGCACAGCTAAGATAAGAAGAATCCAGGATGGGCTGGTTGTTGTGGCTCTTCACCTTGAATTCAGCACAGGCACATGCCCTGGTGGCTTTTGCTCTTCCCTGTGTATTGGTCAGTTTCCAAACCCTTGGGTTGAAGTCTGGGTCAGAGGGTTTCTCCTCACTAGTTTTTCATTTTACAAAAGTATTCTAAAGCCTTTCTTGATCCAGACCTGCTGAGACCAGAACTACTTTCCCTCCTGCAAGGATCCTGTTGAAGTTGTCACTGAAGTGCCAGCCCACAGGCTATGGGGAACAGGGAGCCACGCACAGGAGTGCTTACCTGCAACAGAGTTGAGATGGATGTGCAGCTTCTATTCTTCCCTCCTTCCCACCTTCCCCTCTTCTCTCCCATTCCTAAACCAAGCTCCTACCATGCCACACGCCAAGTACTAGATGCACTGATTTGTCCCAACCCTCAAGAATCATTAAGTCTAATGCCAAGTCCATGAGCAACAAGGGTGACAGACTTCTTGGTCAGAAAGCTGAGACTGTTAAGAAAAGGGAAGATCAGGAAGGAGGCAAACCCTTGAAACGGACTTGGCATCAGTTCTGGGGCACTTCTGGGGTTGAAGCGTCGATAATGGATCTGTTGCAATTCAGCCACGGAGATGATGTACGAGGCTTTTCCACTGACATTGAATCAGGTCACTGGGCCCATTGGATGTGATACAATGTCAATGAAACTGTTATGTGTTATTGATGTCAGGCATGGAATAGATAAAAACATTATAAAAATAGCTTTTGTCGCCATTTACATTTTTTTTTCATAAATGGTAAAAGGCATCAGTCCTCACCTGCCAGGAAGTGAGACAACAGAGGATGGGTTTTCATATTGGTGACTGTGGACTCTCAGGAGGTCAGAGAGGGGCCACTCTCCACCTCAATGAAAAGTGACTTCAGGACAGTGGCCAGGGGGCTGCATGCTCTTGCCAGAAAGGAAAGAAGGAAGAGGCTGGGCTTTGCCTCAGTAAAATATTGACTGAGTGGGGTCAGCCTTCGTTCAACAAGCGTGCAATGAGACCCTACTATGAGCTAGAAACCAAATTTGGAAATAATCCTAACTCTCCTGATGAAGCTTATAATAACCTGATATTCTCTTTGAGTTCTCATTTGGAAATTGGGAGTTACATTAGCCCCCCGGTGTTGTGGTGCCATATCTGTTCCCTTAATGCACTCTTGTTTTTGGTTTGCCACTTAGCCAGTGCATGGAAGTACATATCTGTGTCAGGATCATGATTCGAGGTCAGCCAAGTGTTCTTGTTGTAGGGTCCCTGGATAGGCACCCTAAGAGCAGCTCAGGTTTCATTTTATATGAAGACAGTGAAGTGATTTGGCCAAAGTCATTGAGCCAGTAACCAACTCTGGCAAGGACTCAGGTCTGTTAGATGCTATGTGCCTCTTTTCCTGCATTTGCTTTCTCATGTGGCAAGATGTGAGGATGCCCCTTGGCTCCAGTATTTGAGCACTTGAGATCTGGAGTGAGTTGAGGGCCAACCATGCCTTCAGCCTCTGGAACCCCAACCATACCTCCTTCTCCTGAACCTCACTGTTCTCCGCTCCACTTACTATCCACACCTCACTCACACAAGGCTCTGCTTCAGAGAAAGCCAGGCAAGAGGTCACGATTGAACCTCTATGTCCCACATATCCTCACCAGGCATTGGGGTGTCTGTCAAAGTGAGAAAAGCCTGTGCACTTGGCCAGGCACCAAATCTAATTTTTATATTCATGTTTGTGCTCCAGAGGAAGCAGGGGCAGAAAACTGAAGACTGAGAAAACTGGAATCTCCTGGGTACTCCATCAACCAGACTAGGCATCCCTGAGCTTCCCCATCACAAGACCAATGAGGTCAAGTGGCCCCAGGTGGAGCGGCACCCCCTGAGCTACCTAGCCCTCTGCTGGCTAGGTGAAGACATTATAGATTAAATATCCCTAATGGGAAATTTGCAGACCCAGAATGCTTCAAAATCCGAACTAGTGCTGACATGACATCATAAAAGGAAAATTCCAAATCATGAAATTGGTATCATGTATAAAATTATTTAAAATATCATGTAAAATTATCTTCATGCTGTGTGTACATACTGCATATGAAAAATAAATAAATTTTGTGTTTAGATTTGGTTCCCACTCTGAAAGAGTACATTTTGTAAGCAAATATTCCAAGATATGAAAAAAATGCCCCAAATCTGATAAGGAATATTTAATGGAGACCTGTTCTTTCAGGTCTTCATTCCCACTAGATTGTTTGGTTCAGCCTGAGTTTCTGCACAGGGATGTCTGGTTAAAACTCTAAGCTACTCAGTCAACCACAGGACATTTTTGCCTTTATCCAGGATCCTAGGGAAACCCCTTGATTCCAGACCTGTTATCCAATGCAATCAAAAACTGAGTGACAATTACCAGCTAAAAGGGACTTAAAATCATGAGCAATCCCACACCGAAATAAACAAAGAAGGAAAACAAATGAGAAATCAAGGAGACACAATCTTGAATAATTTAACTAATAGTATCCTTCATAAGGGGAACATTAGCCCAGACTCTGAAATTCTTTATAAATAAAACACTTGAATCCATTCTGACACATCGATCTACAAATGGAAGGATTGTTGGATAAGATATTCTGAGTGAAAGCATTAATTCTTATTAGAAAGTGTGTTTAAAATTTGTAGGAAAAGACACGACTTCTTATTGGCAGTAACCATGAGGAATATGGAGCTCAGTCTCTGTGATGGAGCTAGCTGCTGTCCTACACCATTTCTGCCAAGGTCTGTGCTGCTGGTCATTTTCATGTTCTGCTTTGTGCGTGGATTCATTCTCCTATGGCAGTACTTTCACCTCCATTCTGCACCCTCTAGGCTTTCTTCTCCTCACCAACCCTTCCTGAGGTCTTTGGTTTTCAGTCAACCCAAGACTCAGGTTCTGCCAGACACCCCATTCACAATCTGTATTTTAGTTCTAAGTGACGGATATACTTTTCCACTCACAGAGTGCACTCACACAAAAGGGAACTAACTAGCAGTGTCGTTCATTGCATGTTAAGAATGTGAGCTCTGGAGCAGGATCTGAATGTGAGTCCTGTGTCTGACTTTCAATAGATGTGTCATTTCAGATGACTTTTGGGCAAGATACACGAACTCTCTGTTCTTTGGCTTCTCCACTGTTGAAGGTGCCGTTATGAGGATTGAATGCACAGATAAAAGTAAAATCCCACAATGGTGATGAGCACACTGTGCTCAATAATAGTCATCTGTTGTTGTTTTGACAAGAGTCTGTACAGAGAGGATTTTCCACGTATGGCAGTGAGGATAGCCCTGAGGTCTGTTATGGTGCGGTTCCTGGCTGCCTCCTGCTTTGACAGAAGGTAATAGGTACCTTGACATTGCCTCACTCTAAATCTCCAAGGGACTTCCCTAAATGGTTATAAAATTGCTGTTTCCTTTATTTCAAGTTCATCATTCAGGTAACCAACTGTTTGGCTCCTGATAGTAGACCAAAAAACAGGTATAGTCAGTGTACCTCCGCAGAAACTGTTCAGACAGGGAACTTGAGATGGGAGGTGGCACTGGTCTTGACCACTACATTCATCCTTATTAATATTTTGACTTGGATTTTGTCTCTTGGGACAATGAGTTTTCATCATTTCAACTTCTCTCAAGTAGCCAAGGGTTAAAAATCTGTTTTTGCGATCTAGATCTGAATTCTACAAAATCTACTCATAACTGTGTAGCTTTGAGAAGTTACTCAATATCACTGAGCATCATGTTCCTTATTTGAAAAATGGGTATGATGATATAAGCTATTTGATAATACAGCTGATGTAAATATGGTGCCTCGCCCAGGAGCAAGGCAAAAATTGTATTCTGTTGCTTGGGAAAACAAGATGAAAGGAATCTATCAGAAACAAGATCCTCAGAAGCTCCAAATAATGAAAACAGACACAGCCTTTAAATTATGTGAACTAATTGTACATTCTATATTCAATGAGAAAAAAGGCACTGTTGAATTTTTTTGAGTTGGAATTTCTTTAAAAAATGACACATAGCAGGTATAAAAAGGACATTCTGAAGTTAAGAATTGAGTGGATATGCTTTATGGAAAATTGCACACAGCTAAAGAGAAACTTAGAAAGAAAAATATATACAGATTATGTAGAAAACTATCAGGAAAAGTTTGATATATACTAATTAGAGTTTAAAAAGCAGAAGAGAGAGATGGAGCAAAGCATTTGAACAAAATGGCTAAAAATTGTCTAGAACTAATGACAAATTAGAAATTCAGAAGACGAGAAGTAGAAATTCAAAAAGACTAAGGAATACCAAACAGTACAAATAAAAATAGGTTCATATTCATTCATTTCATGGTAAAACTTAAGAACAAAAAATAATCCTTTAAAAGGTGAAAAATGGTTATTTTGAGGAGCAACAATGAGACTAATGGCTGATTTCTAAGTAGACAAAAAATGGATGCAAGAAAACAATTAAATTACATTTGTTGTGTGTGTGTGTGTGTGTGTTGAAAAAAGTAATCTGCCAAGCAATAATTAGATACTGTTCAAAATAATCTTCAGAAATAAAATGAATTGCATCTAAAAATAATGCATTCTTTTTTTTTTTTTTTTTTTTCTTGAAGAGAATTCTGCTTCTGGTAATAGTGGAGTAGTTCCCATTCACCACTCTTCTCATAAACAATATAAACATTCTGGAGAAAATAAAATATTCACAGGTTGGGATTAATAATATGCTAGTGATGACAAGTGAAAGACTCATTCAACTGAAATATGAATTAATAGTAATTACATACTCTAAAGGGCCAAGAAAAAGGAGATTAAATTACAACCAGAGACTCAGTACTCTACATGTCTAGCATAAATGTAATTGGAATTCCAAAATAAGAGAAGATAGAAAACATGCAAAAAATATACTTGAAAAAATAATGCTCCCAATTTTAACAAATTTGTTGAAAGACATAGATTTGCAGATTCTAGAAGCTTAACAAACCCAAATAAAAACATTACAAAGAAAGCTTCATCTAGATGTATTATACTCAAACTACTGACATTGGAAAACAAAGATAAACTCTTTAAAGCATCTAGAGAAAAACAGCACATATTAAGGGGAAGAAAAACATCAATTACTGACTTATCAGAAGCACTGGAAGTCAGAAGACTATGGAATGAGATTTCTAAACTACTGAAATATAAAAGTTGTCAATACAGAATTCTTTAACAAAAATATTCCCTATGCATAAAAGTCAAATAGAGACATTTCTACATACATTAAAATAAGGAGAATTGGCTGCTAGTAGATACATAGTACAAGAAGGGCTAAAGGAAAATTTCCAAGCAGAAGGTAAATAATATCAGAGGGAAACTTAGAGTTTTCAGGAAGGAATGAAAGAGCCATAGCTGGTAAATAACTAGAAAATGTTAGACTTTTTCCCTTTAAGTTTAAAAAATATAGCTATCCATAACCCAATATGAAGCAAAATACATATTATAGGATTTATAAATTATGTAACATATGTGGCATATGAAAGAAGCAGGTAACGACCTAATTCTAAGAAGACTGTGAAAAGTTTATGATGTGTATCTTAATCCCCACAGCAACTATTAAAAATCAAGATTATTTTAATCAATACAGTGAAATAAGACCACAAAGTAAATGATTCTAAACCAAAAGAAGACAGGAAAAGAAGATCATAAAACAACAGAAATAGGGGGAAAAAATGAAGGAACTTTAGATTACATACAGGGAAATGAGAGGGAGGGGTATGAAAAATGGTGGACAGACATCATTACCCATGTGCATGTATGATTACATGAATGGTATGAATCTACATCATGCACAACCATAGAAATGAAAAGATATACCCCATTTGTGTACAATGAATCAAAATGCAGCATGTAAAAATTAAAAATAAATAAATAAAAAAGGAACCCCAGAAAGTAGATTGGTTAAATCATATGATGAAATATTATTGAGTCAATGAAAGTGTTGCAGTCTTTATCATGAGAAAGTGTCCATGATATACTTCTAAGGAAAAAGTATATAATAAAAAAATGGTAAATGAATGATCAGATTTTTACCATTAACCTAAATTAACTTCAATAATTGCATTGAATGTAATAGACTAAAACTGTCAGAAAGAATATTTAAAATGTAATATTCGATAATATGCTATCTATAACGGATGCCCTTTAAATGCAAAGACATGGATCAATTGAAAATAAAAGGATGGAAAATTCTACAGCACATAAACCATTGAAAAGGATGAAAGTGCTCCAAGAAGGATAGGTTTTTATCAAAATAACACAAAAATTGGTTTATAGATCTTATCACATAAGGTGGGGCTTATTTCAGGAATTCAAGAATGGTCAATGTCAAGAAATCCAATGTAATTCACCCCATTAGTAGATCTTCAAATTAATTCCATAGATGCAAAGAGACATCAATAAAAGTCAACATTTCTTCTTCTTAAAGACATCCAATAGATTCAAATATTATGATTAATATTATGATAAATACTAATGATATAGTATTTATCGTGCAGTCTAGAAGGTACCTACTAGAAGTATTCCCTACCAAGTTCCAGAAAAGGCTGTAAAACATTCCTCCATTTTTTTAAAACATTTTTATTTGTTCTTATTAGTTATACATGATACATGATAGTAGAATGTATTTTGACATACATATATGGAGTATAACTTCTCATTCTTCTAGTTGTGTGTAGAATTACATCTGGCATGTAATTATATATGCACATAGGAAAATAATATTCAATTCATTCTACTATCTTTCCTATTCCCATTCCCTCTCCCTTCCCTTTGTCTAATTCAAAGTACTTTTTTTCTTCCCTACCACCACCCAGGCCCAGAATACTGTGAGTTAGCATCTGCATATCCAAGAAAAACTTTGACCTTTGGTTTTTTTGGTATTGGTTTATTTGACTTAGCATGACAGTCTCCAGTTTCATCCATTTGCTGGCAAATGTCATAATTTCATTCTTCTTTATGGCAGAGAAATATTCCATTGTGTGTGTGTGTGTGTGTGTACACCATGTTTTCTTTATCCATTCATCTGTTGAAGGGCACTAGGTTGGTTCCATAGTTTAGCTATAGTGAATTGAGCTGCTATAAACACTTACATGGCTGCATCACTGTAGTATGCTGATTTTAAGTCATCTGGGTATAAACGGAGGAGTAGGATAACTGGGTCAAGTGGTGGTTCCATTCCAAGTTTTCTGAGGAATCTCCATACTGCTTTCCATAGTGGTTGCATAAATTCGCAGTAGCAATGTATGAGTGTACCTTTTCCCCCACATCATCAAAGTTTATTGTTGTTTTTATTGTTACTTGTATTCTTGATAATTGCCATTCTGACTGGAGTGAGATGAAATCTCAGTGTAGTTTTAATTTGAATTTCCCTAATTGCTTGAGATATTGATCATTTTTTATATATTTGTTGATCATTAAATTCCTACCATTTTTGCTCCTGCTACTGATATGCACATTTTCTCTTCTCTGCTTTGATTGGCTAATACTTTTGGAACAATAAGAGGCATAGGAATTGAAATCAGTAAAACTATGTCTATTTGTTTATGAAAGTGTACCTGTAAAACCCAATACATCAATGCTGAAACAATTTTCATGCAAAATACAGAATTCAGTAATGTGAAAGGACATAAAATTAGTGTGAAAATAGGAACCTTTACATATATAAATAATAATCTTTTAGAAGATGGAATGAAGAGAAAACCAACTTAAAATATCAAAAAGATGAATTCTTATGAACAAATGCATTCAGAAATACACAAAACCCATGTGGGGAAAACTTAAAAGCACACTGAAAGTCTCAAAAGTAGACCTGAGGAAATGAGAATGCATTCCTTGTTCTCAGAAAAATGTAGCATCATAAAGATGTCATCTGGCCACGTAAATATATGAATTTAATGATCACAACAAAAATATCAATATTTTTTCCTGGATCTGGACAGGGCTTTTAGCATTCACATGGAAAAATAATCAGGTGAAAACAGTAAAACAAGACACACCCACAAACCCTTAAAAAGTAGCAATGCAAACCTTCCAGAATTTGCGCTGGAGTAAGAAAAAGCAGCATCAACCCAAGAGTCCATCCATAGAAGATCTGTTGGATAAACCTTGCTATGTCCACACAAGAGAATAATATCCAGATCTAAAATGAATGAACAATATCTTTATAAACTATTATGAAATGTTTTATCAACTGCAAAAAGAAAGATATTTCTTTTATAATTTTCCAAAAAAAGTTTGGGAAAACATGCAAATATATACATGCATAAATTATGTATGTATTACAAATGTGTATATATATTATATATATACATATATATAATCATATACATGCATACTTATTTATGCAGACAAACACAGGAAGAATATATTAAAGAGTAATGAAAAGTTTTTTTTCTCCTGTGATGGTCAGAAGTGGAATAAGGTGATACTTATATGAGTGAGAATTCCTTCAGTATATTTTTATATAGTTTTGAATTTTGAGCCATGCAAATGTTTTACATATACAAAATATGACTACATCAAAAGGATCTAAAGCAAATATGAAAATATGTTCACAGAAGAAAATTAATCAAACTGTACTTCCAATTGATAACATAACCAATGAGACAAAGAGTCCATTCAAGTAACTTTCAAACACATACTCCAGCAGACATTCTAACAGGGATCTAATCTAAAATTAAAAATTAGATCAAGTCATGTTACATTCATAATTATGTCAAAATAAATCCTAATGCTATGTTTAACTAAAAGGAACTAATACAAATTTTAAAAACTGAGATACTATAAAAATATGTAAGAAAAACCCCTGCAAAATCATCTTGACCTTATCCAGGATTGTTATTAATGAGGTTGGTATAAATATGCAATTCTGAAACTATTTTTGTGTCTTATAGAATAGAAATGATGTGTAAATATGTTGCTATAAGCTGGGTTTTCCTTGGACAGAAAATGCAATTTGAAATTAATTCCTTATTGAATTAGAGATTATCAATATGAATTCAGGATTTAAGGGAAAAAATACATTTCCTAATCCCTTCCCTTTAAAAGGGATTAAAAACAACAACAACCAGTTAGTAAGAAGCTCACCTATAGCCCAGGTCTTGGTTTCTAATACCATTCTCCACAAAAGAAAACCACAACTCCTTTGAAAGTGGCTAATTATACATCAGGACAAACAAAATTACACATTAAGCTTGAGATTTGCTGTTTTTTTCCAAACAAGAAGATAGTGTTCAAAACTTTTCAACAGAACATCAACCACTAATCAACATAGATGGCATTATACAAGTAGAAAATCACTATTTTATAATTCCCATTCCATTAATTGATTGAGCCTGGAATTAGCAATGGATGCTAAAAACTCTGGGTGAAAGATTGCTGGAGATAATAATGTCACAGTCTCAAAGTCTCAGTACTGAAAAATCTTCACACTAAGGAGATCTGACAGTCACCATCTTTGCCAAGTGAACATCATGGCAACCTAACATCATGTGCCTCCTGATATGTTGCAGTAAGTATATACATCCCCCTGTAATATTATTGCCCAAAGTATTAAACCTAAATCAAATAATGGAGAAATAATTGAAAAATCCAACTTGTGAGATATTCTACCAGACATTTAATCTGGTGCTTCAAAAAACACATAAGTGACCTTCCACGTCCCTTCCTTCCCCTGACTCTTTCCAAGTTCTGGTGACCACCATTCTACCCTCAACTTCGTGAGATCAACTTTTCTATCTTCCACATATGAGTGAGGTCATGCAATGCTTGTTTCTCTGAGCCTGGCTTATTTCACTTAACATAATGATCTCCAGTTTCATCTGTGTTGTTACAAAGGACAGGATTTCATTAGGGTAACTAAAGACAACAATTATGTGCTGAATATCTCCAAAGGCTAAAAGAAAGTATATCAATTGTTGTCACCACAAAGAAGTGATAGATGATTGAGGAGATAGTTTTAACCTGAGTTGAACGTTGCACAATGCATACACATCGTCAAAATGTCACATGGTACCCCATTATTATATCCTATTTTTATATTTTTTGTGTCATTTAAAAATAAAATTAAAAACAAACAGATGTTCATAATATAGAAAATAAGTAGAGGATAATCTGAATGGAAAAGGACTAGAAACATACAAACCAGGTGAATCCTCATAAAAGAATTCAATTATACAATCCATATTTGGGATAAATATAAAAATGTGCATATTAACTCAAATTTAGATATTATTAAATCGATGCTAATTCTCTCAGGTGTGAAAATATCAGTGTGGTGTAGGAGAGTGCTTTTATCATTAAAGGAGCAGAGTTTGTTACCAGTAGGCATCAATATACATGTTAGAAACCAGACAGACAAAATCCAAATGCAATAAAGACATTTTTAGACAAACCAAAACTTAGAGAACTTCTTACCAGCAGATCTGCAGAAAATAATGAAGGGAACAGCTTCCAGATGGAAGGTCAGAGATGCAGGGAGGAATGAAGAGCTCTGGGAAAATCTAAATGAAGAACTGACTATATCAAAAATAACAATGATACCTCATGGGGTTTCAAAGGCATAAAGAATACTTAACACTGATAGCGCTTGAGTTGAAACTGAGCAAAGGAGTTAAGGCAATCATTGTATTTACTGCAAAACTTGTAGTTAGCAAATTGTCATTAGCTTCTGGGTAATCAGTTGTCATCTCTCGGGCAGTATCTCCAGCTCAGCACCTGCTGTGGTTAGAGTGCGTCCCCCACTGTTCACGTGTTAGAAACTTCATTCCCAGTGCAACGGAGTCGAGAGGTGGGAGCTTTAAGAGAGCAGAGGAATGGTTTAAGGCTGATTGGGTTGGTTATTGGGGAGGGAGTCCAGATCAATGGAAGAGTTGAGTGCTCTCTCTCTCTCTCTCTCTCTCTCTCTCTCTCTCTCTCTCTCTCTCTCTCTCTCTCTCTCTCTCCATCACACATGCTTTCTTACCCTTCCACCTTCCACCACAGGATGACAGCCCTTGTAGGTCCTCTACCTTGGCTTTTTAGCTTCCAGCACTGTAAGAAATAAATCTCCGTTCTTTATAAGTTACATTGTCTTGGGTCTTCACGGTATCACAAAATGGACCAAGACATCACAATGGACACACTCTGAGCCATATATCCTTTATTCTGTTCTGTGTGCTATGGGATGTTCAGCAGCATCCCCGACCTCTACTCTCTGGCCACCACTATCAACTGTCTCCACTCTGCTCACCACCATAGGGTGACACCCAAAATCATCCCTAGGCATTGCCAAATATCCCTTGGAGTCTTCTTATTTGGGAACCACTGCACTGGGGTAACCAGGAAAGAGTAGTAAATGAATGTATTCCTTCTAAACTATAAAGGAAGCACTGGAGGGATTAATGAAATAATCCAAAAATAAGAAGAGGTGCATAGAATGCATAAGACTAATCAAAATAAAAGCAATCAATATACAAAGTAAAGTTTTTTTTTTAAATAAGCGCATGGTAGGATGGTAGACTTAAACTAAAATGTATAAATACATTCTACAACTAATGTACAACTAATTAGAACAAATGAAATTAAAAAATTATAAAATGTAAATGTATAAAATGCTCAATTAATAAAAAAATAAAGATTACCAAACTAAAATATCATGGAGATTCCACTGAATTCTTTAATGTCTTGGTCTGATAGAAGCACCTGTGCTCTGGAAAGCACTGAGCCTAGATTTAGAAACCTGGAGTTCTCTGTTTCCACCTGGCTGTGTGACCTTGGACAGGACATTAAAATTCTTCAGTCTTCATTATTTTATCAGGAAACGTTGGCTATGAATTACACCAGTGCTTCTTCCTGGGCCTCTGACTCCCCTGTGCATTATAATTTTTAGATGAGATTTTAGGAAAATAATTATATATCTGGGCCCCTCCCAGAATCCATGAATGGAATTTGGGGGAAGCAAACCACTTGCAGGATCCAGGCATTCAGGTCTCAAAATCTGAAGACTAGGGGAGAAAGAAGACAAAAGGAGGAGGGGAAGGAGAACAGGAAAGGTGAGGAGTGAAGGAGAATACTATCCAGTTATTTGTCACTGCATCTGTGGATGTTCTGGAATGTGAAATGGTACCAGAAACAGGAAGACAGAGTTGGTGGTGTCATCCATCTCCAACTCTGTTCCATCTCCTAGATCAACAAGGCTGCCCTGAGCCTGTGGCTTCTGCACATGGCCCACCAGCATTTGCTTAGAGCTACAGAAGAGAAGATTGGTTTTCCCCATTTTCTTAGGTAGGATGCTTATGAGGAGTGGGACGTCACTCTGGATAAATCTGAGGACACAGCCTCAAAAGAGTGTCTTCATTTTCTATTGCTTCTGTAACAAACAACCAGAGTTAGTGACTTGAAATTTTTATGTTACAATTTTGCAGACCTGTACAAGTCTGCCACATATTTCACCAGGTTAAAATCATGGCATCAGCAGGACTGATTCCTTTCTGGAGGCTCCAGTGGATAACACATCCAACATCTACTGTTGACCCCCATTCCTCAGTCCAGGGACCTTCCTCCAGTGTCACAGATTATCAGGAATGGTTGCTTAGCCCTTCCCATGTTCTCTCTTTGACTCTTCTCCCATTGTTCTTTCTTTTTTGACCCAGCTAGGAAAAGTGGTTACACGCAGCCACCATGAATAACACAGCAACATCTTCCCATCTCAAAGTCAGAACCTTTAATCACACCTTCTAAGTCACTTTTTCTATTTCAGGTGATATAGTCACTGGTACTGATGATTGGAGCATGGATACCTTTGGCGGACCAGGTCATTATTTGCATATCACCAAGGCTGACCATGAGTTGTCTTGGAGTTGGGCAGGGCAGAATCTGGTTGAAAATCCTATTCAGACATGGCTCTTAGGACCATGCTTTCTTTATTCTTACATTACCCTGCAGGAGTCTGAGTCCTGGGAGAGTAAGCTTGATTGGCTGAGCTCTAATTGTATGCCCTGCTTGGGCAACTTGATTGACAGCCCCGTTGAGGCTGCAAATGATGGGGGAGAGGCAATTCCCTAAAAGAATATCAGGGTACTGTTTTGTAAAGAAGGAAAATGGGTGGTGGACTGCTAAAAATTAAAACCCAATGTCCCTGTACCAGACACAGTGGGATAGAGGTTGCTTGGTTCTCGTTTCAAAGTGGCAGAAGAGGAATACCCAATAATTAAGCCTTAGACAATGGACAAAAATAGACCACAAGAGCCTAAATGTGGGAATGCTAATGAATGGAACTTTAGTTCTTTCTGGAAACAGAGGAAGAACCATGAGCATCCATTACCTATAAGGTGTACTGAATTTTAATTTCAATGTATATAATTATGGTAAAGTATAACAAATTACCTATGGTACACAAAAGCTTATAGGATACTATTATCCTTAATTAATGGGTAAATGCATGTCTTTTATTCAATGAAACTGATTTATTGTCTTAATTTTCAGATGTTCTGCCTCATGTTTCCACCGAAACTATCGCGTGCCCATAGTAACCAGCAGACACCAGGCATGTGTGATCTCCTTTATGACCTGCGCCTAATTAGTTTTTTATTGTCATCTTCCAACTCACGCTTAAACTGTACAAACAGGGGCAGCTCGACTCCCAATACTGATTAATAAACCTCCAGCCCTGGTCCTGCCATAAATAGGGCGTATTTATGGCGTGAGATCAACATCTAGTGTCTGTTTCCTTGCACTAGTTCTCTCGGGCAGGGGCAGAGTACAGGGGTGGTGGACAAGGCCCCTCCAGCCTCCGCCTTCCTTGTGGTGGCTGAGCCTCACCTGTCTGTCCTTCACCACCTCTATTAGGCTCCGCTAGTTAAGAGAAAGGGAAAGAAACGAGCTGAAAGTTGGTGGGTGTTGGAGCTTCGAAGTCCAGAGATCTCCGGCTAATTGCTGGTCCTAACAGGCACAATTAGCTGCTACAAGCCCTTTGAGATGGCCCAGGGCCTTTCGCAGGTAGCAGCCATCACCAGATAAAGGCTGAAATGTGCTCCACTTAGAGAGACACTTTCAGACAGGAATGTCACAGCCTGCCAATTACACTCTCCCGGTACACAGTCACTTCCCGGGGAGACGAAGAACCCAGAGGAGGACCCAGCATTAAAGGGACGTGGTGCAGGCTGTGTGCACAATCCCAGGAAGCTGAGTTGCAGAGATGGTGGGCTGGAAGGTGCTAGGAAGAGGGGAGGGTTTTTTTGCAAATTCAAACCTCATTGTTGAGCCTGTTGGAAACTATTTCATGGACATTTGCTCCCTCCGTTTTCTTCATCTGCAAGCTTTCCTGGCAAAACCACTTATCCTGTGTCTTTCCTTTTTTGTCTTGGGGTGTGACGGATTTGGACAAAAACTGGGCATTTCAATAAAAACAGTTTGTTCCTGGGGAAAGAGTGTTTTAAGTCAGAAGGAGGATCTGCCCCCACCCCACCCCATGCACCCACAATTAAATAGTTGCATATTAAGGTCACATTTTGCAGAGAGGGATAGGTTCCAAGACACTGTGTAAGATGAAAGTCACATTTCAAGGGCTGTTATGATTGCATATACTATAGATCATCCCCAAAACACAGTACCCATGGATTTGTATAGATAGCGCCATTAGTAATTTGTATGTGAAAATATCAACACAATTATGAAGTACATAATAAAACCCCCAAATCCAAATTATAATTTATTTTGTCTCATCAAACAAAAGGGAAGAATAGTGTCAGAGTTGAATTTCTGTATGTCACAATGCTCAACAGGTGGCTTGACTGTATGACACTTGGAACTCGGCATGTCCTCACTAGGATTCAGTTTTCTCATCTTCAAGAAGGTCAGAGACAGCAACCGATGATGCCATTACCAGGGCTGATGTTCCAGATGCTGTGATCTTGGGCAGTGCCCTGCTCTAGTGCATTGCTACCATCCCGGGTGGCTCCTGAAGCCCAGCCTTGTGCTTATTCTTCAGACCTCAAAGGCACATAATAGGGACAGCACACACCCCCACTTTGCTCTGATGCCCCCATGTCTGCTACACCCTGCCTGCAACTGGGGTGGCCATGTACCTACCACCTGTCACATGAATGAGCAGGAGTCCAGGGCTGGTGGAAATCCTCATGACAAGAAAGTCCCAAGGCCTGGAATATTTGACAGTTTGGGAATAATCAGAAAACAACTGAGCAGTTTCAGATGACCAGTGTGGAAAGGCATTGGGCCATTAACTAAAGCCTCCCACCTCTTTGCTTTCCACACCCAGGTCTACGTCAAACTTCACTTAAGACAACTCCTTCTTCAGATGGTTTGTAAAGTTTCGATACATGATGAGCCATTGGTCTTCAAAAAAAAAAAAAAAAAAAAAAAACACTGTGAGGAAACTTATGGTGTGGAAGATGAGCATCAGCTACCAGTGGGCCATTGGAAGACCTGGAGTCTGTACTCATTGGTGCCATTCCCTGGCTGTGTGATCTTAAGCAAGTCACTTAACCTTTCTGGGCCTCTCTTTCTTAGTTTTACAAATAAGAAAATTGTGCTTCATTATATTTTTTGTTCCTTCCAGTTTTAATATTGGAAGATTCTGTTTGCCTGCCTGATCTCTTGCAAGTTATTTCAATGTCTGACCAGGACAACTCCCTCCTCTCCAACAGGAAGAAAGGGAAAAGAAAGAAAAGGAGAGAGGAAGGTGGTGAGCATTTATTGTCTAAGGTCACAAAGCTTTTCTATAATTTTCTAGAAGCTTTATGGTTTTAACTCTTATATTTAGTTCTATGATCCATTGTGAATCACTTTTTGTGTATAGTATCAGAAAAAGGTCAAGAACAATTTTGTAATCTTAGGCTAGGCAAAGATTTCCTACGTAGTACATGAAGGAAATCAAGCATACAAAAAAAAAAAAAAAAAAAGAACATGATAAATCAGATTTCATCAAAATTAAGAACTTTTTCTAAAAGATGAGCAAAAGATTTCAACATATACTTCAAGCAAGATGATTTAAAAGAGGTAAATAAGCATAGGAAAAGGGCTTCAGTATCATTGGCCATTCAGAGTGTACATTAAAACCACAATGAGATACGACTGTCCACCCGCTGAAACAGCTAGCATTGCAGACGGACAATGTTAAGTGTTGACAAAGATGCAGGGAAACTGTCACTCTCACATATTGAGGGTACCCACATTTGGAAAACAATTTGGCAGTTTCTTATAAAGTTAAACATGTACGTACCTTATGAACCAGCAATCCCACTCCTAGGTATTTATATGCCCCAAAGAAGTGAAAGCATATGTTCATGCTAAGATTCGCACAGAGATGCTCTTAGTAGCTTTATTCAGAATAGCCAAGCTCCAGGAGTAACACAAATGTCCACCAGCTTGTGTGTAGGTAAACAAATTGTGGTATAGCCATACAACGGAATAAGGCATGGCAATAAATAAAACAGAAACAAGTACTGATAGATGCTACAACATGGATAGATGTAAAAATATTAGCAGAAATGAAAGGAGTCAGACCAAAAAACACTACACATGGTTGGATTTCATTTATATGAAATTCTATAGTGACAGACAAATAGACCAGTGTCTGTACAGGGCTGGACAGCAGAGAGGATGGTATTAACTGCAAAGGTCCCCAAGGAAATTCTGGGGTGCTGGAAGTGTTAAAAGTCTTGATTGCTGTGGCAACTGCAGGATTGCAGATGTGTATAAAAACTCATAAAACTACAAAATGCAAAAGTTTCAACTTAGTGGGTGCCAAGCACTGGGTCTGTTGTGGCTTGGCCTTGAACTTCTCTCTGGAAACATCTTGGTAGGCTGGAGAGAGGGGACACCTGTGCTCCAGGTCTGATTGTGTCAGGCTGGGGGTGCTATGGGGAAAAGAGCTTGTACCTTCCCCAACTGAGAGGTCCCCTTTGTAAGGGCAACTGTCACTGGACTCAAAGTTCTCCCAGGTGAGACTGAGGACAGGGTGGAGACACAAGGTGGCATGGACAGAGGTAGCTCAGTCATCTCCCTTTGTAGCATCAGATCCTTGGGAGTTGCAGAGCAAGATGGTGGGGACGGAGGTGCACTTAGTAAATAATCCATCTTCTCCAGAAACCAGGGTGTTATGAGGTGCATTTCTACGAACTCCTCCAAACACTTTTAGAAAAAAATAGTACATAGAGTGTCCCAAATGAGCAATTCCTTTTGGAAATGGGAAAAAGTGGAGGTGGGGTGTACATTCAGCATCTGAGCCAGAACGATTGAAAACAAATGAAGCTGTTTAAGCTCAGAGGCGACTCATCATAGTTAATCACCTCTGGGTCCTGGAGACTGTGTGAGGCACACTGTGACCTGGAAGATGATCCACAGTTGAAATCACTTCATGGAGTGAGACCCTTAGAAGTAGGAGGACCATGAAGACCATGGCTGGCCTCTTCAGACCACCAATCAACCAGAGGCTGAAGTTCAGATTTTAAAGTCTCAGAAGAATGATGGGTAAGCGCACAGGGGTTAGATGCAAGTCCCTGGTCCAAACTTCATGTGTTGGATTGGACAACAGGCCTCAATCCTCCAACAGAGACTTCAGTTGGAAGGTAAGAGAATTTCCAGGGGGCTTATGTGGGGCTAATGTGAGTAATAGCCCATTCCTCCCTCTTGCTGGGTTACAGCCTACTCACCCACACAATGAAAATTGACCTAGACTTTTATTCCAATATGTCCTTAAAGTTCTACAACAATAAGATTCTGTGACTCCTTGCATCTTCTCTGGTCTCTAGAGGTGGCTGATTTTCTCTGCCAGTGGTGTAAGAACCTCAGGGACCATGCCATTGGAAGCAAGTGTTGGGAAGTCCAGTCATCTAGACCTAAGGGTATGATAAGAATTGATTTCTCTTTCCATTGGAGGCATGTTCCAGTGGAGATTCCTGGCAAGAAGCTGAGTGGTCCTTCAGTCTTTCCCAGCACCCCTCCCCACACCCCATCTATTGCAGTGTGCAGACTTCTACTTAAAACCAGGGGGCAATTTCTTCCTGAGATGAATATGGTAGCACAGAGCTCCATTTATGAAAAGCATTGAAAGGATAAGGCTGACAGTCTGTGGGTGGGATTTCCCGTTCCTTTCCCTCCGATTTGAGCTTAGTAAATCGCAGCCTGTTTTCAGAGCTTCCGTGTCCTCCATGAGACGTGCCTGGTCGTCCTGTGTAGGCTGCCAAAGAAGTCTGGGTTGAAGATGCGTGATGGACAGCAATCAGAACACTGAACACACTTCCTAAGGCTGCACCTCAGTACCCAGCTTGAGCTGGACTTCCGGAAGGTGGGGCCTCATTCGGAATGATTGTCAAAAGAATTGAACCTATCAGGGTAGCTGAGGACACAGAAAAAGCTGAGTCTCCTCTTGATCAAGGTGTAGACTGCATAAAACTCCTTAACTCTGGAAGAGGGTGTGTGTTGTAAATGCGTGCATGCATAGGCTGTTCAAATTTGGAGCAAGTGCAATAAAACAAGGGACTGGGAATGTGGGGGCCTGTGGGAGCACTCAAGGGTCCTTATTAACTCAACCGCAGAGCCAGGAAAGGAGCACGATTTTGGTCAGTGGGAAAGAGGAGGAAGAGAACCAGGAGACTGTGGGTGTCATTAGGCCACGTACATTTGCAGTTAAATCCCGGACCAGCTACATAACTTGCAAAACCCAGAGCAAAGTGATAATACAGTGATAATACAAAGATTATGAAGAATTTCAAGAGGCAACCATAGGACAAGTGAAGCACAGGGCCCTAGTGTGTGGCAGGTATATGAGACCGCACAGGTGACACATGCAAATCTGGCCCTGATTACATCTCACCAATTCACACCTGCTCCTTGGAGGAAATTCACTTTCCACACTTTCCCAAGCATTGTATCACCAAGGGTTCTGCTTTCCCTTCTGTGATCCTTCTCCCCCTTGGTGCCTAGCTCTGCGTCTTTACACTCAGGAGGCATGCTCTATCTGTGGGTCGAATTGGCCTGAGAAGTTTGGACTTTGGTTAAATGCTGAAATGGTGCATCTTAGGTAATCTCTGAATTTATTTTCATGTAATTGTTTCTCAGCAATGTGTGCACTGGTGGTCCAGAGTTGCTCTCTGATGAGTGTTTGCTACTATCCTGTAGTAGGGGTCCACTCCCATCAATTCATGAGGCATGGCTCAGTTGCAGGCAAGATCCTGCAGGTGGTGGGGAAATTGATTTAGGACACCAGCTAGGGAGCAGCACTTGCCAGTTAACACCAGAAGACCCTGCAACAATTCTTCACTGAGAACTTCCTGATCCTGTAAGAAACTGCCCATCACAGTGGTCCATGAAGACCAAGCCCTAGACCTGAGTTTGGCTTTCAAGACTATAGTGAGCCTGCAGGATCCAGACCAAACTCAGTGTGACCTTCTCAAAAGCTGTCCTGGGAGCAAGGGCCGGGGTTGGCTCTAATAGTATTCAGAGGCATTACTGCAAAAGAGCAGATCAGGACACATTCTAATGGCCAGTTGGACACAGGAAGAATGAAGAGGATGGTATTTTGGGGACACCAAAAAAGGTACTTCTGAGCTAGAATGGTGGAGTTGGATCAGTGTCTTAACAATGTACCCTTTCCTCTTTATCCTGATCATAGTTGACACAGCTAGAATCTGCTTTTAAAAATTACAGGGGTGACCATATGTACTATTCCTATGATAGATAGGGTAGTAACCCCTTATCCAAGGTTTCAGTTTGCATGATTTCAATTCCTGCAGTAAACTGAGGGTGGAAAATATTAAATGGAAAATTTCAGAAATAAAGAACTCGTGTTTTGAATTGTGTGCCATTATGAGTAGTGTGGTAAAATCTTGCACCATCTTGTTTTGTCCTGCCCAGGAGATAAATTATCCCTTTGGGTCCACATCGTATATGTTACCCTCCTGGTTGTCACTTAGTAGCCCTCTTACTTTTCAAATTAACTGCTGTGGTATCTCAGTGCTTGTGTTCATGTAACCCCTATTTTACTTAACAATGGTCTAAAAACACAAGAGTAGTGATGCTAGCAATTTGGATATGCCAAAGAGAAACTGTACATGGTATACTGTAAGTGAAAAGGTAAGAGCATAGTGACATTTTGGGAGACAGATGGGGAGTGGGGAGAAAGACTGAAAGAGAGAGAGAAAGAGGAAGCACATTCATATATGCTTTATTACAGTATATTCCTCTAAGTTATATTTTAGTATTAGTTATTATTGTTAATCTCTTGCTGTGCCTGCATTTATAAATTCAACTTCATTGGGTATGTATGTATAGGAAAAACATAATGTATGGATGTGATACTAGTAACAGTTCAAGGCACCCACTGGGAATCTTGGAATATATTCTCATGGGTAAGAGGGGACTACTGTATACCTTTTCCTTCCTTCTGTAAGAAAAACAAATAGTGGCACAGAATAGTGGTAGAGCCTAGATTTAAACCCTGTGGCTGTAAGCCTGCCTATTACATTTCTTCCTTCCCACCACCAAAGAGAGCACTTTGAAAAATATGCACATCCAAGCTACTTGAAGAGACATTCTGATAGATTTGGCCCAGAAACCATGCATATACTACAAAACTTCCCCAGGAGATTCTGAGCCCCAGCCTGGAGGGTTAGTGTTGGGAGCCACAGGTCTCTGGGACTCCAGGTTCTTCCCAGCCCCCGCATTCTCCAATACTCCCATTCCAACTTTCTGACAAAGGCGGCTTTCCTTGTGCTTCACAGGCCAGCTCAAACTCTTCCCCAGTCTCTGAGTTAGATCTAATCACAGGGCCATTTTCCCCTGTCTTCAGTGGCTTCCAAAGAATAAAATTAGCCAAATGGATAAAAGCTTGTTGTGGGCATATGTAGAGCATTTCAAAGTCTATTTATCAAAAGACCGACTATTGCTTTTATACCATAGAAACTCCAAGTGCTTGATGACCCTGTCATTTGATTTTGTGGGGAAAAAAATTCAGCAGAGACATACAAAGTCACAGCCAGCAACTGCAGAGATTTTTCTGTGCTGGGTGTGGTTTCTGTTCTCAGAGGCAGCCGAATTCCATGTCAACCCGTGGGGTGCTCTCCTGCTAACTCCAAGCACTCGATCCCTAAAAAGCAGGATAGTTGGGCTTTGTTGATTGCTGCCTTGTCTCCCAACACCCCAGTTCCTCAGAGCTTCCCCAGACTGAGTGTTATGACCCAAATCCAGGAAATAACCTTCCCCACTAGAAGCCATTCCTCAATGTGCTGCCATCACCTGCACAGCCAGTGTGGCCAAAATGCCTGACAGCACCCGCAGCAGTGGACACTGTAGAGATACTGTAGGCAGGAATCTGAGGCTCTCCATTAAGGATTTCCACCACTCAACGATTATTTCTTGAGCACCTATTTTTCCCAACGTTGTCCTGTTTTCTCTGGGTTCTACCAACCGAATCCAGTCTTTGTTAGTATTTTCAATGAGCTCTTGCACATGGGGCTCTACAATCCCAAGGAGAAGTTTCCATTTCACCCATGCAGGCAGCCTGGCGGCAATGTTCCTTCTCTTTGTCTCGTTTCCTGTTACCCAAATCTTCCCAACAACTCCTACTTCCGTCAGAGCATCCCAAGCCTGATCAAGATTCACTGGTTCCTTAAGAAATGCAGCCAGTGTAGCTCAGCTTTGTCTTGTGCAAGTGGCCCCAGGTAGTCCTCTGCAGGTTATCATCAGCCTCCTGACTGCATCTGTCTCAATGTCTCAGTACCTGGCCCACCACCTAAAACCAGTTAGACACTGGGGACACACATACTCCACAGAGAATTTCTTTGATGAAGACACAATGGCAAGTAGAGTACAAATCAATTAATGCTCCTTCCTTTTATCAATTGTTCACTTTTTTTCAGCTATGGGAATTTAGGTGTGCAACACACACATACACACTATGGATATATAGCCATATAGTTACCTTTCCTCCCCCAAAGCCTATTCAACAAGTCATCAAATTAAATAGGGAAGAAGGACTGAAAGTTGGCTGTATGCCAAGACATGAAGCACATAGAAGGAACGTGTGAGACATGATTTCTGCCTTGTGGCAGCCCATGGGCTGAACGATCAGACTTGAGAGACGGCTGGTCATGGCAGCCAGCCCTACCTCCACCTCTGCCCCCACTGGTTCCAGGAAATGACCAGGCACAGAAAATCCTCCACCCCGACATAAAATCTTACTTCTTCACTTGAAATTTCCTGAAACTTTAACCAACCAAGGATGGCCAAATACACCTGAAGACCAATTAGGAAGTCTACCTAGCTTCCAGACTGCCACCTTAAGAGGCAATTTGCCAATCAAAGACTCCTTCTGTATTTCCCCTTTTTACTCCACAAAATAGAGTCTCCCTTCTAACACCCTTGAATCCTTGTCCACAAAAGTGACAAAGATGGATTCCCTTTTGCACATTTGGGGATAAGCATAATAAACTTAATTTCTCCTTGGATTTGGTCTTATCTTTGACAGATTCAACCCATGCCTGACACAACCACACAGCAATAATCGTCAATATACAATCAATACAGAGTCAGGTCTTGCACACAGACGGGCAGGAGAAAATGAGCCGGAATGATGTAGAGAAATTTCTGGAAGGAGGTCAGACTTGAAGGAGGCTTTGGAGTAGCACTTGGGTGGAGCAGCAGGGAAGACAGTGAATAAAGAATGAACTGAAAAACGATGACAGAGAGTCCTAATGGGAAGAGGGGCATGGGCAGAGAGGGAGGAAGACAGCCCTCTGCAAGGTGGGCTTCTGAAACACAAACCCCAAACCAGGAAAATTCAATTGCCATGAATTAAGCTATTGTGAGGGAAAGGGAGGGAGAAGTCCAACTGCTTGTGTGACACTGTGAAAGTACTTGCTAAATATGTCTGGTGGCATCGAAATAAAGTCATGGCAATCACACTTTGTCCATATTTTTTCCATGACACTAGGTATAAATCCCTTGCTGTGTTTTGCTTGCTAGAATCTTTTCTGAATTCCCTCTCCTTGAATTATCAAGTTTCTTACATGTGTATTTTAGGATTTTTTTTTTTTTTTAAGTACGCATTTATCCAGTCAATCAGCAAATAGAAATTGAGTATCCACCCTGAGCTAAGCACTGCTTTAGGCCAGGGGATGTAGCAGTGATAAAAAAGGACCCAGTTTACATGGAGCTAACATTCTAGTGGGGAGAGAGACTGACACCTTCTCATCCTCGTTCCTTTTTAGTTTTCTCGCTCTGCCATCACTGCACAGCATTCTGCCTTCCAATGCCTCTGGCAGGATGTTTCACTCTCGCTGATTTTCAGTCGAGTGCCTCTGTGGCATCTTATGCAAAAGTTCCGCAAAATGGCACATCACAGTTCTGCTCTTCACAGGACAAAATTCGGGTCCGTGGAGTGGCCAGAGCTGTTACCAAAGAGAATATGGATAAAGAGCCTGGAGATGAGTTGGGCGAGCCATTCAAACTAGAGTCTTCATAGCTTAGATCTTCCAGAACTTTTAAATTTTAAAGGGAATTCAGACATAACATTAGGCACTGAAATGAAGCTTTAATGCATTCACCGCTTGAGTAAATATTTAGCAAGAGTTACTCTATGGCTGATGCTATGCTGCGTTCTGTGCTCTGAGAAAGCAAGAGTAGCATGACAGGTAAGATCCTTGAACACCTTGCCTCTAGGGATGGAAACAATTTTGCCAACAACCATATTTAAGAACAATGGGTGCTTTATTTAAAAAATAAACAGTACTATAGAAAGCACCCTGCAGGGCACCAAACCTGTTGAAGTAAGAAGAGTAGGGTGAGGTTCTAGACAAGGAAGGTAGAGTTCAATTCAGGTGTGTGGAATGAATAGCAGTCAGCTAAGTGAAGTATGTACACCGAGCATCGCGAGTCTTGCATGTTAGAGGGCCTGCCAGAAATTCCATGTAAATGTTAGAGTTTTGGATTACAACTCTGGACACCTACTCTGGTTAATTTCAAGATAAAAGGAATTTATTGGGAGAGTATTAGATACCTTATCACAGGACAGGAAGGATGAGGAATCAGGAAGGAGCCAAAGGAAGCCAAGAACTCAGTCAAGGTCATGCCATAAGATGTGTTCAGTAGAACTCAGCACTGGTGCTGCTGTCATTAGACACCTGACCTGTGAAGCCTGGTTTATGTCCTCTGGTGCTAGGTACCAATAAGCAGAGAATGGTTACATCTAGAAAATTTTGGTTATAGATTCATGTTGGGTGGTTTTCCCAAAATCAAAGTAAAGTATTCAGATGCTGGGCAACTAAGGCATGACAAAAGTCCCCAACACCCTGTACAGTTGGAACACAAAGTATCAGAGGAGAAATGGAGAACTCTGTCTGACAACTTCGGCCAAGCTGGTAAGTCAAAGTCTTGGCAAAGCAAGTGATAGAAACTGACCTTATCCTCTGGCAATGGGAAACTATTAGTGAGTTTTCACTGGGATAGGGGAGGCTGGTTGTCACACAAACCCTGGGAGTGACTTCCCTGCTGGAATTGTGGGGGGGGGGGGGGGGGTTAGAGGAGAGGATGGCCAGAGGATGGAGAAGAACACTGTAGGCAGTTGAAGTTATCCTGAAGAAGGACAGCAGCAGTCTAGGTTAGATGACGGGTCTCTAGCTTTGGAGATAGAGAGATGCCTAGGGATCAGATAGGTTCTTAGAAAACAAGGTCAATGTGAGGAAGAGGAGAGGTTTCCCAATGACCTCCAGGCATTGTTTTGGACTAACTGTGTAGGGCCAGGTTCCATGGCTATAAAGACTCCTGGAGAGGAACAGCGAGGGATGAAGAGGAGAGGTGAAGTTGGAAGCCTAGGGGGGTATCTGAGTCTATGCTCTGTAGAGCTCAGGAGAGGGCAAACAGGAGTGAGCCGCCAGGAATGGGTGAGGCCAAGGTCCTAAAAGGACATCCATACTTACATGTTCAGCAGAGAAAGGGGACTAAAGAAGATCGTCCCAGAGTCTGAGAGAGCCAGGTGGAATAGTATTGGAATGGGGCAAAAACAACATCAGGGCCAAGGGCATGTGAAGGTGAGATGACAGGAGTGAAACGTGTCCTTTGGATTTGGTGGCTGGAAGTGCATGGCCGGAGCAGCTCCCATGGGGGGAAGTGGGCTGGAGTTGGACCACTGTGGACTTAGAAGGGAGAATTGAGGAGGAAGAAACAAGTACCCACGGCTCTCTCTCCTAAGACATTTGATAGCAAGGATGAATTCAGAGAGGATGTGAGTGCCATGATGTGAATGCCATTGGTTCCCTCCAGAGCTCCCATGGTGGACACTGGGGACAGGCATCTGGGTCATGAGCTGGAGTCTCCGGGAGTGATGCCTCCTTATAGGAATGAGTAAGAACTCACTCTCATAGAACTGAACCACCTGCCTTGAGAGTGAATTCCCATAAATCAAGCTTGCCCTGTGTGTTCTGCCTCTTCTACACTTGCCTGCTCTCCCTCCTATGTCCTGCCATGAGTTGAAGCGACAGAAGCCCCTCGCCAGAGGAGTTAGGCCACCTGAACTCAAACTTTCCAGTTTCCCAGAACAGGCAGCAGAAATAGACCTTTTTCCTTTATAAATTACTCAGTCTCAAATCTTCTCTAGTAGCCACAGAAAATAGACCAAGACAATCAGGCTGATAAAGAATTCCTTCTTTAACATGAGACACTTGAGCACATCTAAATGTTGCCGGATGGAAGCAGTAATAATAAGATAATCGACTTTTGCTTCATGTTTGGGATGTGCTGGCCACTATGCTAAATGTTTTCTGTGTGCTAACTCCCTTTCCCTTTATGGTTAAAACAAGTCCATTCATTGGGAACTAGTATAATCTCCATTTCCCAGGTAGGGACATCAGGCACAAGGAGGGCACCTCAAGGTTACAAAGTCAGGTGGTCTGGCCCTAACACAGTGCATTTAAACACTGTGCTGGAAACCCCCTCATATGGCAGCAAGCAGTCTGAGATGGAGCTGAGAATGGAGGACATCAGCGTTCCAGAGGAGGTAAAAGGGACAGGATCAAGCACACGCAGGGTCCAGGAGATGCACTTTGGATGGGGGAAGCACCTCTCTTCTCTTCTGATACGGGAAGCGAAACAAAAGAATGGGTACAAAGCAGCTTTTGTCTTGTCCTTGGAGTAAGAAACAAAATCACCTGCTGACAAAGAAGGGCAAGGCGAGGAGGCAACTCAGGGGCTTTAGGAGAGGGATTCCAGGAGTGTTATCCACCAGGAAAAGCTAGGAAGACTTTGAGCAATTTAGAGGCTCCAGTCTGGCTGGCTGAATCCCCATCAAGGGTGACATTTCAGATTTTCCCTCCCATTGCCCATCACTCTGTCAACAGATCGCTTCATCCCTGATCCTTAAGCTGGGCTTGCCAGGGCGCCTGGGAGTAGCTTTGGTTCAGAGGAGCTGTCCCCAGGGGACAGCTCAAAGTGACCAGGATTTCAAGGATCCATAGCTGGAGGTCTGTGGGAAAGAGAAAGGAGGGTTTTACCAGGGGAAGGCTGGGCTGGGAACTGTGCCTGAAGGTAAACTGTTCTTCTGTAACACAAGGTCACAGCCTATGGTTGGCGGAAAATGAACTTGGCTTTGGTTTGTTTTGCCTCTTTCATTTTATGAGATTCTCAGTCAATGGACAAGTCCAACTTACCTGTCATGGCTACATCTGTACCCTGTTTATTTTGGTACTATCTGGGAACCTCTTTCATCCTGGGGACCAGCTCCATCAGGTCACAACACCAGAGGAGCTGGTGGCAAAGATTTAGCCATCAGCAATACCTTTTAAGGATCCTGCCCTGGGTGGTCCACTGGAAGCCTACACCTAACTTGGGCTACCCTGATTTATTCCACACACCCTTCAGCTCAACGTGCTATTTTTGAAAACCAAGGAAAGAGACCATGGGCGTTAGGAATCTGTGCAGAGTTGGGCAAACCCAGCTGTATTTTGGATTTTTTGTCTGCTTAAAAAATATTTTTCATTGTTTTGAGTTTGATGAAAATGTGTTTTCCCATTAATTTTTAAACCCAAATTGGATCCATATGTTTTCTGATTCATGTCTGCTTAACTCATCTTGCTGCTTTAACAGATCATTTGATGTCCAAGAAACCTCATTATGCACTCCCTCTTCCCCAAGTTACAGAGAAGAGGCAAAGAGTTGAAGAAGTGTTGTGATTGCTGGTTTTGAGGTCCATTTGGGAATGAAATCTAACCATTTGCCTTTGGTTCCTCCAGGAAACAAACTGCTTTCTCCTGGGCAAAACTTGGGGCCACCTTTTGCTTTGGAGAAGCCATTCTGTGTCTTCCCATCCTGAGTCAAAAATTCAGAGGTCAAATCTGAGGGGCTAGGAGTTAGCCTTTGCATTTTCTGCATAAGCTGGAATAGAGGGAATGGAAATTCTGTTTTCCTGGAAAGCTCAGTTCTGTGCTGTGAACCTCTTCACAGTGTCTGAAGAAACAGTCAGAGAAGAGCTCTTTCTACATATTCCCAAGACCTCTGTCATGTCCGTGTGGGACTGTCATTTTAGGACCTGAAAGGGAGGCAGACACTCACCCCTGCCTGAACCCCTCCAGGCCCAGGAACCCATCGACCAGGCAACTCCAGAGACAGCATGCCAGCTCCATGCCCTGGCTAGCCAAAGACTTGCCTGATGTTTCCACAGAGGACACAGGCTCAGATATTTCTTCCTTCACTATGATCTCATAGCAGCTTTGTTGCAGGTAAACAAAGTAACTTCTTACTTCTTCAAGCTTTACAAACTACAGGGTGGACCTGAGAAGAGGTTTCAAATATCCTTCCACAGCTGTTTTGGTTTGTTTTTGTGGTGAGTTTTAATCTTCTGAGAACCTCAGCTCCTTCATTTGCAGAATTAGGATGATAATATTTAGCTCCATATGAAACTGAGGATTGATTTTTTCTTTTTTTTTTTTTTTTTTTTTTTTTTTTTTGCTAAACACTTCTTAAACTGTAAAATGCTGGGAGCTCTGGTCCCCTAACCTAGTTCCCACCCCTATCCCTCCCTACCTCCCCACTGCGCGCGTGCGCACACACACACACACACACACCACTCACGCACACAATCACACAGCAAGGAGAAGCCAGGAGGAGAATATGAGCTTTTCCAGGATCCCGAAGTGACAGCAAGGTTTCCAAGCGGGATGAGTTAGTTCCAGGATTTCCCTCAGCACCCTCTTTCCCCTCTCCATGGGCGTCAGTCTCTCCAGTTGGTTGTTTGAATTTGGTACCGGTCCAAACAGAGATGTCTAATTCTCAAGGCTGTCTGCAAGCTCCCCCATTGGTGTGTTGCCTATGTGCCTTGTTGATACTTCTTTTGCAGCCTCTAGGTTGGGAAAATTGGGTTTACAAGGGCAAAAGGGCATATGGTTTTGCATAACCTGTGCAGGTTTCCAACTGCCAGCAACTACAAAACCAGATCAAGAATTCAAGGTGTAGAAAAAGTCCCTGAGAAGAAGCGATCCAGCCTCACATATGGTTGGTCTCTCTTTCCCTTTCTCTCTGCTTTTGCCAGGAAGAAGTGTAGGACCAATTTATGCACAAATTGGTCACATTTTCACACATAGCTCCAATTATCTAAAAGGGGTTTAACATTATATTTATATTGATAAGCTTAACAATGTTGAACTGCGACTCTCAGCTGATCTGTTACAATTCACATCCAAAGAGACCAGAAGGAATAATTGGAAGCTCTCCAACATCAAGAAAGAGAGGCAGCCTTGAAAAAGATGAAAACTGCTGCCCAAGGTCTCGGTTTTGCTGAAATTACCACATAAATTCCAAATGAAGGATGGCCAAGAATATTCCAACAATCACGGAGTCTCTCCTAAGACACAGCGGACCTACCAGGTTAGACAGAGTGAAGGCGTGGGCCCTCATCAATGTCTCCATTGGAAAAAATTAATATATTGCAACAGTAATAGACTTAGCACCCAGGGAGACACTTGATTGAGGGAAGAAAAAGTGAATTTGCTACAATTTCTTAGCAATATAATAAGAGTTCTAGGTTGGGAATTCAGCACATGGTTCTAGTGCCTTGCAATTTGGATACACCTGTCATTTCAAGAGCCTTAAACGCTAACAACAGGGTTAACTGCATTCAACTATCTTGCCCTCTCCCAAATTATCACTAATGATCACTGGTGGCTCCTTTCCTGCTACCACTCATCATGTGCCTCTGCTGAGTGCTGGCTTGAAGAACCGGATGGGGACAGAGTTTAAGACAGTCAGAGGACCCTGATAAATGCCTCTGACTCTCGCTGCCTCTCTGTTGTGAAAAACAACGGAAAAGAACTGGCAAGCATTGGGTCATATGAATAGGCAGTGCAGGCTAACATGATTAATTATAAGCCTAATTCAGTTAATTACATATAATTTGCTAAGCCCCACCCACCCATTCCCCCCCCCACACACACACACTGCATTGTTTACTCCCACATAGGATGATTTGGGGACAGGAATAGTGTGGGTCTGGCTTGTGGTAACCCTGGAGCATCCCACAAAGGTTGGCTGAGGGTCTATTATGAACACAGCCTTCTGGCCACCACTTTCGTTAGCACATGCAACAGGCCCAGGTGGCTGGAATATCACTCTTCAGGTCACCAGAGACTGAGGGAATAAAAGTGAAGACTTTGCACATGAGATTTCCCATGAAAAAGAAGATGGTCCAGTGGATCACCTAGTTCTTCTGAAAAGACAAACACACATTTGTTATCCATATGTATTATATAGAAATACTATTCAGCCCTAAAAAAATATATCCTTGGCAACAACATAGATGAGACTGGAGATCATTATGTTAAATGAAATAAGGAAGACCACAGAAAGACATGTCCTGCCTGGTCCTCACTCGTGTGGGGAATCTGAAAATGTTGTCGTTGAAGTTCAGCATAGAACAGTGGTCACCAGTGGGGAAGGGGTGGGGAGGGATGGGTGGAAATAAGTTGATCAGTGGGTACTAAGCTAAAATTGCATGCAAGAATTTCTGGAGTGTTGGAACACAGTTGGAGTGACCATAGTTAACATAGATGACAGGTACAGTTTATCTCCAAAGGCTGGAAACTAAGATTTTCAATGTTTTCACCATGAAGAAATGTTAGATGTTTGCAGAGATATATTTAACCCGATTTAAGCATTCTGCAAGGTGTACGTGTATTGAAATATCACATAGTACCATATTAGTATGCATAATTTTATGATCTAATATATCAGCTAATTTTTTTAAAAAAGAAATTTAATAAAAAGGGGAGATTTAGATTCAGTTTGTGTTGAATTTTTCAACATGCATTTCCCAGATGGTCATAGGTGATGACCTGCTCAGGTTGGTACCAAGACTTCTGTTGAGAAAGGTTACTTCACCTCTGCCACCGTGGGCAAGAGGACACCCAATTCCCAGAGGTGATCACCCAGCTGGCAAGTGAAAGAAGATGGCTTTCCTGGCAACACGGCTGCCAGGGGCTGGCAAGAGAGGCCTTCCTCCCTATACTGCTGTCAGAGAAGAGCAAGGCTGAGGGTTCAAGAAGATGAAGGGTGTGATACCCCTCTATGTGTGCCCACAAAGCCAGGTCCCGAGGTGAGATACAGCCTTTGTGGATGAGTGACCTTCAGCACTAAGAGACCATGCTAGCTGTGGACAGGACTGCAGAACATCGAGTAGTTCCCAATTTCATTCTCTTAACATTCAAATGATCCCTCACACTCTCATTTAATAACAGTGTGATTTTCTATTAAATGTCTGTGTCTTCTATAAACCACATTCTCCATGAAGACAGGGACTGTACCCAGTTTGCTTTGGGCTGGACCAAAGATATACCACTTTTCCTGAGGCATGGAAGGCATGAGCTGAATAATTTAATATACCTAATAAAGCCCTTTGCGTTTTATAAGAAAGCCTGTAATTCCAGAGAAATAAATGACATATCTAGAGGGCAGAGAAAGCCAGGAGCCATTCATTCGTTCATTCATTCATTCATTCATTCATTCATTCATGCCACTATTTCCCACACTCCTGGTGTGAGCTGTTTAGGTTTCTAGGTGTGGGAATAGACTAGGAAGATGCTGTGTTCATGGACAGTCAAGACACAGAGCAAGCAAAACATGAGTAGAGAAAGGAATGAATGGATGAGCTGGGCAGTTTTGGAGAGTAGAAAAATTCTATAAGCCAGGGTAAAGTGTTCCGTGACTGTTGGGAGCACAAAAGTCCTGAGAAGCGGGTAGTCGTGTTAAGACCTGAATTAATAGAATGGAGCCTCCACAGGCAGATCAAGGATGGAGCAACCTGCTTCACGCAACATACCTCTATGAAAATAAACATATTCTGAGAAAGAGGCAAGATATCACAATTAATTACTGGGGCCTTGGAGATTCAAGCCCTTCTAAGAACTCCTTAGGTGCTCACTTGAAATGCTAGCATAAAAAAAGCTTCCTGACCGCAAGCTGGCCTCCACTGCCCACCTGAACCCGCGACCTGTCTTGGCACTCAGACCCAGCAAGTGAGGCATCCTGGAGCTTCAGCAGCATGAACTTTCCAGCAAATTCCCCCATGTGACATTAAACAAGGAAAGTACTTCGGGCAGCAAGATCTGCATGTTCAGAGGCCCTGCTCCAGGGATTAGAGCTCCTAAGCCAGGTGACAGGCAAGGAGATGAGACGGTGAAATGGTCAGGACCAGACCTCAGGTACCGCAGGCTGTGGCTCGCTGTTTACCTAAGCGATGAAGTGATGCAACATCAGAGATGCTGGAACCCAGTGGCCCACCTGGAGCAGGTAGATACAGAAGCACCTGTCGCCACCTGACTCACGCAGCCCCGGGAAGTGAGTCAAGCAACCCAATCTGTGCTTCCTCACTCAACACAGGAAGCCGCGCACGCACCGGCCCTTAGTTCTATTCCTCCTCCCTATTTTCCTTTCAAATGTATGTTTTGTGTGGAGTTATCCGTCACCCGGGCGCTGTCAGTGAGATGTGTCATTCCTCTGTGTTTGCGTTCTGATGAAATGGCCCTAATGCATATGCAAATCTGGCTTCTCAAGAAGGAAGTGTGTGGAAACACTCGCATTTGGCTGGAAGTCTCACTCTGTGAAAATACTGAAGAAGCATATGCGTTAATTTTACCTTAAATTGCAGACAGAAGCCACCCACCCTGTCCCTGTCACACAGAAAAGATCCTTCAGATTTGAGGCATCATATTTTCCATGAGATCAGCTTGAAGTTAGATGAAGGAAAGTGAGCTGGCAGCTCTTCCTTAGCACTCGGTACAGGCTCACCAGAGGAGAATCCTGACTTCCTTCCCTCCATCTTTCTCCTTTCTTTCTTTCTTTCTTTCTTTCTTTCTTTCTTTCTTTCTTTCTTTCTTTCTTTCTTTCTTTCTTTCTTTCTTTCTTTCTTTCTTTCTTTCTTTCTTTCTTTCCTTCCTTCATTCTTTCCTCCTTCCTTCCTTCCTTTTCTTTCTTCCTTCCTTCTTCTTTCCCTTCCTTTTTTCTTTGTTCTCTTCCTGTCTTCTTTTTTCTTCTCTTTCCTGCCTTCCTTCCCTTTAATCTCTCCTTCTCCCCCACTTTTCCTCTTCCTTCTTCCCTTCCTCCTCCTCCTTTTCCTTCTTCATTTTTCTTTTCTTCTAGGTAACTTCTTTCAAATAGGACACAGATTGTAAGGAACTATACTTTTCTCTCCTTCGTATTTTTTTCCCCAGGCAAAGGAACTTAGGAGCAAGACCAGAATGGTGCTCAGGACAAGTCTTTTGTCACACGTCAGGTTATTGGAAAACAAAGAGTGATGAAATAAAAGCAATTTAAAAGGCCAGTATGGCAACTGCAAGCACCTATTTGGCTTTGAGCTTCTCTGACTTCTTAAGATGTTACTGGGATCACAGCTGGGAGACACAATCACTGGGGAAGTTCAAGGTGGGCGTCACAGCAAGGCCCCAGGCTGACTTTACTCCTGACTCTCTTGTCTTATGTCCCTCCAGCCCCATCAGGTCCCTGTTACCAGGTATCTGGTTGACCTGGGCAGAAGGAAGAGAGATACTTTGAAGTAGAACAGAAAATGCATGGAGGGCTCTATAGAGGTGGCCACTGTGCATACAGTCGAACTTACAGAGCAGGTGTTGGTGTGATGTTCAGCCACATATTCACTCTATGCCCAGCCAAGGTCACAGGTAGATCTGGGATGAGATCCATTCTTCTAGAATCTGAACAGTTAACAGAAATAAGACTGGAATATTTAAAAGCCATTTAGTGAGGAATGCAGAACTGAAACCTGTGGGGTACAAAAAGGAGTTTGGAAACAGAAACCATCCCTATGGTATAGGGATGAAAGAGGCTTCCAGAAAGGGCAGGGGCAGGGTCTAAGATTTCTAGGGTCCATATGTAGAGGAGAGAGGCTCCTCTCCCATCTCAGGAGTTAATCTTCAAAGTATGCCACGATTCACTCCTTCCTAAGATACATAGTGAAGTCACCCAAAGCCCTTAGCATGTTTTATATGCAAAGAATTAGTCCTCATTCCAATCCTAGGAAATATACAGTCCATATTATTGATGGGAAATGTAAGGCCCAAAGAGTTTAAGTGACTTTCCCAAGGCCAGTTGCCCAACATCTTTCAATGATGGGCAGGGCTTTGATTGTGAGAACTCTAGCTCTAGAGTCTGTGCCTATTCCTACTCAGTGCCCTGCAAAGTCAGGGATGGAGGAGAATGTGGCCTATTTCAGGCACTACAAAAGTTTCCATCTAGTTGTAGCATGAAAAGGAATGAGAGTTAACAGAGGCGAGGCTGGAGAAAGAGGAGCCAGAACATCATGCCAAGGGACTTGAACTTGAGCCTGGGGCAATGAGGAATAAACCTAGGCTTTCACCCAAGGCACTCCTCAGCTGGTGCTTCTCAGGAGGATTGTTGTCTGTGGGTTGAGAGACAGGAGAGAGTCAGATGAGAGCCTGGGTCAAGGTCTCCTCGTTGGCAGCCACAGTTGGAAAGGTGAGCAGGGAATGAGCTTTCCATAATAAATACATCAATGGGGAGTGTTGTTGATTCGCCTTTTCAAAACCCCTTTCCACGTGATTTGCTTCATTTGAGGTTAGGACTCATATGACTCCACTTGCCACATCACAGGCCAAAGCCACCACCCACAGAATGCAGGTTCCCTTCACCCACAGACTCAGGCTGAACCAGAAACCTACCAGATTTCTAGAGTGTTGCATAGGAACTCCGGAGGGGACCCACCTCTGCTATGGAGGGTTTGACCAGATCCCAACTCCCCACACCAACTCAAGGACACTGCCCTAACCTGATGTTGTCCCTCCCAACTACTGCTGTTTAAGGGAACTTTCCAAAACCCAGTCTTCCGGAACCGCTACATCATACACTACAACAACAATTTAGATGCTTTGACACATTTAATCCTCTTAATAATACTACAACTAGCCATTTTCTTTTCCCCAGCTCATGGAGAAGAAAGCAAGGACTCAGAAGGGTTAGGACACTCACCTGAGATCACGCAGCTAGCGAGTGACTAAAGCAGGACTTGGCGATGCTGCACACCTTTTCTTCCCTCCACCCCAGGAATAAAGAAATCTAAGCTGAGCTGTGTTCCCCAGTCCACAACCCATGAAACAGCTGTCTAAGAGAACCCCAGCAGTACAGGCTTTTAAGAAAATCCTTCCAAAGCAATTATTCCTTCCAAATATTGGAAGATAAAAGGATCAGTGCATGCTAGGACATCAAACTGATTTGCTCATAATAGATATCATAGGTATTAAGTGCAGTTTATCCTGAGTGTAATTAGTAGATGCTTTTTGAATGTGATGATAATTGCAGCTCATTGTTTCTACAGTAATTTACAGAAATGAGGAACTCTACTGCTGCTCATCTCCCAGAAGGGCAGGGAAGCTGCTGTTCAGGAATTAGTCGATGACTGTGGCCAAACAATGCAAGAGTCACCTGCCACTGTTAGCAGTGATCCCTCTCATCTGCACAAATGACCCTTCATGCTCACATTCTCCGGATAAAATAAGACATATTTTCATCTGTTTTATCGGGACATGCACCCAATGGAAACAACACTTGTGAACCTGCTATCTCTTCGGCTATGAAGTGTTTATTGTTTTAAAAGTCTCTGTGGGTTACCCCCTCTGTTCTTTCTGCTGGTGTTTGTCAGTGCTGTTCTCTGAGGTGTTGAATTGGAGATGTTCGTAAGGACGATTTGGCCACCACTGGGTAAGCTTGGTTGGTCTGCAGAAAATGCGACCTGTCTGCTCACCCCTCCTCTCATGCTTGATAATTCCTAGGTTCACAGTGCACAAAGGTCTCCTCCGGCAGAACTCTGCTTCAGGGTATCCAATGTCACTCTGAGAGCTGAAAATGTCTCTGGATGTTAGAAGCCATTTAGCTAGACCTACTATACACGTATCCCCCGAGCTAAATATTTTGTTCGTTCATGAGTCAACTGACACAGACTTGGGATGTACATTTCATTTCTATTACCAAACTGAGGGTGAAGGTATAGGAGATTTGCTTCCACAGTGTTTTTTGTTTATTTTAAAACATCTTAACTATTTAAGTCTCATAGTTTTTTACCTCCAATCACCCTCTCGAGTAATTACATTTCTTAAGGCAGAGCTGTTTTCTGACATCTATCAAAACAAAGGGAACAGGAAAAACTCTGCTAATAGGAATCTTTTTGTCAAAGCGCATCTCCACAGGGACAGGGTAGCTTTCTCACATGACTCCCACTGTCCCAGACCAAAATGGGCTTAAGATGTCAGGAATATTTCCTCAATGGCCAGAGGTGAGCTCAGTCATATCCAACCCAAAGGAGAGAGTTCATATTGTCCGCATCCGATACCATGTTATAATAAAAAGATCTAGTGCTTACCCAGTCCAGGTCAAATTAGGTGAAGCAATTTAATAGTGTTTGTTTATCTGAAATATCCCTTGCCCAAGAGATGCTTGGGATGTCACCAAAGGCTGGTCCTCCCCAGTCTCATCCAGGACCTGCAGACCGTGGTCAAAGGCAGCTACTACCCTGCAGTTGCCAGTTGACTGTGCATTTCTGTTCTTGTCCCACAGGGCCCTGTGTGGAACTTCCATAAATTCACACATATGCATCCCCTGCTTCCCCACCCCCATCCTGGCAACCCTGGGTGAATTTCAAAAGACACTAAATTTGATAACTAACACTTATTACTCATTGCCCTCTCCACAATATTCTTGGCAGGGGTTAGACACTGACATTTGCTGCTGAAAATAATGCATTGTCAAATAGGGAAACTGCAGGCTATAATTTTTAACACTTGTATCTGTTATTTTAAACATGAAACATTGCATCAGTTTGACATTAATTTATATAATGGGGACCGAAAAGGATAATGCAATCTTAGTGACCACCTCCATTTAATTAACTGACAGGGAGAGCCACTAACCCAAAATACAGAGTTACCATCCACAAAAACAAAGGTGTTTGTACACCTTCCATCATGCATTATTGAAATGCACCATGTCATTAGGGAGAGTAATCAGGATGCTAGTGTAAAACCAGTCACCGATAAATGCAGACACAAAACTTTTATGAAAGTTTGTAAATACAGTATTGTATGGAAATCCCAATGCATATTGGCTTTCCTGAGCACTGTAAAATGTTTTATTATGAAAAAAGTGGATAAGATACTTATCTTTTAAATTGGAGTTTAATATTTTATTAGTGCCAGGCACATAATTCTCATCAAATGGCAGGAAACTCTTTTTTGTATGGATATAAATGTCTAGAGTTTAATATTTCAAAGATAAGTACCTACCACTGCATCTATCACACAGCAGCTTAATGGAATTTACTTTTTCTTAAATATTTATACTGTATATGTGTTTGCTAGTCAAGTGATTATAGAGCGCTAAGGTGGAGGGTGAGGCTGGTCCTGTTAACATGAGCCACTCTAGCATTTGGTTCGTTCAGCCCATACCTCATTAACCTGGACGTGGAGAGAATAATTAAGTAATTCAGATCCAAGGGCTTCAGGAGGGACAATGAGAAAGGTCTCCTTCTGGAAAAACAAACAACTGGAAAGTTTCTCTGATTTAACTTGAATTTCCAGACTTCTCAGAAGAAATCACGGTGAAGGAATTAGAACAGAAAGACAGGGCGAGAGAGGGATGCAGCTTTGAAAGGGAAATCGCATTGTGCTGAAAATCTCCCCCTTCTCCTGCCCAGCTGGCGTGGGCTGTTTCCAGAGCCCTGAGTGTGCGGCAAGTTTCAGTTCTTCAGCCCTGCAAACTCTTTCATCGGGCCTGAGAAATGCTTTCTGATCCATGCTGATACAATTACCTAGCCCTTATTGGCAATTTAGACCTGCTTTTAGGGACATTTTAGAGCAAATGATGTTTTCTTGATATTTTAAAAAAAGCAGTGCTATTCTCTATACCTTTGGGATAAGGTAGAAACCGAGTTAGAGGCTCATTAGAGGGCTGATTGCTACGATGTGGTTTTTTGTTGTTGTTGTTATTGTTGATGTTGCTGGAAAGCGAGCTACCAAAACTGCAGGTATAGGCCATGACGGCGATTCTCCTGTCTCAATCAAAGGTATTTTTTATTTTGTATTTGGGTGAAATACGAAGCAGGATTTACTACGACTATACTTAGAAAGGTCTTAAAATCCTCCCATTAGTCGAAGGATATTAAAATGGGCTCAATAAATTTTTTAATATGCACATATGCCAAGGAGAGGAGGAAGCGTTCTTTGTTCCTGCAGCAGGGTGGACGTCCAGTTTATGAGTCTGGGCGCTTCCTGGCCTGACAGAGTTTAGGGCAGTCTTTATCAAAGGAGCGGTTGTATTGACAGTAAATAAAACTGGCTGTCCTTAAGGGGTTTCTGACAGGGATTTAAATAGAGTCTACACTGAAAGGCACACAGTGGAATTAGCCAGGGTGCAAAAGCCCAGGATGTTTCTTGTTCCACATCAGCAAGCTCCCTGGACTAGAGGCACTCCAGGAGGACACAGCGATGAGATTTACTTCTGCCACCCACATTCAAAAAAGGTGACTGTCACTTGTGCCATTGCCTGCAGTAAGGAAAGAGAAGGGAAGGAGGCTGTGTGTGGCCTTCTGCTAGGGAAGTCCTCCTGCAGACTGTCTGTCTCTGAGACTTGTGGCCAGGTCTGTAGGGGACAGCGGAACCTCGGGCTGAGCTCTCTGGCTCTTCTGTCTGTTCAGTAGGGCCCCGAGTGGAGAACAGCGGCAAAGTGCCCCTACCCATTTTCTTGTGATAAATAAAAGCTGATAATTTAAAATGTTCTTAAACAGGACTGTGAACCAGAGTGAATTTGGCTGTGGTAAATAAAACCTGCTAATTAAAAACGTATTCTTTTGAGAAAACAATGTTCTCTTGATCCCTGCAGTCCTGAGCCTGTGCCAAACGTGTTTTCCGCGCATTGGGATGGTTTCACGTCAGGGTTGCAGCTTCTTCTGGACCAACCTGGTGAAACTCGGGCTCCCAGCTGGGCTAGGAGCTGGTCCCGCCTACCTCTGAGTTTCAGGCTCCGCCCCTGCTCCTCAAAAGCTCCTAACTCCTAGCCACGCCCAGTCCCGACTCCTGCCCCTCCCGCCCCCTGCAGCGTCCCCTGCCTGAAATGCACTACCTACATCCTAGCATGGCGCCTAAGATTTATCCTAACATGTCCTCAGGGACACTGTTCTTCACCGAACTTCTAACATTGACACCCCACCTCGGTTCCAATCACCCTATTTTGTTTAATTCACGGTCTTGCCATTATCTAAAATGACTTTCTTTTTTCTACCTCCAATGGGCTGTACTCTCCAAAAGAGCAGGGATTTTGCCGCTTTGTCTGCCTTTGTTAACCTGAGGAAGGTACACAATAAGTGCTCAATTCATTCTTTTTGAAAGACTGGAAACTTCAAAGGGAGGTAGGGCCAAGGACGTTTTCCCACCAGAAGGGCAGCCTCCTCCTTTGACGGGAACCTGCAGGCCTGTTAGCGGTCTCAAAACAACTGCAGCATACGAATGGGCCAGCAGGGGGCACGCAGGAGGTGGGTGGGAAGGAGAAAGCCTTATAGAAATAAGCTGTCACTTGCCCAAACGGAGAAAATCTCCATTCTGCCTCCCCCTCTCACCACCACAGGATCATCTCAATACCAGGCCCATTGTAGGTTCTAGGACTCAACCCTAGTAACAAAAAGGAGGCTTCAAGCAGTGAAACTGGACCACCTGGGGAAGTCACCAGCCTCAAGCCAAGGCAGGACTAGAGTAGGTATGACTTAGGTTCTTTCAGAGCAAGCTCTGTCATAACCAGAGAGTCCTAAGGAGCCTCTGACTCAGAACTCCAGGCTAAGAATAGCTCTCCCATGGTCCCTCTGGATGGTGACAGATGCAGATGCTGACCACAGTTTAGGACACATAGGATTATGTCAAAGGCCTAAGGGGGCAACATGGGCTCAGACCATTCTATTTGAGGTGTCAAGATCTGCATAGGTCTCAGCAGGACCCTTGGCTGGGGCCTTTGTTGGTATACAGGGCAGCAGAAGTTTCAGTAGGGCACATGCGCAGAGACTGGACCAGTAAATGAGGTGGGGGTGAACAGTGAAGAAGGCCAGGGGCCTGCACTGACCAGGAGGTGCCTTGCCTGGGTTAGAACATGTGAGAGATATGACAACTTGGTCCCCTGATCCTGTCTGTCTTTCATATTCAAGTGACTAGGTAGGGCAATAACACTTCCCTCAGTAGGTATCCCTGCCAAGAGTGACTCCTCCCATGCAGGTTTAGGAATGGTGTGAAAGACACCCCAGGTGTGAATGCTTATTGAGTGTTCTCACTCAGAGACACCCCCCCCACACTGTGCCCACACAGTGGATGTACTGGGCACCCTTTGCTGAATGCACTGATTCCTTTCTTTCTGCCCCTGCTCTGCATAGATACCCACCCAGAAGTGGACTGGCTTCAAGCTCCTTCGACAGCCTTGTGGTCAATCAGGGTGGGTTGAGAAGTGGACAAAGGGATGAGACCCAGCAGAGATTTTCCTGTAGTGCTTTTGGGGTTTCCCCCCACCCACCCTCCACCATGACCCTTACTGTGCAGTCATACTGAGAAGATGCCTTGGGGTCACTGAGCCCTTTGAGCAAATAGAACCTTGAGATCCATTCCCCACAGCATTTCAGTCCATGCACCAGCTTTGGGCCAGGGTGCATAATCAGCTAATGTCCCGCAGGGTGACTCCAGGGCAGCTCCCCTCCCCTCCCTGGGTGCAAAGACTGTGCTCTGACCAGCTCCTACACCGAAAGGGAATTGAACAGAAGAGATCCCTCTGGTGGCTTCGCAGTTGCAGGCAGACAAAAAGGACATGCTTTAAATAAGAATTCTTTCCCAAGTGGCTGTGATGGATGGTCAAGAGAGAGTCTCATCCCTTCTGTGTTCGGTACACACCAGAATCGGGCTGGTTGGGAAGATGGGGGTGCCCAGGAGGAAACACCTCTGTTTTTCAAAGAGGTTTTCCTGCATGCAACTCTGTGAAAGTGCATTCCTCTTTATTCCCTCTCCTCATTCCCAGGTCACATTTCTGGAAAACACACACACACACACACACACACACACAATTTGTGTATGTGTGGGATGTAGGGAGTGAGGGATATAATCTTCTCTTTTGTACCTAAATCTCATAGTTCTCATAGTGTTATCCCTGTTTGAGAATCCCGTCATCAGTATGGCTTCCTGCATAAAAAAAGCATAAATAAATAAAATAAAAAAGAATAAAGATGGTGTAATGAAGTCTTTGTGTCAGGCAAAGGCTGCAAAGTTCGAATCAGTTAGCCGACAAATAGAAGGGAACGATTATTGCAAGACCATGCCACATCCCTCTTAGCATGAGGGAATCATTTGGGGAGAGAGATTCAATTTCATAAAAATGATTTTCAAGAGCTGTTTTGTGAGTAGTAGAATGTTGGGGATTTTTTTTTTCCCTTTCACCAAAATGAATAAAAACTTTATGTTCAGTGCGGTACTTAGGTATTGGTTTTGTTAATTTCTTAAAACAAATTGGCTCCCCAGTAAATCCCAAACTTGGACAGCCGCATTAAGCTAGCAGTAGGGAAGCAATCTGAGCATGATTATCCTGCAAGAGAATTCCCAGAATTTCATCCAAACTGTGATTTGTTCTGTTATAAAAGGCCTATAAAACCCAGTATAGAAATTCCTGCAGGAAACTCGAGTGTTTAAATATCTGCAATTACTCTCTCATGATTAAAGAAAGATATGAAGGACAGGACATTAGTGCACAACAGCCAGTGCGAGGTGTGGCATGAGTGATAAATCACGCGGGCCTGTGACACTTGCGGACCTTGAGGTGCATTCACACATCAGCTCTGGTCAGACTCTCTTAACTGGGAGGGTGGGGAGTGAGGCCTGGGGAGGGGCGGTGGGAATCGGCAGTGAAAACTTCTGGCAAAGAGTGGCCCTGGTGGCCATCTCAGATGGTGCTGCACGTCTGGAGTGGTCATTTTACTTTCTGAAGAACCAGGGTTTGATGATGGTATGCGTTTGTGCTTCCGTGCTCTCCTGAGTGGCAGAGGCAATGTCTTTTCTCTAAAGCTGTCTTCTAGGTGATGAGTTTGAAAACTGTCCCCCGTGATGCCATTTAAAGTAACCTCTTCCAGCCGACCTGTGTTATAGGTAAGAGTACTGAAGTCCAGTGGCATGGAGAGACAGACCCTATTTATCAAGTGAGTCATCCGCAGCCCTGGAGAGAAAGCCCACCCTGCCCATTCCATGGCCCATCTTTTTGAGATTCCTCCAACAGGCCAACCAGGACTTTCTTCCTATCCAGGTCTTTCCTCCTGCTTCACAGGCTCCCTACACTGCTTTTCCGGAGCCTCTTCAGTTCACCCCTAGGCAAGAAAGGACGTTCAAGAGTAAGCCAAACTGATCTTGTCCCAGCTTTTGGTAGCAAATCTACCGGTGACTGTATTCCCTCCATGGCTCCAGACTCCCATACAGCCCCTTCCTTCACAGTTCCAGCTTGTGGGAACAGTCCTGGGCCCTGGGCTGCCAAAATGACACCTCTTCCAATTGCTTCTCCAGCCCTAGAGGTACAGGTGATCTCTTGCAGTTGCTGATACCTGGGTTCCCTTGCTGAGGTCTATTTATTCTTCCAACCCTTTTATAACTAGTTTCCTCTATTAAACCAGGTCTTAGGGTTATTGCAGGAGCATGCAGAACTCCTCAAGCCAGGAGCTGTCAGTTCCTATCCCTATCTCCTCCCAGACACACCATGGTCGCTTCAAAAATATTTTGGAATGGACAAATGCATGGCCTTGAAGGACATGCTGGTTAGTTTGCATTTCGCCCTGGAGACCATATGTTGGACGTCTTGGTTAATTCATCCCTTCCTCCTCACTGGATTTTCAGGAAGTAGAGTGAGGCTGCATTTGAGGGCCAATTTTCCTCTGGGCGCAGTAGTCCCCTTGCCTGGAAACCACTGAAGGGTTCCAGTCGTGTAGCAGACCTCAGTGGGACCAGGATGACATGGGCATCGGGCTTGTGAGACTTGTCAGCAGGAGCCGGCAGTCCGGAGGGCTCTGTCTCTCAGCGTCCTGCTAGCTTACTGTCTCCCTCCCCTGCTTTCATCACCCAGGCCCCTGGAACTTGAAGCAATATTTTGAGGGGTCAAAGTGGAGGGTAAGAGAGAGCGGGGAAACACACGTAGCACAGGTTAGTGCAAGCCCCAGAATGCCTGTGTAGGTCAGAGATGACAAATGGCAGAGCCCTGGAGGTGTGCAATCCATTTATTGATTTCAAACCCTCCCTCTTCTTGTTCTGTGGGCCTCCAGGGAGAGAAAGTCACAGATTCTTAGGGCTGAAATTGTGCAGGAAGGACACAGGTTTCCTATTGGCCAGACATCTGAGGCGGCTTGGCCAAAATATGGAGCCCATTACAGAGAAATCTGGTTCATGTTTCCGATAGAGACAAATAGCCTAGCCCAGGCTGACGGCCTGGGTCTCTGGGTCACTGATACAGGCCCACAGCAGTAGGCATCCTTTCTTGTTGGAAGCCTGGTCCACCAAAGGGTGGGTTATGGCTTATCAAAAAATAAGGAGAATATAGTGGTCATATTTACCAGGGACTGAGGATATGCTGTACTTGGGAGCACTTTTTCAACTCACATCTTATTTATTCACTAAGCTCCTGTGCAAAACACAGTTTGTGCATCTATTTCTAGCCTTGTGGCCTGTGACAAGTCATTGACACCTTTAAGCCTCAGTTTTTTTCATCCATAAAACAGGGTTAATCTCACATCCCCCCTCTGGGTTGAAGTAAAGAAATAAAATCTTATCCCAAGTATGCAACTTTTCAAGCTATTCATTCTTTCTAGAAATAACTCCACCAAGGATATGGCAAAATTGGGCCCAGGAATAAAGAAGGGGGAAAAAAAATGAAGTTTGAGATTCAAAATTGCAGGGTGGCAAACTCTTTTCTGTAAAGGGCCAGATAGTCAATATTTCAGGCTTCATGAGCCATGGGGTCTCTAGCGAGACTCTTCAAGTCTGCATGCTGCACACTGTAATATGTAAACCAATGTGTGTGGCTCTGACCCAGTAACACTTTATTTACAGAAGCAAGCTAAGCCATGGAGGGGGCTGGCAAGGGTGGATGTAGCCCCCTCGCACGAGTTTTCTGACCTCTGTTTAAACCACCAACACACATTTCCCATCCTGGTCTAGAATAAAGAGTTATTAGAAAGTGATTCTGAGATGTAGAAATCAAATATTGTCATCTCTCTCCTTAGGCTTTTCATTTTAGGAATGTCTAAACAAAATAAGGTGACACTAACCAAGCTGTTTGAACTACGAATAATGTAGATCTCTAATTCATATAAGTGAATGAGCCTGGGGTTTTAATCCTAAACATAGAGAGTTCATGAATGCAAGTCTCTGGCATGGTTTACCGAATTATAATTGACAAAAGAAACAGTAAAAATAGATTAATGTTAACATGAGTGATCAATTTCCCCCTGAAGTACCATGCGGGATTACTCTGCAGTTACTTCATTTCTAAGTCTTCCTTTTGACAGACTCAAACCCTCTACAGTAGGCGCTGGAATTCCTTGTACTACATTGGGGTGACGGTACCATGTTTCAAAGTTATTCAGAACCTGATTGGCCGTGTTCCTGCAATACATTTTCCTAACCTCAAGATAAAGATCCATGCATCTCTTTACCCTTTAAACAAAAAAGCTATTGTAATAGCATGTAGTGTGAAGCATGGTCTGAATACCAAAACCTGTACATGCACTGCTAAACTGTTTAAGTATGGAAGAAGTAGTGTCTAATAGCATCAGGAAATTGAAATTTAAAAATTTTTCTCACTCACTTATTTGATGAGAACTGGGTATGCTGACAGGTGAAGCAGAAAGCCATTTTTCAAGTTAAATGCCAAGTGGTTATATAGCATAATATTCAGTCAAAATTAACCACCTCACTGCTGCACTGACACCCAGCGTATTTAATGCCAACTGTTCCTGCAAAGAAAACGGCAGACCTTTGGGAATGACTGTAGAAGGGGAAAGAAACTGTTACTAATACTTCAATTATTTAGTAGGCGCCCCAACTCTCTGAGTGGGAAAAATGGACTGGCAGCCACACTGACTTTTGCAAGCAGCACAGCGGAGCTGAAATCTCTCTGTGCCTGCTGGGGCCACTCTGGGCCTTCTAAGTCAAACCCCAGAAATTTCTGGATTTATATAGGCTTCAGGCAATCTTCCTGCGGGCAAGTCCTTTTGGCAAAGCAGATGGATGTCTGTCTGCGGGCTCAGGTGGTGGGAAGGTAAAGGGAGGCTATTTACCTAGCTGGTTTCATTTAGATTGTAGAGCAAGACTCCCCAGCCACCAGAAAGCAAATGATGGATGTGCCCAGGCTGTGTGGGGAGGGAACCAGAAGCAGGCAGAAGGGAGTTGTCATTTAGTAGGATTTAGATCCCAAACAGTAGCTTGGGAATCCCCATATGGGGGATAGACAGACGGACAAAGAGAGTCCCTTGCTGGAAATTCTAGCAAGTCTCTTTCAGGACTGATTTCATCCATGAGTCTGCTCCAGTGCTGTACGTAAAGGTCCAGGGTGTGCGTCCCTCAAATTCCAACCACAAACAAAAGTAGGCTGTGGGAACTAGTCACAGCCTTAACTTCTCAGCGATTGAGTAACCAGAGGGGCATCTCTTTCCCTCCTGCAAAGATGAGGACATCCATCTGTAAAATGCAATGTCCCATGGTGCCCCAGGACCTGCCAAGAACAAGGGGATAGCCAGTTTAGGCACAGGTCCATTAAGCGTTTATTGAATTCTTCCTGCCAGAAGTATGATCTTGAAATGTTTCATTTCTTTAGCTTTTCATTTCCCTATGCAAGTTTCACTCAGGGCCACTCTGAAAGGGAGGAAGGCTGAGGTTATTGGGATCGCCTGGTACCAGGAGTAGAAGCAGGTCTACAAAGCAAAGGGCATGGGTTGCCCCAAGTTATAACTATTGGTGGATGAGCCCAGCCTAGACTCCTGGTCTCTTGGCTCCTGGACTCATGTGCCTTTAAAAAAGAAAAAAAGTCTGTATTTAAAAATAACCTTTAAAACATGAAAACAAACTAAGGCAAAATTTTCTGTTAATTTTTGAGAACTTAATACAAGAAAATTAAAGTTTAAAAAACCACTATCTCAAATCCCATCATCTTCCTATGTATTAGTCCATAACTTCATTTCTCTCCATCTTTTTCCTTTGTGTCAAAGGGGGATTCTTTTTCACTCAATTTAAAATTACATATCTCATATCTATCATTAAAGTCATTTGCAGACATCTTTAAAGTCAATCAAAGAGTTTATTTGGCCAATCTATTAGTATTGGTGTTGGCTGCTTGTTTTTAATTTTACTGTCGTTGCTGCTTTTGGGTTCCTGCAGTTTGCAGCATCTCTGTGCATAATTTGGTATTAGTAATTCTGACCATTTCCTTCAGGGAGAATTTCTAGATGTGAAATTACCAGGTTGAAGGGAAGGACTCATGTTCATTTCATGACTCTGAACTATCTGTTTGGGCCAAATCTAGGCTACCTCCAGCCATCTTCAGCCAGTCTCGCTGGCTTCATTTAGAATGACTTGGAGCCCCTCAGGACTCTTTTGAGGTGGCCAGGGGTTCTTAACCTCAACCCGGACCCTGTTGGTATTTGGAGCCTGATAACTATTTGATGTAGGGGTTGTCCTGACTATGGCAAGATTTTTAGCCTTTACACACTAAATGCCAGTATTACCTTATCATCTGTGACAACCAAAAATGGTCCCAGACATTATCAGACATCCCTCAAGGACAGAGTCTCCCCCAGGTGAGAGCCATGGAACTAGATCATGTTTTAGAAGATGGAATAGTCGAGTGATGGAAGAAAAGCTTTATTCCAAGAAAAAGCCAGTTTTATTCCAAGAATTCAGCTTCGGGGAGGACATGCAGAGCCATGCATATACCCAAGAACCAGATTCTCTACAAAATGATCTCCTCCTTATTTGCATGGTTTTGTATTTGTACCTCTACTTTGCTTAAAACTCATTTATGTGCCATTGTTATTTTGTTCATTTATCCCCCATTATACCCTGTGAATCTCTCAGGACAGTGTTTCCTATCCATTTCTTTGTCTTTGGTGTTAAGCACAGTGTTACTACAGAGTAGATTCAATTGAATGAATGAATGAATCTGAGTCCAAGACTTGTGTGCACACATGAGAAAAAAGGTATATGTATACTCTTGTGTGCACACTTGCACATGTACCAACAGTACTCATGGAGAAAAGAAAAACTATCAACTAAGTACAAGGGTGTCTATTGCTTTCAAATAGACAGTGATTTCTGAAGGCAAATTTTCTCTATTAGCACTAAAAATTCCTTACATCTGCATAGAATAATATTTGGGAAATCAGGAGCAATGTATTTTCCAGTGAGGTAGGACTCCTACTTTTAAATAAGGGTACTTAGGTTGTCAAAGGAGAGGGAAACTTTCTCTGTTGCTCTAAGAGACAATTTACTGCATCATTAACACATGTCGCTTAATGGAAAGTCCTGTTATTTTTGGAGGAAGAAATTAATATTCCGCACTAAATATAATAACAGCATAAACCTTTAATAAATAATTGTAACAGTTTATAAATATTTAAATAGTAAATCTAGAAGTCCTGAGGGACTGGAAAAGGCAAAGAGGAAAGATCTGACTTCTAAAGTACTAAAAATAGGTCCTGACACATACGCTTTTAGTCCTTTTTCTTTCTTTCTTTCTTTCTTTCTTTCTTTCTTTCTTTCTTTCTTTCTTTCTTTCTTTCTTTCTTTCTTTTCTTTTCTTTTTATTTTATTTTTTGCAGGCAGAGAAAAGCAGATGGGGTCTTTCTGCAAAGGTAATAGTTAAGAATAGTGACCATCCTAGGACTAGGACTATTAGAAAGGGAGATGTTAAGGGTGAGATTGATCAAAAGGCTCAAAAAAAAAAAAAAAAAAAAAAAAAAAAAAAAAAAAAGCACAGTCTCCCAAACCTTCCATTTTCTAAACTTTACTACAGATACCTCAAAAATTCACATAGAATCCTAGATACAAAGAGACAATTTATACAAAGCATTCAGACCCAGTCAACCTGCAGGACATGCCAGGAAAGACAAGCCATCATTTCTGAGAATACAGGGTACCAAGGCTAGTGTTGAAAGCTTTGGGGGTCACTCCACTGATGTCTATGGGTTTTTACGATTCACTAACTAATATTGTCCCTTTGATTACGGAGAACAAATCAAGACCTTGAGAGGCTAAGAAACACTGCCCAAGATTCACTGCTAGTGAATGATAGATTTGGGATCTGAGTTGAGCTGTTGCTTTGAGAAAAATGCCTTTTCCAAGAAAGAAGCATAAGAAATGATTTTCCTTAATTTCTCGGAATGGTCATGTACAGAACTGCAATAATCACCTTGAAAAATATGAGGGCAAGCAGCCTTGGGGTGAAGCAGATGCTGAGCACCATTGAGAAGAGAACCAGGAATGATCTGGGCCAGTGGGGACTGCTGAGTGGCTCACCAGGTTCTCCAGGGCAATATGCATTCTGATGTTACTTAAGGTAGCTGGAGTCAGGATTTTATGTTCCTTTCATTCAGGAGCATCTTTACCAGTCAAGGGACATACACAAGGGGACAGTTATGGTGCTAAAGACAGGAGTGGTGCCTCAGAAATAATGTTGACTGGACAGTATTCCAATTTGAGTCAAATTCCTGACAATGGAAACTTCCTGATGAACTCCTTAATATCTACTTTAACTTTTTATTTATTTTAACTGAAAATTCCCTCCTTTCTCCCTCATTCTGTTATCTAGCATGTTCTAGGAATTGACCTAGTCCCCTGACCTGAGGGTAAGTGCTGATTGGTGAGACAAGAAGCAAAGTCCTGCCTTCTAACCACAGTGATTGGTTCAGGAATGACTTTGGGTTCCACTTGCAGCCAATGAGAGATAAATAGAGCATTTTTAGGGCTCCTGAATAAGGAACTTTCTCACTCTTCTAGAACAGAAGTCTTTCTCATATCCCTGGATTTGGGGAAGAAAATACAATTCCTCAGGATTTACTGGAATCTGACTTTCTCTCAAAGGGAAGAGGTAGCTATGGAGAAGTAGTTGAGGCCAGAAGAGGCAGAATGGACATCCAGAAAGGAGAGCACCACAGTGATCCTCAAGTGCTTGGACTTCCCACATCCATAAGCCAACAGATCCCTATTATCGTTCTTATCAGTTTGAGCTGGAGTTTCTGTCACATGGAAACAAAGGTATTGTAGTCAGAACACACAGGCGCACGGTCCAACAGAATCCCTAATACAGTGTTCTGGGATTTGTGCCTGACGCCTGGGTCGGGTATTTCCAAATGCCACCTGGTGAGCAGATCAGACACCACCACAGACATGCATGAGGACCTTTAGCAGCCCAGAGCACACCTGGAGGAGAGGTGATAGCATATGATAATGCATCATCTCCATGGGAACCTGAGGTCTCAGTTGATCATTTAGGATTGGCAGAAAGAGCTTACTTATTTTAAGGTGAAATTTGCATGACTCCTTCTTACTCCTCTAAATCTTCAGCTCCTGGGATACTCTTGCCTCCATTTCCCTGCCTGTAAGCCTGGTGAAGCTGGGCTTCCTTCTTTGACTCACTCCTGTTTAAGAGTCCTCAGGTCTCTGGCTTTTAGAATTCTGTCCTAATGTGCTCTTGGGTGAGGAGGGTTTAGTCTGAGCATCCCAGTATCTGGGAAATAGGGGCTGACACTCATCCAGGACTCCAGTTCTGGGTGTCTGCATGAAGCTTATGGATGGTAGGTGCTCTGTCATCAGGCTCCAATTGTTGCCTAAGATCAGTTTACTAGAATATCATTTTCCTGAAGAAATGTCAATTTCTTCACATTGTTTACATCAACCAGGAGCCTGTTCAAATTGATGTTCAATAGCTTCTGTCTGCAGTCTTTGGTTCCACATAATTCCTCACTTTCTGGCTACTTATGTCAGTGTAGAGACCCATCAAGTCCCCAACCGGTTCATGCTGCTGTGTCCTAACATCTCACTCAGACCATCCTCCTTCCTATCCAGGTACCTGAATTCCGTAGCCTTCCAGACCTTTCTCAAGTCTTCCACTCCCCATGGGTCTCTGTGACTACTTAACCCTTGCAGATATTTCCTCTGTGACCTTCATCAGTACTGACCCCATCAACACTGGTGCATACGGTCACTTGTGTCAATGCCTGGACCTGGGTCTTCCCTCAGCAACACTTACAATCCTAAGATAGAAAGACCAGGTCTCCTGCTGTCTCCCATAACCAGTGAGATCAGCGCAGAGGATAGAGTCCCTGAGAGAAAAAGACAAACAGATTGGCTAACGCAGCCTTCATTCTATGGAAAGCCAGGAACACATAGGCAATGATCCTATCCAAATGACTTCAGGGGTATCATGATTCATTTTGCCTGACCTGGAAGAGGTTCCAGAGTACCTCACAGACTCTGCAACTGCCAGTGTGGCCTCTGGTAGGTGATGAGAAAGCAGATAGCCCACTGCAGGTAAGTCGAAAAAAATCAGAAAAATCATTCTATAGCAGATCTAGAAAGGGTTTTAGTAATGATCTAATTAATTTGTTAATTATTATAGATTATTGTTAATCATTTTCATTATTAGTTATTTTATAGCTAAATAAACTAAGGAGGCCCAAAGAGATGCAATTTTCCCAAAGTCACACAGCTAATGAATGGGATAGTCTAGACCAGAATCCAGGCCTCCTGACCCCTGGCAATTGGTTCATTCTATTGCCTATGTCTAATAATCAGTTTCAGTCTAGTTCTGCTCCATTAAAAGTGCTTGAAAATCAGTTCTTCAAGTTTTTCTTGGGTACGACATAAAGATATTCTTTGGTCAGATAATTAGGAAAAATAATAAATCAGAAATTAAACCGACGTATTGATTTAGAATATCCAGAACTTTTTGTATGTTAATCCACAGAAGCAATACTGTATGTGGCATTTCCCAGCTTTAATTGGACACAGAATTCTTTCTTGGGATATTAGTGAACTGAGACACACAACTAGGGAAATGTGAATCCATCACAGTTTTCGGTGGAGGAAGGCACCATCTCCCTTTTCAAAACCCAGGAGCCTTGGCCTCTGCATGCCAGGACACAAGCTCACCTCCACTAGTGCTTTAGTCAACTTCTTTACCACTGTGATCAAAAGATCTGACAAGAACAATTTTAGAGGAGGAAAAGTTTATTTGGGTCTCATAGTTTTAAAGTTCTCCATCCATAGATGGCAAACTCCATTTTTCTATGCCCAAGAAGAGGTAGAACATCATGGCAAAATGTGGTAGAGGAAAGTGGATCAGGATAGGGCCACCAAGAAGCAGAGAAAGAACTCTGCTCAACAAGGGCAAAACATAAGACCCAAAGTCATGCCACCAGTGGCCCATCTCCTCCAGCCACACCCTACCTGCCTGCAGTTATCACCCTTAACCCCTATCTGTGGATCTCAGTTTCTCAGCCTGCAAAGATATAGACAGAACAACTAGATGTGTTCCTAAATTCCTTCTGGCTGCTGTAACAAAGTATCCTAAATTGGATGGCTTATAAACAGCAGAAATGTATTGCTCAGTTCTGGAGACTAGGACTTCCAGGCTAAAGGAACCAGCCTATTTGGCTGCTGGACAGGGCCCACTTCTTGGCTCAGAGATGGTGCCTTTTCACTGTGTTCTCATATGTCTGAAAGGACAAGGAACCTCTCAGGAGCCTCTTGTAAGGGTGCTAATCGCATTTCCTGGGGTCCACCCCCATGACCTAAGCCCTACCTCCTAATACCATCACTTGAGCGGCTGGACTTCCAGCATATGAATATCAAGGGGACACGGCCCATAGCAGCTGTCCTTCAGTGTCATGAAACTTTGAATGAAAATTTAATATTAAAAAGTTTATATTTAAATCTTAAAATGCATCCTTTCCTAATTACCTCTACTGTACAGCGGCCTCGGAGTTGTTGGGCACGAGGGGGTACACTCCATCAGTTCAAATATGGGCCCCATCTAAGACTCCTGAAGGGTCCCTCTGGAGCCATCAGAGACAGAATGGCACAGAGGGGACCTCGGTTGTTCAATGGACCCATCAGAGGAACTCCCTGGTTGGCTGTGGCACAAGTTATCTTAAGAAAAGGGATTATATTACTATGTCTTACCACATATTTCCAATTGAGTTATCACAAGGGTATTACAAAAAAAAAAAATCATAGGAGTTGGCAGTAACTCAGTAAATAAAATCACCACTTTAATTGCTCCAGTGTAACAGGTCGATCATTATCAAGAAAGGTTTTGATATATTTTTTAATTAAATGGTGACTCTGTTGATCGATTTCACTGATAATCAAGCAATCTTCTCCTCATTCTCCACCCTCCAAAACAGTTTGCTTCATGAATAGTTACTAGATGGCAGAAATTCGGGGACCTAATCTTAGTTCTGCCACTAGTTGGCTATGTAGCTTTAGGCAGAGGACTTCTTGTCTCCGTGTCTCAGTTTCTCAGCCTGCAAGGAGAGAAACAGAATAAGTATTTTCCAAAATCCCTTCCCAATCTGGAATTCTACTACGTGAATGCATGACACTCAATTACTTGATAATATTTTTTACACAATGTAAACTTGCATTTTCCTCATTTGTTGGAAGATCTGAGTGATACAAGAATGCCAGTGCTCACTCAGCATGGGCCAACATAGATTCCTGCCAAGGGCTGTGGTATATGGCTTCTCTACCAACACCAGTGTGGGACACTCCCTAAACCTGTTTTCTGGTTTACAAGTTGGGAGGGTGATTTCTGGTTTACTTGTAAAATCCACCTGTCCAAACTGATGGGTGTTGTCACTGAAGTCCCAGGAGCACATCTGCAGGGAGTCCAAAGCTCCCTTTAGGTTTTCTCAGCTTTACTCTCCTAGATCCTGGCTCTTTACAGAGAGAAGGCAGCACAGGGGTACAACTGCTATTCCCTCCTACAATCTAGCTCCACCTCTTACTAGTTAAGTCACTTAGACAAATCGCTCAGACCCATTTTATAGGCAGGGAAGTTAAGGTATCAAGAGGTCAAGAGTTGTATCTACCTTGCAGAGTACAATAGAATAAATGATTATAATGCACAGAAAGAGTTCAAAGCAGTGTTGTACATATGGTAAGCACACATTGCATCTTATCTGTAGTCATTATTATCTTTATTGGACCTCATGGGGGTGTCTATTTAAAAAATACACATTTGAACCAAGGAATTCAAGAAATAGTGACTAAGGAAGTTCCGGTGTTCTGTCCTGAGAGCACTGATGCTCCCCCCGAGAGTCTTTCACCTTCCAAAGCCTGCACTGCAGGGATATGGGCCACCTTTCTGCATGAGGCCTGGGGTGGCTGTGCGGGCCTTCAGTCCACACCACCTGCCCGTCCCAGCTCAGCCTTTCCTGACCCCATTCCATCATGACAAAAAGAAATCTCCCTCTCTCTTAGGACTTCTGTTTTTCAAGAACACTATGATGATAAAGTGACTTTTTCAGTGCAAAGTTAAGTATGAACGAATCCTTTATCTCTAATGCTTACTTGCTTTCTAGGGGGGTAACCATCAGAGGGACAACTGGTTGCTTTGTTTAAATTTTAACTCTCTTTGTCAAAGAGGCCGGACTCAACAGTGGGGCTTTCCCAGATCTCCTTGTCAAGGTCCCAGCTCACGCCAGGCACAGGGCTCCTTCTCACTGTGGAATCCAAGTAATTCCCTTCCCAAGGGAAGGCCCATGGGGACACAAAACTGGCCTCCTAGCCTCTGCTTGGCAAGCTCAGAAAGTCCCTCGCAGCCCTTGAGCGCCTGTGGAACCAGTGACCAGGCATCTGGGTGAGCCTCTACGGTGCCCATTCACTGCTTCTTACTTGCCTACAGATGCATTTCCAAATAACCCTCTGTCTGCAGCCTGACACCTGAATGGTCCTCGGAGACAGGGGCTGGCCTTCTCTCTGCTCTCCCAAGAAGCTGTTGGAAGCACAAAAGATTTTTTTGCTCCCAGGGCAGCACATCAGGACTGGAAGGGAACCTGCTGAGTAGGTAACTGGAGAGGCTGATGTGCTGATTTGTGCCCTGCCTGTGGGAGGAGCATTTTTTTCCCCTAAGGTCCGGCCAGAGACCCAGGACTAGAAAGCTGAATCTCCCTTCACTTCCCAGGCCTTCTGATCCCCTGCAATGTCTCTGGGGTCTGCCAAGCACTGGGGATCCCAGAGTGCCTGCCCCCTCCCTCGCTGCCATTTCCCTGCCCCACTTACCATCAGGACTTTCTCCCCCTGGGCTACCTCTGTATCACAGGAATGGAAAGAGCGCTTTGATCTTTCTGAGGGTCACTGGGGAGAGGGCTAAATTTAGATGTAGCAGGGGATAAAATGGAAGGGGAGGGAAAAAAAATGAGGCCGTCCTAATGCCCGGGTTGCAGGACTGGGGAGCAGCGTTATTTCCCAGCTGTCTGAGCAATCGAGGAGCTAGCCCTGCCTGAACTCATCCATTTTGTTATTAGCTTTTTGGACACGATGAGGAGCTTTCTAGAAAACTGAAGAGTAAACCAATCATGGTGCGGGGTGGGGGGAGCGGGGAGTGTAGAACTTTCCCCAACTGCAGAAAAAATGATCTTAAGTACTAAGGCAGCCTGGGTATCACCACAGGGTTCACAGAGCAGACAGACCTTCAGAGCAAGAAGGCACTGCAGCTTCCCACCCCACCCCCACCCTGCCCCGCCTTCCTCCAAGTGGGCAGATTCAACAAAAAGAAAGGACAAGGGCACACAGCCTTTTAGTCCAGGGCTCATTGAAACGGGTACTGTTGGTGTCAGTGCATGGGTGATTTTTGTTGCTGGAGCACCCTGTGCCGGATCTAGTGAGTACTAGATGCCAGAAGCAATCACTCCCCCAGAACAACCTAAAGTGCCACAAATATCTCCAGATGTCACCCTATGTCCCCAGGGGTTAAAGAACCTCTCTCCCCTCACTTGAGAACCATTTCTAAGATGCACCCATCAGTGGGTGCAGAGATGTAGGGAGTTCCTTTTATGTCTGCCTAATAGTGTATCATTACACTGTAGGCTCCTGCCCCTCTGCTCAGGATTTTGTCATTACTGCGTGCGCTCTGCCGATTGATACCCCACCCAACCTTCTCTTTGTTAAGATATTAACTTCCAGAACCTCAGAATGTGACTGCGTTTGCGTCTTTTTTTTTTGGGGGGGGGGGTGGTACCAAGGATTGAACTCAGAGACACTCCACCACTGAGCCACATCCCCAGCCCTATTTTGTATTTTATATAGAGACAGGGTCTCACTGAGTTGCTTAGTGCCCCGCTTTTGCTGAGGCTGGCTTTGAACTCGTGATCCTCCTGCATCAGCCTTCCGAGCCATTGTGATTACAAGGTGTGTGCCACTGTGCCCAGCTGTGTTTGAGTCTTTAAAGAGGTAATTAAGTTAAAATAAGGCCACAGGTGGGTGCTAATCCAATATCACCCATGTCTTTATAAAAAGAGTGAATTAAGACCCAGACAGGTGCAAAGGGTAAAGACAGAGAAGACAGTTATCTACAAGCCAAGGACAGAGGTCTCAGGAGAAACCATCCATGCTGACACCTGACACCTTGAGGTTGGACTTCCAGCCTCCAACACCATGAGAAATGAATGTCTGTTGTTTAAGTGGTGCACTGTGAGGGTAACCCAGGCAGACACATACACCGTTCTAAGAGCCCAGCAAAATTGAGTTCCTGCTTCAGAGGAGGCAAAACACTGGATTCAGAGGCTCTGAGCTTTTGGTGGGATGGGGATCAGACAGAAAACCTGAAAGTCCCAGGTTCCTTTCAGACAGTTTTTTTAATATCTGTCAACATGTATTTAATGGGGGCTCAACAAAAAGAGATTTTCTATTGAGAGGAATTGTAGACTTCTTCCTTTATGATCAATATAAAGGAAGTAGTACCTTCTTTGAACATAGCATTTTATTTTTCTGGAAATCTCTTATTTCATTTTTTTTTTTTTATGTCACAAACCTGGACACTACTAACCACTCACTCACACTTACAAAAGGTAGAGAAAAAGTATATGGATGAAATTAAAACAGTGGGTTCAAAATGTCCACTCATTTCTTTTTCTGGCTTTTTTCAGCAAAAACAAAATATTTCTTTCTTCTCTCTATTATATATTTCTTTACCTTCAGTTTTAATTTTTTTTTTTATCATTTTCAAAGCTCCTTCATTTTCAAATGCAGATTTGGGCATTTTGATAAAATAAATCCTTTGTCCTCAGCAGACAGCACAAGGTTGTGTATCATTTGGTTGATCATTTCAGTGACTATATAAGTCAGCAACTTGGGGTGATTTTTAGCCTTTTAGGGTTGAAGACACATGACAGCATTGTGTGACTTGCATGTATGCATCAAAAAATATGAACACACGTGTATGATCAGTGGTGAAGAAATTCTGTTTTAAGCTGTCCCCTGCTTTGGGAAGAGGGGGATGTATATCTGTTTGGCCACTTATGTAAAAGGTCATGCCCACAATAACAGGTCTGCTTCCAGAACTATCCCCACAGAGACTGTAAATTAGTACAACCACTATGGAAATCAGTATGAATGTTGCTCAAAAGGCTAGGCATAAAACTATCATATGACCCAGCTATACAACTCCTCAGTATCTCCTCAGTATCTATCCTGAAGAATTAAAGGCATCTTACTACAGGGATACATGCATATCCATATTTATAGCAGCACAATTCACAATAGGCAAACTATGGAACCAGTCTAGGTGTCCATCAATGGATGAGTGGATAAAGAAAATGTAATCTTATTCGGCCATAAAGAAAAATAAAATTATGACATTTGCAGCAAAATAGATGGAACTAGAGACCATCATGTTAAGCGAAATAAGACAAACTCAAAAGGTTAAGGGTCATATGTTCTCTTTCATATGTAGAAGCTAAAGAGGAAAAAGAAAAGAAAGGTCAGGGATAGATCTCCAGAAATCAAAAGGGTGATCAGTAAAGGAAAGGGACCAAGGGAGGGGAAATGCTGGGAAGTGACATTGGCCAAATTATATAGTGTGCACTTATGAATGTGTAACAACAAATCCCATCAATAAGTACAAACATAATGCACCAATAAAAAATGTGGACAAAAAAAAAAAAAAAAAAGAGAGAGAGAGAACTACCTCCACAGAGGTTGAGCAACATTTGGAAAAAACTGCCTCTCTTAATCTTGTTTTGCTCCTATGACCAGATGAAGTCAGTTACTGCAGGTGACACTCAAGCTCTGCTAAACAGGTGTACAACTCTCTCCCACTGCAAGTGCTGAGCTCAGGCATAGACACAGACAGATGCCCGTAGACCACTCTTCTCACTTGTTTTTCACTGTGGTCTTTGTAAAAGAACTCTCGAAAAATTCCTACAGAATCAAAAGTCACTAAAATCTCACCTAACTCAGATTTTCTGGCAACGTGATTTTTTTTTCGTGTGTGTGTGTAGTATATTTCAGGTTTTGTGGGTCGATCTTAAAAAAAATTGCTAACAGTAATAGGCACATGAACTATCTTTAGGATTTATGGTGTATGGGAAAAAACAGAAAGTACCATAGATTTGTATAATTTTTTTTCCTAGAAAAGATGTATTGTGCTGGTACTAGCAGTAAGATGAAGAAAAACCATGAAATTCTTCATGTTATTATATGAAAATTGTCAAGCTGCTAGGAGATCCTTATTGCCCACCAGCCAGCCTCAAACACAGTATATTTATACTCAGATTTTTCAGTTTCCTTGGACAGTAGCTTTAGCCTTGTGCAGTTGTAAAGTCCCACAAAAGAGTATTTACTTTATCTTGTCAGAAAATGTAGTCATAAAAGAATCATAAATGCCCTGTGTTTATCAGGTTGTCTCTGCATACTGGTTGTCATTGGAGACACAGTCTCCTATTTTCTCTCTCTCTCTCTAAAGAAAATGAAATGTCTCATTGCTCTCTTCAACAAAAATATCAAGAATCCTAAGTTATCAGAGAATGCCTGTCTTCCCATTAGTACTATGTTAGTGATAAACAATGTTTTATGCCCTATAATTAAGGTACAGGTAATGAGCAATTATGCAGATCATGAATTAATTATATTTAAAACAGAAGCCATTACAATCAATATTCTCCACATTTCAACTGCATTCTGGAATTAATATATCTAATTAAAACTTTCAATTGTCAGTGATGTTTGTACCACCTTTATGAAGAATCACAGTTAACAACTGTCTATGAATAGCTACATTCAATGTCACTGCACCTATGCTACAGATTTGGGGTATGAGACTGTCACCTGTATGTAGGTAGATGAGCTATGAGTAATCGGTGTCGGCACGATCCCTTGGTCTCACAAGCTCATGACCCTATAGGACAATTCAAATGCCTTTCTGGTGAGTGCTACAGCCTGGTCTTCTGGTTCCAGGTCTTAGAGGAATTGTTTCAAAGCAAGTTTGGAGAAGACAACTGTTGGTTGGTTGTTGACTAGTGAACCCTGACCCGGCATCCATGTTTGGGAAGACTGCCTTTCTCCCACTCTCAGCCTATGCTTTCAGAGCTAGGCAGACACTGCTCTTCCAACTGTGGTGGACTTATATCTGAGTTCTGGCCAATCAGATCAGCATGCTTTGGAATTCTAGCAATTGGTGCGGGGAATGCTCCATGACCTTATCAGAGTGGAAGAGTCACAACAGTAACTTTGCTGTGACTTTTAAGAGCAGATGTCTCTTGTTTTCCAGGGTACTCAAAGCCAAGATGATGGAAGTCTGGAGCTTTGGTCACGACTGTCCCACCACCAGGAGAGATCCCACTTATATCAATTTTGTCCCTAAATTCAGTTGTACCCAAGGCCATTTAACTCTGGAGTTTTACTCCGTAATCCAGTAAGAACATTCTTGTTTTTACTTAAGCCTCTCTGTGAAGGGTCAATTGCATAGTATCTGATGAAGCAATTCTAGTCATTTTACTAAGTTGTCTTTAAATAAATAAAAATCCTGGGCAGAATAAGGGACAGGGTGACCAGGGTTGGTAATGGGGCAGGAAAGAAACCTAGTCTCACTTTAAAACAAAACCTGAATGAGTTAATGCTTGCTTTTTATTAATTATTGAAAATGAATTAGCAGTTCATGCCAGGTACATTCCTGACAATAGTGACATTATATAAAATCTGGGCTGTGATGTGGGGATCTCTCTCCTCCATTCTTCACAAACTTCTGACAGAGGACAATGTGAATCAATAAGTCTTTGGACTTCCTAGCAAATCAGATGCCTCTTTCTCACTGATTTGGTGGATGGGAACAATGTCTACCTGTTTTTGTCAGCTTTTTCACTACTATGACTAAATGATCTGACCAGCACAATTATAAAGGAGGAAAGGTTTATTTGAGGGTTCACGGTTTCAGAGATCTTAGTCCATAGAAGGCCGGCTCCATTCCTTGGGGCTCAAGGTGAGGCAGAACATCATGGTGGAAGAGCATAGCAGAGGGGAGCAGCTCACCTTATCAGGAAGCAGAGAGAGAGACTCCACTCTCCAGATATGAAATAAATACCCCATAGCTACTCCACAATTCCCACCTCCTTCAGCCACACCCTGCCACTTCAATTAATCCCTTTAGGGACTAATTCACGGGTTGGGTTAAGACTCCTACAACCCAAACATTTCTTCTCTAAACCTTCCTGCATTGTCTTGCATGTGAGCTTTGGGGGATACCTCACATCCAAACCATAACACTACCCAAAATAGGAATGGTTCTCCTCAGTCCGGGGACATTTAAACAAAAGCAGTCCTGCCTCTTTCCACTCTGACTTCTCCCTGACACGTCCTTCTGTGTAGGTTGGAGTTAGATGGGCCATTGGCATTTCAGGGTTCTGGCTAAGGGGAGGTTAAGGCAGATACATGCATTTTGGGTTTAGAGAAATGCATTTTTGTATTTATAGTCTCTCCTGTGCATTAACTCCACATTTGCCATACTGGTGGATTGCAAGAATGACTTGAGGAATGTCCCTCCTACCCCGATTTCCCAATCTATCCCATGCATGAGCCAGAGAGAGAAAGAAATTCATGCAGGATCAGAGTTTCTATTGAGATTCGCATGCGTCCAATGGCACCTACATAGGATTGTGAAGAATTGAAGAGTTTTGTAGTGTGTGAAGCCAAACACTAGTCTGTAAAAATGTTTCCAGTCATCAGACATGTAAAATTATTAATGTAGAGTATATTATTATTAATGTCTAGTCAAAATGAAAGTCAGTTCATTTTGGAAATATATTTAATATAAAACATAATTATAAACACACCATGCTTCTTTTTTCCTTTTTGATGAAGAATAAGAAAAACAGAATGTATAAGAATTCATATGTTTGTAAGACACAAATCTGTAGCAGTACGTCACCCAGCAAATTCATCTGAGTGTGAATTTGCATGTTTTATGCATGCTAGAGGAAGGATCTTTCTATTCCCACTATAGAAAATGACATTATAAAATTGTTGATCAAAGAGAATGCAGAGCAAAAAAAAAAAAGGAAAAAATGTACTAGAGAGATGCAACAGAATATTAATTAATAAAAATTTGATTAATAAATGTGCTTTCTTCTGAGATAATTGTGACATGTGTCAGCTTTGTCAAATGTATATTGTTGGTGATTTCTTTTCTTTCTAAGTAAACATTTACTTCCAATCCTAATTTTGTATGCATAACATATTGTTAAAAGACAGGATCCAAAATTGTATGATCTTGTATAAAATATGGGTCCACCTCCTACTGGAACCTCACTCCCCATATTGAACTCTAGTATATGTCTCCATGATATATCTGAAGACAAAGGGAAGACAATGGCCCTTGCATCTCATAAAATTTTAATATAATTGAGAAAATAAGATTTACAGCAAAAAGACAAAAATCAGAGAAAGCTAGATTCAAGAAGTAGCAGGTATAAAAATGTAGTTAGATGATACCGGAAGAGTTAAGGGTAATAGCCAAGGAAGAACAGAGGAGAAGAGGAAGGGGATTGAGGTAGAGGGAGGAAGGATGGGAAAAGGGAAGAACTGTAGAATGAAACTGACCAAATTGAATGAATACAGTACAATGAATTCCACTTTTATGCAGAACTACAATGCACCATTATATATAAATAAGAAATTAGAAGCAAGACCAGTAGAGGAGAGGAAGGGGATCAGGAGGAGAAAGTCATTGAGGGAAAGGAGAAGGATGAGGGATTGGAAACGTAACAGATTATGTTATATGCATTTATGAATATGTCACAATGAACCCCACTATTATGTATGACTATAATCACTGATAAAAATAAAATAGAAATAGCTATGTGTCTGTGTCTGTCTATATAACAGGTTTTATTATGTGAGTCATATATTGGAAGATCAGCGTCCATGGTGGATGGTCCATATCGGGATGGTCTGCCCTTTCCCAGGCCCCTTTCAGGAATCTCCTCTTCCCCTCATTCCCTGTGATTATACTGAGAATCCAGATTATTTAATCCTACTACTTTCTGCCCCAGTTATAGCAGAATGATCTAGGAATGGGAATTTGACCCAATCTGGACCAGACCAATTAGCTCTTTTCCTGGACATTTGGAATTATGACTCAAAGATCCCAGCCTCACTGTGATTGTTCTCTTGTTCAAAGTAATGAAAGTTCAGGAGCTGCGGGAGACCATTTGCTAACATTTTGGATTTCAGAAAAAAGAAAGTAAGCAAGCTGCTCCTAAAGAGAAGGAAACAGATGAGGGAAATGAGGAGATGCTCCTGGGAACATCTTGTCCCTGGTTCCCACTAATTTTTTTTTTAGCTATAATTCACATATCGTAAAATTTATCCTTGTAAATTCAGTGGTTTTTGTATATTTGCAGAGTTATGCAACAATATTCACACCAACCCAAAAGGAAAACAGATTCATATGCAATCGCTTTCCATTCTCCTCCCCGGTCGCTGACAACTATATTCTACTTGTTGTCTCTGTAGATTTGCCTTCTCTGAACACTTCATAAGAAGGGAATAATACCATATGTTCTTTTGTGACTGTCTTCTTTCACTTAACATGCTACTTTCAAGGTCCATCCAGATTGTGATAGGTGTCAGTCCTTCATATCTTATCCATTCATTCCATCAGACTTGGAGACCTGGGAACATCTTTCTTCCTCCTCGATTTCTGGAGCTCCTATGCATCCTTCTCATCTTGATATCTGTTTCCCTTTCTGCCTACATTCTCAGAAATCAGTATGGGCTTCTTCCATCAGTACTAACTCATACAGAAGAAACTGCCTAATAAGAATTTCTGAAGGAAGTGAGATCTTGAGCAGAGCTAGGGAAAAGGGCAAGGACTTGATAATTGAAAATGAAGGGATAAAAGGTGAAGAGGAAAACCACTTAAGACAGTGAGGCAGAAATAGCAAAGATGTGGAGCATGTCCTCAAGTACTGGAGGACAGTGGCTTGACTGAAGCCTGGGAATTGTGAGAATAGGGACAATACACATGGAGAGATGGATGGTACCCAGATCAAGAATTACTGGATAGACTGAAGTTCAAAGTCAACCTCTCTCTATCCTGATCTTTGTAGAGATGGCAAAAAAGTGTTGCCATTGGGCATAACCACCTTCTAAATTCTCCAGTTCTTTGTCAGACTGGTCTGTAAAACCTTGACCTAATTTAGCCAGTTGCTTTTCAATGCCCCATATGTTGGGTAAAACCAGGAACAGAATATATGCCATCTCCACTGCTAGTTAATCTGTGCAGGCCCACTGCTCTTTGAGGTGGAGACAGAAGTTATCCACAGCACATGGTATGCAGAAATTTCAATGTGGTCTTGAGCTCTCTTTACTGATTGACAACTGAGTGGCCTTAAATAATTGAGTAATCTCTTTGACCCTTTTCCTGTTTCTTTGTTTTGGCTAAACATATTTCATCCAGTGGTGGTAAGGATCCAATAAGATGAGAGTTGTCTATGAAAAGATGTTGCAGAATCTACTACATTATTCCCATGTACAGTTTCATTCATCTGTCCACCACAGATACTCGATGAATACTTATGAAGAAGACAAGTGAATTTCAACATTCACCAATGGGTTGGGGGAGAACAAAAAAAGAAAAGAGAAACTCAACTCTGCATTTATTGACCAAACAGCAAATGGTTCGTTCAGATCTTTCCAGGTAATGACTTTATTCTAAAGAAGAAAAATAATTTATAGAAAATGCATAAGAGGCCTTGCTTATCCAATCCATGCAATGTCACCAGCCGAGGGGCCCCGGGTGACACTTATTGATCTGTCCTTTCTTGGTTGGTCAGGCATGGTTGGTGTGCATGCACTCTCTTGATCTCCAGGAGATGTGTTGGAAAGTAGAGGCTTGAAGTTCCACCCCACACCTGGCCCTGTGATTTCAGTCTTGCCTTATGTTTAAGTGAAAAAAAGCAGTTCTGGAATAACCCAAAGTAATTGAGTGGATTCTTACCATGACGTGCGGTGCTGCCCACAGCTATACCTTGCAATCACCCAATTCATATTTTAGGTTCTGACACCAGAGTTTGCAGTATTTTACAATTCTCTGTTCCATGTCAGCAGCTCACTGTACAGCTGAATATCAGTCCTATTTAAATCTGCAAGAAAATAGCTGCAGGTGACATAACCTTTCGTGTCGTACCACTGTGTACATACACAAATAATTGGGGCTCTTGACCCTGTCTGGGCCCATACAACTGTAAGTACAAACTTGACATTTTGATACTGCTGCTAGCCTTTCTCGTTGTTATTTTCTGTTTCAATAATCCATTGCAGGTAGAAAAATGAAAGAAGGAAGCATGAATGATTAATGCTGTCAAGCTAAAATAATGTATTTAGAAAAATCTATAAATCTGTTATTTGTGGCATTTTAAAACTGAACACGACACTCCTCGGTGCCACGCCGCCTGTTTCCCGGCAGATGAATGTGAGTGCTTTGCAATACAGGGAGGCCAGGAGGCCTTCGGAGTCTGGGCTGAGCTGGGCTGTGGTTGTCCTAGGGTAAGACACAACAGGAACCTAGGGTTCTTCCTCTTATCAAGGTCAGGAGCAGAGATCCTCTGCAGGTTGCCAGTCAGTTCATTTTGCCTTTTACACCAGGGTGAGGCTGGGTTTTGCCTCTTCAGGTTTCTGGCCTGCCACCCGCAAGGTTCTGCACTCCAGAGGGTCCAGGCAGCCAGCTGTCTCTTGCTCCAAGCCAGCCAATCTCTATTGGATTTAGTTCAAGCTCAGCCTCAAAGTTGATCAAGTTAGGCTCCTAGGAGGCTCCACACAGCTGCAGGCAGTCTGCTGAATGCTGATCCTAGCTCATGACTCTGCTGTCCCCACAGGCCCTGAGTTGGAGTCTCCCAGGCTCTAAGCAGAAAGCAATCCCAGTCCCCTCTCACTGAAGTCTCCAGTTTTCAGAGGCTAACAAATGCCTTGATCTATGAGTTAAGTTCCAAGGCTCTGATCTTTCTACTCTGGCCAAGAAGAGCTTGGTTAAGAGAGTACAGGGCCTATAAGAGACAGAAAGATGGCTTAATATCAAACTGCCAATAACACTTTGTCAGCCTGATTGACAGAATCAACATACTTGTTAGATTTGCTTACAGAAAAATTCAAATTTTTGCAGACAGTAAAATTAGCACTTTATGTCAAATATGTGATTATTTACAAATTCTGAACTGTTTAATACCTGGTCCAAGTGCTTACCTATGCCCCCTTAAATGGCAATGGGGACAGTGTGGGCTGTACTACTGGGTGTACCACTGCCTTGGAAGTGTCCTTGGGGCAGAAGAGTGCTAAAGGCAAACAGGAGCTTCCTGGAGAAAACTTGGACCACTGGATGAGGAGAGGGGCTACCTGGGCGCATAGATGCCCCAGCAGAGTGCAGGTCCTCTGGGAATGGGGAGCTCCCTGAGATGCAGCTCTGTGATATGCTGGCTGGAAATTCAGCTTTTGAGTTTCTGGGGGCAGCTTTGGAAGGTAGACACCATTTCGACTTTTCCAGTACTCTCTTGCCAGTTTCCAGTGGTTGTAAGTTACATCTTAAAGCAATCTAGTGAGGGGTTCTGGGTCACCCTGGGGTCATGGGGATCATGGCAGATGTTTTAGAAAACAAAAGGCATCATGCAATGACCACTCACTAAAGAGCACTGGTCTTACACATTGCTAAAGAGGCCTTGGCAGGTCCTGGAAGTCACCTGTGCCTGACAGGCAGGAAGGTGGGGAACAAGATTCACACTGAGGACAGGAACAATAAACCCTGGCTTCTTTACCCCTTTAACAATAATATTCTCCTCATTTGTCCCAGATGTATCTGCCTCTGGGAACTCCTTGTGAACACAGTCTCAGTGCTAGGCACTGTGGCAGGCAGAGAAGAGGGGCTCAGAAACAGGGACTTCCATTCCATAGCTGGGTCAAGCAGGCAGATGGTACCTGTAAATCAGTCTCCAGGTTACCGCAGGGCCGAGGCTGGCCTCTTCCTGCCCCAAATCCACTCTGGTAAAATTAACAGCAACACCAGGCTTCTCTCTGGGTCCATCATATATATGAATCTGGCCAGCAGAGGAGAAATGGATTTTAATCCAGTTTGTGTTTCTGCATTAGTGGAGCCCACAGATGCCCTATCTGTGTGAAGACATTTGCTTCACTCAGGTGCTGGGCCTCAATAATTTAAAATTAACTCAACTCTCTCAGCATAAAAAGTAATGGCTCTGTCAGAATCCAAGTGCAGAATGCCTAATTTAGGGTTTTACATGCTAATTCTGAATAAATGGAGGTGTCACGAGAAGGAAGGGTTCTCTTTTTAAGTGCATAAAGGCAGACCATGAATTAGTGGAGACCATTAAAGTTACATCTTCAGTGTTTCAGGCTTCATGAATGCCAGATTCAGACCCAGTAACTGAAATCCTGTCTCCCTGGGGCCCCCAGGACAGAAACTTCAGAGTCCCTATTGAAAAGTCAGACGATGTATTCTTCTGGGAAGCCTCTGTCCTTATTAATATGGGCTAGAAGCCCCAGAACCCTGTCCAAGTAGTGTATGTTCTTGTGGCCAAACTTCAAAGAGAACTTGACTGGCCCCAAAGACCTCAGGCTGCAGACCATCCAGACAGTGGAAGACCCAGACTCTCCCTTACCTGATGGGCTTTCACTTGCCGATATACTTGTCAGAGAAGAATGCAAGGAGAGGCTTGGTTCCCAGGTAGCATCACGGTCCCTGGTATGTGATTTCTGTGACTACCTAGATACCTCAAGGTGACTTGGTGGAGATCACCTTGTGTGCAACTAACTCATGAAATGCTCCCACTGTGTGTCCTGTTCTTGACCTGCAGTTAACCCAGTAGGTAGCTGAAGAAGCTTGGTGATGGTTCAGTTCCCCAACTTACCTGCACCATCTTGCCTGGGCCATTTGAGACAGAGAGAGATGGAAGTAAAGGACTTGTCCCCTCTTTATCTTCTCTGTGGGAATCCAAGGTCCTAGGACCTTGCCCTGCAGCTTGGTTTGTCCATGCTCTACCTCCCCATTCCATGGTTCCTACTCCTTCTGAGTGAAGCTCTGGAAGGCCAGACTGAGAATGGACAATGACAGTGATCAACCTGGACCTGACATCCAGCCATCAGTCATCACCCAGCCCTCAGTTTCCTTTCTGAATCTCTTGCTCTGGTGAAGCGAATGGAGGAAGGCCAGCAGTGAGGGACTCTGTCCACTCAGGTCCAAACAGAGGTAAAAATAAATGCATGAATTCATTCTCCTGTTGCATTTCCCTCCAATAAGTCATGTCCATAGGCTCCCATTCACTCATTAAGTCACTCATTTGGGGCAGCTGAGTAGATGGAACTGTAACAGTGTTTGAGATAATGTCTGGCCCCGCCCCCTTGTCATTCCACTGACCTGGACACCATGCTGTCCTGGTGTGTGACTTAATTCCACAGATACAGAGGTATGCCTGCAAAGACACCTTTCCAGTTTGAGTCTTCTGTACATGCTGGGTCAACATCTAGAAGCTTCTGAGACCATATTAGGCACAGAGAAAACAATACAGAGATTTGAAAGTCCTCAGAGAGGATTTTTGTGTCCTCTCACCCAGAACGTGGGTCCCTGAACCAATCACAAGGGCACATGGAGGTTCTGGGGACTCCTCTGTATCCCTGCTGCTGTTGGGAGGGTCTGTAGGAAACCAATGCTGTTGAACAGCTCTGTAATTTTTTGGTGGTAGATGAAGAGCATAAAGGCATCTGGTATTCCCAGGTACTGGCCATTTCTCTGTGTTAGCTTTAAAATGAAAATGTGGAATCAGTGATCAGAATCCTTTTCACTCCCAACTAGTTTCAGGGATATTATGGACTCTAAAGTTTCGGGGTTTTGTTGTTTGTTTTCATACTGGGGATTGAATTCAGGGGCTCTTCACCACTGAACTACATCCCCAGTCTTTTTTAGATTTTTTATTTTGAGATAGGATCTTGCTAAGTTTGCTTGCAGCTTCATTAAATTGCGAAGGCTGGCCTCAAACTTGTGATTCTCCTGCCTCAGCCTCCCAAGTCACTGAGATTGCAGGTGTGTGCTACTGTGACTGGCTTTTTGACTTTTTATGTGTGACCAGGTCTGCCTATGTAGAACTTCTTTTCCCTAAAGCAGAGAGCAATAAATAAGAATGTCGGCAATCAGAACTACCTCCCCAGCCAGAGTTCACCTCTGTTTCTGTGTTTTTTGTCACTTCCTCCAAACCTGGTTCTGGCATTTGTCATGGCTACTCGCCACAGGGGCTCTTTGGGGGAAACGTCTGTGTTCTTCTTGGCACTGAGCTCCCCATGAGCTGGCAATATGCCCTGTTCATCTCTGTAGCCCCAAGGGTCAGACCCAGTGCTGGGTACATTGTGACTACTCAATGCCATTAAAAATTGAATTCCTGGCAAAACAATCCAACCATCACAGGGTTCCTGGGATGAGCTGTAAAAAGTTTGTTTTAACCTCAATGGGAGGAACAAACATTGCAAGTGCTTCTCTCTCAGTTTGTCCAGAAGTTTTCTCTCTCAAAAAAGGAGGACACTTGAGAAATGTCTTTGGAGAAAACTGTCTTCTTTCAGGTAAACACACCCACATGGCCCTGCAGGTTGTGAGTGTAAAGCACTTACTCTCCAAGTGTGCCTGGACAAAGTAGAATTCACCATTGTCAAGAATGCAGGAACATCAGTGTTCTTGAACCGTTTTGTTGCTCTGATGGGAAGTGTAGCTTTTATACCTCTGGATTTAAACAGGAGGTACCTACAAAGACCAAAGTGTTGAGCCTAAGCAGTCACTCGAGGTCATAGCTGAACATCCTCCAACTGCAGGGAGCACATGACCAGAGAAGATGCCTTCCTGCAACCAAGCTCACTGTGAATGATTGATGTCTCAGCCTGGGGACTGTCAGTCTGAAAAAGCAACCTCTTGAGTAGACTCTGCATCTTTCTGGTGATTATTCTTTTATGTCTGTAATTCAAAGAGGTTAGAGGTTTCCTCTGAAAGAACTGGACTCACCAACTGTTAATCATCACAGAGAAGAAACAGAAACCAGCAAGACCAACCTTAGTCTCGGGGTGATCTTCCTTTCCTAATTTTTGGGATCAATGCAGCAAGTTCCTTCTCTTTTCAAGCTGACAGAGAGTCAGAAGGATAGACATGCCATTGCTGGGGAGAAGTCTGTCACTGGCACCCAGTGGCATGCTGATAAGGAGGTGAAAGGCCTCTTGGGACACTTTGCAAGGTTGGGGCTGGGTTGGTGGGCTCTGGAGCCAGCTGTACCTAGTCTTTGTTTTAGGACTTTGTTACCTGATGCTTTTCCCCAAGATTTCAGTGAAGGTTTCCCAGAAGTTATGTTTCCAGTAATTGATGGAGGCCTCTCTTCATCTCCTGCCTCGTGAGCAGCACAGTGTAAGGAGGGTGGTCTGTGAACTTCCAGTGGATCAACGGGCATAGTAGACATCGTTCATATGAATCCAAGCAACAATGGCAGTGAGGGTTGGGGCAGAAACCCAGGAGAAAGGCCAGCACCCTGGGAACTTACTAAGATAACCAGAGGAGTCATAAGGCAGAGACTAGGATCCCAGTGTGAGCAGTGAGAGACATGAGACAAGCAAGAATTAAAACCTCAGTATGGGTATGGCCTCCATGAGGCTACCAGGCTGACAAACCTAGGGCACACGGGTTAATAAAATCACGATCACCCTCTTAAGGCCAGAACCCTTGTTGAACATTGTTGAACATTTTTCTGATTCAGGGTGCTCAAAACCACACAGTGACTCCCCAAGAGTACACCTTCTCCGATGCCTACTAGAAAGTGCGATTGCACCATGAAGTTTTCTGCCCACAATATCCACAAACACACAATCCCACAATCAAGCCACAGGCTTGAGCACACACACATCACATGCACAGGCCTGAGACTGTACCTAACCACCCCCACACACACTCAACTCCCGGCTCCCTTCTCCCAAAGGGCATCATGCCCTCCCGTGTGGCCACACTCAGCACTGGATATGTTTTTCTGGTTTGTGCCAGGAGAACGGAGTTATGTATGTTACTTTTTGGGATCAATGCAGCAAGCTCAAATGATGTATGCAGTAAAAAATCTCTGCCCTGTGCACAGAGAATACAAACCATTATGTGCTGAGAGGGCTGCACTCGGCCGCCTATTTGTTGTTTGTTGACTGCTGTCAAATATAATAAAATGAAATAAATCTCTGGGAACAGAAAAATTAAGGCACCTAAATGTGCTATTGTTTTTGATTTTGTCCTGGACTCATAAAATGGTACTTTTCTTCCCTTCCCGAGTGGTCAGATAAATAAATTAACTATAAAGTCGGAAAGAAAAACACATCCGTGGAAAAGTGCTCTGCAGGGGCACAGATTGCCCTCACTCTGCGTCCACCTTCCCTCCCAGCTCCTCCCTCCTCCTCTCTGCAGGTCCCAGGGACTGGGTCCACAGGAAGGGAGGCCGGTGTGTACCCTGCAGCTCCAGACCTTCTCCCTGCCCCTGATTCGTCTCTCTCCAGAGTTAGTCTCAGACCCCACAAAGTCACCATATCACTGCTCAGTCCAGCTCTCCTTATGGATCCCATTTTATCATTTCCTGTGATCCCCACACTTGAGAATGTTTTCTCTTTCAGCCTCCAACACAAACATCTCATCTTGGGAGGACTATCCTGGGAAGATGGAGTATCAAATGCCTCGGAAAGCCCTCACCTTCCCTGCAGGGTTCAGAGAGGTGTCAACCTTGACCTAGGACCAACAGATGTGAAAAATCACAGTCTCTTCACCGGGAATTGAAAGATTCTGAGTGTAACTAACACTCGGGAGGCCCCCTATGGGATCAGGTTGTAACCACCTTTTGTGAGACCTTGCCTGAAATCTGATCCCTGCTTGGCTTCTTCCTTGTTATGATTTCAATGTGAGGCATCCCTGCAAAGCTCATCTGTGAGACGAAGCAAGAATGTCCAGAGGTGAAATGATTAGATTTTGAGGGCAGTAGCCTAATCAGTGGATTAATCCACTTGAATGGATTAAATGGGTGGTAACTATAAGCAAGTGGTGTGAGGCTGGAGGAAGTAGGTTTCTAGGACTCCTTCTTTGGGGTTTATATTTTGTCCCTGGTGAGTGGAGATCTCTGTTTCCTGATTGTCATGAACTGAGCTTCTTTCCTCCACCATGTCCTTCCACCATGATGTTCTGCCTCACCTCAGGCCCAGAGCTATGGATTCAGCTGACCATTTGAACCTCTGAAACCATGAACCAAAATAAATGTCTCCTTCTCTAAGTTGTTCTCTTCAGGTCTTTTGGTCACAGCAATAAAAATCTGACTAAAACACTCTTCTTCCCTGATCTCCTTCTCCTGGTCCTTTGATAGTTCCCTGAAAGCACTTCCTTGAGATTTCTTGCATATGCATTCTGTGCTCAGGGTTTGCTTCTGAAGAATCTCTCTGAGCAACACTCCACTTGGGCATTTGGAGGAAAGGCTGGGGAACACCTTCCCTCTCCTTGCCCTTCCTAGGCCAGCTTTGTGTTCACTAGAGAAACCTTGCTTAATGTGTCTTCTATTGTAAAATTGCCTGTTAAATTCTATTTTACCCAGGCACAGTGGCTCATGCCTGTAGTCCTAGCAGCTAGGGAGTCTGAGGCAGGAGGATTGTAAGTTCAAGGTCAGCCTCAGCAATTTATCAATACCCTAAGCAACTCAGCAAGACCCTGTCTCCAAATAAAATATTTAAAAAGACTGGGGATGGAAATGGCTTAGTGGTTAAATGCCCTGGATTCAATCCCTGGAATAATAATAATAATAATAATCTTAAAAAATCTGTTTTAAAGATTTCTGTTGTGCTTCAGGGATCAGTGGCCAAGCAGGTCTGAGGTAAAGGGGAAAGAACATGGAGACCTAGCATGGGACTCCAGCAAGCTCTTCCCAGAGGAAGCCTCTCCCTTCCTTCTTCAGAAGGAAGCCCAGGCCAGTGTGGCAGGTGCCCTTATGAGAAGCAAAACTGGAGCAATCAATGGAAGTGATACTGCCAGGAACTCAAGGGACTTTCCAAATCACTCCTGACCTATGGAAGCAGGAGAGGTCCCTGAACCCTTGGAAAAATTTTAGAATAGGAGTGCTTCAAGGGGGAAATACTGGGCTCCCTGCTCTTAGAAATGCTCAAGTAATTTACTAGAAAGATAAAGGAGCTGACAAAAGTTTCTTCCCCAAGTTGGCAAAACTGAGTGTATCATCTTCAACTACACCAGTCTCACTAAGTTGCTCCATCTGGCCTCAAACTCGTATTCCTCCTGCCTCAGCCTCCTAAGTTGCTGGAATTGCCAGTCTCTGTTCTAAGTGCTTTTCCTATACATTCATTCCTTGGTATTCATGGGGGATTGATTTCAGCTCCCCAATACCTGGGGACACTAAAATCTAGGGATACTCAAATCCCTTATATAAATTTGTATGGTGTTTGATGTAACACCCATCCCCCTGTATGTTTTCAATCATCTCTATATTACTTTTTATAACTAATATAATATAGAAACCATGTTAATAGTTGCCATACTATATTGTTTAGGGAACAATGACAAAAAAAAAAAAAAAAAGACTGTATGTGTTCAGTATAGATGCAATTTTGAGGGAATACTTTAAATTTGCAGTTGGTTGAATCCACAGAGGGTCAACTACTCATTTAATCCTCAAAATGACATGATAAAGTAAGTGCTATTGTGATCCCCATTTTTATGGATGAGAAAATGTAAGTAGAGAGAGGTTCAATGATTAGCTCAAGGTCACACAGCTAAGAATGACAGGGCCAAAAGTCAAGTCCCAACAGTCTGGGCCAGCACCCATGTTCCCACTATGCTCCTCTCTCCACCATAATGAAGAGACATCTACCCCGTGCAGCTGGGTCATGGTTGATGCTCTCACAGACCTGCACAGGAGACAGGCCACCTGTACAGCCAATCCAGGGCAGATGCATGGGAAAGGGAGCCAGGACACCAGGCTGCTGTGACTGCTGAGTAAGTGACTCCAGGAGGCCTGTGTCTCCATGAGACAAGCTGGCTTTTGGCTCCACCCAGGGCAGGAGAGCAGGAGGGAGACCTGGACACAGACGGGAGGTATGGAGGCACACAGGGACCCAGGTGGGGGCTGTGTGGAGAGAGCAGCACAGAGATGACTGTCACTGTGCGAATGGTGGAACTGAGAGATGGAGAAGTCAAACCTTGGATGTTTTTTGTGCTGGGTCAAGGAGTTGCAAATGGGTGAATTTTGCATGGAGCATTCTAATGTTGGGTCTTTTATCCTTGTGTGATTGGAGCACTCCCAGGCAAGGTTCCACTTCTCTTCCATATAACATAAAAGAACGCCATCTCACACCTTAACCAGCAATCCTCACTCCTCTTAGGATCACTTGCTCATTCCTGTGCTTGCAGCAGGTAGAGGGATGGAGATGAAAAGGAGGCCTGAGATCAGCTATGCCAATTCCTTCCATGTAAAGATCTCTCTGGCACGGGGAGTTGAGGGTGTTTGTTAATATTGGGGCTCAAAAATGACACCCCAAAGTATGGCACGTAGGTGTGCTGAGTGATTCAAACTGAAGAAGAACCAGAATCTCTGATCTCTCTGAAACCCATGCCCACATCTCGCGCCCCTCTTTCCCTTTTGAAACCAAGAAGACTTTCTTTGTAGTTGCCCTATCTTCCTATCTGTGGATTCTCCAGATTAACTCTTATGAAAGACGACTAGATTTAGCACCACACTCAGCACAAATGAACTTTGTCTAAGTTCATTGTCTGTTTTTCAGGCCCGTTCATCTCCTCCGAAACTCATTTGCCCTCTCTCTCTAGTGCCCACATCTCCCTCTTCCCTTATTCCATGAAGAGGTATTTGAAATCCTAAACCCCACCGGGAATCGGTACCTTCCTGTTATTTCCTTATGTATGTAATAACTCTGTAGTTCTTTTATCCTACTAATTGCTCTATTATCAGTTCATTTCTCAGACCCAAATGTTGACCTCAACAGGGGAGAGAAAATGTTCTCTTACCTCTACATGGAATTGATCTGTTTTTGATTTGGTTCTTCCAATTTTCCCATAGGCTAAACCCACCCCCCTACACAAAACTACCCAGTGCCACTATCCATTCTCAAGACAGTGCTGTCTAAAATATAAGGGGGAAAAGAAATATTTGCCCAACTGCTCCATAATTTGCACAGCAACTCATTCTGTGAAGTAATGACTCATAAGACCTTGAATGGCATTAAAGACTTCTCCCTCCATCTTTCTGCCATCACTTGATGTCCTCCTCTGGTCTTCCTGCTAGTGGTAGGAAAAAGACGTACTTCTTGGAGCCACAGTTCCCATGGTAGGCACTATTGGCTACAAACCCTAAAGTCTCTTTCAAACCCTCTCCTTTTCAAACCCTCTCCCTTTTTATCTCTCACTATGGATTCACATGGGAATATCCCAGAGGCCCAGTTCTGACCACTAAGATATAAGGGGACTTTTATTGGTAGACATCTAAGAAAGTTATTTTTCTTCCTAATGAAAAAGACAAAGAAGAAGTATACCAGGCTGGACCATCTTTCTCCTTCCTGCTTTGAACATGGATTTGATGCCTAGAGTTCCAACAGCCATCTTGCCACCATGAAGGAGAAAACATCCATATGAAATCCTGGCTCTAGCTAAGGGTGAGAGAATGGAAAGCTAGAAAAATTTTGAAACCTTGATTACATGGCTGAGCTGACTGCCAGCCTGGAGACATCTTAACAATAAATGTCCTTGATGTTTAAGACACAGTTAATCTGGTCCTCTGTTACTTAGAGTGAAAAGCTTTCTCAACTGACAGACACATCTTAATGGCCACTCTCTTAGCTATGCAAGGCCCAACAGAAGCTTTGAAATTACTCTTCATAAATACTCCTTTAAACTAGCCAAGGGCCATCTGCACCTATGCCTGGAGTAAGGAAAAGACAGAGAGAGTCCCTTGAATACATATCTGGTGTCCTTAACTAAGCTCTATAACAGGCAAAATGCATTTTTTATGTTCTTTCATCTCCTAAATAACACCTTAACTGTGTCTATGCACATAGAAGGTGTTTAGAAAATTTCTGGCGAATTGTGCTGAGCTAGGTGTTTGGTAGCTATTCTTCTAAACAATTGCAGTTGTTTCCATTTAGTGTTTTTTTTTTCTTCTTTTTTTCTTTGAACATGTCTCGTTTTCCTATTATCTGAAACTTTCTTAGCTTGGAGTCTATGTCTATTTATTATATGTTCCCAGGAACGTCTTACACCAAGTATGGAGATTGTGTTCAGCAAATGACAGCCGAGAAAGAGAAGGTTGTTGTGGGAGAATGTGCTGGAGACAATGGTTGAGTGTTCCACACCAAATCCACTTCGGTATGGCAAACATAAGCCAAGCTTTGTTATTTCATGACATTGTCCAGTGATGGGTTCAAGAGGAAGAAGTCAACCAAACTAGCAATGGGAAGTGAATTGAAATCTGTGAGGCCCCTCTGAGATGTCACAGAAATGGCACCCGCTGCCTTCCTCCACGAGTTATCACTAAAGGTGATTGCTGAACAGCTGCACCCACTGTGTGACCCAAAGGGGCTCGGGCTTCTGATGAAGCAGATTCTGAGGGTGGCAGACTGGGGAGATGGAAAAAAAACAGTGTCCTTGATGAGAATGTTGTACTTCGAATGGAGCCATCTCACTCCATCTCCTCCCAGCAACTCTGGATAACCAATGGAAAAAATCAACTGTTTTAAAGCCAGTGTAAGTCAAGATTTTCTGCTATTTACAAGTAAATGCATCTTAACTGATCTTGGTGCTATTGAATTAGCTAGAGGTATCCAGTAGCCTTGTCTCCCTCTTAGGGCTCCAAGAATTTAGGCATTTTCATTGACAAAGAAAAGGATTGCATGCAATCAAGCTGCAGAGGCATGTGGGAGACCCGGGTCCTCAGCTGGCCAGGCCTCTCTCTGCCAGCACTCAGATTTACTCTTGGTCTGCTAGTCATTTCCAAAGAGTCCCATAATTGCTTGATTTGCATCTTGAAAACCTCTAATGATTTACAGCAGTGACTAATCAACTAGTGAAACATGTTGGGGCTTCTCCCAAATCCCAGCTACATGTAGTTCTATATGCTTTTGGCCTAGGTGAGCCCCAGGGCAGAGGAAATAGAGCCCAACTGAATGAGATTCCAGTAATGGGCCTAGAAAGTAAAGGAATGTCAAGGGCTTGGCCTGTAACCCTGTCTTTGACGGAGCTGGGCAGCTGTGATGATATGATTTTGCCTCCATTCCTAAAGGACACCACTACCAGTTGAAGGAAGGGTCCCAGGTATCTGGACATGACATCTGAATATCTGGTTTCTTTTTTACCTGGGTCACTCTGTGTGACCTTGGCTACAAGCCTCAGTTTCCTCATTGTTAAATGAGGCAGCTGCTTCTCCTCCTTTTCTGGCCTCTTCTTGGGGCTAAGGTTCTGTACAGAAGTGAGTCCATTAGTCAACTTCCAGTTGTAAGTGGACATCTTGACAAACCTTGGACAATGGAGCGTGTATCTGTCTCCTCATACAAGAGAACTCTAATAAAAAGGTCACTTCAATGCCATTCTTCAGTGCTCATTCACACAATCAACCAGGGCCAGGGGTTAGGACATAGAGGAAAAACATGGACATCGCTCTTCCATTGATTTCCAATCAAGACCACCTTCGGTAACAGAGGTTAAAATTCACATTTGCCTGACTGGTTAAAGAAACCTTTTTTCTTCTACAGTGTTGGGAGGGGGTGACATTTTGGGCAGAAATGGTAGAAAATTCTCAGCTATAGAAGACTTTTAAATCGACTCATATCTTGAAAGCAATGTTATTTTATATCCACTCTGAAAGGGTAATATCAAACTTATGAAATATTTACTAACTTGGCTGCATAAACAACAAATCACCTCTTTTCCATTAAATATTTTTGTGAAAGATATTTTAGTAAAATACTGCAGCTTGCAATTTAATTACAATGAGTAATTAAAACTTAGAGCATAATCATTTTTGGCAAAAAGTCAGTTTTTGTTAAAATTTTAAGATAGAAAAAAGATGCATATTACGACCATAATACTGTTAGTAATTAAGATAAATGCATCAATTATTAAAGATGCAAACATGTCAAGCAAGCATAACTAATTATTTGAGCATGTTAACAGTTGTTTAATGTTAACAAGCAGTGAATTATTAAAGACCCCATGTGTCACATTCTGGACTGCATAAAATATAATGTTCTGGAACGTTTTATGATTTTCAGGTTTTCCTTAGATCTTCTCCATTGGATTAGCCATAAAGTTAAGATAACTTGCCTTTAAAATGTATTTCTAAAATAATTAGCTGTAATCAGGCTAGGAGAGACCACATCTCTGAGTTTGTGCAGCAGCACAGGAAGAAAGCAGCAGATCCCAGGGAGAAACTGCAGACCAAATGCCACATCTGCAGGAAAGATTTATGTAATTTGGGGGAATGTTTCCCACTAAAGGTCCGGCATAGGGGCAGAAACCGGAAAATGTGGTGTCGTGCCAAAAAAATAGGGGGAAAGGCATAGATTACTGCAAGCTTCACATACACTTTGCAGCTGTATATTTCTTCTTTTTTCTATTTAGAGATACACCTTCTTAAAAACAGCACTTCACGCAATCATATAATCAAGATGCCAATTAAGACACTTGTATAAATCACATGCAAAGCAATGCTTGGATTATTTTTGACTGTCAAACCGCAAATCAACGCCGGCAACATTCTCACTGGAATTCAACCAGTCCGGGGTGTTTCCCCCCCAGACAGAGAGCAGGGCCCTCAGGGAACCCATCTGTTTATGGGCCTAGAGAATCAGTTAGGAAACAGCCCAGTGGGGTCTGAGAATCCCAATGCTCTCAGTCTACGTGGCCCTTTCACTTCCACTCTTGACCCTGCTAAATGGGAGCTTCCCAAGAGGCCACTGAGACTCATGGGGCCCAAATGAGGCTGTTGGGGAGCAGGCATGAATGGGAAGCCAAGAAGGGCAGAAATTTAGTGTGTGGCGGGGTGACTCCTAACCACCCCTGCCTGCTGCCCACAGAGACAGCTATGGAACTCTACAGTTTTCTAAGGATACCTTTTTAATGACAATGAAAGCAGCTTCCTGTACACCTGAGGCAGCCCACCTTTTCCTTGCACACAGCAGGTCTGCCATCTTTCTAATGCCAAAGATTCATCAATAGGTCAGACCCCCAAGCCTTTTCAGGTCCCTCTAGATGCTCAATCCTCTATCAAGCACTGGGTTGTTAACAATGATGAGTCAAACAAACAGCCGGCTCCCAGGGATCTTGCAATTGTTCAGAATGAAAGACTCACCAAGAGGAACAGCCAAGCACTGGAAGTTTTCAGGTAGGACTGATTTTCCACTAACTACAGACTTGCTAAGGATTTACATTTGTTTATCCTTCCCACATCCTGCCAGCCTTCTTCTCAACATTTACTGCACACAGACAATTTCCTACAACATTCAGGGACAAGGAGCGGGATGGGGCTGGGAGAGCTTCTTGGAAAGACCATGTGGAGCTTACACTTGGGAATCCATGGCCTAATGGAAGCCATGAGCCCAACTGGATGGCAAGTATAAATTCCAATGAAGGCAAGACTTGTGGCTCAGGGGTAAAGGGGTGACCAGGGTAGGGAATGGTCAGTCAGAGAAAGATGGCAGGAGAGGTAGGAACACCCTTCAACAGGGATAGCAGTACAAAGGGAGCTCTGTAGGGGCCATGATTCTGACTGAGCAGGAGGGACCTTTGTTATGAAAGAGGCTCCTTTTCTTCATTCATGCTACTCTTCAAGGTCTTTCAGCCCCAGACATCATTTCCCACCTCCTGGTATCAGTCACATCAACTGGTGGGACTGCACCACATAGACACACACCCTATTTACCCCTACCCCCAGCTAAATTCATCAGGATTCAAATGAATCTCAAATCTTTGGGAACTACATCCATCCAGGCACAGACTTGGCCAGAATCCTGATAATTTTGAATTCGTAATTTTGTATTATTTTTTTGAGGGCCCCTAAATTATTTAATCTTCAGATCACCACTCCCCCACCACAAAAAAACCCTGATTGCTGTCAAACCAGCCTCCAGACAGCCTACGTGTGGGGGTTGGCTCCTGTGTACCTCTGACCCTCACCCCCAGGATTGTAGTATTCCTTGATCCCAGCTCAGTTATGACATGGGAGGCTTGACAGAGCAATGTCAGAGTGGTCCAACTCCACTCTCTCGAGACCCAGTCCTGCCAGGCACCTCCGAATCAGTCCCTGCAGAGACTAGAATTGCCTAGCTGCTTTCTTTTTGGACCAAGGAGCACTGAAGGCAGGAGGTAAGTGATTCTGATTCAAAGACCTTATCCTAGGTGGAAATATCATTCTGCACCTCTTACATCCTTTGTATCTACAAAACAAAAAGCATTTGTAGTGCTAGTAAGCAGACTTCTTACAGGGATGCATAGAGTTCAGGTTGAGCCTAAAATGAGTCTGGCTTATAGAGCTCCAGTTTCTCCTTATCCCTCAACAGCAGTCTCAAATAACCAGAGTGATTTCCATGGAGGTCAAGAGGCCAGGAAGGGGAAGTTTGGAACCTAATCACATGGTGCCAGGGCAGTATTGAGGGTTCCATTGGGTCCTGTCCCCATCCCCTCCCGGGCAGCAGGGTGAACACTATGGAAGGAAGGACTTTCTTCTCACTTCTGATAGGAATTCAGGTGACTCTGTTTGAAGGAAAGGCAGCACCCCTGGACACCTCTGGACTTGGCAGATCTTCAAGGATCATGATTCTCAGTAGGGATGGAAGATCAGAGGATATCACATTTCTTAGAAGAGAGGAGAGAGCATCCATGTCAGGCAGGCCTGAGTAGGTGGTGAGCACACCAGAACCCTCCTGGGGAGTTCCTACACCCACAAGCCACTCGGCAGGTGGCCACCAAAACTCTTCTATGTACATCCTGGGCTCACGGCACCTATGTTCTTTTGCCCAGTGGAATGTGGGTAGAAGGCAATGTATGTCCTCTGGGAGCTTTGAGGACAACAGTAGACCTTCTCTATGTTCTTTCCCCTCCCCTTGAAGCAGGAATGGTAAGACCCCATGGGACGGTGAAGCCACAGTGTGGATGGAACCTGGATCCCCACATAGCTACATGGAAGTGAGCATCTCCCACCTGAATACCCCAGACTGCTTTATACGCGCAAACACTCGTATTAATGCCATCAGGTGCGACATGGAAATCGTGTAGACTTTCCTTGTGTAAACACAACCCTCAAGAGCGGTTCCTTCACACGGCCAACCGGGGTCAGAGATGGGGCTGGGCCCTCACACCCCTTCCCTCCCATCAACTCTCATTTCCACGGATGCCTCTTTGTACTGAAGATTTCCCCTTCTTTCAGCAGCCACTGGTGGCAGCTCTAGGTAAAAAGCAAATTCTAACTTAGTTAAAGGAGGCTCCAGCAAAGCTGGCAACTCTCCACTATTGTTTTTATGAACCATTTATAAAAGGCAGAATGGGCTCTCGGCGGGAGCTCACGGTCACCTGCAACAGTGAGAACGCTGTCCTCCGCGGCAGGACAAGAGAGCTCGAAAACCTTCTGCAGAGTTCTAAATCCTGGAGCTCCTGGTGTTCCAGATCCTGAAATTGTGGGTCTCCCATCTCAAGCTCGAGCACTTGCGGCTGAATTAGAGTGTTCCGCTGGCACCGGGCCAAATGCATTCCTTCATGTGTCAGCCCTGAATCTCTTCATATGTTCGGGTGAGCCGCGTGTACACTAGTTTCTTCACTTCCAAGGCAGTTTCACCATCTGTTTCTATTATGGGAGTTTATGGCACAGAATACCTCAGACACCAGAGCCTCCATTTTTTTCTTGGCGTGCAGTTAAAGCACTTTATGAACAGAATGATTAAAAGGTAGGGGCCTCCTTAATTTTTCCCCATTTTTCTTGGCACATTATGGAATTCAGAAGGATTTTTACAGTTCATTTTATGAAGATGAAAGGTGATTTAAAAGAAAATTAAGAAATTATCGGGGAATGTAAATGTGGCTGCAACTCGGCTTTTAAAAATCCTTTAATCTCATCATGATTAAGTGGATTTTTCATATTGTTTCCTAACTGCATATATTTAAGAAGGCAAAATTCAAGCATATTCTGAAATTTGCAAATAAGTCCGGAATTTGATATCACAGAGCCACTCGTGTCTCTGTATTATAAAATCAAATTAAGACAGCTACACTAGAAGCTTTTAGTCAGAGGGTTTTGGGTGCATTCGGTATCACATACACACAGATGATCAAACTATATAGCTTTTAAGGCAAGACATGAAAGTGTTGAAATCTCATATAAAAACCTTATATCTCAGGGTCTTCCTTGATCATAAAATAAGTCCACTTTGTCCACATATGTGCACACGTTTTTATGTATTCTAAATAACCCAATGTATTCTATACAAAACTTACAGAGACAATGTTCAATACAGTGCACTTCCCCCCCCCACATCCATAAAAACATCTGTGAGTCCTTGGAGGACATTAAAATGGTTAATGATAACATGTGACATCTTTGACTATGAACATGGTAGTAAGAAGTAAGAAGAAGCCAGAAGACTTATAGCCATTTGCATGTAGAAAAGTCTAATGTATCATAAAATCCCCAAGAAATCTCTCCTTTGTCTGTGAAAAGGTCTGAGTATGGGGATCAAATGAGATTTGAATCATCAGAGACTCTTCATTAATGTTCAAGAAAGGGCAACCACTTTCACATTGTCCAGTGAGTTCCTTTCTTGCTTTAACTAGTCCAAGAGAATGATGGCAAAGAAGACAAAGACTAGAGAGCCCAGGCACTCCCAGGCTCCTGATGATCTTCTTCCTTGCTCAGTGCTTTTCTTTACTACACATCTCCTGCATGAAATAAACCCCCTACTCCTGCAATATCACAGTCAAGGCCAGCTTTAGTATTAAAAAGGGAAGGTTGGGAAGGTGAACTTGGAAGCAGATATGCAGAAAGGATGAATCACTTCAGGGTACCTGGGTGTCAAAATACCCATTCTATCATGTTCAGTGAATGAGAACAGACATGGGGCCCTGGACCCAGATCTACACATGAATACCATGGATCAACCCATTTTCCTACTCACACTTATAGATGGTTCCTGGGAAAGAACCTACCTCTAACTACTGCCCTCCCTTCCCCTTCTTTGAAGGTGTCCACTTCCTGACCTGCCCACAATCCCTAGCTGTGCTCAGTAGAGACAAGTTCAGCATTTTGCATCCCCAGTGGTAGGACTATGTCCAGAAGGAGATTGGGATCTCCAGTGTCAATTACCACCTGTCTGCTGCCTAATTTGCATATGGTTTGTCCCCACCAAAACTCATATTCACGCTTGGTCCCCAATGTCATAGCGTTGGGAGGCGGAGCCTAGTGGGAGGTGTTTGGTGTCATGGGGTTGGTGTCCTCATGGATGAGTGCATTTCTTACAGGAATTGGTTAAATATATGTGGTAAGAGCTTAGTTCCCTTTCTCTTTTCCTCAAATGTACACATACTTTGAGTTGAAGCAGCCCAAGCTCCTCTCTGGCACCATATTTTGGGACTTTTCAGCCTCCAGAACCAGGAGCCAAAATAAACCTTTTTTCTTATGAATTACTTAGTCTCGGGCATTCTGCTATGGCAAATTAAAATAACTAAGACACCTGCTCTTTCCCCCAAGCCTTTGGACATGGGATAAGCCTATGGACTGTGGGAACATAGGCTCAGTCAAAGGACACCACGTAGAGATCACAGAGACTGCTCCATAGCAGTGAGGGAACACAATGAGCCTCAGCAGAAACTCAACCGTTATAAGTCTATTTATTTCTTCATAACTGGAGCTCCTCTAAAAGCAGGTGAGGTTTGAAGAAAAAGAATGTCCTTGAGAACCAAGGAGCAAATATTTTAACAAGGAGCAGCTCTTTATTGATCACTGATGAACACTTTAACCACGACTCACAGCAAAAGGAAATGGAGGAGATGGTCACCTTCTACTTCCTAAGCCACAAAATGATGTCCTTAGCAAAACCGATGGGTTGGAACAAACATCTTGCATGAGGTAGCACTGGACATGTTGCTGCCCACAAAACCATAACATCACTTTCCCCGAAAACCTGCCATGAATCTCATGGTCCTCTTCACAATGCAGAGCCTCAGGCCGGTTGTTACTTGCTTCTTCCTAGTAGCCAGTCATTTCACCAGACATGGATTTGTCTTCTCTATTCAAGCAAGTTGTAGATTTCTCTTGAGTCTCAAGTCTGGTGGTGGAGGGGAGCAACACCTAAGAGTAAACCCTTGGGCTCATCTTAAACATGGCAGCAGGAAGTTATAGGCATGCCTTAAGACAAAGAAATGAAAAAGCTGTATGCCAGTGTCCCCTGGAGTGACTGGTAGCCCTTCCCAGTTACCTGATGCACTGGATGCAATAATTTTTCCAATTTTGGCGGGGGGGGGGGGGTAAGAGTGTGGAGGAGGGGGTGTTGGGGATCAAATCCAGAGATTCATGTTTGCTAGGCAAGTGCTCTACCACTGAGAGCACATGAATGGGACACCTCCCGTTGCATCCTTCTCGTTCAAAGTCACTTGCCTGAACTAGAATTATCTTGAGCAATCATGAAGGATATAATTTGGTTCTACTCATCTACCTAAAGCATCAGGTAACTGAGAGGCTCAGGTAGTCCTGAGATGAAGTCAAAGACTTGACTTGAAGTTGCCTTGAGTACCAGTGAGCACATGGTCTTTACAGCAGAGCATCGTAACTGACTCAGCATGTACTTTTACCTGGCCAGGACTATTCTCAATGAGCTGGCCTGTTTCACTGTTAGGTATTCTTGCAAGAAATGGGTGAATTTCACTTCCTTCATTCTGTGGCTCAACTGAATCCTCAGACGAGAACAGGCTCTAGAGAGGTGGCTTCTGCTGGTGTCCGACAGCTCAGGGAAGCAGGCATCCAGCAGAGCAGAGCAGCAGCATCCTCCTTCTTACTCTCAGCACACCCATCAGTCCCTTGACTTTAAGCTTGTTTCTCCCACTTGGACAAATCCCTAGAAGACAGGAGTACTGTAACTCTGAGCTTAGCACAGTGCCACACAAAATATACATACTCACTAGACCTGTTTGGATGTGAGGTGTCCCCCAAAAGCTCATGTGTGAGACAATGCACGAGGGTTCAAAGGAGAAATGACTGGGTTATGAGAGCCTTAACCTAATCAATGAATTAATCCCTGATGGGGATTAACTGCATGGTAACTGAAGCAGTAGGGTATGACTGGAGGAGGTGGGAACTGGGGCATGTCTTTGGGGTGTATATTTTGTATCTGGTGAGTAGAGTATCTCTCTCTGCTTTGGGAGCACCATGTGAGCTGCTTCCTTCCACCATAATCTTCCACCATAATGTTCAACCTCACCTCCAACCCGGAGGAATGCAGCTGGCCTTCTATGGACTAAGACCTCTGAAACTGTGAGTCCTCAAATCAACTTCTCCTTTACAGTTGTTTTGGTTGAGTCATTTAGTCACAGCAGGGAGAAAACTGACTAAAACAACATGTGAAAAACAAAACTCATATCACATATCACACTCATTTTCAAAAGTCTTATGGAAAATTCCAATAGACACACACAATAAGAAAATAATATAATGAGCTCCCACTTGCATACTGCCCAGCTCCAGCTGTCTCCAAGGACTGTCTTGTTGCTTCGATTGCTCAACCTGCCCTCTCCACCACCACCAAGTTGAAATAGAGTGACACACAAATCCCAGGCACCACACCCTTTTGTAAACAAATATCTCACTTTATGATTCAAAAACACAACATTCTCCTACCTGAGAAAAACAAGAATGATCGATTGACATCATCAAATACCAGTCAGTTTGAAAATATTTAATGGAAAATGGAAATTTTATTTACTTATTTGTTTACAATTGTTTTCTCAACTTTTAATTTCTGAACTCCTTATCCCCATTTTTCTCCCTATAGTTCTAACTGCTAAGAAACAGTGCCATTTGTTCTGGAGATTTTCTTTTATTTGGATTTTGTGACTTGCATCTCCACTGTGTCCTTTAGCCTGTTTCCCTAGCCCCTGTATTTCCTGTAAACTGGTACTTGGATCTAGAAGGTGGTTAGGATTCAGGGTGAGCTTTCTGCATTTGTGGTTAGTGTCCATGAATACTGAATCCATGTTTTCCATGGGTTAAGAATTCTGCCAGTCTTCCTTTGTTAGCTGTGATACTTCTTTCTATAAATTTCCTATCAATAATTTTTACTCTAAGGTACAATTCTCACAGGAAAAAAAAAGTTAAATGTACTCTTTTCCTTTATCAGTTTTTATTTACCAGTTCACAGAATAAGAAGTGGATTGTGTGGGCTTCAAAGGTGACCAGTAAGGTGTGTGTTTGAATTTTTAAGTATTATTATGAATTAATGAATTTTAATGTGTTAGGGGCACTTGAATCCATTACAGTTAATATTCATATTCATACTATTGGAATTTGCCACATTTCTGACCAAAAGAATCCTCAAACTGGCTCTTACACTCTTTTGAAAGGTTGCCAGTCTTCTTTGAGAGCCTTTTTACTTTCTTAAATGACAAGATAGTCTAAAAGTCTTGCCCTGCACCTGGGATCAATCATTTCTTCAAGGAGCGCTGGTTTCTTCTGGTGGGCAAATGGTAATTAGATACCACAATCTGGTAGTCAGGATTCTTAGCACTACTGGGTTGGTCATTGTTTGTAGGACTTTACAGTGAAGTGATAAGAAATAACTCTTCTGCCCCATGAGAAACTACATCACAAATTCAAAATGACATTTTTAGTTCAACTTTAAGTTTTAATTTTGTGTTTGTATCTACTTCTTTATCCTAATAATCTTCTAATGACATTAGCATAATTGTTTCACTGCTTCTTCCTATTACATGTGAGAGTTCCAGAATAGCAGTACCAATATTATTACTAATAATATGATACTGGAAAACATGCTCACAGTTCTTTTCCTTATTAGAATACAACCAACCAAGGAATCGATTTTATATCCACCTAAAGTAAATTCTCTTTGTAGGTTACATAACCAACTCACCACACATGCAGTTTCATCTGTTCCATTTTAACCTTGGTTTTGAACAAACTATTGTTTTACTGTGAATTAGTTGTGTTTGATAACTATGTAAAATATTCATCTGGTTCCAAAACCAATGTTTTAAACAAGATATATTCAGACAAGTCTACCTTCTAGAGAGTTTCCAATCTTTTTCTTTCCTCTCTTAGAATCACAACTGTGAGTTATAACTTCACTTAATAAACAATACATATTGGCATCCCTATTTTCCTAAATAAACAATAGCATACATACACATTTTTTTCTGTCTTGTTTTCTTTCATGAAACAGTACACCATAGAGCTCTCTTCACCATGGTATATAGAGAGACATTGAATTATTTAATATAGGTACAGAATACTTCCCCTCTGCAACTTACTACTTTAGTTTGGATATGAAATGTTCCCCAAAGGCCAATGTGTTAAAGGCTTAACCCCAAGTTTGGCACTGTTGGAAGATGGTGGAAACTTTGAGGTGGGCCTAGTGGGAAGAATTCAGTTTTGGAGGAATGACCTTGAAGGGGATTGTGAAACCCAGTCCCTTATTCCTCTTCTTTTTTGCTTTCTCACCACTAAGTGAACAGGTTTGTTCCACACATGATGCTGCCACAGGCCCAAAATCAATGGGGCCAACTGCTAATGGACTACGGCCAACCATTCATGGACTGGAAGCTCCAAGACTGTGAGCCAAAAAAATTTTCTCTTTATAAGTTTATTTATCTCAGGTGTTTGTGACAGTGATAGAAAGCTGACTGACACATCTCTCCATTCTTAAATACCAAGACAGTCATCTAGAGTGAAATATCACAAATCAATTAAATTAAGTAAAGAATGTTTAAGACACAGCCTTATTGGTTACATAGGACCTTAGTAAATTTAGGTAATAGTTGAAGCCAACCTGGACTTAAGTTGAAGTAATAATTACAGGAGAAGTTAGTTTTAGTAGGGGTCGTGAAAGTAGTGATAGAAATAATAAAACAATTATTATTGCTATTACATATCAGTCACTCTGTGCTAGGAACTGGAGTAAGCACTTTGCATCTGTTACCTTATTTTATTTGATTTCCTGCAACATTTTGCAGTGCATAAATGAGGCAGGAGAAACCTCTTCTTCTGCGTGGACATAGCAGCCTATGAACACTACTACTCTGGGAGTTTCAAGTCCAAATGTTCTTTTCTTCACTGATATCTAACACATCCAAACTTTCCCAAGCATTTCTGTGTATTTATCTACTGAATTCTAAGCCAGGATTTCGTTGGAATTTAGAACTTCTCTAGATATTTTCTGTGAAGTCTTGGAAAAATCCAGGGACCATAAAAATTCCCAACTGAAGGCATTTAAATCAAAATGGCCTTTGATGAGTGATGAGTGCAAGAGAGTATCATTGACAAACAGGTGCTGATAAGCTCGGGCAAGGTCAAGTTTCCCAAAGACCCTTCCCTCAGCAAGCTCAGCCAGGAGTTGATGGGTTGCAGCCGCTGAGTCTCAGCTGCACTAGTGTGTGGGATCGACCTCCCATATACCCCGTCTTAAAAGTTCCTGCCTGTTAGTGTGGTGCATTGTAATGTGAGGCAAACTGAGGTCAAATTTTTGAGAGACACATACTATGGTGTCTATTCTTTTCTATTTTGAAATAGTTGTTTCCAGCCAACAAGTCAAGATACCATGGCAAAGGAGTTCTTTAGTGGATTTTTCAGCAAGGAATATCACCTTATTGCTGAATACTGTACGTGAGCAATAAGGACAATCAACATCTTTTCCTATGGGCCTTTCAAAACCAGGCTCCTCAGAGACAATGGAAGTGGCTCCCTACACCGCACATTCCTAGCCAGGCAATTGCTGCTATCTTGAAAAAATGCACCAAGTTTTTGCAAAAGACTCATAGAGACAATATATTTAGAGGTACCCTTCCTTTTGATCATTAGACTAAGTTCCAGCTCCAACTCTCCAACCCTGACTGGCATGATGGCTAGTACAGCCACCATAGCTGTTAACCTTGAATGGGAAAAACTTCCAACATGAGAATCTTGGAAGAAAAGTCATGGAAATTGATTTCTGCAGCATGGCCTTGAGCATATACTTTAAATCAGGGGTTGCTCATGCTTCAGAAGTAGGCAGAACATTCCACTCAAGACATAAACTTTCAGAGGTCATGGTCATTTATCTCTTTTTTGGGATTCCTTTGTTTGCCACCAAAGTGTATATTTGGGACAAATATTCAAGCAGGGGTTTAAAAGGTTCCAACAACAATCTGTGAACTGACTCCACCATGCATTGTGATCTAGATAAGCATGGACATTCAACCATAGCTGAGTTGCTTGGAACCATAACAGGCTTCTGGTTCTCATAGTAACATTATGCTAACTTGGAACAACAGTGCATCCTATTAAAGAGGCTCAGATGCAGCAAGGACATTGTCATGGCAGAACAACCTGACCTAAACTGCAGAGCAGTCTTTGAGTAGGGGCAGAAAGACAATGTCATCAGGGAAGAACTGAGGTTCAAATCCTGCTCTAATACTTCTTGTCTGAGCTGGGGAAAGTCACCTGACTTCCCTAAATCCTAATTCTTTCTGTTATAGGAGGGGCTTCCAGTACTTCCCTCACATGATTGTAAATGAGGAAATTCATGAAACAGTTCAGTAGAGTGTCTATGATAGAATCAGTGTCCCCTAAATGCTGAGAATCAAGTGTGCCTAGATATAGGAGTTTAGCATAGGGATGACTCAGAGCACTTTTTATTCCCATGAAGAGTTGATATGGAAGAATCACTCACCCTTGCCTATCTTTCTGCCAAACCAATGCTATGTTACTTTATGCCCCACCCACATCCTTAAGTCCTTTGTTCCCATGCAGACCAGTTTTGCTCTAAAGTTTTGAGTAAAATATTGTATCCTCAACTTCTGTCAAAATACATCACATTCTCTTTTGGGGCCATGAGACTGGCTAACCCTCCCTTTTAAACCAAGGACTGAAACTTAGTCCAATACAGCCAAATAAACCTCTTTTCCCATGATTTTCAAAATACAGGTGTGATCTCCATCTGAGGGGCTGCTGGTCCCCATGCATCATTCCTCAGTGGATAAAGCAAGCAGAGGCCAAACTTAATTTATGAGGCACTACAGACAAGAGTCACATCCGGTGTGATTCTCCTTTATTCCTTGCTAAGGGACAAACGCATATTCTTCAAGTGTCTTGCTAACAAAATATGGCAAAACACAAAGGAGAATGAAAGTCACAGAATAGCACAGATAAACCCTCAGGTTTAATTTATATCTCAGATTTGGGGACAAATTCAAGGATTGTACTTATATGAAAACTTGACTCCAGTAATGGAGCTACAAAGCATTTTCAGATCCTATGTTCCATTTGGAAAATCTTCACCAAAACCTCACCTCAAGCAGACCTTCCAACCAGCTAATTTATGCTAGTGTCACCTGAGGCAAACATATCATTTCCAGGTTTTTGTTTGTTTGTTTGTTTTTGTGCCAGAGATTGAACTTAAGAGTTCTTAACCACTGAGTCACATCTCCAGCCCTTTTTATGTTTAATTTTGAGAAAGGGTCTCACTAGGTTTCTTAAAGACTTGCTAAGCTGCCAAGGTTGGCTTTGAACCTGCGATCCTCCTGCCTCAGCCTCCCAAGCTGCTGGGATTATAGGCGTGCAACACCACGCCCAGCTCCTTCCACTTTTCTGATGGGGATGGAAGGGGTGCTGGTGTTGATTTGACCTGTGGCCAGTGGATGACAGTCTTTCAAGTCTCTGTATCCCATTGTTGATTTTGCATAAACTCTTCTCAAGGCTGTGCTCCCTCCCACCTCCTTGGATTTTGTCCATTCTGGTTGTGTTTCCCATCTTGGGTAGCACAACTCAGATGTCAGGATCCAAAGAGTTAAATGGCTACCCTGCCCCCCGTCCTCACCTCCACGTCCACCCAGCGTGGCTCCTCTTCTCTCCTGGGCTGGCTTCCTATGATTTATGGAGGGCTCCATCCCTGAAGGGAACTGACAGTCATTCTCATTTTCTGGCGCTTCCCCCCCTCACGGCCAAGGTCATGAGCGAGGGGGCCCCTCCAAGTTTCCTCCACTCGTCCTCCTTCACCCTTACTCCAGTGCGGCCTCATGAATCATTCCGTCTTCACATTGAACTCCTGACGCTTCCCTAGCACCAAACTGCCCGACTTCCGCAATTTTTCTTCATTCTCACTAACAATTTGGTAATGAAATATTGATTTTTAGTTAGATTCAAATAGATGTTATTAAGTTTGCATTGATAAATCGTTCCCTTTCTCAGGCTGGAAGTACCTCAGTCAAATTCTAACTGCGCTTTCATACCTGGTGATGTATTAATCTGACGTGTCTGTCAGCCGGGCTGCCGGGGCCAGTGCTGGGGGTGCAGGCCTAATTGCTGTTACCTCACACAGAGGGGATAATTCCAGCTGGTGTGTTGCAAGAATTTTAGCCCTAAGATTCAAGTGGATAAATATTTCCTCTAGGGCTCCCACTTTTTTAAATGGTGCCATTTTTCCATGGACACTGGACTCATATGGGATGAAGAGGTGGCCCATTAAATTTGATCCCCCCGCCACGCTGGCCTTTGTAAATGGAATACATAGCATCCAGGCCATATTGTAAATTATTGAACAGACTGACAAGATGGTACCATCCCCCTCCTGGATCTGTAGGAGGCTTTTTGGATGTTCATTGGCAAAAGGCAGAAGCTGTAGAAACTTCCCACTTTGAACAGGCTCTGGAGAAGGGTCTTCAGGGAAGCTCAGATGCATAACTTCAGTGGTGGCTTTTGAGTGACCTGTGAAAAGTGTCTAGTGGCTCAACATTCACCCACATTTCCACCTCTTCTTCTTCCACAATTTCATTCAGGACCCTGTCCTTCCATCCTAGGCCATGCCCAGGACTATGAAATGGACACAAATCTTTAAGAATTCATGAATCCTGAGAATCTCCCTGGTCACCAGATCTGGGATATCCAACACTTTAATGAGAGGGAGATATTTGCTCCAGTAAGAACTTCGCCTCGTCTCTGGTTCCTACATCCTGGCTACAGGTACTTCCTATACCCAAGTGAAGCTAATGACCAGTTCTCCATTCTGGTGTTTCATTGTTCATCAAGTAGACAAAAGAACTGACACAGAACAGACCACTTTCTGTAGAATGATTTCGAACTGGAGTAGGAAGGAAGAATTCTTTTCTCTCTTGTCTTAAAACAAGGATGTTGTACCAGAAAGACTGAAATACACATTCCCCAGACTGCCATTGGTCAAGGGTAAGGCTGAAATGGTGCCAGCCTCCTAGTCTAGGGATGTCTGGCAATACCACTTTCTTCTGACTACTCTTTCCTTCTACCCTAGTCATATCAATCTCCCTAAAGTAGAATCTTCTGATCACAATCTCTATGGCTTCCCATCACCCATCACATGACCTTACCCCAACATCGAAGCTTTTCCAAGACTTCCTCAACCCACCCTTCTTACCTAGTGAGCTCGTGGTTCAACATATCCAATGACTTCCCTCCTTTCTCCAATTGAGAACATTTCCTCAGCCTGTTCTCCATTCTTAGAATGACTGCCTTCATCTCCTCCTGACTGATACCTCTTCATTCTCCCTGTAGATCCCTTCCCTAACCCTCTAGCTGGAAGCCATTTTTCAGCAAGTTCCATTTTCCATTACAAGTAATTGGGGGGAATTTTCTTCTGCACTAGATCGGAAGCCTGGAGCAGAGGCGACCTATATACAACTCAACCTTTTATTACCAGTGTCTTGCACTGAAAGAATGCACATAATAGATCATATAAACATGTGTAGCATCAAGTTAATTCATTTATGAATTCATTCTCCTCTTATCAAAGTCCTGCCCATTCTTCAAAGCTAAGATTAAATACTACCTCCTCCTCTGAGCTTTCTTAGGTTTCTTCAGTCGGGATTAATCTGTTGCCTCTCTGTGTTCCCACACCATATTGCTTTCAACTTCTAATTAGCATGTATTAATTAATGTGTACATTTGTATGCACTCCTTTAGCAACACATTTTGAGTAGGAACTTCCCTGGATCGGAGGTAATTCTTAGTGTATCTGTTTCTCATTCTTTACTATAAGCTCCTTAAGGATCAAAGTCTGATTTGTTTCCTTAGCATCTAGAACAGAGTTTGAAAGGAGTTGAATAAATGTTTGTTGAATTAAATGGAAAGGAATGTATTTCATTGAAATATATGGATGGGACTATGATGGGCTGCCTTGGAGCCCTGGGTATTTGTCCACATACCAGTTACAAATGACAAGAATGCTTAAAATCAAACTAACTTAAACTAAAAAGAATTTGTAAGCTCACATAACATGATTCCGGGACTAGATCTGACCTTAGATCCTGCTGGACCCCTGATCCCAAACAATGTCATTCAACTGTTTCTCTCCATCTCTCCTTGTTTCCCTCTGTATTGACTCCATTCTCAGGTAGGTATTTCCTTCCTGGTGCCAAGAAGGCTGCCAAAAGTACCAGATTCACATCCAGTCCTCCAAGCAACTGGAGGAGAGATGATGTCTCCCTTTCTCCCTCAAAGATTCCTACGACGTTCCAATTGGTTTAACTTTGGTCACGGGAACACTGCATGGAATGATCCAGTTGAATCATATTCTCTGCAGACATTGCCCTGGTTCCCTCTAGGTCACTAACCCAGGTCCCTCAGCATATAATTTATAGAACACATTTGGATGAGAACAGGAGACACTTGCTGAAAATACAGGCTTTTCAACTTAGCCTACCTGAGTCCGTAAAAAACCTGTAAAGAGCAATCATTTGTAAGGAAGAAATGGTCTCTCTCCTGCCTGCAAGGATCTTGGAAGGTGGAATGAGACTAAGACTCTTATTATCCATAAAAGGACATAAGGCTCCTGCTTAGTCAAACTCCCTCTGAGCTTCTTGGTCTGAGTAGTGGCCCTGCCTAAAGCTTCAGAACTATAGGATAAAAAGAACATGCTTCAGATATTTTAATTTCAGGGCTGGATAAGACTGAGATCTGAGGCAGGGAGATGCAAGTATCAATGCAGGTCCTGACTAATGCCATTCTGGGGCTGCAGGACTGAGCTCAAGCATCCTAGCAAGGGATCAATGCCCCAGTCCTCTCCTCAATGAGGAAAGTTGGGAGACACCGAGAAACCCCACCATTCAAAGGCCAAAGGCCTTGGAGAGTCTAATAAAACTGGTTCCAGGCACTGTCATTCCACCATCCAACTTCCGTTACAAATTTCTACCATCCAGTATCATCAAGGAAAACAAAAGGAACCAGTGCATTTGCAATTATTATTGTGCCCTCCAAATGCCCTCGTGCTGGCCATGGCCATCCAGAAAACAAAGGAAATGTATTTCGGCATGACTGATGTCCTGGCCTCTTCCCCTTTCCCCATCTGCAGCCCGGTCTTCCTCATCTGGGCTCCCCGATTACTCTGAGGAGGGGACCAGCCTCTCTGCAGCAGCAGAGGCACAGAGGTGATAGTACGTGCCACAGCCCAAAGGTCTGAGGTTCTTGCTGCTCCCAGACCAAAGTACAGCCAGACGGGAAGGGAGGGATCACCTCCCCTTTGGCCCCTGCTGTTTGGATTTCCCTCTCATGGCCACAGTGCGTGTGGTTTAGATCTGATTGATTTTATCTGTGAAATGAGCTGAAAATCCCTCCCAGTGAGAAGTGTGCCACTCCCTCCCCAGCACAGACACTCCAGATCAAATCAGATTGCCCAGTGCCCAGAGAACGTGTGGGCTGCAGAGGCGGTGGGCTGGAGAAGGTGGGATGGTGGGAAGGCTACTGGCTGGGCATCCCAGCCAATAGTTTCCACAGCTGAAAATCCAGGAAGCCGGGCCCTCAACAATCCTTTCAGTACTGCCACATCTTTGAAGACCGCTTTTCCTTTAGGTCCTTCCAGAAGTAAATAGTGAGAGAATATGCAGGTAAGTAGTTGATTCAGGAGGAAGTCTATCTCAGAGAGCACATGTGAGCAAGGAAGGTACTGAGGAAAGAGTGAATTAAGGGGGCAGGTTACCTTGGTGGGCCGCTGGGGCTCAGTCCCACTGGGCATCCTCTGAGAGGCAGGCCTCCGGTTGTCTGACTGAGAAGTAGGAGGATTTATTCTCTAACTCCTGTCCTTAGTTCTCCTGCACTTCTGGCCTACCCCAGGCAGGGGTAACCCCACTTCTCTGGCCAGAGAACACCTTGCAACAGAGAGAGACACAGCCATCAGCAATTAGAACTATCTGCTCCAATATAGGCCTTAGAACAGTCTGGCTACAACCTCGACTTTCAGCCCCTTCCTTCCATCAGCATCCCCTACAACCAGTGAGATCTTCTCTAGAGCCACATGCCCACATTCTTCATCCTGGAAGATCCAGGTTTTATGTGGACACTTCTGGAAGCCTTCCCAATTCCTCTACCTGTTGGGGGCTGTGCCATGTTGGTGGCGGGATGGCGCCTGATCACATCGGCAGCGAGGAGGTTAATTGACATAAGCACACTCAGGTGATTTTCTCGTCCATGCACACAATGTATGCACTTGTGTTCTCGAGCACTAATTGCCTGCTCGGAGCGCCTCGCCTAATCTTTGCGTAAGAGGCGTGGCCCTGCTCTCCGCCTCCTGGAGGTGATATAAGCGTAGGCGGAGCGAGACAGACACAGCAGCCATTAGAAGCGGTCAGAGAAGAAGACACGCCACAGCAGCCATTAGCAAAAAAGCCAGGGAAAAGAACACAGCAGCGAGTAGGGGCAGCGGCGGAGGGCAGATCGCGGAACGGAGAAAAGCCTGTCTTTCTTTCAAAGTTTCTCTCTTAAGCAAAGTTTCTTTCTCTCTGATAAGCGGGGTCTCTCTCTCCTCTCAAAGCAAGTAAACCTCATTTCCTCTATCCTCTATAAATAAGCAAGAAAGCAGTGCACTAAAGAGAAAGATAGAAGTGCCTCAGTTTCCACTCCACCACCCATAAGACCCGTGCAAGTTGTTGCTGCAGGCGGTGACAAATATCCACGGATTTTGGAACCGCAAAGAGCCAGCGACATCTACCCAAAGTCAGCACTGCCCCTATTTCATTAGGCATGAGGGATGCAGCTTTGAGGTCAGGATATGAGTGGGGAGGAGGCCAGGCTGTTGCCGCTGTGCCAACAACCAGGCCTGCTATCTCCTTCCTCCCTCTCCTGGGCCAGCCAAGTCCTTGACTTTCCATGTCTCACAGAACACTAATGTAGATTCTTATAATGCTTCTCTTCATCTGCAAGAGACTCTGGCACAGTTGCCTAAGAGTCACTGATGAAGCTGACGTGAAAAATTCCATAATCGGTTGCCAATATCCAATTAGTCCTGGGTAATATGGAAGTGATGGGGAAGCAAGTCGAAAGGGCGCAGCCCGGGATCATCAGGTGCGAAAGGAAGCTGGAAACTTGGCTCAGACCCGAGCCATGACTGTGCACAGCAGGGAAATGGGGTTGGAGGGGCCATGGAAAGCACCATCCTTGGAGCCATCCCCTCACCACCAAGCTGTTCCTTCATGACCAGAGCCCTTCCTTGGAGTCAGAAGGCTGCTCAGTGTCTCCCAGAGGCCACAGGAAAGTGAACTTGCCTTCTCACCCCCAGCAAGTGATACATCTCTGGGCCTCCGGTTTTCTCCCCGATGTGCAATGGGCCAGTCAGGACTGTTAAGAGGTTGTGAGAAATGAGGGATGTGAAGATGGGTTTGCACACCGAAGGGTAATGACATACGAGCAGCGATGGGTGCTACTTCTGGTTAGCCAACCCCCAGAGGGGAATTCACAGCAGCACAGGCACAGGAAAAGGAAGGAGAAAGACGCAGAAGCTACTCAATAAAGGCTTACTGAAGTGACTAATTACAAACGGGCACCACTACCTACCCCTGAGACTTGCCCAGTTCCCCAGGCAACCCTGCAGGTGATCACTCCAGCCCTGAAGGGGCAGCTCAGAGCTGGGATGCCCACCTATGGGTTAGGGGTGAGGTCAGGGGCAGAGTGAAATGAGGATGCGCCCTTCTGTTGTTCTGCACTGTATCATGTCTGCAAATAAATGGAATAATTCAGTTTCCAGGACTCTTAACCTTTTCACTTGGCATAAATTGTGATCACCCAAATAAATACAGGCAAATCACATTAAAAACATATATATACGAAGCTCATTTATTCAAGACATTTTCCAACTCTGAAAAATACCTGTACCTTACCAAGAGGAGAAAAATGATCAATTCATAACTGCACACATCTATTTCTGTCTATGTTGGTTATGGACTGGGGTGCTGTGATTCTTAATGGCCTTAATGACCAAATGGTCCCACCTCAGACAGGTCAAAGGTCAAAGAAACCATTTCTTTCCTCCATTTGGAATTGGCGGAGAGAGGGTGAGATGTATGAGCAGGTCGCCATGCGGTGCCAGGAATGTTTGAGCAATAATCAATTGCAAATTATGCCTTATCAAGTTAAGAGTCAAATGGAGGGGGCTGTGGCTGAATATTTTATCAAAGCAATTTAATAAGAATGTAAATGACCATAAACCTTTAAAGGGAGGTTTTCAGGTATCCTAAAGAGCTGCACCTCCCAGACAGCACAGGAAACCTGTTCCGCCATATCCAAAGAGCCAAGACCTGGGTAAGGCTGAGGTCTGGAACTGCGGCTCTGGGTGATGGCAGCCCTTTTTGGTCCCTAACCCCCAACCAGAGTTCCGTTCTTCTTGGGATCCCATTTACAGGATGCGTGATGCTTGTGCTCCAGGGAAGGGGGCCATTGCTCTCCTTTGTGTTCTGTACCTCGGCTGAGACACTGGCCTCCCATCCATCATGGCCACTGGCCAGGGTTATGGGGAGGTCAAGCCTCACAAGAATGCCACACACGGGAAGACGGGCCAGGTTCCAGCTTGGGAAAGGGGATTGCTGCTGTCCACCCTTGGGGGGTGAATATTTCCTCCTGAGTGTCTCTGCAGATGCTGTTCAAGGCAGGGCTCAGACATTCCTGAGAGCTAAGCAGAAATATTACTGCAAAATACCATTCAGAGATGCAGAGCCGTACTCGGTGGGCATAGGAGGCACATTTAAAATGACCCTGGGGAGACAGAAATGCTAGGCGAGTCTTGCGCTCCACCCCTCTGGCTGGTTTATGCCTGCCTGGGTTCACATGAAGAAAAAAAAAAAGAGGAGAAAGGAACTATATTACACAAGTCATTATGTTTGGGCTTTTTGCATGTAGTACATTCCGATTTACACAGCTTTCACCTCTGCTGACCCTCGATGCTCATGCAATGCCCCAGAGAGGAAGAGCTTAAAGCTCAACCTCCTTTCACCAGGGAGACTGCTGGGGCCCAGCAGCATGAAAGACCCTGTCTAAAGTCACTGAGTAATGGAGCTGGGTCTAGAACCCACAGGGGACCAGGTCAGCACTTGATATCACTGCTTGTCACTTTTTGACTACTACTGCTTGACTACCACGTCTGCATTAGAAGTCAGTTTGAGTAAGCTCAAGGAGACTCAGAACCCATGTCACTATGTGACTAGGGAAGAATGGTGAGGTGGGTGAACCTAGAACTGGGCAGAGGGGCCACTTGGTGAGCTTCCTTGCTCCAGGAATGAAAAGACCTCCTTCACCTTCTGAGCTCAGGGGGGAACAACAACACGCCTCCAGCCTTAACTCACCAAGGACATGTGCTCTTTGCTACACTGATCAGTCCATATGGGTAGCTGTGCCCACAGTAGGAAGATGGAAGTACCTCCGGCACTCCACTTGTGGGGTGGCTGAGAAGTTTCAATCAGATAATCCTTGTAGAACTCAGCTACGTGTGTAGGCACCCATGGTCACTGTCAGATGGTCTCTGGCTGTTTCAGAACCTCTGAAAACCAATGGCTTGCTGGGCTGATGGGAGGGTGTGGTGGGAAGTCCTGGGTTCTTCCTCCACAACTGTCTGCTCCCTGAAAAAATGGAGTGTGCTTCTCTGCTGAGGGAGATGAGCAGACATTTAGGAAATCAAATCTGAGACTATTCTTCCCAAAGTGTTCCCCTAAGGGACAGGCTACTCTGCCTGTCCTCCAATCTCAAGGACGAATATAAGACCAAATAAACCAGCATTGGGGAGTCCTATTTTGCTGGATGACCTTTCATGGAGCTACCATCTTCACTAGCCCCGCTGTCTCTGTTGTACCTGTCTGGATCTTGTCTTGAGCTCCTGGACTGAAACATTCTCACCTTTGGGCTTTAATTACACTTGATTTCAGCTTCTGTTGAGTGATCCCTCGTCTTTCTCTAAGCCCCCATTTTTCCCAGAGCATTTTCTTGATGTTATTAGAGCTGTCTATAAAATATGAATCCCAATTCCATGATAGTCATAAAAGCCATAAAATTCTATGCCTGCCATGAAAATATTACATGATTTATTTTTGTGTGAAGTACATATTAAATCGCAGTACTGGAATAGGAGTTTGGCTCTTCAACACCACGAACTTTTAATAACACACACTTTCCCTTAAATTGCTATTATTTTAAGTTTCTTTCTTCATTTTACAATAGCTCTCATTTCAAAATAGGACCAGAAAATAGTCCTGGTCTTATTTATAGGTTAAAGTTAGTATTCATTGTAGCTTAAATTTTTCTCCCTTTTTATGGTGTTCATTTTTGTTTTATATATGACATGATTTGTGCATTTGATTTGTTTTGTTTTATGTCAAGCGCCTTTGGAGAAATACCAGGTGATTAACCAAACCCTCCAAGGATGAGTCTGATAACTGCCATCGCCAGGGTCAAAGGGTGGGCCTGCATAAATCCACACAAGTAAGCACGTGGCTGGAATAGAGAGGAAGGGGAGGAATCTGTATGGGCAAACACTGAGGATGTCTCTTTCCTTTTCCCAATGCCCACACATGAATCAGTAAGGATTTGCCACATTCCCAGGATCTGGCAGCAAGCTAGATACTAATGTGTGCACACAGGAGAAAGGCTCCTTAGAGTGGTGAGATTCACACACATGAGCCAATTGGAGAAGAAAACATGGTAGGGACAAGTATTTTCAGGGGTGGGTAGTATGGAATGCAAGATCCAGGTTTGGTCTGCTACAGAAGACAGGACTTAGGTTGGCTTGAAGGACAGGGGGATTTAGAGAAGAGAGAGAGAGAGATAAGGACAATATTAGGCTTCTGAGCTTAAAAAGAAGTTAGAAGGATCCTAACTAGGAAGTAGGAAGAGTAGCAGCCAGGTGGGTACAGCCAGGAAGAACCAAGCCCTAGCCTAATCCCTAACTTGACTTTGGCCAGCTTTTCTGCCCAAAGACCCACACTGCATTTCAAACAAATGAAGGGTGGAGAGAAGATTGATTTTCAGCCTGGAGGATACATGTGACATTTGGAATGAGTTGAAACTGATCTAAGAGATTTTCATTTCAAAAGATATCTGATATGATGTGTCGATGGGGTGTTTCACACACCTCATCCGAGTTCAAAGACTGCAGCCATGAGTATTGTGCTTCCAAGGTGGAGAGCAGATGTGTACAGCTGGAGCTGGAGGGGTCTTGGCCCTTTCAGACTTGGCTCACCGCCATCTGACATGCCATGGAGACAAAGACACATGTCTGCTCCAGGCTGCCTTTGGGTCTGCGGCATCTTGGCACTGGTGGTATAAACAAGATCATTTTTTGTACCACATTCACCTGACCCATTCTCTTACATCCCTAAGCCCTCCAAAAGGCACCCACAGGAGGTGGAATCTGTTCACCCTAGAGTCACTGGGAACTCCAACAATGACTGATGGGAAGTTGCCAAGCCTCCACTAATCTGCTACCTGGGAGCACCCATGCCTTAGTCGGCATTGCACATAAAGCAAAGCCCAGGGAGAAGACTCAGATGCTACCGTTCAGTTAGGGAGTGAAAACCCAGGAAGCAGAGGTAAAGACAAAGGGAATTAAAGCAAGGAAGGAGGCAATGTCAACAGGAGGATGCATGCTGATCACCTCTGAGCACAACTGAGTTCTTCATTGCATATGACTGTCATCTTAGTAACTATATAAAACCACATCCCAAGATGGCTCATCAGCAGGGGTGGGGGATACAGCAAAAGTGGAAGAAATACTTTGAAATCACTAGTCAGAAATTTGTCTTATGTGGTAAAGAAATCCCCCACCCCTCTGGGATGTGCAAAATTGGACCTTGAGTGAGTTCCAACATCTTCCCCAACTCAGAATCAACAGGGAATCATGGAGTGGAAGACGTAGAGAGCTTGGAGGCTGTGAGCCAATGTCAGCTGCACAGTATAAAGTCAGGGGAACCCTAGAGAGCTGACCACTGAAGCAACATCCAGATCAGTGTCATGACTATGTCTCAAGTCATCCTCAAGCCCCCTTCATGTCCACTCACCACCCAGACCAGATTCTAATGTCTGTGAGTGCTCTCAACCTTCCCCTACAATCCCTCCAACTTGGGGGCTTGGGGGTAGAATTTTCTCCCCAGGGTCACCCTGCCTTGCAGGATGGCTGTGAGTCAAGTGTCTGGGAGCAGACTTCAGAATCCCCAGCCCCTTGTACTTCAGGGAACAGGTGATCAGCACAGCACCTTCCTTTGCATGAAGCATAGAATCTCCTGGAGGCCACCTGACCCTGGATGGCAGCCTCTCTCTGTGATAGGGAATTCCATTTTCCAGTCACAACCCTTGAGTCTTCTTTCAACATGAAAAAAATATACCCAATCCCACGGACAAAGCAAATAGCCCTAATCTTAATGTCAAAAAATCATATAACAAATAATATTTGTGTTTTTGTATTATGAAGATAGTTCTTCATATGGGAAAGTTCTTTTGCCAAATTGAATAATGCCACCACTTCAATTATAATAGTCAAAACAACAAGATTAAACAAGGTAAAGTTGTTGAAGGGACCCAGAGGCTGACTCAGGATCCAGACAGGCTTGCAGTCTGATATTTTCCAAAGAGCCTTTCTTGAGTGAGTGGCAGCTGAAAGGACGAAAGGCAGGAGGAGCCATCTGGAAAAATATGAAGCGTTTTGTGAACAAAAATCAATCAAGAAAGATACACAAACCTGATTAGGAAAAGAAAAGAAAAAGGTATGCTGTAATATATAGAGCAGCCTGTGAACGGGTGGCTGGTTCCTATGAGATTAAAGAAAATAACCTGAGGTGAAGGTTCCCTTCCCTTTCCACTCTTATGCTTAGTATCACCCACCTGGAAGCTTCTTCCCCTAGCTTCAAGCAATTTACTGAGAAAGAATATTTTTGCTGCTAAATGATCTTGTTCCCCAGTGGGTCCTGCAGCCACCAGCTCAGAAACAAATGACCTCACTGGACGATGGATAGATCACACTCCTGGAATGCAAGAGGCTCTTGCCAGAAGCCCATGCCCCACCCTGCTCTTGGCTCCTGGGTTTTGAAAAGGTGCTGGTTCTCAAATGGAATATTGGTTCCACATCTGCCATGAAACTCTCCCTGACAGAGGAGGCCATTTGGTCCAAGTAGAGGGAGGGAACATCTAGGTTAAAATACACTCAGACTCTGCATATGTCTAGGTTAAAATATAGTCAGATTCTGCATGTGTCTTGATAGACGACGAAGGACAGAATATGCAAGGGTGGTCCCACAAGATTATAATGGAACTGACAAATCCTTATCACCTACTGACATTGTGGCCATTCTGACATCATAGTGCAACACATTATCCATGTTTGTGTGGTGCTGGTGCTAACAAATCTGCACTGCCAGGTATGTGAAAGTATAGCACATGCTGTTATATGCACACATTATACTCGATAAGATAATTAATGACTTTGTAATGCATTCACTATATATCATTATTTTAGGGTATGCTCCTTCTACTTATAAAAATAAAATGTTTACTGTAAACAGGATGCCATGTTACTGCCCGCAGCAGCAACGTCTGACATCTCACGTTTACCAGGTGTCTCCATTGCATCTGGAGGCCACATCCAGCGATTGTCCTGAAACACCTCAGATTGCATAAGTGGGCTCTGTGATGTGCACGACGCTGAGAGCACCTAAAAATGAATTCTTAAGGAAGTAGCCTCGTCACTAAGCCACGTGCATTTTGATCTCATTGCCTAGCTTTGAAGTTGTCAGTCAAGTAAGGTGGCCACAAAACAACCTGCCAGGCCAAGAAGACAGCGCAGGGTTGGAAGTCTACAGAAACCTGTGATTCTCTGGCCTGAAATGCAGGAAGTGGGGGGTGGTGGGCACTGCACCCCCTGACATCGGGCCTCCACTCCAAAATGAGCAGAGCACAGCCGCTGAGAACACATGCTGATCCAATGGTGTCTGCCTTTACAAGAACCACCTGCTGCTCAGTTGCAAGTGGCTAAGTTATCCAGTATTGGCAGGTGTGTGCTCAGGCCAGCTGACCCTGCTCTCTGACTGCTGCTGAGGGACATGTCACTCTGCTTTAACTCTTAGGTCAAAAGAATTCCCTGGTTATTTTGCTCCATGGTCCTTTACTTTGATAGCGAAATACAAGGAACACTATGAACAGATGTGGGACGTTAACAAAAGCTGTTGACAACTCCTTCTGCTTTTGTTCAACCAAAAAATAGATAGAGCACCCTGCCCTCCTTCATTTCCTCTTTATACTCATTACCGTACACAAAGGAAGTCATCTGCTTGGTTTGGATAACCTATTTCTTTCTATGCTCACATACCTCTGACCTGAATTATTGTCCCCACCCCTTGGGGACCTGGCTACTCATCATGCTAGTGGAAAAGTGGCCATCATCCCCAGAGCTAGTTTGCATTGGTCAGATCCACACAATATCAAAACAGACACAGAAATAAAACCACTGCCTCTTCCAAACATAAGAAAATTGAATGCAAGTTAAAAGATTCTCTTGCAAAATCATGCTATGATAAATATATTTATGTCTTTCTCCCTTTTTAAATAAGAATAAAGATCTTATATATATTTTCCAATTTATTATCTAGTATTTATTATAGGAAAAGTTTCGTATAATCACAACTCGTTAAAATCACATTATTCGCAATAACCTACTACTAAAGACTCAGCAAGAAAGAATTAAAAAGTGTTTTTCAAATGAAACTTCATTTTAAGTATTTCTCTTTGGAGACAGTCCAACATGTTGAAGAAAAGAGAGGAACATGTGTAATAAAATACCTTGGCAAAGGAAATTTGCCACAAAAAAAAAAAAAATTAAAGAAGAAATACTATCGAGGAGAGCTAAAATACTTTGCAGAAAACAAAGTAGGAATCCTGTGACCAAACTCAATGCGCCTGCTTGCAACTCTCCCCTAATGAAGAAAAAGAAGAAAAAACAATCAGACCAAGAATTTCTCTTCTCTCTTTCTCTCTATTTTTAATCATGATTCCCTTTCATCCTCTAGCACTGGATTATAACTCCTAGGTATCTTGTTAGCTGAATAAAGCAGTTTTCTGCTTCCCTCATGTTCTAGCCAGAACTGATGTTCAGATCATTATTATATGCACAAAGAGGCAACAGTGTGGCATTTGTAATTCTCATGAATGTCACCCCATCCACAGCAGGCCATTGGAGTGGGGGTTATGAATACTCGGTTTGCTGAGTGAGATGATTCTGGCATTAGCTATGTGGCATTTCCCACATGTTTAGCCTGAAAGAAGACATTTGTTTGGACTATATGCTTCTGTGTACTTTTTTAATGCAATAAAATTGACAGATGATTCCTTTTTGCAACAGGTTTGGAGAAAGAAAATGTTGTGGTTTTTAGCCTCCCCTTTCTTCCTTGATGGCTGTTTAGACAGCAGTCTTAAAAAATCACTAGTCACTAAAATCCCTCATGCCCATTTCATATTGTGTTGATTCATATTAAATTCATGACAACAAAAAAGCAACTTGAGGCACTTTTGGAAATGACCGCTCTTTAGAGCGCCTCTCCTTCCTCCGGGCTCGGTGGGCCCAGCGCCCATAAAGCTGCCTGCTGTCTTGTGTCATGAAAAGAAACAGCTTTGCCTGGGAATGCCATTACTGTGTAATGAGGCATGCAGCAAAATATACCTTCAGCAGCCACTTGATGAAGGCTTGCTGACACACCAGCCCAGACAGAAATGTTTTTTTGTATGTTCTTCCTTATTTTGTCCATCAATCACATCATTAGTCAAAGCAGACAAGCCTGTCAGCCAGGCCCAGATGCGGAGTGGCAGGCGATCAGCGGACAGGTGTTCCAACTCCCCCAAAACGAAATCCTGAAATGAGAAAGGAGCCAAGACCTTGTTTCAAGGGCTGGAATGTCAATGAGAGAGAAAAGACACAGAGGGGAGAAGTTCAGAAGCAGACTTTGAGCGAGTTGACCAGCCTGGCTCCTTGGGTTTGCGCGACTGAGCCACAACAGGGACTCAATTTCGGAAAGGTTGAAGGGATCGAGGGAAAAAAAATCATTTCATTTCTTGTGGTCAGTGAGGTATTCAAATACAACATTCAAAAACAATAAATAAATGAAACTTCCTTTGTGACCCTTTTCAATGTCCCAAATGCATAAAATTAGATTGGGTAGTTCAGATGCCGGGGGCCACCCAAGCCCATCTGAGCTTTCTACCTGACACTGGCAGGGGAAGCCGGGGGCTGTGGATCGCCAGTGTCTGCAGCATCATCACTGATTTCTAGGGAAAGCAGCCACCCCTCTGATGGAAGCTGCCCCTCCTTTCCAGCACATTCTACTGCTTCTTCCTTTGGGGCATCCTTGTTGATATGCTTTCTCTTTGGAAAGTAACAGGTTAAAGAAACCAACCATATGGAGTCATCCTCTACGGTTAATTTCTAGCTTTTCAAGAAACCCCAAAATGAGTTTGTATAATGAGCTCATTGCTTGGTTACCTCCTGGTTACCAAGAAAGACTAGCGCATCGAGCTCCCCAACCCCCTGCCCTGCCCATGTCAGCCGCGATGCTTACGGCAGGATCTCCTGATGGTCCAGTCCAGCTCAGGTGTTACACCTCATTTTACTTTGTTTTCTTTTCCATTTTTAAAATAGCCTTTAGTTTTCGGACACTTTTGGATTCACAGCAAAACTGAGAGACAGTAAAGACTGCCATGTCCAGTGTCCTCTATTGTTCACATCTTAAATTAGTACAGTGGAGACAATATCAAGACTTTATCATGAACTAAAGTCCATCCTTTGTTCAGACTCTCTTCGTTTTTTACCTAACGTCCTTTTGGAGTTTCAGGATCCCCTCCTTTGATTGCATTTAGTTGATGTGCCTTTTTTGGTTGTTAGCTGCAACAATCTCTGAGACCTTCTTTGTTTTTGAGGAACTTGGCAGTTTTGAGGAACACTTGGATGGGACGTTTTTGATAATGTTTTTAAAATTTAAAATACATTTGTGTTATGTGAACACAAGTTCTTATACGCTTCAGTAAAAATAGTGTCGAAAAAAGGGAGGAGGGGAAGACTAAGAAAGAAAGAAGAAATTAGGACCATTGAAAGGTCAGAAGTCTATATTGCACCGGAGAGAAGATTCCAGCACTCCAATCCTTCCTAGAGTTGACCTTTCCAAAGATATGCTGAGCAGGTAGGCGGGGGAGTACCTGATACAAGATTCAAACCCACACTTCCACCTTTAACTGAGAATTAAATCCGCAGATATTTCCTCTGGGGTTTCCAAAAGGAGAGCAAGCACATCATTAATCTAACCAGCTATTAGATGCCACCATGGCCTGATCCATTTATCTGAGCCAATGTTTGAGTTGAGCAGATGCTATGGAGACATCAGGGTGGGGTAATGTGAAGGGCTAGGACTGTGGTCCCAAATGGGCCAAGTGGTGGCTCATCTGGAAGCCTGAATGCCCTTCCCAATACCCAGACAAGTGAGCTGCTGAGGCTTTGGCAAAGCTTCTTCTCAGGGTTTCTCTTCCTCCTGTGCCTTCCCTTATTTCTTCTTGCCTTTTCTACAAAGTTTCAAGGGATCCAGGAATGAGGAGATGGTCAGACTGAGAATGAGTAGTTACTTTGCATGATTAAGAAAAACCAGTTGCTTCTTTTCATGTCTCAGAATCTTAACTGGGGAAGAGTGTTTCTGAAAGGACTTATTAATTACCGGGATCCCCCCCGACACACACACACACAGCAGACTGGTATCCATCCCATCCTACCAAGAGCCTAAACACCGTATGCAGTGTTAAATTATACTTTACCTTTCATCCTTGCAAGTTTCCCAAGTTTTCCAGTTCACACACATGTTTTATGAGCCTGCCTCTTACTCAGAAGGTCTACAGAAAGTAAAATAAATGAATCCAGGGCTCCATTCAGCCTGTGCCACCTGACACTTATTCTTAGGACAAGTGACAATTTGAAAGCTACAATCACACTGTAGGAATTCTGAAGTCTGATGTGCAGAATACAATCAATCAATCAATTTTACAGAACACCTACTGGGTGCCAGGCCAAGTGGAAAAACTAGTTCTTGCCCTCAAGGTATTCTTATAATGGTCCGATCGCACCTCCCTCCCCGGTGATACTAATTGGATAGATTAGGTAGACCCCTGACTCACTGAGGATCAACTGGGAATCAGTTGGATTATTTAGATTGCTTTTCCAGGGAATTTGAAGGTGGAGCATAGAACATCTTGGTCTGGTCTCTACAGTTTCTAGTTTCAAAACGAAATATTCAAGTGCAACAGAACAGTTCACAAAGGATGCTTATATGAGAAAACAGTTCTAGTGAATGAAGTGTTTGGATGTTTTTTTTTCTCTTGATGGCCTAACAAGGTGCCTGCTATAGTTTGGATATGGTTTTAAGTGTGTCTTCCACGGTATCATGTGTTGGAAGCTTGAACCCCAGTGCAGCAATGTTAAAAGTTGGACAATGTTAAAAGTGGGACATTTAAGAGATGGGGTCTAGTGGGATGTCATTAGGTCTTTGGAGGTTCTGTGCTCAGAAGGTACTAACAGTTCTCGGGCAACTCCTAGTTTCTCTCTGACTTCCTGTCTCATCATGTGATCTCTCCCTTCTACCCATACTCCCACCACGATGCTATAGCCATGATGTGCTATAGTTCAAGGGGTCCTCATCAGAGCCAGCATTGTGGTGTTTGAATTTTAAGTCTCCAAAACTGTGAACTAAATCTCTTTTCTTTATAATTTACTCAGTCTCGGGTATTTTATGATAACAACAGAAAATGGATTAATAGAGTGTGCAACACTTGTAGAGACCTCCAGGTGGGGAAGTTCACTGAATTGAAACATTTCTCCACTTTTAGAAGTTCATTTCAGTGTCGTTCAGAGGGGGAAAAGAATATGCTCACTCAGATTGTTCAAGTCTCCCTTTCTTGGGCCTTGACCTAGTCTGTGAAAGGAGGCCCAATTGTGCAAATAGAAGCACTCAGGATAATGGTAAAAAGCCATTACTTATTGGGTCTTCAAAGGTCCGGATAATGCTGGCATTCTCTGAACACTATCATCTGAACACTATGAAAAGTGGGTATTAGTATTCCTATTTTCATAAGCAGTTCAGAAGAACAAAGTATTTGTATTAGCCATACGATCTATGAGTGGCTGCACTTGGATGCAACCATGACTTCATGGTGTGTTCCTGAATGTTCAGGGCCAGCAATAAAATTCATGCATGCAGGACCATCTGGAAATTCTAGAAATCCCAGCAAAGCAGCTCCTCAATTTATAAATGCCTTATTAGTGAGCTTTTGCAGGAACTTTCCATGTGGTTAGGTATATTTCTATTCATACAGGGAAAGCAAATAGAAAAGCTTTCTTTTCTTTCAGTAAGTGGAGGGTAACATTGGAGAAAGATACAGACAACTGCTTCTATAGTCTGAATCTGGAATTTTCCCAAAAGGAGCATGTATTAAAAGCTTGGTCACTAGCCTATGGCACTATGAGTAAGTGATGGAACCTTTGGGAGGTAGGGCCTATGGGAAAGAAGTTAAGTCATTGAGTATGTTCCACCGAACAGCATATTGGGACTCCAGTCCCTTCCTTCCTCTTCCTCTCTGACTCCTGACCACCAGGAAGTGAACAGCTTCCTCCATCATAAGTTCTTGCCATGATGTACTATGCTGCCATAAGCCCAAAAGCAGCAGAACCAAGCAAGCATGAACTCAATCCTCTGAGGCTATGAGCTAAGATAAACCTTTCCTTTTTATAAGTTGTTTATCTCAAGTATTTTGTCACAGTGATGGAAAGCTGACTAGCACAGGTGCTAAGGTCAGAAATAAGATCTTATTCATTCTATTGGCCAAGGTTTTGTAAAGTATGACTGTTAAGGTTGACAATGTACCAAAGAAAATGGGAGGGCAATATATCCAAAGTTTCTACACTCAATCACCAATGCAAGGACAGAGAAGTTTGGCATGCCAGCAAAAAAAGACAGATGATGTTTAAAGCTTTCAGAAAATATAATATGCTCCTTAATGCTCCATAGAGAAGTTGTATCCCAGCTCATTTAATGACAGAGGGTGCAAAGAATAAGCAGTGGCATTCAGCTGCCATCAGCTTGCACTGCTGGTAGACCTGTGGATAGTACAAGGTTCAAGGCTCTGGGTCTATGGGAAGCAAGAGATCCCTCTAGATGTCAGTCCAAGTGTTGCCAGTGATTGCCCCATTACCACAAAAGAGCTCCCAGCTAGCCTCCAGGGATGTGCTGTCAATAGCTCCAAAGTCAAAGTCCAAATGTCAACATTGCATTTATAGGAAGGCAAGGCACCGCCACCCACAGGGGCTTGGTGGTAAGTAATGACACACCCTCCACACACAACCCTGGAAACTTACACTTGTTCTGAGTTCAAGTTAACGAAGAAATGCTTCCATGGTGCCTCAGTGCCCTTCCCCACCTGGGATGCTGAGCGTGTGTAAAACAATGTCTAAATGTGAACCAGGATCAAGTGTCCCCATGTGACTATCCATGGCTACAGAAGCCCAGCTGTCCCCATGGAGCTCTGGCCTTTTCTCATACATTTTCCCCACCCTACCTGCAATATGTATAGGTCAGATCAAGCCCCAGACAGGCCCTCCACAAGTCAGTAACTGGGAGCCACTTCAAACTGGTATACTTAAATAGTCAGCATTTCTTTGGTGAAGATGGAAAGAAATGACAGTTAGAAATGAAACTGCATGCCTTTATTTTTTTTAAATTTAACTTCAGTAAGATGTCAACATAAAATAGTAAACAATTCAGATATCATTGAAAAACACAGAACAAACATGTGAGTCCCCGAATATACACCTGACCCTCCCTCCATGCCTCTCCTTAGATGTGATCACTAGACATACATCTTTCCAGTTCATTTTCTCTACCAATTTCTGTATATATTTCTGTAAAATTAGATTTCACATAAATGAGATATTATACACCCTGATAGTTTTTAAAAAATTAATTCATTCCAAAAATCTTTTAAAGCCAGGAGACATTATTCTTTTTAATGTCTTAGTATTTTAACTGCTTAGTATTCCACAGTATGGACATCCCATAATATTTTATAAATTACTTAAAGTATTGCTTGTTGGGGGCTATGCCATGCGGACTACGCCAAGATGGCGCCTGGCAGCCAGCCAGAAGTTTTGGTCACATCGGCAGTGAGGAGGTTAATTAACATAAGCATACTCAGGTGATTTGTCATTGGCCGTATTCAATTAAGTCCACACACACAATGCATGCACATGTGTTCTCGAGTGCTCCTGATCGTGCCTGCTCGTTTTTTGACCTTTACCATGATTGGGCAGCTGGCTCCTCACCTGATCTTCGCATAATTGGAGTCAGCCCTACCCTTCACCTCCTGGAGGGGATATAAGCCGGCTGTCCTCGAGCGCTGGGGTTCCAGGTTCGAGGTTCTAGTTCCCAGGTTTCCTGAATCTACAATAAACCGTTCTGAATTCAAGAGCCTCGCTACTTGTTAGTCTCCCGCACCAAACTCACTCCGCTGGATGGCATCAATTGCTGGTTGTTTCGTTATTATAAATAAGAATTTGGTATACAATTTTGCATTTGTCCTAGACAAATATGTTTCTGTAGACTAGATTTTTAGAATTCAAGTGATTTGTTTGAAGAAATGTAAATTGTAAATTCTACCTGTTATGGCTAACTCATGGCCTTCTGCCAAATTACCCTTTCAAAAGGGCTAATCTATGTTTCCCAAATGGTATAGTATATTTTCCCATATCCTCACCTGTTCAGGATTTATCAGTTTTTTAAAAAGTTTTACCAATTTAATGTGTGAAAAATAACAATCTTGTTTCAATTTTTTTAAAGTCTATTAGATTTTTATCTAATTTTTTGCTTCCCATATAAACTTTATTATTTAATTTTTTACAGACTACATTTTGAGTCATCATACATAAATGGGGTATAACTTTTCATTTCTATGGTTGTACATTCACACCATTCATGTAATCATACATGTACATAGGGTATTGGTGTCTGTCTCATTCCAACATCTATCATACCCCTGCCCCCTCCAGCCTCTCATCTCTCTCTACGTAGTTCAAAATTCCTCCATTCTTCTCTTATCCCCCACCCTCCACCCCCAACCCCTATTATGTATCATCTTCCACTTATCAGAGATAAGATTCAGCCTTTGGTTTTTGGGGATTGGCTTATTTCACTTAGCATGATATTCTCCAACTTCATCCATTTACCTGCAAGTGCAATAATTTTATTCTTCTTTATGGCTGAACAATATTCCATTGTGTATATGTACACAGTTTCTTTATCCATTTATCTATTGAAGGGCATCTAGTTTGGTTCCACAATCTAGCTATTGTGAATTGAGCAGCCACAAACATTGCTGTGGCTGCATTACTAACAACTCAAAATGGTTCAAGGACCTAGGAATTAGACAAGAGACCCTGCAACACATAGAAGAAACAGTAGGCCCAAATCTTCATCATGTTGGCTTAGGACCAGACTTCCTTAACAAGACTCCTAAAGTGCAAGAAATGAAATCGAGGATCAATAAATGGGATGGATTCAAACTAAAAAGCTTTTTCCCAGCAAAGGAAGCAATCCATAATGTGAAAAAGAGAGCCTACAGTGTGGGAGAAAATCTTTTCCACACATACTTCAGATAGAACACAAATCTCCAAAATTTATAAAGAACTTACAAAAATTTACACCAAAAATACAAAGAACTCAATCAACAAATGGGCTAAGGAACTGGGCAGAACTTTACAGAAGAAGATAAACAGGCAATTAACAAATATATGAAAAAGTGTTCAATATCTCTAAAAATTAGAGAAATGCAAATTTAAAAAAACCCTAAGAGTTCATCTTACTCCAATTAGAATGACTATTATCAAGAACACAAGCAATAACAAGTGTTGGCATGGATGTGGAAGAAAAGGCACACTCACACATTGCTGGTGGAGTTGTAAATTGGTGCAGCCACTCTGGAAAGCAGTATGAAGATTCCTCAGAAAACTTGGAATGGACACACTTTTTGACCCAGTTACCCCACTCCTTGGTTTATATCCAAAGGACTTCAAATCAACATACTAGAGTAACACAGCCACATCAATGTTTATAGCAGCTCAATTCACAATAGCAAGATTGTTTTAATTTTAATTTCTCTGATTAGTAGAAAGTTTGAAATTTTTAATATATATGCATTGACTACAGATGTATTTCTTATTCTCCAAATTGTCTAATCATTTTCTTTAATTTTCTGTGAAGTGATTTTAATTCTTACTACTGATTTTCAGGAGTGTTTTACAAAATTTGGATGGTAATTCTTCCTTTGTTATACATATGATAAATATTTCTCCCAATCTATCATTTGTCTTTCATGCAGAAGATTTGTTTTGTTGTTGTTGTTGTTGTTGTTGCTTGGTTTTTTGGTTGCTTGTGTTTTGGGGTTTTTTTGTTTGTTTTCGTACAGGGAATTGAACTAAGGGACACTCAACCACTGAACCACATCCCCAGCCCTATTTAGTATTTTATTTAGAGACAGGATCTCACTGAGTTGCTTAGTGCCTTGATTTTGCTGAGGCTGACTTTGAACTCATGATCCTCCTGCCTCAGCCTCCTGAGCTGCTGGGATCACAGGTGTGCGTCACCTCCCCCAGCTTTGTTTTAATGCAGTCAAATTTGTCAGTATATTCTTCAGAGACTCTGGACTTCCTATCTTATTAAAGAGAACCTTCTACACCCTATGATTATTTTCCTTTAGTAATTTTCATCACCTCTCTAATCTGTACCAAAATTTTGGATATTCACCAAATGAATGGCCAACCATCTTCATCATTGGTTAATGGGTTGTTGAGGGCAACTTCAAAGTGTTGCCTTTGTTATGAAATAAGGTCTTAATTACATGGTTGCATTTCTTCTCTATTTTGTGTATTCCACTGATTTCTTAGGACCACACTTTTAGTTGATAAACCTTTAGATTAAGTGTGGGAATTTAGTGGGGAAATGATTTCTCCCACCTTAATTTTCCTGTTTTTCAAAACTATCTTCGTGAGTTTTCTGCAGTGTCTCTCCTGTATGACTTTTGAGTCAGTTTGCCATATTTTTTTAAAAACTCTTACTAAGGTTTGGTTAGAAGTGTATCAGACACTCACATCCCTCACCCCTGTTCATTCCAGATACTATTAGATCACTTCCTAAAAGTAAATTATCTGCAAGGAAGTCATACTTGCTTCTTGGGCAAGCAGTCCCAAAAGAGTAGAGGGTTAAATATTTAATAGACAGTTCATTTGGGGATATTGGACATGTCCGCAATGTTGAGTTGTACTATCCCTGAGGAATCTTCAGTTATTAAGTCTCCATTACAAGTTATTCATAGTTTTAGTGGTAAAAGTCATGCATATTTTTGTTTACCTTTATCACTGGATGTTTGTTAAATGTGTTTTGTTGCTACTAAAAGGGATATTTTTCCGTGCATTTCCTAGTGCTTGTGAGTGTTTGGAAATGCTCTTTTTGTATGTTTATCTTGTATCCAACTACTTTAAAACATATTTGAATTTACTTGGTTTTGTTAGGTGTGCCAATCTATCAACTATAAATAGTGGTAGCTTTGTTTCTTATATCACAACATTTATCTGCTCAGTTTCATTTCTGTGTTCAATGTCTAAGTTAACATCTTGTCTAGTCGATTGACTTCAAATAATATACAATATTCTCTCTCGTGCTTTCACATTTGTGGTTTCAGTTGCCTGTGCTCAAGCAAAATATTAAATAGGACATTCTCAAAATATTAAATGAAAAATTCCAGAAATGAACAATTCATAAGTTTTAAATTGAATGCCATTCTGAGTGGTGTGATGAAGTCCTATGCTGTCCCCTTGGTCCCACCTGGGACACAAATCATCCCTTCATCCACCCTACCTATGACTGTTCTGTCACTTAGTACCTGCCTCAGTTATCAGATGAACTGTCTCAGCATCAAGTGCTTGTGTTCACGTAACACTGATTGTACTTAAATCTGGCCCCAAAGCACAGGGTTGTGATATTAGCTATTTGGATATGCCAGAGACATGCATTTAGTGCTTCCTTTAAGTGAAAAGGTGAAAGTTCTGGACTTAACAAGGAGAGAAAGCATATTGTACACTGAGATGGCTCAACTCTACAGTATGGTACAGTATTTTGAGAAAGATCACATCACATAAGTTTTATGATAGAATATTGTTATAATTGTTTTATTTTTAGTGATTATTATTAATTTCTTAGTATGCCTAACTTATAAATTAAGCTTTATCAAATATATTTATGTACAGGAAAAAATTAGTAAATATAAAGTAAACATCCAGCCAGGCACAGTGGCACATTCCTATAATCCCAGAAGCTCAGGAGGCTGAGGCAGGAGGATCATGAGTTCAAAGCCAGCCTCAGCAATGGTGAGGCACCAAGCAACACAGTGAGACACTGTCTCTAAATAAAACACAAAATAGGGCTGGGAATGTGGCTCAGTGGTTGAGTGCCACTGAATTCAATTCCTGGTTTTAAAAAAAAAAAAAAAAAAGAAAAGAAAGTTCAGACATCCACTAAGGGTCTCAGACCCCAGTGAATTGAATATCTGATTTTTATTAATTTAGATTTATTGACATTTTTCTTGAATTAAGAAATTTTCCTCTTGGATTAGTATGGGTTTTAAAATTCATGAATGAGAGATTAATTTTATTTGATTGCTATTTAATTTCTATTTTAATCTGTTTAATCTGTTATCATAATAGATTTCTTCAGGTTTAACTCTCTTTTCTTTCCTAAGATAAATTTAACTTAGTAAAAGACAACATGACTATGTTTTATTTAGAGTTTTTCTATCTGTGCTCATCTATGAAATGTCTAATTTTATGTTACTCTTATTTTCTTTTTCTGGAAGGAAAATGTTGCCATTATAGAACAAGTTGGGAAAGTTTCCATGTTTTTCTAGGATCCAGACTATAAGAATTTCTTTCTCTCTCTCTCTCTCTCTCTCTCTCTCTCTCTCTCTCTCTTTCTTTGCCTCCCTCCCTCTGGTTTAGTATAATTTGAAAGTTATCTAGATCTGATGCCATTTTCAGACAGATATCTTAAATTGTTTTTAAAAATTTCTCCCCAAATTCTGGTCTTTTCAAGTTGTTTGCTTGAATAAATTTTTCTGGTTTACATTTACTGGAAAAGTTTCTATTTTTTAGCAATTTGGAATACAATAATCTTCACCTAATTCCACAATCTCCTCTTTATCTGAAGCTACATTCTCTTCCACATTGCTAATATTATCTTCATATAGGCAATTTTTTCTTGTTCATCTTTCTGACCAAACATTTTGCCTTTTTAAAGAAGTAGGCATAAAGGCTTTTTGTTTTTTACTTTATTGAATTCATTATTATCATAATTTTGTTCTCTTTTTTCTGGATTTAGAGGACTATCCTCTTTCTAGTTTCTCAAATTGCATATTTACTTCATTTAATTTTGACCATTTTTGTTTTCTAGTTTATGCACTTAAGGTTCTTATGATTGCCATTAGTTGCTTTTATAAAAAAATATTTGTGTGACTTATTTTTATCATGAATTTAGTATTTTTATGTTGATATTCTCTTTAAATCAAGGATTATTTTTAGAAGCCTGAATTTTTAATATTACTAATCTTTACAATCTATGTGATTTCTGATTTAAGAGATCTATAGAAGATTTCTTTGAGGCATAACGCATGGTCAATTTTGTAAATGTCTCATCTATGTTTGAAAATAGTATGTTTCACACACACAAATATAGCCAGGCTGATTGTTATTCAAACTTCAAAAATATTACTCTTTTCTTTTCAGTGTGTTCATAATTTATGAAGTTCTAAGAAAGTTCAAGCATAGGTCTGCCAGTGTGACAGGATTTACCACATCCTCCTATAGAAGGTATTTCTATTACTTTTTGCTCTGTGTTTTCAAGCTATGTTGTTGGGTACATAGAGGTTCTTCTTACAAAGGAATTTAAGACCTCTTGTCTAGCATGCCTGGGAGAGAGCAAATGCAGCCTGAATGGAAGCACCATGCCAGGAGGAAAAGTGGGTAAGTAGAGTGAGGGACAGATTCTGAAGGCCTTTCAACACCAGGCTCCGGGATTTGGTCTTTGTTCTCCAAGTAACAGGAGTCAGACATCAAATGTTTTAATCAGGGTGATGGTAAGATCAGCTTTTGTTCTACAGTGGCCATCCCAACTGCACTGTGAGAATGAAGGTGTGAAGGGGTGAGCAGACTGACAGCCAGGAGAAGTCTGGGTGGGTCAGAGTGATGAGGAGAGAAAGCACTATTCAAAGACTCACCCAACCAACGCTCAGCATCCACACGGGCATTTCACAGGAGCGAAGATCCTGGGAACCAGCTGGCTGGGCCATGGTCCTAAGAGACCCCAAGTGTTCAGTATGTGCATAAAAAGAATTCCTCTTAGACTGAAAACAGAGAAGCTCCAGAATGACACAACAGATTCATAAATGAAGTCGCACTTGCTTATTAGGCAAGACAAACTATGTCAAAGATACTACCCAAAAACAGGTACCAAGAAGGATTAGCAGGGTCAATATCACATCTTAGGAGCTGGATGGGTTAAAGGGGTGGCCATAGGAGCTCTCTGCTTCCTTTAGACCCACTAGGAAAGAAAGTGGCACGTTCATCATAGACACCGCCTCAGGGTGCTGTCATTGGGAAGGAGAGGGTGACCTGGACCCCCAAAACAAACAGTCCAAACATTGCTAAGTTTCAGTGGAGTAACTCTTTCTAGGTGCATTCTGGTCCTAAATTTAGGGAAAGTAGGTTCTCCAGTCACTCAGGGGAAAAAAAAAAAATGACTTCGACACCTCTCACTATGCCAATTGCAGACACTGAGCTATATGAGCTTCCCAAGGGTCACAATTAGTTAATAACCCCTCCCAAAGAGCCAGAGCAAAATGAAGCTACATTTCCCTGAGAGAAGCTAACAAAATGTGGAATATTCTGGGGAGAGAGAAGGAAGAAAAACAACAGAATAAATTAAACTTAGAGTTTCAGTGTTGACCTTGAGTATTCCGTCTGTTTTCAGAACTTGAGGGTCAAGCAACGTCTGTTTCCAATTAATTTGGTTCTTTATCATTTTCCTTAAAGGAAAACAAGTCTTTGGAATCAAAGACTTCTCTATGCTTAAATAAATGAATAAATAACAAGTCTAAGGGCCACCATTTTTTGTTTTTTTGCTAAATGTATGTGTAATTTGTGTAAATTATACAATGTATCACAATGTATAAATTGTTACAAGGGGTTTGGGGAAAACTGCAAAAAGCTACTATTGTTTTATAGAATAATTTTCTTCAAAAATGTTATAAAACCAGTGATTTTCGGAGAGGCAATCAGCAAATTACGTCTAGAAATGAAGAACTAAATATAATTTGAGTCAAAGGGGTTTGTTTTAATTGTTTAATTGTTAGTGACAGTAGTTTTAAATAGAAACTGTGTCATGAAGTCTGAGTATTTCAAAACAATTGGTGGGTTCTACACCTGGCCAGCACTATTTATTAAGGTCACTTTGCCTGGCCTCTCTGATGGGCACTTGGTCCGCAGCACAGCATGCCTTTGGCCCTGCCCTTCGGTGAGGTCCAACAAGGACCTGGCAGGAAGCATTCTCTCAGATTCTGCCGTTTTATTCTCCCAATATCTGACTCATTTTCGCTTGGGTTCCCAATAACCCAAAGGTCACAATGGGAGCAGATGGAGGGCGAAGAGAACATGAAATCTCTGCTATTCTACATGCAAAGGACAACTGATAGAAAGTAACAACCAAAAAATTTTGAAAATGCAAAGCCAAGCTTAAAGAAGGGAAGTCTTCATGGTCAGAAGAGGAAACTGAAAACAGGAGTAGTAAGCAAGATGCTGAGGGCTGCCCGCCCTGAGGCTATGAAGCAAGAGCTAGGGAGGGGATCTTCCATGTCAGATCCTGTGTTTCCATGAGATGCATCAAGAACTAGGTGGCTTAAAATAGCAGATATTTATTGCCTGGTGGTTCTGGAGGCCAGAAGTTGGAAACAAGGCTGGTGCTTCCTCTGAAGGTGCTAGGAAAGAACCCTTCCATGCCTCTCTCCTGGCTTTGCTGGCCTCAGGCGTTCTTTGGTTTAAAGGTGCATGGCTCCATCCTCCAAACTCACATAGTGGTCTCACCTCACGCTTCCCTCTGTGAGCATCTAGCTCAGTGTCTAAAGTTCCCCAGGACACCAGTCCTACTGGATTAGGGTGCTCCATAATGACTTCATTTTAAATTGATTTCCTCTGTATCCTATTTCCCAAACAAGATCATGGCTTGAAGTGCAGGATTAGGACTTCAACATATTTCTTCTGGGCTGAGGCAGTACACAATTCAACCCACTATAGTCTATCTTTGGACAATCCCCCAGGCTGGGGTTTTCAAGGTTATGTAGAAACTGAAGATGAGAGCCATAGCCACAGTGCACAGGACTTGGAACATGACCCCCTGCATCAAGACAGGACCCTCAAATAGCTGCACCTTCAGTTAAAGTGAGACTCTAGGAAAAAAATCATAGACCAGAATGGGAAAGGAGAAGACAGACCCACTGGTGTGGGTCTAACGGCTTGCTCGAGAATTCAAAACCCCACCCTAAAACTGTTTGGGGTTTGGATTTGCAATCCCTACAGGATCTTCAAGATCTTTGGGAGGATTTTTAAGAAGACTAAAAAGCTAATAAGTTTGTCATAGACTGGTATTAATCTTGGGCATCAGAAGAAGCAAATGGCATTAAACCTCTGTGGGATGATTCTGAAACAGGCCACCTGGATTTCTCACAAGTAAAAGCCGCTGGTAAGGACGAGGCACTCATAGTCAAAAATTAGGAAACAGGCAAGAAAGCAGCAGATTAGGAATTAGTCACAAAAACAGGACACAAATAGGTTAGCGCCCCCAAACTGAGATAATGAAATATCAATTGAAAAGGCATTCTATAAAGTCCATGTCTTAAAACTATTTTAATACTTGAAGTATTTTTTAAAAATTCCTGGAGTAGGGGGAAGATAAGACACATTGAAACAGAACACATGGATTTTTTAAAAAAGATCCAAACTGGCAGAGCATCTACAAATAAAAAAAAACCATATTATTACAATGAGTGAATAGGTCAAGGAGTAGACTAGACATAGCAAAAGATAAAACATCAACAGTACATACCTAGAAGCTATGAATAAACTTGAAATAATATTTTTCCTCATCATCCGTATCTCTAAAAGGAAAATAAGGAAAACAACTATCATTATTGATGACAGAAATGTCCACTAATTGCAGCACTGCTCCATAAATAAATATGACATAGAGCACAGTACCATTTTCACACCCAAAATACTTAATATCAATACAGTAATATAATCTGTAGTCCATGCTTATCTTTTGTCCTAAAAATGACCTTTGAGACCTTTTTTTATTTTAGGAATCAACAAGGGAGCGTGGAATAGTTCTTCCATCATTTCTTCCCCCTTACCTCCAAAACATTGACACTTCTGCATAATCCAACTCAGTCGTCCTATGAAACTTTCCCAAATATTTATTTTTTTAATATTTCCTCATGATTGGATTCAACACATTAAAAAGGAGATCAGTACAAAGATCAAAAGCTACTGCAAGGTTTTCTTGAAATTTAATTACCAAGATTGTATTGGTAATTACTATGGTGAAATTCCTGTATTATACTCTATTTCAGAGCAAATAAGGAAACGCAGCATAATTGTCACTTGGGATCCATGGGTGTTTGGTTCCAGGACACTCCTGTGGATACCAAAATCTAGCTCAAGTCCTTCAAATAAAATGGAATAGTATTTGCTTATAACCTATACACATCCTCCTTCCATCTCTAGATTACTTGCAATACTGAATATAATATAAATGCTACATTAGTAGTTGTTATACTTCCATGCTTACATGAATGATAAGAAAGTCTATACATGTTCAATGCAGTTGCAATATTTTTTCATTATTTTAAATGTGGTTGGTTGAATCTACAGATGTGCAACTGATGGATAAAGAAGGTTGAGTGATGTTAGTCTTCTTGGGAACTAGAATCTCCTGGAGAAAGAAAGGAGATACAAATGTGAACTAGGAGAAAGTGAGGAAAACTCCTAAGGTATTGGAATTACTTTGAAGGGATTATTATGAACTCATCATCTTGTTAAAAAATAAAATAAATCACAAAGGAAATGCCACATTTTCTAGTTCTATCAACTCAAACTGTCTAGAAGGGGTGATTCTCAACAGCAATGAGCATACATTTTCCTATATCTAGATCTTGGTTTCTACATGACATTTGGCACTAAAGGAAACCATTGTTCCTTGGAGAAATGGCTGATTCCAGACCTGGAACAGGAAGAGATAAGCTGACCATGGTATGGCTTAAGATAAGGTACTCCAGATACAATATTGGCTTAAGATAAGCCAAGAGGTACTCCAGGGGCTCCTACTGGCAAAATTGAAGACATTTTGTGTTCCAGTGAAGTAATGATGATAAAGGATGACAGGGGACCAAATGAAAAAGAATCTGCAAGTGTATAGTGATGGACGCTCATTTGTATCAACACCAACTAATAATTGTGGAAGTAGTGATCAAATTAGAAAAATCACCATTTTGCAAACATAAACACAATCTTTGAATTAGTCATAGATTTTCCTAAACCCATCAGTGGAAAATTCACTGGGGAACAGGATATTTACATGCTTCCCAAGTTTCAGCCCACAGATAATTCACTGATTACACAAAGCACAGGGTGCTTCCACCAGGAAGAGGTGACCGTTACCACTTCCACTAGGAGAACAACCTTAGTATTACCGACTTTCAGGACAAATTGACATCACCTTCTTCTCATTGATATGCCTTGGGAAATGCATGTCATCATTTGAGTAATTACTCTTAGGCCCTAAATGTACCCAAAAGTTGAAAGGCAAAACAGCCTGGCAAAACACAGGAAGAAGGAAGCACCATGCTCCAGACAGTGAATGCAGAAGTGCCTCCTCACAGGTCGCAGAGGCCTATGAGCACCTTGCTTCTCTGTCTGGAGATTCTCTCCTGAATGGTAGCCACGATTAAGCTAATGCTGCTTCTTTCTCCTGGCATTTTCCAGTTAAGGCAGTAGAGATCCTGGCTGCAGTTACTGTTTAACTTTGTGATCAAAGACGTTAGCCCAGCAAAAGAACATACCATTCAGATCCCAAAAGCAGATCCTGAGCCACTTTGAGTGTGATGCAGGCAATTGGAACCAACCACAGATGATTTGGGGTGCCTCTCTTCTGTTCACATCCCCACAGACAGAAAAAGCAATTCCAGCTTCCCTGCTACTCTCAGCCTCCTCCTGGGGGTCAAGGCCAATGCTCAGAGGCACCTTGGCCTGAAGCCTTGCTGCATCTTCTCTCCTCAGATCACATGTTCAATATGAATGTGTCCCGGACACAGAGGAGACAAGCAACTTCCAGAACTGCCTCTGAGGTTCTGGCGTCTGAATGTCAGGCCCCCAGGGCTGTCAAGGGACTCAGCTTCCTTTTTGTCACAGTGGGAAGAGGGGTACGATGCCTTTGTGTGTGTCCTTATTTTACCTTTCACAGGATCTTTTTTGGCAGGTTGTAAAATACATCCTCTCTCCCCAGGAGATGCTCTGCTGTGCTGCAGTCCATCTAAACAAATATGTATTTACAACGGGTTCTTTTTTAAAACATGCATTATGTGCCTAATAGACTGAAATGACTCTTTGGGGGAAGTGCGGCATAGATCCCGGCAGTTTTTTTGTTGTCTATAACATTCACCTCTTTTATATGGCTATTTATTTTTCTGCTGGTTTAGATGGTGAGAAGGGCCACGAGGAGGAAAAATCATATACCCACGTATGAACTGCAGTATATAAAACCAAGAGATCGGGCAGATAGTACTAATGATCTTGGAGGCTGATATGAATTTGAGCTCTGTACTAAAAATAGAAAAAAAAAAAAAAAAACAAGACTCTTCATCCTGGTGGTGACTTACTTCGTAAGTTTAAAATTTGGCAAATTTCTGTATTCGGACATTCTTGCCTCTTAAGTGAAGGGAAACCCTATTATTTCAAATAACGAAATGTCTAGGGACAGGAGTGCTCGAGGGATGGTTAACCCTACTATTCAAGGATGTTCACAGAACCCAAATTATTTTCATTTTTTCATACCACTACCTTCCTTGCGTCAGTTTATGGTCAGACAAGAAGATTGCCAGAATTCTAAGTGTCCCATGGCAATCTAATAACGAAGAGTGGAAGAGAAGAGCCATCCCTTCTTTTTGTGTCACTGTAGAAGTAACTTTTCTTCCTAGCAGAATTCTTTCCACACCATAGTCCAATGATTAACGCAATCAACAGTGAAGGAAATAAACCCACAATGATTAGCCCTGATCAGACCTGATCAAGCTTTTGTTCATGTAGATTACCTGTATTAGTATTTACCCCATCAGAAATTAAAACCAAGAAATTTTAAAATATTTACTGATTCATTTAAAAATCAAACCCTCTGTTAATATAAATGCACCTATCTATAAAAAAAATCATATTTTCCAAAGTTAAAAAAAATATTGTGGGGACTAATATTTTTTTTAAATATTTTGGTATCTCTCTTTAATGCTCCCCATTCAATAGAGATAGCTGATTTCTCATATCTGTTTTTGTATTTAGTCTATTATGATATATTGTTTGATTGAAGTAAACAAAGGAACCTGGCCTCATGCTAGGTGCGGCAGCACATAATCCCAATTCTTTAGGAGGCTTCAAGTTCAAGACCAGCCTCAGCAACTTAGCAAGACCCTGTCTCTAAATAAAAAATAAAAAGGGCTGGGGATATAATTCAGTAGTAAAGTACCCCTGAGTTCAATACCTAGTATCACCAAAAAGAAAAAAGGAATAGAAAAAAGAAAGGAAATTGAGCCCCACACAGATACGCAGTTGCAAAAGGTAAGAACATTTAATATTCATTTTGGATAATTAGGAATATTCTTCTTTGATGCTATACTAAAACACAGTGGTAGATTTTTAAAAACATAGGTGCAACATGGAATCAAAGAACTTTTGATACTATGTTACATCAACATCCATCGCCTATTTTGTTCTTTGAACAGATCTTTACCCAGGCATGTTTTTGTAACATCATGCATTAGATCATTTTGAAAATTGGTTCATCAGATCATGCAGATTTTCCAACATTGACATATCGTGTAATATAGTCTTTTAAGATCATATTAATATCTCCACTGATCTCTTCAGAAACTTACAGTATTGAGGAACTATTGAGGTCAGAGTGAAAAATACAATTTTTTGAAAGTATAATTTTACTTGAAAACTTCAATATAATCATCAGCAACAAATACCATTCACTCTTATCCTTTTCTTGTCATTTTTTTAGAAAATATCTGCCAAATACCCCAGTCTGAATAACCATAGCTAGACATTCTGTAAAGAATGGTGTTCCATGAAAAAAATAAAACAGTTAATTTAGCTCACATTGCTCAACAGCTTTTTCTTGAGATGTCTATTGCATGTTGATATGCCACAGAAATTATTTCTGGTACTTTCTTCACTTAGAATAATAAAATTACACATGTGCAAAAGTTGAGATTTAGTAAAAAATCATATTTTTTTCCTATTTCATCAAGAATATTCTCGAGGGCTGGAGATAAAGCTCAGTTGGTAGAGTTCTCTCTCTCTCTCTCTCCCTCTCTCTCCCCCTCTCTCTCTCTCCCTCTCTCTCTCTCTCCCTCTCTCTCTCCCTCCCTCTCTCTCTCTCTCCTCCCTCTCTCTCCCTGTCTCTCTCTCTCTCTCCTCCCTCTCTCTCCCTCTCTCTCCCTCTCTCTCCCTCTCTCTCCCTCTCTCTCCCTCTCTCCCTGTTGTTCTAGAAGCTAGTAAGAAGACAACAAAACAAAGAACATGGATTTGACTAGTCACCCAGAAGAACGGGCCTGGGAAAGATGCTACGAACAGAGACAAGAATGTTGAGACACGATTCCAGCACAAACTGATCTTAAACAGGGGAGGGCAAGAAACATTCGTTCATTCCATCACCAAGAAATGTTTGCTGAGCACCATTAACCCAAGCCCTAAAGACACGAATGTGAATGAAATGTGGCCCAGTCATCATGGAATTCACATTCATACTAAGGAAGCATGTATTTTTTTGTAGGCACAGTTGCTTAATGTCTAGCAAGAGTTTTGACAACTTTGAAGAAAAAACAGAGGATCGTCATTGTGGGAGACTATGGCACAGAGTCTAGAAGAACAGGGAGAATTTCCTCAGGGAAGTGACTGTTGAACACAGACCTAGGGAGTGAGCCAGGTGAGGAGCTGGAGGGAACATCACAAGAGGGGATGGCAACAGCCAAGACTTAGAAACTCAGAGATGGGAAGGAACTTAATATTTGTGGGGAAGAAAGAAGGCAGTGCTCCTGGACAAGAAGAGAGTGAGGAAGATTGACTGGAGGTGAAGTTGGAGTGTCTGAGCTGCTTCTGAATCATAAAGAACTTAATTGACAGATTAGGGGTTTTCAGTTTTGTCCTAAGGGAATGGAAAGCCATGGATGGATTTAATTAGAAGAACAATCTGGTAAGATTTTCATTTTTAAAAGACTTTTCTGACTGCAGTGTTACAAATGATCAGAAAGAAGCAAGAGTGACTTGGGAGATTGGTTGAGGACTGTGGAACTGAGCTGCCACTAGGGAAAACAGATCCACATAGCTCCTTGCTCTGCTTGCCTTGCTAACCTGGCAAAGTGGAGGGGGATCCAGCCACAGCCCTCACCGTAAGGCCCAAAAGACAAGGATGCAGAGCCATGAGCACTGAACTAGGGGTAGACAGAGTTCAAGGAAGCAACTTTCATCACTGTGAGGCATCAGGCAGAAAGGGAACTCTTCAAGTTCCTATTTAAAAACAATGCAGATCAAACAGAGGAGAGGTAGTCTTGGAGTCAGCAGCTAAAGAACATGTATGTTTAACATGAAACATGCGACTTTACGTTCAGACCTCCTAACGGGTCTTGACTGGTTATTGAGTGCAGTTTCCCCCACCCTACTCCCCACACCACTACCACCTAGGAATGGGTAATTCTGTGCTGAACCGGGATAAAGAAAACCAGTCGTCAATCTTCCCTCCTGAAGGCATAGTTGATTTCCCCTAAGAATAGGAAGAATACAACTACCCCATTTTGGAATCATTGCCTCACTGGAGTCACTTCTGTTAGAATTCTGTCCCATTGCCAGCAAAATGTATCCAATGATTGGAACAGTCGGAGCTCTGCTAGTATTTAATTCACTCATCTGCTCAATGGAGATTATAAGGTGACTCTCCTAATGATGTAATACTGAAGCTAAGCAAAAGTTTAGTGGGTCTAGAAAAAAATGTCTGTGATGACTCAGGTTGGGATTATGATCAGGGCAAACACTGTAAATAAATCATAATGGACACCTGGGGAGGGCAGGCTTGCAGAAGTTGTCAGGCTGCTGGAATTAGGCACAAGGGTTTAAGCATGTTGCTATGACGGAACACCTGCTATTAACCCCAAATAAATGGAAACCCTTTTCAACAGGACTCTTGGTCCAGGTAAGGGTCTCACCTGAACTCCAACTCTGCTGGGAATGGATCATGGAGCAAATTATTAACACCAACCTCAGAAAACAGCAGTTGTGGGTATTCTCAACTTTTAAGAAATAGTGGTTTAAAGTAACCACAGAGAGTTCGGAGTGTAGCTCAGTGATAGAGCACTTGCGGAGCACATGAAAGTCCCTGGGTTCACCCCCAGTACTGGGGGGAAAAAAAAAAAATCACAGAACAAAGTAATCAGTAGGGTCACTCTGATATTGTAGTGCCACCAGTGGGGGGACGTAAACCTGGGTGTTAAGGAAAAAAAGACAACAGTCATTTTAAACCAAGCTTTAGACTCGCTGACAACCAGACTCGTGGAAATTATTAGAGTATCTCAGGCCACAATAAGCTGAAGAATAAAATCTGCTGCTCCTAGCAGGGTGTCCCACAGAGACCATGTCTGTTCATTACAAATAAGCCATGCAATTTGCTTGTGTTATATCTCCAGTGCGTCTTAGCTCAAAAAATAAAACTCCTAATGGAATAAATGCACTGCCTATAAATCTCAACACATCCTGCATTATTAGTAAAACTTTTTAAAATTCATAACTGATTAAGTCATAAACTCTTTTGATGAATAAGACCCCACATACCAAATGGTGAAATACTATGAGACCTGGTAAAAGAATAAACCTGTTGGATAAATCTGCTATGCAAAAAAATTTATCTCAGTGTTATATATAATGGAACTCTTCTTAAACAAAACCTGATAAAACAATAAACCTGCTCAAACATTAGATTTATTGTACTCCAGGGCCATATTTCTCACCTGTTTTTGGAGTTGCCAGACAACTCAACCTGTTTAACCTCTATAGTCTCTTTTTTATACCAATTTTCACTGTTCTGATTCAGTCATTGCTATACCTGCAAAATGTAAGGAGTTTCCTCAAGACGCGACACAGAATGCCATTAAATTACTGCCACTGTCAACGTTATTGGGACGGAATTTAATTTCTCTCCCATTTAGACCACTCTTTCCCAGCTACTCCACCATATGTGTGCCTTCATCTTAAAAGAAAAAAAAAAAAATCTCTACAGGTTTGCTTTTTGTTTTGGGTTGCTTTTCAGTATCGGGTATTGAATTTGGGAGCATTTAACCACTGAAACACACACCTAATTTTTTTTTTTTTTTTTTTTTTTTTTTTTTTTTTGAGACAGGGTCTCACTGAGTTGCTTAGGGCCTCACTAAATTGCTGGGGCTGGTTTTGAACTCACCATCCTCCTGCCTTAGCCTCCTGAGCCACTGGGATTGCAAGAGGAGTGCACCACCATGCTCGGCTCTACAGGTCTTGGATAAACCTTGTTTCCTCTGCTTTGAAAAGAGCGCTGAATCTCTTTCCTCCTCCTCCTCTTCCTCCTCCTCCTCCCTCCCTCTCTCTCTCTCCTCTCAGAGGAGAGATAATGGGGGGCAGAGAGCAGGAATAAGGGGAAATGAACAGAAGTTCCGAAGCAAGCTAGGGGGAAGAAGGGCTCCTCTTGGAAATAAAGCAAACTGTGACTTTCCCGTCACTCTTTCCAAAACAACTGAGGACAGGAAGGACTAGGACAGTGAATCAGAAAACTAAAGGACAGTAGGGGCCTTCTTGGTGGCCCATGGCAGACTCTAAGCCAATGCCAAGGGAAAGCTAACTATGGTCCTCAGCTGAGCTCCTCCCTCCAAAACATAAAGACAAACCTTAGGGGGAGGAAGGGACACAAATAAATCTCAAGGAGAGGTATCATCTGGGAATGGTTTTTAAATTGCTTTTTGTGTTCATCTTCTTTGCCAACTCATAAATATCTGCTGGGAAAGTATTAGCAAGCATTTAAAAAAAAAAAAAAAAAAAAGATATCCATACCACAGCGGAACTTCACAGCAGAACCCTGGGGAAGCTTAACACTGATTTCAGCAATTTATCCATTGCAGAAATGATTTCTTGAATTCATCTTTGGAGAGTTCCTTCAAAGCTAATTTTGCAAGCCTCTCCATAAAGAATACTCATCATCATCATCATCATCCTCATCACTACTTCGAAACTCTCTTTGGGGATTTGCATTCATTTGCTGGATAACCAATTGATACACCTATTATTTGTTGAGGTCTTCATATTTCCAAGGCCTTGTGACAGGTACAGGGAGTGGGATGAGCAAGGAATCCCTGGCTTTCATCAGCTGCCACACTCACTGTGGAGGTGGAATGTGCCTCACTCCACGTAAAGAGGACCATCATAGTATAACATGCTGGATTTCTGAACTCTCATAGAGACATCAGATATATCAAATTCTGGATTAGTTTTTTGTTCACTCTCATTGAAGTTGATGATGTATAAAAAGCAAATCAACTGAGAGATTAGATTTTCCTTCTTCATCATCATGTTACAGAGCTGGGACCTTCCAGGAAACTGAGGCAGTTCAAAGACAACCCCCACTTCAAACCCTGAGTCTTGTGACCAAGTCAGAAAGATTTCAGACATGTTGTACCCCAAAGTAACAGGAGTGAGTTTGTTGAAGGGATAGTGTTTTAGTCAGCTATTTCACAGCTGTGACTAAAAGATCCGACCAGAACCAATTGTAGAGGAGAAAAAGTTTGAGGGCTCAAGGTTTCAGAGGTCTTAGTTCGTAAAAGGCCAGCTCCATTCCTCAGGACTCCAGGTGAGGCAGAACATCATGGCGGAAGAGCATGACAGAGGGAAGAAGCTTGCATCCTCAGGAAGCAGAGAGAGTGAGTTTCCACTCTCCATATACAAATTTATACCCCAAAGCCACGCCTCGATTCCAGTCTCCTCCAGCCACACCCTAGCTCTTCAGTTATTTCTCAGTTATTCCCTATCAGGGGATTAAATCATTGATTGGGTTAAGACTTTTACAACCTAATCATTTCTTCTCTGAACCTTCTTGCATTGTCTCACAAGTGAGCTTTTGGGGGACAATTCATATCCAAACCATAACAGATAGGAAAAGGGATAGAGGACTCTCTCTCAAGGAAGAGAGTAGGTCCTCTCAGAGAGGAGAGGGACAGTGTTTCTTCTGCACTTCATTTTTATTGGGGATCCCAGAGCAGTTTCCAGAGAGTCCCGCCCAGGTTCACCTCTTGACTTTTGATTGACAGCAAGATGACATCAGACTTTCAAGTTCCCACTGCCATGACAACTCTAGGTCACTTTGGCCCAGTTCTAATTGGATTCTTAACCATAAATTCTACAGATTTTACAGTTAGGAGGGATTATCCTATCTCTCTGTTTTGGGATCTGGTCTGTGAAAAGGGTCACAGAAGTTTCCCCCTTCAGGGTAACTTGGGTTCCTCTTATCAACATTATTCTGGGTCTTCATTTCTCCTGCATGTATCAATTTCTTTGCTGAGGAATGTGACATCTCCTGTCCACTTAAGCCAGGTGGGGCTGTAAGTAAATTGCTTCTTGGAAAAGAGCACATGGGGGTCAACACAGTGGGCCCATTTTATAGATTTATTCCCTTAACCTCGTGTTCCACCATTAGCACCTGTCTGTCCCCTAGCAATCATACCTATTTTACATGTGCCTTATCAATATATAATTTTGTCATAAAATTCACTTTTTAAAAAAAATGTGCAATTAAGTGGATTTTAATATATCTGCAGAGTTATGTAGCCACTACCACTCTCTCATTCTAGAATATCAACCCCAAAAGAATCTCTGTACCCATTAGTCACTCCTCTTTCCCCCACTGTATACCCCAGAAAATACTAATCTACTTTCTGCCTCTGTGGATTTGCCAATTCCATATAAATGGAATTACACAATATCTGGTCTTTTGTGACTGATTATTTAGCTTAGCATAATATCTAAGGCTCACCCATTTCTGGTATATATCAGTATTTTATTCCTTCTTTTTACTATTCCCTTGTACCCATAGACTATATTTTATTTACTCATTCTTTAATTTATAGATATTTTGATTATTTCTACATTTTAATATTATGAAAATGCTGTTATTAATATGCACATTTTTGTGTGAAAATCTGTTTTCATAATATATACCAGAGACACATACCACAGAGCAGAACTACTAAGTCATATGATAATTCTCCATTTAAGTTTTCAAGAAACTAAAAAACTGTTCACAGTCCCATCGGCAATATTTGGTGATTTCAATTTCTCCACAGCCTTTCAAATATTTGTGATTATCTGTCTCTAATTTTAACCACCCTAGTGAGTGTGAAGTGGTACCTCATTGTGATTTTGAGTTTCATTTTCCTAATAACTAATGATAAGCAGTTTTTCATGTGCTTATTAGACATTATCTGAAGAAATACCTATTTAAATGCTTTGTCCATTTTATTATTAACTTTTAAGGGTGTTTACATAGTCTGGATACAAGATCCCTATTCAGTATATGATTTGTAGATATTTTTCCCATTATGTGGGTTATCATCTCATTTTTTAGCAGTGTCTTAAATTATTTAATTTGGATGAAGTCTAGTTTATCTAATATTTTCCTGTGTTACTCGTGCTTTACGTGTTGTACTAAGAAGTCATTGCCTACCCAAGGTTGTGAACATGTACTCCTATATTGTCTAACATTTTTATGATTTTAACTCTTACGTTTATGACTGTCATCCTTCGGGAATTAAATTTTGTGCACAGTGAGGTAGGGTCCCAACTTTTTCCTTTTGCATGCGAATATGCAACTGTATGCTCAGTACCTTTTGTTGGAAAGATTACTTTTCCCCCCACTGAGTTGTATTGGCACCTTTGTTGATATTCTGTTGACCATGAATAATACATATGAGGATTTATTTCTTGATTGCTTTTATCTATGTATCTGTCTGTACCTTCTGTCACTACAACACTGTATTAATTACTATGGCTTTATATTAAATTATGAAATTGGGACATATGAAACCTCTAACTTCTTTTTCAAGAATGTTCTGGCTATTCTGGATCATTTGCCTTTTCATATGAATTTTAGATCAATTTGTCAGCTCCAGCAAAAAGGCAGTTTGGATTTTAGTAGATGTCACATTAAATCGGTAGATCAATTTGAAAACTATTGACTAATCCAGAGGCAATCTCATTCATGATCATAAGATGCCTTTTCCATTTATGTAGATTTTCTTTCATTTCTTTCAACAGTGTCTTATAGTTTTCATTGTACAATGCTCTCAATCATTTGTTAAATTTATACCAAGTTTTTGTAATTTTTGTTTCTGTTGTAAATGAGTTTTTATTTTATCTTTTTTATCATTCAATCTAGATGTATAGAAATACAGTTAATTTTGTATATGACCTTTTATCCTTCAGCCTCACTGAATTTGTTTATCAGTTCTAACAATTTTTAGCATATTAAACATTTTAAGATTTTCTATAGAGATAGTTCCACTTTGTTCCAATTTGAATGCCATTTATTTTTCTTGCTTAGTTTCTCAGGCTAGAATCCTCAGCACAATGTTGAGTAGAAGTGGTTTTGAAAATCTCCAGCAGGTCTTATAGAACCCCAGGAATTTGTTGAGACTTTTCAGAGCCTCCTGTGGGTATCTCATTAACAGATTGTTGTTTTAAGTCTTTTGGCCAGTTTTGTGTCTATTCCAACTGGTATTAGTACCTCAGTTCGCCATAATGTTAAGTAACTGCCAATGATTTCCTTCCACAAATGGCCTGGGACCTTGGGTCCTCCCACTGAGAGAGTTTGAAGCCAGGTCCTGTGAATGGAGTTTTCTTTAGGAATCTGCCCAACAAGCAAAATAGTGACCAGTTTCAGGAATGGATTGTTAGTGGGTGCATCAGATCCACACTGCCAGTGACACTATTGGATCCCATACCTACTCAGATTGCAGGGCTGATGACTTGCAGAGCTAGTAGAGAGCTGGGGAGAGGAGCAGAGAGGGAGGTCAAGTTCAAATGCCTTCACGCTTGTTCTTTCTTACCAAGATTCAGCTGTTTTCCTTGAATAACAGTTATTGGAGGGCTTTGGTTGATTTCCAGAGTTCTGAAAATGTTGCTTTTGACAGTTTTTTGCCAGCGTGTCCATTGCTTTTATGAAGGAACAGATTTTTCAGGAGTTCTTACTTCACTATTCTAGAAGTTCTTTTATCTTACTGTTTGCCCTTCTTTCTTCTCTTTTTCCTTTCTTCCTCTTCTTCCAAGCCATTCATGAAATGAAACCACATAGATTCTAATCCAATTTTCTCTGGGAGTGAAATGATCTAGGGCATGCAGGTAAGAAGCTACCTCTCTTATGGAGTCTTGAAATCTTCCTGATCTTACACTGAGATCAAAGTCAAAAATCTTTGACTTAAAAATAAAATGACAGTCACTAAATAAGGATAATTGACATTTGACTAAAAATGTGACTTGGATGAAATTGCGTGGGTTAGAAAAAAAATTTGGGGGAAGATATGGCACAGTGCTGTCCAATAATGTGATACCTAATAGGCATTTTGATATCTGACACTAAGAATGAGATTTGTAAGAAATAAATATTACAATGCAATGTTAAAATTATCAAGAGCAATTAACCATAATTGCATCGCTAAGTCTCCAAAGCAATTAGGAAATAACTCAGACCCAAAGGGCAGCACAGGTCTCCTCCCCGTGCATTCTTGTCCCCTCTTCCACTACCCGCTCCTTGGAGGCTGTTCCTCTCACGTTTGTTTTTATTTTCTTCCCAAACAGTAACTGGCCTCAGCTCAGATGCCACGATCTGCTATCTCACAGCCATTTTTCTGAACATAAGCAGCCTGCATTTAAAACTCTCCAGCTCATCTGTCTTCATTTGAGGACTGGGTTAAAAAATAAAATTAATGATTGCTATCAGGGAGAAGACGAGCAGCATCTTTGGTGAAAAGTAGGTCTGCCACGTTTGTCCAAGGCTGACATCTTTCACCGGCTGGAAATGGCTGGATATACTTGTAAACATTATTAAAAATAATAACTTAATGTTTCCTTCCTGTGACTCGCTAGCATTAGCAAGGTAGTTCCAATTAGTATTTCCTCTGAGTGAGGGAGGCCTTTTACTTCATTTCATTTAAAAGGGGATTTGTTTTCTAATTTTTACTTCTGCTGTTGTCAATAATAGAACAGAGCCAAATGACGGGTGCCTTCCTCCCATCACTTAGGCCTTGCAAAGCCACAGCGAAGGAATATGCATCTTTGATTTTATTTGTTTTAGCTGTGCTTGTTCAGTGAGAGAGAAGACACATTTACATCTCTGTGATCTGGACGGTGTGGCATGGAGTTTTAAAATACAAGTAAATCACATCAAGAGACTAAATCATTTTGTAGGATTTTGAGAGTGAAGGCAAATAATTCAATGATAATTTAGTAAGAATGGCTTAGAATAGGATAATTTTCCTTGCAAAAGTCAGTTTTGAGTCCCCCTGAAGGAAGGAAGGAAGGAAGTGAGGAAGTGTTGGGGGCTGTGCCATGTTGGCGGTGCAGGGATGGCGCCTGATCACATCGGCAGCGAGGAGGTTAATTGACATGAGCACACTCAGGTGATTTTCTCGTCCACGCACACAATGTATGCGCATGTGTTCTCCAGCACTATTGCCAGCTCAGAGCGTCTAGCCTAATCTTTGCGTAAGAGGCGTGGCCCTGCTCTCCGCGACCTGGAGGTGATATAAGCGTAGGCGGAGTGAGACAGAGACACAGCAGCCATTAGAAGCGGCCAGAGGGAGTAACACACGGCAGTAGCTAGTAGGGACATACGCAAAAGCAGCCATTAGCAGAGAAGCAGTAGCAGAAGACACGCGGCCCGGCATTAGCCAGAGAAGAAGACACTCCACAGCAGCCATTAGCAAAAAAGCCAGAAGAAGCGAGTAGGGGCAGCGGCAGAAGGCAGATTGCAGAACTGAGAACTGAGACGCATCACTAGGGCACCTTATGCAGGACTTTAAGGCGTGGCAGGCCTCTCTCCTTCTAAGCTCTAAGAAAAGCCTGTCTTTCTTTCAAAGTTTCTCTCTTAAGCAAAGTTTCTTTCTCTCTGATAAGCGGGGTCTCTCCTCTCAAAGCAAGTAAACCTCATTTCCTCTATCCTCTATAAACAAGCAAGAAAGCAGTGCACCAAAGAGAAAGATAGAAGTGCCTCAGTTCCCACTCCACCACCCATAAGACCCGTGCAAGTTGTTGCTGCAGGCGGTGACAAATATCCACGGATTTTGGAACCGCAAAGAGCCAGCGACGAGGAAGGAAGAGGAGGGAGGAAGAAGGAAGGAAGAGAGGGAGGGAGGGAGGGAGGGAGGGAGGAAGGACAAGAAACCAGGGGAGCGAGGAGGAGGAAAAGAAGGTCCCTCCACTACACAGGTGTCTTTCTTCTGGGTATTTGCCTGAGCTTGCTGGCTGTTCCTTCTGTTCTAATGAGTACCTTTTTTAATAGACTTATCTTGCTTTATTAAAGTGTAGAATATGTTTTTAAATGCTAAGTGAGACAATCATTATTGCAAATGCAAAGCTGCAAAATGTGTTTGGCAGCCTCAAGGTAATAATTTCTTCCAATTTCAACACAAAGTTGGTGAATATTTCAATTGATTATGTTGGGCGATCCAGAATAGTCATTTAATCATATTAACATATAACTTGCATATTCAACATAATCTCGCTGGTTTGCTTATCTTATACCCCAGAAAGCCTCCCAAGGCCACAGGCGCACATGTGCGCATGCGCTCAGGCCCATATGCAGTCATTTCCTGTGGTAGGCTTTTCACCAAAGTTCTAGTTCATGTCTGAGCTGTGCATGAATTGATGTAATGGAACTTTTAAATAGAATAACAGAGCAAATCATTATGCAGAAGATAGGAAGCATTATTTACAGCATCAATTAAGTCTGGGTGGGGGGCATATAAATTCATATAAAATTTATTTTTAGTGCTTTTGCTTGAGAACTTACATCTTGGTCTTCTATTTGTGTTGACATTCAGGTGGAGTATGGGAGGCTGAACTTCTAATCTTTTTTCTGTATTTGGGGATGCTTTGAGCTTCGTTTGTTCGTTTGGAACATAACATGTCCAAGGTGCCAGAAATTGACAAGAATTATAGAAAAGAGAGGACATAGTGTCAGAATTCTACCTAATAATGACCTTTCTGTGCCTCCAGGAGAAAGGAGTTGAACTCTTATCCCCTGGGACCTGAGAAAGCAAAGAGATCAATAGGGGAGGCCTATTTGTACTCTCCACCCTGGTAGGATCTCCAACACACAAACCAACCAAACTTCCCACACACTTTCTGCCCGAGTTCAACAGACACTGGCAAATGGCTATCTGTCTATTAGCAACTGCTGAAGTCTCTATCACATTTAGAGGATGGCCCCGGATGCTGAAGGATGAAAGGAGAGGAACTGATGTATTCAAGTCTGATACCATGTGTACATTTCAGCAGTGTTAGATGCTGGAACAGGAGTCAATATTTTGAGTGACTCATTGGCATGAAACCACATATTAGAGATGCCCTCATACATTCTATCAGAGGAAGGCTCCTGGGAATCATAAGGAGCCAAAAGGAACTTCAGAGGGATGACCAGACTCTTACAGAAAAAATGGAGTCCATTCAAATGAAGTGGGAGCAGAGGGTGGGAGATAAGAGTAGACAGAGACAACCATACCGTGTTTGGAATAAAATCACAACCTAGCGGGAACCTACATCTTTCTGATTTTGACCCCGTAGTCCTTTCCTGAAGGAAGGATGGCTAGAAGTTTTGCCAAATTGCCTCAGGGTGATGGAGTTTTGTAAGAAGGATTACTGACTTCAAGAAATCTGACTCCAAGATTCACAGCTGATTTGGGGCCCATCTCTGGTTTCCTGGAAACCATATTAACCTGAAATCTAAAAATTCACAAAATGATAGAATTCACAAAAGAGCAAAGGGGAACATTTTCTTTATCAGAGGATTAGCAGGGCATAGGAGAGAGAGAAATTTTGGACCAAGTCATCTTTTTGAGCAGCTCCAAATATGCGGCACTTAACCTACAACATACAATTGATTCGTCAAATGTAGTTTTGTGAAGCTAGACCATAGTACAGCAGGTACCCAGAGGAAGTGTATCACCAATAATGTACTAATGGAACCTTTCCATTTCTCCAGAATGACTAAGATACCATTGCTTGAACACATACACAATTTACTAATTCATATCTGGGGCAAATTCTGGTTTTGAATATTCAGGAACTTTGCTAGCCCCTCTCGCAGAATTAGCGTGTGAACAAGAAGCCTGCCAGATCAGTGCAGGCTGTCTTGACAGGCCCAGAAATAATTCGCACTGGCCTCTTCCATGCACAGAAGGAAGTTGAGAGGTCGAAGGGCTCAAAGTTCCCGGCAGACGGAAGGTGACGGAGAGAAGAGATTGCAGGAGAACACGTCCTGCTGTGCCTGTTGATTTGTTGGGTATCTCAGTGTTTGTTCTGTGACAAGTTGGACTTTGGTACAAGGTCAGCTCCTGAATCTTGATTATGTTTTTTTTCCCCTTGAGCCAAGAGACATTGATCTGTACATCTAGTTTACCTTGTTTTCTTAGCCATTTGTGACACAGTACAACAGTTCCCATCGAAAAAAGTGTCATGTAAATAAATTACAACTTAGGACGTATACATTAAATAATTTTATAAATGAACTTTAAAAATGAAGGAATAAAAAATGCCAGGCCTGGCTTGTAGAGCAATAGTGATTATTCTGATCATGTTGTCATGTGTAATGAAGCACAGGCCCATCATTAATCAAAAGAACCAATCAGATAACTAATTTAGGCAATATTCTTTACCACAGGACATGTCGGTCAGTAAAAATGCATTAAAATAGCAAAAGATCAATAGCCGCCACCAGGGACTGTGTTTACAAACCGGTCTTAAACTTTAGGGTATTAAATTCTCAGTCATATTGGATATCTGTTTGGTAAAGATAAAGGAAAACTTCAGAGAAATGAAAGTTTTTATAGTTAATAGTATGGTCATAATGTATACTGTAATAAATGTACAGAATGTTGCATTATTTTGTGATGAATGGCAAAAGTGTCCCCAGCTTCCTTCAGAAGCATTATCAAGGCTCGAAAAAAAAGGACCATGGAATGAGCAGGAATTGACAAATTGGTCCAAAGATGGCAGTGGGAGCCAGGCAGGTCCTGGGTGTTTAAAGGCAATTTATGTTTTAAGCTGCTGGTCAGACCTAGCCAGGGGCAGGTAACCCTGCCTCCGCCACACCTGTGTTGCCCCCCATTTGAAGTGACCATTATCTCTCTGGAAGCTCAGCCTCCCTGCCAGAGACCTCAGCATGGTCACTTTATAAAGAAAATTTCCACTCGTGCTTCCAGCTACACAAAGTGCCTCTCGTGAAATTCTGAAACATCTGCATCCTTTTTCTTTCCTACAGAAGGTAATTCATTAGGAAAGAACTTCTTTTCGTGGTTGATTCTACAAAGCAAACACAGCTACCAAAGAAGTACTTCTGTGAGGTACAGGGTTTCCCACTGCATTTCTCAAGCCTAGCTGAGACCGCCAGAGAAAACCAGCCTCGTCCTGGAACCTTCAGTCCCAATGTCTTAGGGCCTTTAGTTTGTGAGTCAAAGGCAAGCAGGGCTGGGAGCAGGGAACATTACTGAGGTGCTGCTCTCCAGAGACAGTCACTGGCAATAGCTGACCTGGTTTGGGTGCCTCCTGCATGCCACATGGTCTTCTAAGGGTTCTCCACACATTTTCCTATTTTAAAATAACCCTGTGAGAAAGGTGCACTTTGCTCCCTAATTCATGCAAGCATTGTTTATGCAGCATCTACTATGTACCAGCATATATCATTATCCCAACTCAAAACCAAAGAGAGACACAGTGAGGTCATGACTGACTGATGAATGCCACACAGAAAGTAGTATCTCCCAACTGGAAGAAAGAATGAAGAAATGAAGGGAGGAAGGAAAGCAGGAAGGGAGGAACATACTGGCACCCCTCCTCCTCCTGTAGCTACACACTTCCTCCCCTCCTATTCATACTTTTGTGTTTAAGGTTCCATTGGAACAATGTTGACAAACCACCAAATGAGCTCCATGTTCAAAACCCAATGCATATTTCTAGGTCTTTCTTTTATCTTTTCTTTCCTTCCTCCCTCCCTCCCTCCCTCCTTTCCTTTCTTTTTTTTTTCCAGTCAGCTTTTCACTGCCGTGACCAAAATAACTGACAAGAACAACTCAGAACAGGGAAAGTTTATTTGGGGCTCATGGTTTCAGTTTCTCAGTCAATAAACGGGCCCCTTGCTCTGGGCCTAAGGTGAGGCAAGAACATGAAGAGGGAAGGGTGGGGCAGAAGAAAGTTTCTCAGTTCATGGCTGCTAGGAAGCAGAAGGAGAAGGGGCCATGTGGAAGGTGAGTCCTTCTCGGGCATGCCCCCCATGACTCTCCTCTTCTAGTCACACCCCACCTGCCTACAGTTACTGCTCAGTCCATTCAAAGAGTGGGCTGATTAGGTTGCTGTTCATAAAATATAATTACTTCACTTTTTGGAACATGCCACATGAACACAGGATCTTTGGCGGGGGTCACTTCATGCCCAAACCATAGTGGTCTTATGCTTCTTTCACCTTTCAGCAGTGTTCGGTATTCAGACCCTTCCTCTTCTCTGATTACTCCTCCCTTGGTTTTCAGAGTTCTGAAATTTCCCTTTTTCCTTTCTGCTGTCCAGTCATGTCCTCTCTCAGAACCCTTTGGTGACCCTGCATGTTCTACACGCACTCTATACGGACTCTAGCTGTCAAGGTGCAATAACACAAAGTTGGAAACAACCTAAATATACATGGATTGGTGAAATGTTAAACAAAACTGGCACAAATCCTATGGAAGTCCAAGTAGCAGTTTTAAAAATTTAAACCTATGAATATTGACATAAGAAGATTCCTAACACACACACTAAGTGAAAATAAAAGACAGTGTTGTAGAGAAAATACTGCTTAAGTACATCTGGGATGTACATATTAATATAAGTAATGCATTTTAAAAGGTCTGAAAGCAATCATACGCAATGTTGGCCTTTGAGAGTTGAGTTGACAGCAAGACAAGGACTTTTGGATGGTTGAAAGGAATATATGTGTCACCTCTATTGGTAAACATTTTGAAAATAAGTCATGTCTCCTGTAATTAAATACTAAAGGAATAGTTTATATAAACAATCGTTAGCACATTTGGGCTCACTCCCTATTCACAGTTCCTCCTGCCTCTCATGTCTCTCTGTCACCTCCAGGCTTAAATCTCACCTCTTTGAAAGTGCCACTGGATCCCAAGAACTGATCATTCTTATGACCTCCAGGTTTGCCCAGAAAATTTGGATTTTCTACTGAAAGTACCATAATTGGCCTCCCAGATTTCACATTGCCAACTGGAACATTTATATTCCCTCTAAACTGATTTCTTACCCATCTTTCTCCATCTCAGTAAATGACCTTACTATCTACCCTATTGGTCAAGTCAAAAACTTATAGGCTACCCCCAATTTCTACCTTCCCTTCAGTCTCCCCACTTAGACTCTCCAGTGGAGGTGTCCTTTAAATCTCTGAAGTTAACCTTGACTCCATCACTGCTTCTCCATCTGAGTTCTTCACTTTCATACTAAGCCAAGCAACCACCATCTCTCACTGGGGCTACTGTCAGTCTCCTGGTTGAATTTTATGCTTCCCATTCAGCCACTGTCCTCTGTTACCCACTAGTCATCAGAGTGACATTTTTAAAGGATAAGTTGAATCAGTCACCTCTCCAAATACCTGTTGCTCATTGTACCCTGCTACCTGCTTGCTCTTCAAGAGATGGTTAGTACAAAGCAGCACCAGGGACTGAACATTCCTTAGATTTGCCTACCATGGTAAGCTCTTTGCTAAGCTCAGTCTCCTTTCCTGGGGAGAGGTTAAGGACAACCTACAGGATAAAGGGAGAGAAGGTGAGGAAATACAGATGCCCTTTCACTGGATAAAGAGTTTCCCTCTGCCCAGAAAAATGTGAATGTCTGTGAAGGCTCTCAGCATTGCTACTGAGATCAGTCAACATGCAGTTCAAGTCAGATCTCTGTACTTCCAGTTCTTGACTCCATTGTGACCCCAAAGTGCCCAGGGTGGTAGAATCAGGACCAGTTATCTGAGTCAAATGCATGGGGCTCTAAATGTTTGTTTCAAGACTGCTCTGAGAAAAATCGGAGGAAAACCAGAATCACATTCTATAGAATTTTGAAACTCTCGTTTCTTGGAGCCCTTCCTCTGAAATGAGATTTCAAAACCAGATACAAAAAGATCAAACTCAAGTTAGATTTTCCAGAATGCACTATCAAGATAATTGACTTGGTTTTAAGAATCATAATGTTCAGTTTTCTTGGAGAATATATGATAAGACAATTCCTAAAAAGAGACTATGATGGAGTTTTAGGAAAATAAAATGACAGTTATATCAAGTTGGTTGCAAATAAAAAATAAGTGTATTTCATCACAGGGGTTTTAAAAATGCTCTTGTGAGGAGAATTTATTAAGCTTTATTTTGGTGAAAAGTCAGGAATTGGAAGATTAAAATCCTAACACTAAGATGTGCATGGGCATGACAAAGTCACTGTATTTCTTATTTAAAGATCAATTGATATTAACATTAGGTAATATGTGTTACATGAGCTCCAAATTAAATGAAAAAATCCATACTATGAAAAAAATTATTAAATACTTTGAATGGTTAGCATACTGGAGAATCCAAACACTGATTTCTGATGTGCTAGACAGATTCCATGCATCCTTCAGCCAACAATGGTTAAGCCATATGAAGCCTGTGAAAATATGTGCCAGAGACTCACCAAAAGCCCACATTACAGAATCTCTTATATAGCCAGAAGTCATTTATTAATAAAGCTATTGACATGTTTTAATATTTATAGTTATTTACCTTGCAAAGGAACTGAATCTGGGAGTACAGAGATCAAGTCACTCTGGAGAGGAAGTATTTACCTAGGCTAATAGCTTCCCTTTGGAGGAAGGGCAAATAAGAGCAGAGGCTGAGAGAGGCCACAGAAGCCCTTTCAAGGACTCAGCAGGAACACCCAGGAGGTGTGTGCCCGGCCCTTCCAGCAAGATGCCATTCATCTCCAGTGCCATTCCCTGTGTCCTTCCTGCCTCATGGCATCAGCCCTCTAGGGAAGAGTCAGGGCAGCACACAATAGATTTCTCTCCTGGATTGAGCATCTCTCTGATAGCTGGAATTGAGGTCCTACTTTTTCTCTCTTCTCTCATCTGATCTACATTAACTTTCTTCAAAGTCCACTGTTATCATGGAAGACAAAAGGGAAAATGATCAATATCTCAGAGTAGAAGAGAGCGACATAGAAGAGTGGACAAGAGAGGAGTCAGCACCAAGGAACACTAAGTATCTTTGGAAGCAGAAAGAGGCATAGGATTGTCAGGAGGTGGTCCTGTGTGACATTCCCCAAGGATCTACTTGTGCAAGCTCTGGACCAGCCCATTGAAGCTGCTATGCTGTAGAAATCAATAAATATCAACAACAAAAATAGAAATGTTTTTTTTCTCTTACTCCCTATTCGTGCACACTGATGGGGGCTCTGTCATCATATCCGCCAAGGACCCTTAGCTGATGGGAACTGTCTCAATATCTGTTTTCATGAGGGTCTTGGCACAGGGGCAGCAAATCCAGAAGGACTTATATTAATAACAACATTCCACCAAATATAGCCCACTTTTCAGTAATAATTAACTGGCCAACCATAAATTCATGGAAAAAGAATACAATTCCCCATGAACCCAGCAGGAGAGAATGAGGGGTCCCCATGCAGGAAAAAAACATTGTCTGCCACAGCTCCTCTGGACAGACCTCCAAGACAATTTAGATCAATCAGAGAAGTAACTGTGAATCTCTTCCATCCCCTGGATTTTATTCAGTTCAAGATCCTTTACTTGAATATAAAGGAAAACACTGATAAACCTTCTCCAGGACTCTGTGGAGGTGCACTGGAAAGCAGTGGGACCATTTGTTACAGACTGGGCAACCCTTCCTTCCACCAGAGATGACAAAGTGCTGGGCTGACATGTTATTGTCATTTATTCAACAGGCTCTATTAGTCACTTCAGCAGGAGTAATTTTTGTGCTACAATAGCAGCTGAAGTTGACTATTGAAATATAATAGCACAGCAAGGAGAGTCGGAGCTCTAACGAGACAGTTTGCGATGCAATATTTTCTAGACCACCACTCAGTCCAACTTTTTGATTTTTCTATAGCCAGACTTAGCCATGCTTATAAGACTGAGAAACAATAATATTTGCATTTTTGTAGCACAAGGTTTTTCCAGATAAAAGGCCAAAGGAGTTGAAGGCAATCCAAGAAAGTGATGGAACCATGAGTCTGGAATGGGCAAGAGAGGACAAGAGGGGGATGAGAAAAAGAAAGGAGTCAGGGGTGAGGAATATTCCTGAGGTCCAATCACAGTGAAGGCAGGAGTAAAGCAAGTTGGTGAAGAGATCAAGAAACTGAGGTTGGAGTTGCAGGTAATGGAAATATGTTTATAGGAATGTGTGACCATGAAATGGTGGGAGAAATGGTCATTGCAGCTCAGAGTATTGAGGAATTGAGATGCCCATGTATTGGATGGATCACCAACACAGGAGGCCACAGTCACACAGGATCCTGGGAAGAATCAGGGTGACAAGCATGACTATGAACCAGGAGCTGAAATCCACAAGGACAGAGAAAGTATGACCTGGGGGTAGAGAGAGTGATGAGCAGGGAATGTATGTGGTACTGTTCTATGACAGGGCTACCAGTGGAGCAGAAATTTGTTTTTGTTTTATAAACAAAGGGATTGCCATTTTCAGGACGTGATAATGATGTACAAGGAGGTCCCAGCACCCATCTTCCAAAACCAAGATTTGTGGGCACTAAGAGAGTACAGAGACAGAACTGAAGGCTGCAAGGGAAGTGGTTTATTCCAAAAAGATCTTAGTTTTTGGTCTTCAGGAAGAAGTCCTGGAAGAGGCTCATCTGTGCAGAGGGCAGCTTGGAAAGCAGCTTGCTAATCACTCCTGCAATCAATTGATTATCTGGGAGACTGGCGTGATAAAGACTGTGGAGACATGAACCTACAAGACAAAATCCAGAGGTTATTCAGAAATTGATACGTCAGGATTTATGTGTCTGGCTATGAATTTGTATTTTGTGTTCTGAGTAGCCCCTGCTTTGGGACAGCTGCATGGCTAAAAGCAGAGACAACTTAGAGACATCTGCTCTTCCTACCATTTATGGAAACATGAGACCTTTGTGCAGTCTATGTTGTGTGCCTGGGAGGGAGATGTGAAAAGATGTAGACTTGGAGTAAGAAGTATTGAAACAATAAAACAGACACAGACATACAAGCCTGGCAATCTACCCCAAGTCTAGACAGAGTTAACCCAAGGCCTGATCTTTTGCGCAGCATCTGAGACGATCCCAAAGCCCCATGTGGGGTGCAGAAGCGGCAGAGCTGTCAGACCACACATACCCGTGCAAACTTAGACAACTGGCATGACAACACAAACCAGAAAGGACCAGAGACAGCCCAGACCACCTTGAACTCCTCTCTTGTCAGTGCCTAGAGAATGTTCCAGGGCTCTGCTCATCCTGTGATTTGCAGAGCACACAGCATGGAGATCACTGGCATACATGTTGGTCCAGATCTCCCTCTTCTGTACAAATCAAGAAACCAGAAAGGTCCATTCTGGTCTCTTTTTATTGACCCAAATCATCAAGGTTTATGGCCTCTTGTGCTTATGTGCAGATTCCCTTATGTTAATAGGAATAAGGAAGTTGGCCACCTAATGAGACCCCAGAGACAAATGCCCTGAGTACTTGATTGTTGCTGAACAGTTGGAAACTGGATCACTGCAATATTTCCCATCATTGTCCTTGCCTTATGGGTAAGAAGCAACTAGCCTTGGAATATGGCATGCCTCCTTCCTTCCCACACCCCACCAACCCTTCAAGTCCCATTTCCAAAAACCTTCCCAGTCACACCAACTCCACCCAGCTCTTAACTCCTTCAGAGCATTCTCCCTTCCTTTCCCTGGATGAACCATCCCTTGGTAATAATGCCAAGGTAGCTGTGAAATCCCTTTTTCTTTATATCATTAAAGAGTTTCCATGCAGGTGTATTTTATCCCATCAAAGAGCATATGAATTTCATCATTATTCTTTGCTACTATGATCTTCCAGTCCCTGAACAGGACCTTCACCCAAGTTAAGGTTTTCAGTAAATATTCGTTTTGTCGTAAGGATCCCGTTAACAAAAAATATAAGCTACAGTTAGGGAAAGTGGATCCAATGATGGTGAAGGGATTCACTCCTTTGCTGGTGACTGCATCAAAACACCAGGCAGTACTCACACCAGCAGAAATGAATGGTGCATCCTTGGTGCATTGTGTTCCTCTGATTATATGAAAGAAGGAGCAATTAAATATTTTGACAAGGTAAGTCAGGGTCCTGGTTCCTGAGAAATATACTGCACCTGCCTCACATAGTCTCAAAGAAACAGCTTTGAAAAACTATTACCCAAGCCAAATCGGAGGTCATGAATTTTGCTATGTATGTTGGAAACCAAAGCAATGAATATCTCTATTTCTAACCAAACACAACTTATCTATATTTTCTTCTCAGAGAATGTGGGTGCTTATTTTTATTGGATGTAATTCAATTACTTTCTTCTACCCCATTTAAAAAAATAGTTCATGCAAATCAAACCAGGACTCCTTTCCAATTTTGGCCTGTTGACAGCATCTTTTGTACCCAGCTAAGCAGTCTTCACAGTACTTGGCACTGTTCCTGCTCTGAGGGCAGGGCTGAAAACAGATGCCGGCTTCCCCAAGTCAGGATGCTACCGAGCTCTCTGCTGATTAGTAGGCTGCATAATTAGATATGACAGACTGGAGATTCCTGGCTACAAACCATTCCTAATGGGGAAAACCGCTCTGCTTCTCTTGGAAGACACCCCTCTGCAGAAGTTACACACACTGGAAGCCCCTCCATTAACCCCATAATTCCTCCAGTGCACCTGCCCACAGATTCAGGGGCTCAGAGATGTCCAAGATTAGTAGCCTGAAGCTGTAAAGTACTTGGACTCAGCATCCATGGCTTGAGGAAGTGACTTTGTGAAGAGCCACATTTGGTGCATTGAACTCGGTGAAATAGCTACCCACAATTGATTGGCAGCACAGAGGTGAAGAAAGCAGTTGTCTCTATTCTTACAAGTGAGATCACACTCAGGCCACACCAGGTGGCAAAGACACCCTTGGCCCTGCATTCCCTCCTTCTAATAATGATCTGTTTCCTGGGCACAGGCATCCTTGACCATAGCCACTGGTCCCTCCAGGGTCTCACTGGCTACAAAGGCAGTCAGAGTAGAGAAGAGGGCACTCTCTCCTTACATTCACCCACGATTCTAAAGAGTACTCTCACTATGAAGATCCTCCAAACTGACTCTATAGCTTTGTGTTCAGTAATCAAAGGAAGCTAATGAAACTTCAAGCCCCACACAAGGCATACTAACTTCAGTCCAGGTGCGGTGGGGGCAGGTGGGCCTGCTGGGTCAGAGACTTGGAGCAGAGCCACAGCTTCCAGCCCTCCACCCCCTGCAGGCCAGCTTGGAGAGGGTAGACTCACTTGATCCAAACAGAAACCAAGGGATAAAGGAGTGCCCAAAGGCAGCACTCGCCTGTCACAGGAATCTGCTTTAAGCACAAAAGAGATTCTCCTTTTGAAAGGTACTGCAGAGCTAGCCACTGATTTATTTATCTATAAATTTCAAGGAGAAAAGAAACTCCATTTGGATAGCATTACCCGGATAATTGCTTAGCGGAGGGGTGAGATGCTCAGAATGGCAGGCGGCATTTGCTGTCGCTTGATACTGGATTTCAAAGAGATCATCTTCACCGCTCTCCGCGGTGTATCTTCATTTGTCGTTCGTTGGACGCACATTTTCTTAGCCCCAACTTTTCCCAAAGGAGAGGAAGCCAGTGTCCCTCCATCATGACCTGGTGGGTCCTGTGGAGCCTATTTGCTCCCAGAGAACCCAGTAGAAGCCACCAAATCACCGGATTGCACTGCCTCATTAGAAGCAAACATACTTCTTTCTAAAATCAAAGAGTGATACAATACCTAATTAGTAATGTGCAGCAGCATTATTTTTATTCATCTATACATTTCTAATTAAAATCATGCCATTCTTAAAAATTGCAACATAATACACTCAAGCCTTTCATTTCATATGCAAAGCATTTGAAAGTCTGCAGCCCTGTGAGGTGGTGATTTCAAAAGGAATGGGAAGCCAACAAAAGGAGGAAAAAAAGTGAAACCATAAGTAATTCCTTTTAAGAAAATGTATAGGATACACTAATTTGAAAGAAAAGCGATTTTGAAATATAAAAGGAAATCTAGGAAAACGAAGCGTTCAGCCCTTTTATTGCACCGTGTTGCCAATAATATTGTATATGTGATTAAAGATTCTTTCTGCAGCCGCGTAAGCCAATAGAAATTGAACTTGCCGGAGTACAGCCTCCGTACCCCTGCCTTGTCTCCAGGAGCGAGTGGGGAAGTCTCATTGTTATTGGGATTCAAATCCCATCATCATTAAAGAGGTGACTACAAACTGGAAATATTTAAGAGCCGCAGGGTCAGTTTGCATATTGAAGGCGGTCTCCAAACCGGGTTGCATCACAAAGGAGAAGTTTAAGGAGTCTTAGCTCTACGTTCCAGCTGCAAGGGGAGCGGAGGGTCCGGCCGGAACAGATGTTTCCTGCAAGTTGCTGCCTCCATCCCACGCATGGTTTATACAGTATTCAAATTCAGTTTGGCACTTATCCCTGAAGCTTTTATCCACTCCCCCCCCCCACCCTTCTCTTTTAACAGTTGTAAGAAAATCGCTCTCTGTTATCTTAAGGCCGTACAGGCAGTGGCAGTTTGAGTGTGCCCTCACCACAATCTGAGGGTGGTAGACCACTGGCCTGGCTTCCTGCAGAGGCTTCCCAGCTCAGGTGCCTTGGGACAACACGCTTGCCTGCCTGAGCCCTGGATGCCACTGAGGAAGGGAAATGCAAACCTCTTGGCTTTGATCAGCACTGCTGGGGGGTCCCCTCCGGAGCCCTTTCTCCTGGAAATGACTTTGCAAGGAACTTCTTCAGCTCGGAACTTTCATTGAACTCTTCTGGATGACGTTAGTCATCATATGGTTTTGATAATGGAGAGCAATATGCTAATTTTCAGGCCAGTAATTGCTGTGTGTCGGAAACCAAGTTGGGAGGAGCAGACGTCCTTGGCAGAGCTCGTGAGCATCTGCCCACCTTTGATATGACACCCGCCATGCTCCTGGGCTCAAGCCAGGCAACCCAAGACACCAGGCAACCCCCTTTGCACCAAAAACCAAAAGGAGTTAGAGAAGGAAACCTCAGTGGGGCAGCTCCTTCATGTGTGAAATGCTGCTTGGAAGACAGAAGGAGAAAAGAAGGGTAGACACACTCAGCTGAGACCAGCAGCAGCACACAGCTCCATCCCTACCCCAGGCACGTATGTACACGCCGGCCCACATGTATGACTGCACATGTGCCTGTGCACAGAATGCACACGAAATTTAATAACCCTGCTCTAGCTACAAATTAATTCAAATCTTGTACTCACATTAAAAATGAACTCTATTTTATGTTGATCATTAACTAAGAATATTTCACACTGGAGATTTGTCATATTAAGGAGAATTGAAACCACTTATATCAATTAAATGTACAGCATTATACTTAATCTCAGCAGAGATTACCAAAATACTCTAAGCATGATTTTACAGAAATGTAAAATATAAATTAGACAGGGGAATATTGGCTTCCACACACGCTCACGCCCCCTGTCCCCCTCTGACTTCCTTCTAAATATGGCTGCCTGCGAGCTGATGGGGCTGAGGATGGTGAGCGATATTTCAGTGAGAAATCCTGCCGTCTCCAGCACCATAAAAGCAAGGCCAGAGTAATTGCTGGTGCAGATGGGAGCAAGACAGTCAGTTTTAGCATTGGAGGATTAAAATTCTGAGTGGGAAAGGACATAGCAATGAGGAACAGGAGTTTTCTACAAGGCTTTGCAGAAGAGGGCCTCAAGTGGGAAAAGCTCAGGCAGAAAGCTTTGCCTCACCTGTTCTTGATGAGTCTTGCTCCAGCAATCAGAAACACTGTTGTCTGAGAAACAAAACCTCCTGCACAAGGACCAAGCCTTGCCCCCTGCAGGGCAGGCTTCCAGAGATGCGACCCAGGCTGACATGCTTCCGTTCCATTTTCATGCTAATTTCACTCCAGTGCTACCTCTTCCAAGAAGTCTTCCAGAAGCTGAATGCGAGTTCCTTGTTTTTGCTTCCACCGCCTTCCTCACCTAGCCACGCTGTACATTCTCACATGTATATGCACCTGTCGCCTTGCTGAACTGTGAGCTGCCAGAAGGCAGGGACAGAGCCTTATTGTTATTGGTGCCCACGCCACCTGTTTTGGTCAGCATTTTCATTGATGTGATCCGAAGACCTGACAAAAACAATTTTAGAGGAAGAAAAGTTTATTTGGGAGCTTACAGTATCAGAGGTCTCATCTCAGTTCATAGATGGCTGACTCCATGATTCAGGGCCCAAGGTGAGATAGAACATCATGGCGGAAGGGCTTAGAGGAGAAAAGCTGCTGGGGCAAAGCACTCAGGAAGCAGAGATCTTTCATCACCATGGACAAAGGTACACCCCAGTGAACTACCTCCGACCTCTACCCCGATGGCCTACCTACCCAGTTAACCCATTCAAGTGCATCATGTGCTGATTAGGTTAAGGTTTTCATGGCCCGCTTATTTCACCTCTCAACTTTCTTGCATTGTCTCACACAGAGCTTTTGGGGGCACCACTGGTGCAGAGTGGGCAATGACCATTATGTGACAAATCAAATGTCATGGACCCTCCCCTCTTCCACCCAAGGGCATCTGAAGGGAGATGAGCAGTGTGGGTACCCACTCCTATAGGAGTGAGTGTAGGGGTCCATCCTGTGGGGAGGGTTGCAGGAGAAGTGACTGGGGTCCTGGAGATAAGCTCAGCCTCATTCTCACTAAGCCACCATGCTAGATGCTGTTGGCCCCACCCCTGGTGAGAAGCTCCCGGTGCATCTTCCCACTGGCAGGGACCCCCAGTGCCTTCAGCCCTTAATTCCATATCCAGGCAGCAGCATCATCCCTTCCAAAGGCACCCTCTTCCTGGCATTGCTACCATGCTGCAAACAGCACTGAGCAACACAAGATCCCTGACCCCCACACTTCCATTATCTGTCTCTGTGAAAGAGAGATGATAAACAAGGGGACAAACCTGGGAACAAGAACATCTCAGCAAGTGACAGTTATGTCAAGAAAATTTGAAAAGGCAGTTGATGAGATGGGACAGGGAGCAAGGTGAGATGTACCATGTCAGTCCAGGATGCCAGGATGGCTGCAGGGTCTCACCAGGGAAAGAAAGGGATATGTCTTCTAAGACCTGAGAAGGAACCAGGAGAAGAGTCACCACAGCAAGTGCAAAGGCGTTGGTGGACCCACATTAGCATGGTCTGAAACAGATGGAACCACCTGCCAACATGCAGGTGTGGAGCAGCAGAGCCGAAGGAGAGGGGAGGTGGGACCACGTGGTGTGGGGGGTGCCGAGTCGTTGCCCATGGACTTGAACACCAGAGCAAGGTGACTGGTTTGTTCTGAGTGAAGAAGATTAGCCACCTTCTGTAGCACCCCTGACTGGGGCCTGTCACCTTTTCCTGATGGAATCATGTTATAGGGTTCCTGGGACAGACTGCTGTGGGCTCAGGACAGTATGAAGGTAGCCCTCCAGATGCCATCCATTTACCAAGCAATGCTGTCTACACACACACACACCACACAAAGGTGTTCTTTCTTTCTTTGTTTTGTTGTTTTGGTTTTTTTTTTTTTTTGGTTTTGTTTTTTTTTTTGTTTTGTTTTCTTTAGTTTTGTTTTCAATTTGGGGGTTGAACCTAGGGGTGCTTTACCACTGAATTACATTCCCCACCCTTTTAACTTTTTTATTTTGAGACAAGGTCTTGCTCAGTTGCTCAGGCACTCGCTAAATTGCTGAGGCTGGCCTCAAACCTGCAATCCTCCTGCCTTAGCCTCCCAAGTTGCTAGGAATATAGGCATGCACTCAGCACACATAGGTTTAAGTCTTTATGTAACAGACTCAGTGCAGAGAGAGAGAGAAAAAAAAAAAAAAAAAAACAGTGTCACTGGGCAAGGGCCATTTTAGATGACTGCCATGTTTTGATATGAGGGTGAGAGCTAGATGCTGACCTGGGGTATACAAAGAGGGGAAGTGAGGACAGGGGCTAACCTCAGACTCTGTCCTCCTGGAGGCCTTAGCTTACAGACACGGTGTTTCAAATCCTTTTCCTCTTCACACACTGGTTGGCCCATGTCAGTCTCTGCTGAGCTTTGGATAAAGACAACCAGTCCCTGCTCTCAGGCAAGAACTTCCACATCACCAACACATATCGTTGCAAAGGAAGACCAGAATGGAAACATGGAGATTTGTGTACCTGTGTTTATTGTGTATATCAGATATCGCAATGCTTAGTTTATTTGTGTTACTGAAAAGATGCAATATAGATAAGTCTATGTTACTGTATGGTCATGTTCTAGTTCAGATTTTTTAAAATAGATTCTTGATTGGAAATTCTTTCATCAAGTTACTGCTATTAAATATGACCAAATATATATTCATGTACTTACAACTAAAAATACAAGGTAATCTCCCAAGAAATGGAAAAATCTACATTTTTCAATGCTTAACATGAGATTACTATTTCACTTCAGGGTTTGTGTTTTTGAGCCCACAGATCCAGAAGTAAGTGACGTTTAGTAACGAACAGGTGATTCGGGTAAGAGGCTTCGACAGCATTTGTGTGAAGGCAGCGGTTTCTGTAGAAACCTTTCCTCCCTTTGTCCTCTCCTATCTGCAGGGTATTGACAGCCCTGACAAGACTTTGATTATCTAGTCAGCATGAGCCTGAGACTTGTCACTTGTCAGGTTTGAGCTGACAGTCCCAACGCTGATGAAACAATTGAAGGGAGATTGGCTGTGCGTGAGGAGAGTTGGGGTCAGCCACCCAAAGTTTTTTCTGCATGGCCAGAAGGGGAGTCCCCACCCTTGCTAATGGTGCAAAGAAGTCAGCTGAAGGAGCTGGGAGGGGCTGTGGCCACCTCCCTACGGTGGGGGGACTGAGCCTAGCAACTTTTCTTTCCACTACGGCTTCTCCAGCACCGGTGGCAGGAGCCAGGCCCCCTCCAGCCCGACTCCTCCAACCCCTCCTCACAGCAGAGGCGCTGGATTATTTCCACTTCCAGCCTAAAGCTCATATTAGATTTCCCCTCATTAGGAGGAGAAAATGAGGCAGAGAGTTAGCAGCTGGCTTCAGCCGATCTACGGCAGAGGAACGAGATCATTGAAGAACAGCGTTGATTGCTCCCGAGAAAGTGTAGTGTTATCAATTATTATTAGCATCATACATTAAGCCCGTTGTTGGTACCAGGTACCTTATGTAGATCGCCTGTTCATAGCAATGCATGACCTGTGAACTGTTCGGCTCCTATTGCATCTCGGGGGAGAATGAAGAAGAGTTTGTCTGTGTCCTTTAGAATGATACCAGGAATCAGCTCCAAGGTTCCCTGGACCTTGGTTCTATGTCCTTCCTCAGTTCTCAGGGCCCCTTCTCCCAGGAATCGCCACCTGCAGAATTGGGCCCAGTGATGTGCTTCTCTGGACCACAGTGGGTCAGACACTCTTCCAGCAAGGTGTGTATGCTCTCCTTTCTGACAAAGTTTGCAACTCTCCAAGATGCAATTGCTGGCGTCAGTTATCCATTCCCACCTTTTGAGTCATAACGCTGATAGAAGTCAGGACACCGGCACGCCACGACCCCAACTCAGCTCCACAGCAGTGGGGCCAGTCCCAAAGCCTTTGCTCTAAGAAAGGATTCTACTGAGTGCTTGAGTGCTGAGTGCCTCACCCGCTCAGGACAGTCACCTGAATTTGTTGAAAACAGAGCCACTGTCGGATAGACATGGTGTCTGCCTTAGCCAAAAGAGGAATTGCCACTACATTCCTGACTGCACTGAGCTTCCACCCAGCATGCCAACCTGCTTCAACAAAGACCCACCGAAAGGCCCCATGCAACCTCTCCATTAGGAAACTCCCCACAGACTCCTGCCCTTCTAACAATACAACCATTCTGTTGACTGGTTCCAGAAACATTAAATAGTTAAAGGGAGAGGTGCTCGTCTGACCCAGCTATCCCACTCCTCAGTTTATACACAAAGGACTTAAAATCAGCATACTATAGTGATGCAGCCACATCAATGTTTATAGCAGCTCAATTCACAATAGTTAGATTATTGAAGGATATCTAGGTTGGTTCCACAGATGTATGGTTAAATAACCTGTGGTACATATACACAATGGAATATTATTCGGCCATAAAGAAGAATAAAATTATGGCATTTGCAGGTAGATGAATGGAGTTGGAGAATATCATGCTAAGTAAAATAAGCCAATCCCAAAAAACCAAAGGCAGAATGTTTTCTGATAAATGGATGCTGATACATAATGGGGGTGGGGGGTAAGAGAAGAATGGAGAAACTTTGGATTGTGTAGTGGGAAATGAGGGGAGGGGAGGGGGAAAGGGGAAAGGAAAGATGGTGGAAAAGGACAAATGTCATTACCCTGTGTGCATGTATGATTACACAAATGGTGTGACTCTACATCGTGCACGACCAGAGAAATGAAAAGTCGTACTCCATTCATGTACAATGAATCAAAATGCATTCTGTCATGTGTCACCAAATAGAATAAACAATTGAAAAATAAAAAAGGGGGAGAGGTGCTCTGAGGAGAACACTGGAGCCCAAGGGCAAGTCCCATCCTGAGGAGCTGGCAGGCCCATGTGCCAGGGCCCAGAGCTGGGCTGAGGAGTGGTCTGCTTACTCTGCTGCTACTCCTGGGTATACATCCTGCTTCCTTCACTGAACTATTTGCTCCTGGAGGGCAAAAGCTAGACTCGCCCTTCTGTCTTCTTCAAAGCAAATTATTCATAGATGATGCTGCATACATCGTCTCCAATAGCCATGATCTTCCATGGGACCAGTAAAGGTTGGTTTGTAAAGTTAGCCTGAACATAGGTTAAATTCTGTTCATTCTTATGAAATGTTGAATTTTCTTGTTTATAAAGAGGAAACCCTTATCCACCTCGGCAATTCCCTTCTTCTGCTTCCTAAAAAGTGTCTATTGAGATCACCTTGGTGCATATTCACCAGGTCTTTTTGCAATCATTCATAAATCTATGAAAATACAGGTTCTTATAAAATATAGTCATTTATTTGCTTTTAATTTCTTTTACCATGAACTCTATCAAACAAACAGAGCTATCCATAGCATGCTAAGATGGATAAGACTGATTCCTTATCCATATTAATATATATAGATTTATCTCATTCTAATTGCTGCCTTCTAGTCTTTAGTCTAGCTGCATCCAGATTTGACTGTTCCTATATTAATGCACATGTAAATTGTTTTCAATTTTTCACTATTCCAAAAATGTTGCAATAAATATTCTTGTACCTACCTTTACATGCCCAAGAATGCAATAGAGAGATACCAAAAAGTCAGCCAGCAGAATCACAAAGTTATGTGTATTTTTAAATTTTGATCTCTACTTCCATTTCCTCCTTCAACAGACCTGGATCAGTCTCTACTCTCACTAGCAGATGTCAGAGTATCCTATTACCCAAGATTGAAGGGCTGACTTAAAAACTGAAGTTAGAGAACACCACACCCCACTCAAACGTAGGTAGCCCCAGCGATGCTAAGGGAGCAGAGACCTTTTACGATGGGAGGGAACATTACAGGGAAAGGAAACACTGAAATCAAGAAATGTGCAGGTCCATTAAGACATCAGATCATGGCAGATGAGCTAAGAGCAACCATCCTACCCTACAGAGGCGGATGAAGTGCCTGAGGCAGATCTGAGGAAAGGTACTACTTGGCCAAGCTCTACTCAGACCATTCAGGGCCTGGCACACTGTGCAGGGCACTTACAAGGACTGGGAGGACTTGGCAGAAGGCACACATCCCCGCTATTGCCTGAAGCTATCTTCAAAATGGGAGACATTCATTTGCAAATATTTTTAAGACATACCTTCTTGGTATTCATGTTCCAGTGGGGAAGCCTGACAGTATAAAGTTCATAATGAAGAGTAATTAGTATAGCTTCTTTTCCGTCCTGGACTACTCCAGGAGTGGGTCTCCCAGGAGAAGGACTGTCACATGGAGAAGCATCACCATCGCTTCATGGACGTGGCACCTGCCTATAGCTGAAAGGTTAAAGCCCCACATAGACTGAGTTCGAATTCCACCTCAGCATAAAGACAGATTGAAAAATGGGAATGGTCATTCGGGGCTCTGCTTTCCCAAGCATTCCTACATTCCTACAGACTGCCGCATCAACACTACCATGGATCAACATCCCTTCCAGAAAAACCCACCCCTGTCCCAGGCAGCTCACCATGGACAATTCTACCACAGGAGCACCCTTCTGAATTCTGAATTCCCAAATTGCTTGGCACTTTAGGAAGATTGGTAATCAGAATTCCCTTAATCCATGCTTATCCCAGGCATCTGACCAGTAAGTGTCCCAAAGATTAACTATGTCTGACTATGCATATCAATGAGGGACAAATTAATGCCTTGTTAAGATCTGTAGCAAGGAAAATCCACTGTACCCAGACGTTGAAAATTGGGCTAAAAAACTGCATCCTCTCTGTAGCACTGTGCATGTGACTTTGAGAATGTTGGACAACTGTGCCTGCTTGACAGAAGTGGCCACAAGCAAAAAGATAACCAGTTGTTTGTTGTATGTGTGCATTGTGTCACATGTTCACACACATGCGCATGTGCGCGGGCACACGCGCACACAGTCACGCACCACATCGGGATGTTTTAGATAACAATGGATCACATGCACGATGGTGTTCCTATAAGACTATATCATCTAGTGATGTTGCAGCTGTGTTAACTTGTGTGGTTATATTCTGTGACGGTCTCACAATGATAAAATTGCCTAATGACACATTTCTTGGAACATATCCCTATCATTAAGCATGACATGACTATTATATACCATAAGCACATGTATACACATATGATACGTATTTTGTAGTAATATTGTTTATGTGTTTGGGTCATGGGAGCTCTGGTGGGAAAAAAAAAAAAAAAGAAAGAAAATACAGGTAGAAGCAGATTTGTCCTAGTTGCAGAGGGATCTAAGGGCCAGGTGGCTCCTGTTTACTTCCACTGCCAACATGGTGCCTACTGAAGTCCCCAGAGAAATCCTACGACAACAGGAGCTAAGTGCAGGTACCATTCACCCTGCCAATGCAATCCTCATTCTGACCTATCACCGTGACCTTACTAAGGCTGACCAATCCATGGCTTCTGTGGCCTGGAAAGGCACCAAGCCTATAGGAGAGGTGACCTTCAAAAAGTCAAGATGCTCCCCAGAGTAATCCTCATTCCTTCAACCACCTCAACGTTAGAGCCCTTCCACCTCTCCGTTCCGTCTCCTTCCGGCTGTGCAGGCTTACTGCCACTGACCCAGCTTTCCTCTAGTATTGAGAGGGAAGGGGTCTTCAAGGTTCTAATACAGAAGGACATAGAAAAACTCAGAGTATTCATACTCGGGCACCATACCCAAAATTGGACCCGAAGACCCTAATATAAGGGGATGAGAGAATCGAGGGTAAATGTGACTTCAGATGCAATATGGTGTCTCTTAGCCTGAACTCCTGACTCTATGAACCCACATCCAAGAGTGCTATCATGTTAAAGCACCCCTGCATTCAACCCCAGGACCATAAATAAATAAATAAATAAATAGATAAATAAAATGAGGTCCCAAATTAGGAATCAGGAGTAAATTGGTGAAAAAATTGTAGTCCTCATCCCCAGCAATGAAAGAGAAGTTAGGCCACTAATCAATTCCAGTGCAATAGAATCAGGTGAAAAAAGAGCCAATGTTTTGAGATGCAACTGGTTAGGCTGAGGAATTCCTAGAAGGCTTCCCTGTGAAAGTGTCTAAGCTGGCACCTGAATAATGAGTAGGGGTCAGATGGGTGAGAGGATGGGTGAGGGAGGGGAGAGAAGAATCAAAGAGGTGTTCCTGAATTCAGGAGCCCAATCTCAGTCATCAGACAAGCCAGGTCCCACTCGCACATTGAGTACATCAGGTACACCTGGCACTTGGTACAGATACAGAAGGAGCAGTTCAGATCGGCAGGATTTCCCATCCAGCCAGGAAAAATGTTTCCTGTAAAGAATAGAAGAGCTAGGACTTTCTTTCCTTTTTGAAAAATTCTTAAAAACCTAAATGAAGGTTTTTATGGCACTGTTTCTAATTAAAACTAGAGGTACTAGTCCCTACCCCTAGCTTTTGCTGCACCTGGCCTGCAAAGTTGCTCTTTTTTCAAACATTTCTGCTGGGAAAAGTCAAACAAAGGTGTCAACTGCCCAGCAAGAGATTCACCAGCTCCTTCCCCACTGGACTCACCGGGTCTCTTCCAACCAAACTTGAGGATGGTGGTAAGCAGATGCAGGACCCAAAAGTGACACCAGAAAGGGCTGCCACCACTCCCCCTGATTCTCTAAAAGTTAAGATCCTCCAGATAATGCACAATGATTGTGGAAAGAGCTGGCAAATTAAAGATGGTTGGTATTGATTCCAAAAATACTTTTGCTTTCAGCAAAATACATCTTTAATTACTTTCCTACTAGCTGTCATTTTTCATAAAGCAGTCTAGACGACTCGTGCCAAATCATGCAAAGACTGTTTTCAATGAAATGCCTTTCCTTAATATCAAAGATCAGAGAGGGTTTAAAAATCCCTTCAGATGTGAAGTTTAGCAAACGTCTAACAAACTTGTCACACGTGCAGCATGAATGAATTCCTGTGCCACTATTGTATCAAGTGGGCAGTGAAAAGGGTACCTGCAATTCCCTTTTGCCATCTCCCCATCTCTGGAAAGCTCTTCCATGTGATGGTTTGGGCAAAATATATACATATCTATGCAAATAACATGCACATTATTTTTGCTTTTTCGCCTTTGTTGGTAATTTATTATCCATAGATTCAAACTCCCTTTTTCCCTGAGCAGTTTAATACAGAGACCAAGATAACACCTGTACACCTACGGCTGAAAATATATAATACTGAAGGAGTTCTTTTTTATCCTTATTTATCTGAAGCAAGCTGAAACAGAACAAGGGAAAGGAAATAATTTGAGCCTGTTCCCCCTTACAAGTTTGATTAGAAATGACTAAGACAAGTTGAGGCTCGGGGAAAGGAAGTGGAGAAAAATGCAGATTTAGCTTTCAGCCTCAGAATCAATGTCCAAGTGTAAAATTGATATAATTGACTGTTAATTAATTCCCTTGATATTTGCATTACCAGTTGAGAGCAACAAGTATTCTAGGTAACATTTCTGAATTATTCAGCAAGCCCTAACAAAGGTGACACATGATTGATGTCACACTGGGGTATGGAGTTAAACCCAAGGTTCTTTTTCTCTCTGGCTCCAGCTTATGGGTGAGGAACTGGCAAAAGAAAGGAGTGGTGCAGAGGGGCAAAGGAGCCTCTAGTAAGACTGCAGCCCCCTACCGAAAGCTTAGTCTGCTCCTTGACTTTGCAGATATGCAGCTTTCTGGGTGGTGGGCCCAGGTACTCACCGTTACCTTCACACATCGGGACCTCCAATGCTTACAAAGGTTTGCAAGAAATACTCACCAAATTATGCATGCAAAACATGTCTAAGTCACTCGAACTTTAAAATGCTTAAAAGCATAGAAACTCAAGCTTTGGAAGAGGAAGAAATAAGACAAGGTTGAAAACTGCAGAGGTTGGAAAAGGCTGGACAGTCCAGATGCCTAGTGTCCAGAGCAAATGTCACTACAGCCCAGTCTGGAGCTCTCACTGCAGTCGTCATTCCAGAGTCCACTCTGCCCTGACACCTGCTACTTGGTTCCTATTTCTCACCCACACTGTGTGTGAGCTCTTAGTGTCCTCTGACTTGAATGGACATCAAGGTTGAAAGCCATGGTCAGTACGTAATTCTAACAGTTCACTTCACTTTTATGAACATGTTAAACCTCTTGCCAAGGTGGGTGGGTCATTGCCTACGCCCAGGAGTAAGAAAAAGATGGATAACAAGGAAATAGAGTTGAACCTGTCACCATGAATGAGGCCTCCAGGGGACAGATGATGGACCAGGGAGTGGTCACTGGAGAACCGCCTTCTCTCACTTCAGCCTGATGACTCCTCTCTGTGTGTGGAACACTGAAGAGCACCCCAAGTTTTAGCAGACAATGTCTACTAACCTGCAGCGAGTCACCGTCGGTCCTCCAACAGCTGAAGATGGCCCAGACCATACTGGGCAAGATCTGCCATCACCTGCTCTTTTCCTTCTATAAAGAAAAAGATGATTTGTGATAAGGAATCCAAGCACAGTGGCTCATGTCTTATCATTTCAAACATAAAGTCACATTAGTCTCTGCACAATAAAAAATAGCACAAAAATTTTAAAAGATTTAAAAAAAAATGATTGTGGGAATATGAGAGTGACCCTCAGTACAGTGCTGTCCTTCTAAGGAGTCCTAGTTTGCAATTTGGGACAGAGCGCTAGTGTAAATTCCTCAAGACTTGATGACATAAATTCATAAGCAAAATGGGGGTTGTACCCTTCACCTGGCCGAAGAACTGGCTGCGGAGTTTACCCTGACAGGCACCTTCTCCCAGCTACCAAAAGGGTAAAGAGCTCACATAGGGGTCCCTGCCTCCCTCCCCATGTGACATTTGCCAGGCAGAGGTTACCAGAGAAAAAAACGCAGAGAGACGGGAGTGTTTTGCTAGAAAAAGAAATCCCATTCTCTGATCTCAGTTGTTCATTGGAACTTAAAAAATAAGTTTTAAGAAAAAAGGACTCGACAAAATAAATTGAATAAAGTAAAATAAAATTCAGTTCAAGCTGAGGAAGTGCTTGTGAGTTAACGTCATAAACCCTCCTTTGACAAGTGGCTTTCCATCATTGAGCAGCTCCATCGATGGCCTCAGGATGGTGGCCTGATCGTCAGCTGGCAGATGAGGGACGGATCCGCTTGTCAGGAAGCTGTTGGATTGCCCTGGAGTTGTTTGTAATGACAGGAGACAAAGAATGGCTCTTCAGAATGATCTCTGGCTTTACAAGCTCAGTGGCATCCAGAGAAACCTGGAAACCTAGGGCACTCAGCAAAAGACCCCAACCTGGAAGAGTCCTTCTTAAGACCCCACTCCACCTTCGGCAATTTACACACCAAGCCAGCTCCTTCACTGTCTTGAGTTACAATAAATATCGTAGTAAAAATGATGAATCCTTTTTTCCTTATGACTCACCACACTCCCTGAACTGAGATTTCTGTCTTTTATTGTCACGCGGAAAGCGTTTCCAATCATTTTTTTGCATTTGATCTTGATTGTCTTAAAAAATTAATCAGACACATGTTCACTATGTTTTTTATCCAACTGTCTCCAGAATGTTTTTTGACAATTTAGAAAAATGTTTTGAAAAATAGTAAAGGGAAATATTTAAGTAATTATGATCCTCACATTGCGAGGCCAAGTGAAATAAACTAATGCAATGGAAACATGTTTTACAGATTTCTTTAATTATTTTTAAGTACAATGAAATTGCATGACTCTGTGGGAAAGATTTGTAATCTGGACCCTCTCTGACACTTACCTCTGTAGAGACTGTATGCCTCACTAAAGGGTTATGTGTGGACCAAGGAGTGGCTTGTGTTGGACTTGAGCATGCCCCACCATGATTTCCATTAGGCTGAGCTTCTTTAATAAACATACGATCAAAGTCAAAAACATATGCTTGCTATGCAGAAGCATCTTGAAGACATCTCAGAACCAGACTGTGGTCCCAGGGACCTCCCAAACAGAAGTCCTGGTGCTGCTGCTGTGATGGTGGGGCTATGTTTATGATTTGCATATTTTCTTCTGGAGAACCAGTCAACCTTAGATCAAGCAACCATGCTCCAAGTTTGGATATGGCAAGCATAGCAACAAATTGTCTGCTGCCAAGACTGTATTTTACCAGGTTCTAGGGTCAAAGAGGGGAGCAAAGAGGATTATATTTCTTTTCAGCATTGCAATTTGAACATTTACCAAGAGGCATGAGAAGAGAGAAGGAACCATAGGATGAAAGGGATCCACTTCCTACAACCAAGCTTGTGTGCTACAATCCAATTCTGACACTAATCACTGGCAGTTAGTGTAGATGACACAGGTTAAAGGCACAGTCTCCAATAAGAGTACCCTCATTTCAGACACTGGCCACAGTTCAGGGGATCTCCAACTCACTCACACTCTGACTAACCTGGAGGAATCCTATGACACCACCTTGTAGTTCAATAGTTCACTAGATAACATCCAGAACTCAGGAAATCACTACACTTTTTTTTTTTTTTTTTTTTTTTTTTCAGTGCTGGGGATCAATCACTATACTTTTGATCATCATTTTATCATAAAGGATACCAATCAGAACCAAAAGACCTACAGGGTAAGGTCTTGGATGGCCCCAAATGTAGGTGTGTCACCCTCCTGGTATGTCAGTATGCTTACCAACCAGAAAGCACCATTGAGCTGCAGCAGCCAGAGGTTTTTATTAGGGTTTCATTATACAGACCTGATTGATTAAATCATTGACCAAGTGGTTGAATTGAATCTGCTCTTGAGTCCCCTCCCTTCTCCTTCCTGGAGGTCACACTGTGTCAAAAGATCATGGTTGATCTCTTGAGTGACCTTCACCCATCTTGAGTCATCTCATTAGCCTGAACTTGAGTAGGATCCAAGAAGTTCTTAAAGAACAAAGGCATCCACACTTATTAGTTGGGAAATTTCAATGATTTAGAGTCTGTCTCAGGAACCAGGGACATAGGACAGTCAAGTTCTTCACTCTACAATAATATTGAACCCTGAGATCCTCTTGGGTATCACTGCCCTTAGACATCTGGCACCCATTGACCCAGGTCTCCACCCATCCCCATTTCTACATTCTCTGAGAATTCCAGACGTACTCTGTGATTCGTGAGAGACCCCAGGGGCTTTCACTCACAAGGGGCCTGCTGCCTCTGACCCCCTGTGTTAGCGGCCTCTGTTTCCCTCTGAGTCAACCCTGGTTTTATCTATGGTTTCTACCAGGCATGTTGTGAGTTTAGTCCAGATATCAAGCACTCAGGGTCAACACGAAGGGTTCCCTTCGTGCAATCCCTACCCTTTGACACCATCCTGTTCCTTTCTCTGCGTTTTCCCTCAGGCACACACATGTCATCTTCCCGGCTTCACTTAGAGCAGTTGAGCAGCCATCTTTGCTTCTCAGTGGCCCTTAGGGTCTTGCCTTCAAGGCCACGTGGCCAATCAATATTTTTCTTCTAATTAATATAGAGTTCTTTCCTCCAGAAAGAATTCTTATGAACCCTCTCATCACATTTTTACATGTCTCTCATGAGTTTCTACATCACTACTGGATCCATGAATAATTCACACGTGGGGGCTGTCATCAGAAATGGGGCCTGTTACCAGCAATAAGGACAGATGCATAAAAAAAGCAGGTGTGTAACTCATTCATGTGTTATGTCATAACACCTTTGAAGAGGTTGGATGTGAGAGAGGGTAAGGACTTCAACTCATTCTAGGTGAACTCTAGACCAAAGATAAGATTCCTTGGAACAGCTTTTTAAAATGTTGCTTTGTGGCTGCGCTAATGTAGCCCTGCCAGGCACAGAAACCCTGGTGATGAGAGAAACTGAACCAGGAGGCATATTCCACTCAGTGTGCTGGTCTGGGGAGAATCACCAGGGCTGGGTGAGATTCTCCTACAGGTCTTCCTTGGCACCTTCAAAGCCACAACTCTCTCTGGGGCCTCGGAAACACTGACACTTCCTCTCTCCCCTCCTGCTTCTCTCCCCCAAGGGGGCCCTCATCCAGGCACATGGCTCCCCAGACTCTGCAGTGGGCAGGGCAGAGCAGGACCTCACTATCCCAGGGCCTGGGATGTATCCCATAGGGCCTTAGACTTACTTTCCTTCTCCCAGGGGAGGGCCCATCACAGTATGACCTCCAGAAAATCAGTGAACTTACATGGGAGAAAAACACAACTTTAACAAATGTACTGCAGAGTCCTTTAGACTTTTAATGTTTTGCAACTATTACTGTCACTTCAACAGGTTTTCAGGCGCAGATACAGAACAAGGTGCTGTGGCAGAATTCATTCACTGATAATAACACAACTACTACTACTACTACTAATAATAATAATAATGATAATGGTGTCTATTTTTGAGCTCCTGTTCAGTTTATGAGAGTGAAACCCTGTGCTAGGGCTTACTTCTGCTGCATCATGTCATCTTTACAACAGGTCTCTCAGGTCAGGAGCAGTGGGGAGATATTCACTCTATTCATGGTGGAGAAGCTGAGGCACAGAAAAGACCAGCACTTTTCTGGAGTCCTATCTCTCCCAGTGAAAAGATCCGACTCCAAATCTCCATGTCTTTCATTTGAAAACATGAGGCCCCCAAGGGCTGGGAGACCCTGCAGGATGCCTCCAATAGATCTGTTCTGAGCTGACAGGTAAAGCTCTGTACCAGTATTTCATGAGGAGCTTTCTCCACCCAGTAAAGTAACAACTGACACTGGTGGTCCCATGTTCTTACTTTGTAGTACCCCACTCTCATAGGAACAACTGCATCCCAGGACAGCATTTCATCTCCTGGGTTATCCAGACTGAGCTTTGCCCACCAGGAGCTCACAGAGGCTCACCTGTGGCAGGATACTGACCCATCTACTATGAGGATATTTATTGAATTGGGTCATAGCTGGCTCTGGGACCGAGGGATGTTTTCATATTTTCCTTTTGGAGGTTCCCACAGGAAAGAAGCAGGTCCCCATGCAGACTAGCATGATTCCTATAGGTTCCAGGGATGGAAGACCAAGGGACAGAAGCTTAAGATCCACTAAAGGAAATTTCATAGACTATCCTCATGGGCTTTAGTGAACTCCAGCAGTTTGAACCACATGGTCAGCAGGCATTGAATCCCCCCATGTCCTTTCTCTCTCTTTCTCCAGGCCCCCATGGATACACTTTGTAGGTACTTTGCAGGGAATTCCTGACCTTCACAAAGTAAGTATATCAAGGGCCTGAAGAAGAGCATTCATTCCATGTGACTAAAAAGGAAAAATGTTGCAAGGGAATAACCTATATGAATATAATGGTTAACACAAAGAGAAATTGTTAACCTCCAGCCACGATCTAGGAGGTGAATAGAGAAGACAGATACCTGCTTATCCAACAAACATTCACACAACTTATATAATCTAGATTCAGATGATGATGTGTGCTGTGAAGGAAGTTACTGGTGTTGCTAGATTGAAGGGCATAAAATGAGGTTTTAGAGAGAGATATTGAGTTAGATCATGGAGAATTCTGTAGATTATGGTTATGGTGAGAAGCTTGAATATTGTTGTGTAGCGAGAAGTTGCTGATGGATTTTAAATGGAGGAAAGCATGATTCAACTGAATAGTGTTCTGGCTGCTGTGAGGAAAATGGATTGGCCAGTGCAGGCACGGAGTGAATGCCTGTTGTTTAGTGGGGCAAAATGCAGTGAAGCAGGATGGGAGCAACAAAGATAGGGAGAAGTGGAAAGATGTAAGATGTATGCTTTAGGAAGAAGACAGAAGACTTGCTGAGAGTTTGGATGTGAGGGTAAGAAAAAGTAAGGACTCAAAAATTTCTGGTAGGACCAATATGGTGGATGATGATGATGTCCACTGAGATGGAAAGACTATAGAACATATTCATTTTCATTGCTTCAAAACACCTTATAACAAACTATATGGCTTGAAACAACACAAATTTATTATCTCATAGTTTCTCTAGAAACTTCTATATTCTAAGCCCAAAGCTGAATCCCTGCAGAGAATCTCAAGGAGCTTCCATCAAAGTGTCAGTTGAGATGTGGTTCTCATCTGGAGCTTGGGGTTCCTTCCAGCTCACTGGATGCTGAAACAGTTCTGCCTCTTGTGGTTGAAGGATTAAAGTCCCAGGGTGATGGCTGCTCATAGCCACAGGTTGCTTTTAGGTCCTTGTCTAGTAGTCTTCTCCATCTCATCTACAGCAACAAAACACCTCATCTAAGTTGAATCTCTTTGAATGCCTTCTCTCCCACCAACTGGAGAAATCACTCTTTTTAAAGGTCTCATGATATTAAATCCCACATGAATAATCTCCCTTCCCTAAAGTCAACTGTGCCATATTGAGCTAATCATGGAAATAAAATCCATTACACATGTAGTCCTAGGAATAATGAAGAGTATGTATGCTAGAGGGGTGGAAACTCTTGGGGATAGTTTAGAATCCTGACTGTCACATGGGATTATCTGGAGCTGAGTTAAGAACTCGGTTTTGGATATGTTAATTTTAATTATTGTGGGACAATCAGTATGAGGTATGAAAAGTCCAGTGTGGCTACATAAAGTCTGGACTGAATATATGCAACAGTCATTGTGTTAAAACTATGAGGATGAGACTGGGTAGGTAGAAAAGAGATGTGCAAAACTAATCCCTTGGAAACTCAATGTTGAGAGTTTGGGTAGAAGATGTGGATTCAACCCAATATGGCTGAGAAGGAGAAGTCAGTGAGCCAGGAGGAAGATGGGAAGAGTGGGATCACAGAAACCTAGAGAAAGAAAGTAAATGTGTGTGTGTGTGTGTGTGTGTTTTAAGGCAAGACTAGTCAGTCATTCCCATCTAAAATAATAAGTAGAACACATGTTTTGGATGTGGTCACATTGGGGAGGTCGCTAGGGATCTTGATAAAATAAATTTTTATATGATGTAGAGAGATGAACTAGATTTGAGATGGTTGAGAGGGAATGCATCAATAGGTGGACTGGAATGTTCCAAGAAGGAAAATTGATGAAGTCATGACCTTGAAACAGCAAGAAGGATGGATTAAGGCACATGGAGAGGCATTGGCCTTTGATGGGAAGAAAGATAATGTTTTTCTGTAAAAGGAGTCCCACCAGACAATCAGATAAAAATAAAATAAAATAAAAAATAAAATCCCTACAGTGGCTTCACTTTTCTCAGTTGAGAGTGAGGCAGACTTTCATCAGGAGTTCAGGAAAGGTTGGAGTAGGCTGGATGTTAACAGACAGGGGATGAATTAGAACTATTGGGAGAAGGAAGGGAAGAAACGGAGAAAAACAGGACTTCAGACATGCCGATGCCAAGATGAGGGCCCATTTGAGGAACCTTCCTGACCTGACTCCTGGCAATAGGCAGGCCTACATCGCTCATGGTGACCTCCTTCAGCATCAAGCACTATGCTGAATGTCAGAGTTTACCATGCACTGCTCTAAGTATAGATTTCTTTGTCATCTCGCCACGTGACTGGAATCTCCCAGAGCATGGAATTGTATGTTTTCATCCAAGGAGAAGCACTTCATCTGGCCACAGAAATTGTTTCCTGAACTGAATTGAGGAAGCCCCAAGGGGAGAGCAGACATCGACTATTGCAGATGAATCCAGAGGTTGCATATAAAAAAATCACCACATCATGGCTTATCTTTGACCAGACAGAGTAGCTCACAGAACACTGCTCCCTTCAAAGGAAGTCTGATTCTGGGCTTCAATCTTAATTATCAGATACACAAATTTCACATATTGAGATCCATGGTTTTGATTTAAGCCCAAATGAGCAGAAATATCTAAGGGGAATATCTAAAATATAATCTTGTTATTAAGAGTAAATAAACCCACACAAACCCTCCACCAAACTGCTGTCTCTCCAAGTCAGTGGGAAGCAGGATAGAATGGAAAGGAGCACCAGCTGGAACTGCTTCGTGGAACTGGGCCACAGAATTCTCAGTTCCTGATGCTTACTGTGCCATCTGAATGCCATTCATTGGTTTTCCAGTCCTATGTCCTGCTGCTCTTTGACCATCCAGACAGTGCAACCAACACTGGCTTATTTCCTGAGCACCATCACCTCTGGACTCCTCACATTCCCCAGCAGAGCTGCCTGCCATCACTGCATATTAATTGAAGGAATCTATTTATTTGAGAAGAAGAGAGGTAGGGAGATACATGGATGAAACCCAGAGAAACAGAGCAAGGCAAAAAAGAACTGAGCAATAAGAGGGAGCTCAGATATGGGCATCGAGGACCTCAGTTCTTGCTCTGGCTCCAAACTTTCAGTGCACTGTAAATCACTAAGTCACTTATTCTCTCTGAACTTTAGTTACCCCAACTAGATGAGATTAAGGCTCTTACCTGTTTCAATAGTCCACTGTTCTGCAGAGAGTCAGGAAGAAGATTAAGGCAGGGAGAAAGAAGAATTAAGAATGGATAAATGAAGAGGACAAAATTTACTGTGATCACCCACCACCTGTAATGCTAGACAAAAGTGGATGTCACTTTCTTTAACCCAACAGAGCAACTTAAGTATCAAATGAGAGGACTCAACAATGTTGACCAGTTTAAACACTATGAATGCTTAAGTCACATAAAACAAGAAGTTCAGAAACATTTAGGACTCCTGAATTAAATTATTTGGTAACTCGGAGTCATCACTGCCCAGTGCACAAACAGTCTTTGACTCCAAGATTCCTTCTCTTGCATTCTTGTGCATGGTACTTTGACCACAAAGTACCAAAATTCACCTAGAAATGAGAAGGCCTAGAGAATAAAAGGACTTAAGGATTTGCCTCTTTTTCACATCTTCTTTTAAGGACAAGAAATCATTTTTGGACACTCCTATTCTCTACCCTGCTCCTGACAGTTGCTTGCTTATGTCTCGGGGGTCAGAAGTGAGTCTGTTTCTGTTTCTAAGCCTACCAATGACCACTGAACTGAGGCCAGTTACCATGATTAGTGTAGACAAATCAAACCAGGGGGCTGAATGATATGGAGTTCCTCAGGGAGGCCACTGCAGAGGAGGACCACATTTGAACAAAGCCTTTTTGGAAGCAGAAAGGATTATTTGATGAGCTCTATGGAAACACCTGGGTAGGCAGTGACCCCATGGATTAGACAATACTTCACAACCAGGGCAACCCTTGGAAGTCTTCTGCTATGGGTTTGAGTGACACCGAGAGTTTCCTGTCTTCTTTCTGCATCTCACTTTTCCTTATACACAAAACAGGCATGGGCTAGAGCATCTCTAAGTTCAATAATATCAGACATATATTAAGTATGTGAAATACACATTCTTCTCATTCATGATCATCGGAACAGTGAGAACAAAAAGATTTTTCATATTGTGTTAGTGTCCTTGTCTTTAATAATTAAGGAGAAAAAAGGAAGGTGATACAGAAAGGGAAATTACCCATATGTCCTCTCATTCTTCTTTTTTTTTAAGTTGTTGATGGACCTTTATTTTATTAATTTATTTATATGTAGTACTGAGAATCAAACCCAGTGCCTCACACAGGCTAGGCCAGCACTCTACCACTGAGCCACATCCCAACCCACCTCATTGTTTTTTACTAGAGCTCCTTACTCAAAGGATTATTGGGGAAAATGTTGTATCAAGGGAGGGAACCAGGCTTGAGTCAATCTAGACCCTTGACTATAAGAGGCAGAAGAGGCAAATTAGAGAAACTTAAGTGAAAATTGTGTGTCGGGGGGTATAGGCTAATAACCATGGGAAATGTGGTTTCCTCAAGGGGAATTCAGGATTCTGTGATGTGCAGAATGGCAATGTGTATGGGGTACAAAGAAAATAATCCAGGAGCATCCATGTATGGGACTCTAATTACTTCAAAAATTTAATGTCCTCCAGATGATAGTATATTTAAACATGATTATGCACCCACTTCTCATTTTTCAGGCAAACAACTAGTTTCATTTGTTTTATGGAGATGCTGAGGCTTAAGGTAGTAAAGAAACTTGTCCAAATCAATGACATAACTGGAATTAATAAGCTGGATGGAAAAAAAAAAAAGTCTAGACTGAGATGTCCTGTGGGTGAGCATGTGCCTTAGGCATTTGTGGGATAATGGAGAGAAATAGATGTGGTCTCTGACCCTCACATTGACCTCTGTCATGAAGAGTAAGCCCAAGGAGGTCACAAGGACGATACTGGAGACTATGTCTAGTGAGGACTAAAACCAATGGCCTCCATGTTTTCTGAAATTCTCCCATGAGATTTCTCTCAAAGAGGAGATTCAGACCCAATAACATGAAAATCACCCTAGTGGTATAGAAAGTTGAAGGAAAACATGTACAAAAGGGAGTTCATAGTGGTTCTTTTTTTTTTTTTTTTCTGCTTCATTCCAACCTGTGACCTACTACACAAGGCCAGGTTGCCTCCACCCCACCCAGGAGAACTTTCCCACCTCAAGGGGGAAGGAGGCACACGTACATGGAGTAAGAGGGTAACTGGCAAGGAGGCTCCTCAGAAGGACCAGCCTCACTCTGGCTCCTGACTAGGCCTGGCTTTCACTGCAGCTGGACTCCTGGGGCCAGGACAAAGTCTGGCAAAGTGGCAGTGTGTGTGGGGGCTGGGTGTGGATGGGAAGGACATAGAACGCTTTGTAAGCACATCTGGGCTGCTCTGCAAGGAGAAGCTGCTGACAGACTGTTTGCCAATAAAGAAAGTCGCACAGTCTAATAACAATCAGATGGCTCTCTAGCCCATCTCTGCCTTGGCTGGGCTTTGCAGGATGTACCTAGGCGGGTCCAGGCAACTCTTCCCTTGGGGGACCCAATACAGTGGAGTCTTGTGGATCTTTCCACCAACCAACAGCCAAGAAAGCTTTGTCCCTTTCACAAGGGTCAGGAGTTTGTACTCTGGCCCTAATTATTCAGATACGCTACTCCCAAAGCTCTGGCCCATACAGTTGGTTTCTATTGGACTGTTCATTGATTAGCAAATTACTGTATGAAGCCAAAATCTCTAACACCCAGAACTCATTGCCAGCTCATTATCTCAAATGGTCTTCTTCCCAAGGTGACTCCTAGAATTGAAATCTGTCTACTTAACAAAATGTTTCAAGCTTCCTGGAGGCAGAGTCCCCATCTTGTTTTTCTGTCCCCTGCCTGGTCTCAGAAGACAGACAAGAAGAGTTACCCATAGTTGGGTATATTCATCAATAACTTCAGCAATCCAATAGTGGACATGGAACCTGCAACATAGGGGAGACAAGAAGCCAAAACCAGCCCATGGAATAATTTGACTTGCTGCAAAACTGGACTGGCAAGAGAAGGATGGGAGGTCATTGAATAACCTTTGACTCCCCTATATTCAAAATTTCCAAAACCTTCTAAAATCAAAATTTTACTTAGGCTCAGTAAATAAAACAGTGGGCTCCCTGGACAGGAGTATGGAATTTAAATTGGTTCACCTGTTCCCTCCACTTCTCTACTCTTTCTGCCAAGGATCTCTTTGAGGAATCAATGGAAATTCCAAGAACTTCTCTGGGCCCAGTGTGGAAATCCTTGCATTAGCCACTGCTCCCACCTCCTGGGAGACCTGCCTTGTAGCACTTCCAGAGAAGCAGGTGCCTCCCCAAGCCTTGTCTGAAATTAGGAAATTGGTGAGCATTGTCTGTTCCTGGACTTCAATCCAGAAGCCCTGACTTCCAGTTCTAGCCTTGACACCTACTGATTAGTCTTCCTTGCACTTAACATCCTGAACTTCAACTCTCTTATTTTAAAGCAGAGCTGATGCTGCCCACCTTGCAAAGAAGCAGCACCTGCTGAAATCCTAGCACGGACTTGGCACTTGACAGTTGAGGATTTTGTAAATCCAGTTGTGCCCCTATGGTGTTTTATCTTTGCAGAAGCAGAAGCAAGATGAAGAAGGTATGTGTGGGACTAAACACTAGAGCAAAAAATTCAGGAGGCTACTACAGTTTCATAGGACCATGGAGCAGAGATGGAGAAAGCAGGATTTGGGTATTTTTCCCTGGACACATTTGGTGAGGCCGCTGCAAGACATCCTGTACATTCTATTATTAGGAAAGGAACCCAGCCCGGGACACAATCATCACAAACCTCAAACTGCTGTTTACAAATGCGGGGAGCTTGGTGAGACCTAAAATGCTCTTCCCCAAATGCATTCTCCCCCGCCCCCTTGGTTTTTAAACCCATGTGGATTCCAAGGGAAATTGAATCCATATGTTTCTGGTTCATTTACACTGAACTCATCAAAATGTAATTTTGCAACATCTAGTTGACGTCCAGGATGTCTTTAGAAGCCTCATTTTTATGCCTTTTTATAAGCCCCTCTCCCTTGGAGACAGGAAGTTCAGCCTTGCCAAGAGTGGATGGAATTCAAGCCAAGCAGGAGTTCTGCCTGGAAGACCCAGAAGGCTGGAAGGGCCTCTTATCTCTGAGTTGAGAACCTTTGCCCATGTCTCCCTCATCATTCTCAGAGCAGAAAGCTGCTAGAGGTGGCCAGCGGGGAGGCGCTGGGCTTTCCCACTCAGGCTTGAGTGAAGCCCAGGCTCCTTCCATTTCAGCTTGACATTTTCTCACCTCCCTGATAGTTTCAACCAGATCAAAACAACAAACAACTGGTTTAATTTGGTTGGTGGAGATGCTGAGGCTCGGGGTAGTAAAGAAACTTGTCCAAATCAATGGTATACTGCAATTAATAAGCTAGATGAAAAAAGTCTTTCTAGACTGAGATGTCCTATGGGTGAGCATGTGCCTTGGACATCTGTGGGATAATGGAGAGAAATAGATGTGGTCTCTGACCTGCTTCACTCTGAGGCCCGACAGGATCCTGAGGTATTACATTATCAGTGTGCTCTGAGCTCCGAGTAGGTTAATGGTCCATTTAAAAGTAAAATTTTGACCAGCTAATAAGGCTTCGGTCACAGGCTGCAGTTTACACATAAATACGAATGCAGGGAAGGAGAGGGGCACCTCAGGGTCGCAGTGGTGGAGGCAGATAAGTGGGAAATTTGGATTCTGGTCCCGAGTCCGGCACGCAGTGGCATCCTCGAATACCTGCTCTAATTAATTAGAACACCTTCTCTGGCTCCCTTCTTAACAATTATGCAGGCAGAGAAAAATAGCGTGTCTTCCAAGGGTTTGCAAAGGTCCTGGTATATTTTGCATTGGTCATCTGCAGGGTAGTGACTGCCAGCTAGCTGCCTGCAGAGCAGGGTCTGAATGCAAGATGTGTGCATAGAGAGTGGTCTCTTGGTCCCTCTTAACATGTGTTTAGAGGAGGACAGAGGCACCTGGACTAGGCAGATATGACAAAGTCAGGCCCAGTTGTGGTCGTCTTTATGCCCCTACCCCTGGCATTCACCAGGGGCATGAAACTACAGGCCTACGCATAATGCCAGGTAAGCCATATTCACTATTTAGGGATTGGCAGCCTTTGGCAGAAGGTGTACTATGGATATGCAGTATGTTGACCCTTAGTGCCTCCAAGACTACCATGAAAATGACCTTGCCTTCCATTAACATCAGTCCCCTCTCTCCCCAAAAACCCCAAAACTGGGTCTGCCATTCAGTGGGTTGTTGCATGGAAAACTGGAACATGCCAGAACTGGACTGGTTCTCTGGAAATTCAGCCACCATGTGGGTGATCTGCAGCAACCATCGCCAGTGGAGAGATGACTGTCTGCCAAGGAAGACTTTGTTTGCCCAGAAGAATGGAAAACTTGCAGCTATCACTGCTTTTCTTTCTTTTTCCTGCTTTAAATGTGGACGTGATACCTGAAGGTTTAGCAGCTATCTTGCCACCATGAGGCAGCAAGCATGAGGACGAAAACCAATACACCAGAAAGATAGAGTAGAAAAAACAGCATTGGGAATTGCTGAAACACTGAGGCATCTGTAACTCAGACAATTGTTACATAAGTTAAAGAAGCCCTTTGTGCCTCCAAACCCTTTGCTAAGTTTTCTATTTCTTGCAGCTAAAAGCATTCTTAGTTAGGCCTAGTTATAAAGAAATAGTAGAAACACTGTGAGAAGCTTTGGCATATGTTATCGAGAGCAGGGACTCAAAGTTCTCAAGGCAGACTTGTAAGTTCAGAGAGGCCATATGTCAGTCCAAGAAACTGGTGGTCAGAGACAGCTAGGAACCCAGGACAGCCATGCAGGAAGGAGTAGAGAGGCCAATCCATGTGGCACAAGCACTTGGAGCAGGTGGAGGGACAAAAATGAGTCTGCTTCCAGCACAATCCCAGGGACTAGACCTGAGTCCTATGGAGAGGGGCTTCTGTCATGCCCATGCACACCATAACATGATGCTGAAGCTTTAGAGGGACATTCTATGATGATGTCTTCATTGGACACCGTACAACCAGCAGCCTCAGGGAGCAGGCTCTTAGAATAGAAGCTGTACCCTGGTAACTAGCCACACCCCATTGCTAAGCCAGCTCCTCCCTGGGTGCTGGTCATTTCAGCTGTGAGAACTGATAGAACTTCACTACCTCCAGCATAGGCAAGTGGGGAGAGGGACAGGACCAAGCACGTAGACCTTGCCTAAGCGCAAGGCAGATCCTGGGGATGCCGGAAACCCTAAGAGGAGGAGGGACAATCTTCAGGCAACCAAAATCTAGAGAACAGGCAGGCATTTCCATTAAGACAATAACCCCCTTCCTTTCTACCCAAAACATGAAGAAATTTGGGAACATCTGGGTTATGTGGATAAAAATGTCATGCCTGAGCACATGCATGAGATCTGGCCATTTTTGACTTGGAAATTTACTAATATCTTGCTGGTACCGTATTTTCTCTTCTTCCTCCTAACATGTCCTCTTCCTACAGACTCTGGGAATCCTGGAGCTAGCCTGGAGGGCCTGAATAGACTGAGAGGTACTTGCCTCCTTCTCACTTCCTTCTCTCCAAATCTTGTTCCCTCCAGATCCTTTCTTTGCACCCTAAATCTCTAATCTACCCTATTAATCTAATCATGGGAACAGCCATTAGTACTCCCTCCACCCCCAAAGGAGAGCACAAGTGGCAGTCTCCCTTGAGTTCACTAAGTCCCTCATGGATAGGTTCCCCAACTCCTCTCTATTTATACTTGGCTGCATTCAGAACATTTCAGATCCTTCCTCATCCAGAGTAGTTCCCCTAGGGCTAGGTGGAGGCAGAGTGGGGTCCAGAAAATGCATACCAAACAGTCTAGCATGATTCTTATGCTGGGTGATGCACCCTGATGGCCCTGGGGTCTCTGGAAAGCACCTGAGTTCTGCAGAACTTATCAGTTCATTGGTCACCTGGACAGCTAGAACCTGGGTCCCAGAGGAAGAAAGTGAAATGCACCTTAGTATCTCTCTTGCCCTGATTCCCATCAGTGGGCATCAACTTCATGCTTATTTCCACTGTCTAGATATTTGGTCTACAGAAAATTGAATTAGCTCCATTATTGATTCTCATAGCACAGTAGACCCAGCAAAGTGACTGTCTTTTCTGCCCATGAAGGAGGTAATAGTCAGCGATAGAGCAGAGGCCAACATTATTTTGAATTAACTACTAATGGATAGGATTTCTATAGCTATTTTTTAATACCTGTACAATTTGATGAAAATCAGACACAAGAGGAACTCAATTTTGTTTTTCATTAATATTCACTTTGTTAACACGAACAGATGATTTCTGGGAGCTCTCCTTGCCCTTTTAATTTGTTTCCATATAATGTGGCCAAGATATTCTCCATTATTAAACTGATTAGTAAATGCCACAAATCTTTTCTTGTAGATTTCTTCATTATTACTTACGCAGGACAATGTGTTTGCATTTTGTGAACCAGAAGGCTGGGGGTGGGAGTACTGAGGATCAGGGGAGAATGGCTTTTGAAAATCCAAAGAAATACTAAGTGACAACAGCACATCTGTCATCAGACAGCACACTTTGAATAGGAGGATGATATTGCACAGGTCACAAGGGGAAATACACATTCTTGAGAACTCAGGACTATGTAAGGCCTGGCCATAGCATCCAAAATAAGGAAAATACTGAAAATAATTCCACAGGAGAGAGAACTTTTCATAGATCCTCTGATAGTGCTTGATCCTCCCTATGATGGAGAGCTCATCACCTCACAGGGTAACCAGGACCAATTTAAGCTCTCATATTGCCTAAACCTTGATAAAGGCATTAGAAACCTCTTTCTCCAAGGTGACAACCTAGAGCAGAGACAGAACTCTTTGGAAGCAGAAAGCTCGGCCTTCCCATGAGGTGATTGGAGACCAAAGTCCAGAGTACAGCAGGGCTCAGGAAAGGGGAGAATCAGACACATCTTAAACATCTCTCAAGTAAGGGACACCTTGGACTGATTTAGCTTTTCTTACTCCCAAAGCCCTTTCAGAGTTCATTTCAAATTCAAAGCAGGTAAACAGGACAAGAATTACTACTAAACAAATTAACTGCAGCAACAACAATAACAATAAAAGAAAACAGAGATCTCTGAGGAAACTGAGGCCAAGTTAAATGACTTGTTTCAAAGTTACCAGAGATAATACAGGTGAGATTTATGTGGGGTGGGGGGTGCATTAGTCAGCTTTCCACTACTGAGACAAAATATTTGAAATAAAAAACTTCAAATAAGGAAGAAAGGTTTATTTTGGCTCATAGCTTTACAGGTTTCAATCCATGATCTCTTGACCCTGTCACTTTGAACCTGTGATAGCACAGTTCATCATGGGCAGAGCGCATGGTGACTGGAAAGCAGAGAGGAAGAAGTATGGATCTCCATGTCCCCTTCAAAAGCACACCCCCAACAACCTGACTTACTATCACTAGGCCCCACCTCTTAAATGTTCTACCACCTCCCCAAAAAGTCATAGGCCAGTTACAAAGCTTTAAACTTGGGTCTTTTGGGGACACATATTCCCTGTTGCATATGGGTCTAGAGCTTGGATCCTTGGGCTCACCAAACTCTGAATTAAAATGCTGATTTTTCCAGGTCACCTAAGAAGAAACCATCTTCCCAACACCTGGAACAAGACTTAGTAATGCAGGTCACTACTACAGCATTGCTAGAGCAATCAATGGCTAACCCGCCTCTTATTTCCAGTTGATCTCTGCTCAATTCTCTACCTAACATTTGCTGCCAGATGAACTTGCATTTTCTTGAAAATCTAAAGCAGCATTAGCTCAGCTCAGGAAACTCTCATTCTTCTTTGTCTTCAAGAAAAAAAAAAAAAAAATCAAATATCTTGACCTGGTGCAATAAACAGCCCAAGACCTGGTGAAAATATATTCATATAATTTCATTTTTCATAGTTCCTCACTTTTATGATAGTGTCCTCTATTCAGTTCTTCAGGGGTCCAGGCCCATTCTTGGCTTCTTCCCTCTAGTATAGAACTTATCTTCTTAGTCCACCTTGGTACCAAGGATGGGCTAGTGAAAGAAATTCAGTTCATACTAGTCTAAACACAAAGTGAATGCATTGATATAAGTAAATGAAAATAAATCAAAAGAAATATTAAGGGTTACTGACATAGCTGAATCCAGAGTCTCACACATCTCTTTACTCTGAATGTCCCCAGGTCCTTGGCCCCAGGTCCTTTGGCGTTGACTTTACTCTCTAGAAGTTTTTCCCTCATTATGGCAAAGATGGCCACCAAGAACATTAGACTGTCATTTTGCCTGCTTCATAAATGCAATAGGGAAGTGAAATTCCTTTTCTCTAATTGTTCTAAAATGAAAGACTTTGATTGGGTAGGATTGTCATGTGGCCAACCCTGCACTGATCTGGTGGCAAAGAAGATGAAATATGCTGATTTTCTAGTGAGTCTCACATCTACTTCCCAGCTGGTCAATGGTAAAGTCTCATGAAAATACAAGGATCGTTTATGTGGGAGTTATGGTTGAGGCTGATGTTACCAGAAGAGAAAAGATCTGTTACAACCCTTAAAATAAGACTTATTGGCCACAGCCCTACTCCTTTCCAGTGTTAGTAAATCTCACATAACCATTGAGTAGGACAGAACTTGAATCCCATTCATTTTGCATAGGATGATATCTGTGTAACCTACTCTTCTAAAGTGTCTTCTTTTATTGACCCTTTGGAAGTCATCTTAGTCCAGTCATAGAATGAAAGAATTTCAACATTAGAGGTTGTTCCACAAATAACTTTTTACAAATAAGTGAACTAAGATCCTGAGATAGGACAGTATTGACAAAGGACTTAAGACAAATAAATAATACAATACAGGCTTCTTCCCAACCTCCAATCAAGGGATCTTACTATCATAACTCACTCAAGGCCTGAGCCAAGGCAGATCACAGCATCTGTGCTTTAGTCTCTGTTCCACATCTCTAAATTGAATCTAGACTTCGTTTGAGCTGGCAGTTGGTAGGTAGATAAAGGACATTGGAATGAGATAAAGGATAATACCCTAATCTGTCAGTTAGTGCTATTAAATTTTAAAGAGAAATAAAACAAAAGGAAACAAAATAATCTTTTGGAACATCAGTTTTCTCAGGTACAAAATGGGAATAACTACTCGGGTTCTAGTTCTATTTCACACACAGAAAGCACACTTGAACCTGCCTACCTCATTAACTAAAGTTGAAACCTTGGACTGAGTAAATAGTTCATTCACCTAAGTATTCTAAAAAGAAAATTGTAGAAGGCAAATTAGGAAAGGAAAACAGATATCGAAGGGCTATCAAAATGGCAGTGAATCTCCCTTATTTATTCCTCCCTCTGTTTTTTCCAGACAAACTCAAAAGCAGCTCAAATTCTTAAACTGTGAACCAAGTACATTAGGAAAATATATTTCCAAGGTAAGATCTCTTTTTCTGATCAGAAAACCATAGAAGGGGACCCTATAATTCTGAGACAGTAGAGGAAGTCCTCTGCTTTTTTTTGTTTATATTTCATTCTTTCCTGCTCTAGTCACTAAGCAATCTTGCAGTGACAGAAAAGCAATGAGAGAAGAAAATCCCTCTGTCTGATCAGAGAAACTGTGGTCCCAAAAGCATATAAAAAACAACTTTTTTTTCTCTTATCATTTTTCCACTTGACCCTGGAGGTAGAACAGTTGTAGGAAGGGAAGAATGGAACAGAGCAACTAATCTGAAAACTGGGAAGGAAAGTCTCCAGGAGCAGGGAAATACTGAGGAGATGGTAGAGAGGAGGGGTACCATGCAAATGATTCAGTGAAGTTTTGTATGAACTACTTGGTCGACACCTTGGCAGCGTATGCACGGATCTGATGTTAAGCAAAGCACCAAGGCATTGAGACCCACATTACAGAATAGATTACCGTCCGGGTCCCAGACTGGAAAGTTAGTGACAAACACAAAGTTTTGGTTCATTCATTCACCTAAGTATTCTAAAAAGAAAATTGTATCTAATACCCTTGTAAATGCCTTGAAAATTGAATTTAAATTTGAACCAGAACTCACAGACTAGGGGCTTTTGTGCTGAACATAACTGCCTTATTGTCTGTTGAAAAAAAACGAACAAATAAACAAAAAAAAAATTCAATGTTCTTCAAACTAAGGCCCAGAGTTCCTTAGTATAATATTCAAAATGCCTTAGATACATTCCCAAATTACTTGAAAAATGAAGAATCAAAAAAACCAAACTTTGCTCAAGAAAAAAGGATGATGAACGGATACCAAACCTATGATGACATAGGGTTGCAACTATCAAATAAAGACTAAAGCAGTTATTATGACTATATTCCAGGAAATACAGTAAAACTCTCTTGAATGAAAGCTATAAAGTCTTAGCACAAAAATAGAAAACATTAAAAGAATGAAATAAAAAATCATACAATTGAAAAGTATAATGATAACGTCTTAAAAATTCATTGGATTGCTTCGATATTAGAATGGATTAGTCAGACAAAGGACAACTGAACTTGGAAATAGATCAATAAAACTTTCCCAATCTGAACAAAGAGAGAAAAATAACTGGAAAAAATATTATGAACTGAAATCAATTACCATGCATGTATAAGTTTATCAAAATGAACCAACTACTATGTATAATCATAAAAATTTAATTAAAAAAGTTAAAAATAAAAGTAAATAAACAGAGCCTGAGAAACCTATGGGAAAATATCAAAGCATCTAATATTTGTGTTATTAAAATACCACAGAAAGAAGAAAAGCAAGGTGGTACGTTAGACAATAGATATATATTTAAAAAACAGGTTGAAAAATAATGGCTGAAAATTTCCTAAGTTTGATAAAAGATATAAACTTACAGATTTGAGAAACTCATGAAGCTCAAAAGGATAAACTCAATAAATACACACTTGGACAACATTATTAAACCACAGAAAATTGAAAATAAAGAAAAAACATTAAAAGTATCCAAAGAACAAAGATACATTTACCTATAGAGAAACAACTACTTGAATGACTTTTAAATTTATCATAAAAAGACATGGAGATGAGAGGAATGTGGAAGAATGTTTTTGTGAGTTTAAAAAATGATTCCTGCCCTGTAATTCTATATCAAGTGGAAATAATTCTTTATGAATAAAATAAAATATATTCTCAGATTAAGAAAATGTAAGAGAATTGTAACCAGGATAAGGGGATGTAGCTTTGTGTTAGAATACTTGCTTAGCATGTGCAAGACTGATTTCAGTTCCCAGTACTGAAGGAAAAAAAAAAAAAAAAAGCAAGGACATTTAGAATACCAGGAATTAGGAAAAAGTTAAAATAAAAAATTGTAAGTACTTGGGTAAATATTTTTGCAGGGGGGCTACCTGGGATGGAACTCAGAGGCACTCAACCACTGAGCCACATCCCCAGCCCTTTTTTGTATTTTATTTAGAGAGAGGGTCTCACTGAGTTGTTTTGCACCTCACTTTTGCTGAGGCTGGCTTTGAACTTACCATTCTCTTGTCTCAGTTGCTGGGATTACAAGTATGCACCACTGTGCCCCACTTGGGTAAATATAATAGACTTTTCTTATGTTTCTTGTTTCTTATAAGTTGAAAGCAGAGTTTTCAATGCATATAAATGTTTAAATAAACAACACAAATGAGGTAGGGTAAAGATTTCCACATCCAACTTCAAATAGTACAATATTAAAAAGAGTTGTGAGAATTTTTGTATACCGTAATCCTTAGAAAGATTGCTAATATAACTGTTCAGACACACAGAGTCAAACACAGAAAATTGTGTTGTTTTGGTTTTTGTTGTTAACACATAGGAATTCAGTATGTATTCTGGATTCTACACTCTAAATATATTGAGATACATAATTTGCAAATATTCTCTCCCCTCTGGAGTGTGTATTTCACTTTCTTGGTAATGTCTTTTTTGATGCACTATTGTTTTCATTTTGAAGGATACCAATATACCTAATTTTTTCTTCTGTTGCTCATGCTTTTGGTGTCAGATCTAAGACTTCATTGACAAATGCAAGTTCATGAAGATTTACTGGTTTTCTTCTATGAGTTTTATGATTTCCACTCCACTCTTAGATTTAAGTCATTGATCCACTTTGGGTTCATTTGGAAGTATAGAGCATGAAACAGTATTCCAACTTCATTCTTTTGAATGTGAATTTCCGGTTATTACAGAACAGTTTTTTAGAGAGACAATTGTTTCCCTACTGAATGATTTGGGCACTTGTGTAAACAATAAATCAACTAAAAATATGAGACTTATTTCTGCACTCTCATGTTACCTTTTGGTCTATACATCATTATACCAACACCAAACTGTTTTGATTACTGTAGCAAAATGTTGATTTTATTGTAGGTAAATTTTGTTTCAAAATTGAAGATGTAAAATTTTTAAAAAATGTAATAATAACCATTCATGTAATGCAAAAGAAGAGGAGGGGAAAGAGAAGAATGGAAAAAACAGGAATCACTGTTACCTCTCGAACAATGTCTTCTTCCAAACACTGAAGAGCTCACCTCCTAATTCCCTCTACTTAGCCAACACTACAGGGCTACCAAAGCTATGACTAAGTGAGATATATTTCTGGAATTTATTTTCTTATTATACCCCTACAATGTGAAAAAATTTTCCCCCAATCTGTGGGTGGTTTCTTGATCAATTGTTCCTTTTTCTGTACAGAAGCTTTTTAATTGGATACAATGTCATTGATCTGTTTCTGCTTTTGTTGCCCATATTTGGGGAGTCATAGTCAAAAAATGACTGCCTAGATCAATATCTAGGAATTTTTCCCCTTTGTTTTCTTCTAATAGTTTTATATTTTGAGATGTTGCAGTCAAGCTTTTCATCCATTTTGAGTTGATTTTTGTTTGAGGGTTGAGGTAAGGGTCCATATTTATTCTTTTCCATGTGGCTATACAATTTTCCCAACATTGTTTATTATAGAGACTATCTTTTTCCTATTGTGTGATCCTGCAAAAATGAAATATCACTTCATACCATTACATTGCCATTATCAAAATAATGAAGAATAACAAATATTGGAAAGGATGGGAATAAAATGTGTATACACACACACACACACACACACTAGTGTATAATGTGTGTATATATACACAAATATTATCAAAAGTATTTAAAATCAAATAGAACTTTAAAAAAGGATAGAACAAAGGTTAGCCTCAGCAATTTAGTGAGGTCCTGTCTCAAAATAAAAAATAAAAAGGGCTGGGAATATACCTCAGTGATAAAGCAACCTGGTTCAATCCCAGTATGAAAAAAAAAAAAAGATAGAACAACATCTAAATACTGCAGGAATGATTATAAAACATGTAGCATACACATAATGTGAATACCAAAGGAAAACAGATTTTAAAAAATGAAGTATTTAAATTTAAAATGGTAGAAAAATTTCCAAAATTATTGAGAAACACCAAACTGCAGATCTGGAATATACCAAGACAATACCAAGAATTACATCAAGACAAATCATATTCAAATAGTAGAAAATTAACAAAGAGAAAAATCTTAAAATAAGTCTGGGGTGGGGAACAATTTAGCTTCTCTTGACTTCTCTTCAGTAGTCATATAAGCAAGGGGAGAGTGAAGTAGAAACATATTGAAAGAAGATTCTGTGTCCAGTGAAATAAATCCTTCAGAAATGAAGGCATAATAAAGACTCTCTCAGACTAACCAAAAGGGAAGGAACTTATCACCAATAGATTTGCCCTGCAAGAAATGTGGAAAGAAAATGGTCAGGGAGAAGGGAAGTGATAAAGGTCAGAAACTCAAATCTAAATAAAGAAGAGAATTGGAAGAGGGATAAATAAAATGAAATTTAAAATATTTTTATTCTTTTCTTAACAATAATAGTAAGAATGTATAGCTAATGGATAATGAGCCTGAATGGCAGCTATGTTAATGAGATATGGACATGCGGGGTGCAGTGGCTGACACCTGTAACCCCAGTGACTGAGGATCTGAAGTTCAAGGCCAGCCTCAGCAAAAGGGAGGTGCTAAGCAACTCAGTGAGAAATGCAAAAAAGAGCTGGGGATATGGCTCAGTGGCCAAGTACCCCTGAGTTCAGTCCCTAGTACCCCCCAAAAACATAATAATAATAAAAAAAAATGAGAGATGAGAACAAGAATGGGGAATATTCTTAGATACACTACCCATGAGACGGTAAGGAATTATTTGTTAGTATGTGGACTTGAATTAGTTACAAAAGTATGTGGCAAACTCTAGGACAGTCACTTAAAAAATTTAAAAAGAAGTCTGAATGATATGCTAAAAAAAAAAGAGAAAATGGAACATAGACAATAATGAAAAGCAAAAATGGCAGGATAAAGTAGAAGACAAAAAGATATGAAGAAAAAGGGCAATGAATTAAAAAGTAATTATAGATTTGATAAACATTAATCTAGCTGTCAGTAATCCCTTTAAATGTGAATGGTCTAACTCTGATAATTAAAAGACACTGCAAAAGTAAATAAAAAAGGAAGACCCACTACATGTTGTTTTTAAGAAACCACTTTAAGCTACAGCTGGATTAAGAGTAAAGGAATATAAAAACATATACCATGCTAACATTAATAAAAAGAAAGTTGGAGTAACTTTATTCATTTTAGACAAATCTTACTTTGGAGCAAGGAAAATAATTGGGAATAAAGAAGGACATTACATAATGATGAAGGGGTCGATTTTTCAAGAAGACATAACCATCCTTAATGTGTATATGCCCAAAAAGAGCATTAAAAAACTGCAAGGAAATATAGACAAATCCACTATTATAATTGGAGATTTCAACACTGTACCAGTAATTGACAGATTCAGCAGGCAGAAAATCAGTAAGGATATGGTTGAACTGACAGCACCATCAATCAACTAGATCTAACTGACTTTTATAGACTACTTCATTCAACAATGACAGAATGCACATTCTTTTCAAACCCACATGGAACATTTACCAAGATGGAACACATTCTTGGCCATAAACACACCTTAACAATTTCAAAAGAATAGAAATCATACAAAGCATGCTCTCAGACCACAATGGAACTAAAGTAGACATCAATAACAAAAAGATATCTAAAAGTCCCCAAAGCTCTTGAGAATAAACATACTTCTAAATAAGGATCAAAGAAGATTCAAGGGAAACTTTAAAATATTTTAGACTAAAAGCAAATGCAAACTTTTAAAATGTGTATAATGAAGTGAAAGCAATGATAAGAGGAAATTTTGTGTCATTGATTATGTAGTATTTATGCATTTTTTAAAAAGAAATATTTAGAATCAGTAATCTAAGTATCCTCCACAGGGAACAAGAAAGAAGAAGAGCAAGTTAAATTCAGTCTAAAAAAAAAGAAATAATAGTATTAAAAGATAAATCAATGAAATGTATATAACAAAAAGCACAGAAAAAAAAAAACCAATGGAATAAAAAACAGGTACTTTGAAATACCAAATATGCAGGTTAACTAAGAAAAAATATAAAGACACAAGCTACTTTTACCAGAAATGGAAGAGGCCATCTCTATTGACCCATGAACTTTACAAGGGCAAAAATGGATTATTATAAACAATTCTATACTCACAAATTTGATAACTTATATCTGAGACTGACCAATTCCTTGAAAGATGCAATCTACTAAAATTTCTACAAGTAGAAAAAGAAATCTCAACAGTTCTATGTTTATTTAGAGAAACAAGATTAATAACAAACTTTCAAAATGGAATGCACCATATCAAGATGGTTTCACTGGTGAATGCTATAATAACAATGAAGGAAAAAATAATACAAATTCCCCAAACCCCAAACTCTCTGTTCCAGAAAGTAGAAGCTGAGTGAACACTTTCTAACTTATTTTAAGAAGCCAGCATTACCTTCTTATCAGAACCCAACAAAAACATAACAAGAAAGGTAATATGAACATCAGAAAATATCTCTCTTGGGCACAGATGCAAAAATCCTCAACAAAACATTAACAAATTGAATCAATCAATGTGTAAGAAGAATTAGACACTATGACCAAATGGGACTTATTACAGTATTCAGGGTTGGTTCAACATTCAATAAAAAATTAATCCATCAGCATCAGCAGGCTAAAGGATAAAAATCACATCACTAGGTGCAGAACTCCAATTCCTACTTATGAGTAAAAAAACTCTCAAAAAACTATGAATACAGGAAGTCATCCTCAAATCTACAAAAATCCTACAGCCAATATACTTAATGGTGAGATATTTGAAAATTTCTCACAAGATTGCTAACTAGGTAAGGATGTTCCTTCTCACCTGTTATTCAACATCAAACTAGAAATACTAACTAAACCAAGAAGGCAAGACAATACTTTCCTATATACCAGCATCAAATAGCTGAAATTGAAAATTAAAAAACAATATTATTTATATCAGCACCAAAGAAAATAAAATAAGGTGTTCAGAATATGAACAAATGATCTGAATAAACATTTGACCAAAGACAGAAGACGAATAAGCAAATAAAAATGCACCACATTACATATCATTAGGGAATTTAAAATTAAAACAATAAGGCAATACTACCACATACCTATTAGAATGGCTAAAATTCAGAGCACTGACATCATCAGATGTAAGAGAGGATGTGAAGCAACTAGAACTCTCATTGGCTGCTGGTGGGATTTCCAAGTGGAACAGTCACTTTGGAAGACAGTTTGGTAATTTCTTACATAGCTAATATAAATTTCCCATACAATCCAGCAAGAATTTTCCTAGGTATTTAGCCTTCATTAAGTAATAAATAGCAGTGCAAGTACACAAGGGAATATGATTTAGTGATATAAAGAAGTGAATCATCAGAAGGTGAAAGAACATAGAGGAAGCTTTATAATATATTTATCAGTAAAAGAACCCAGACTGTATGATGCCAACTACATGACATTTGAGAAAGTGAAACTGTGGAGACCTTAAAAAATATTCATTGTTTGCTAGGGTTCAAGCATGTTGTGGTGACTGGATGAAAAGGAGCACAGGAGATTATTTAGAGCAGTGGATCCGTTTTGCATGGCACTGTAATGGTGTAACCTAATACCTGACATTATGCTCTTGGCAAAACCCACAGAACTATACAAAACCAAGACAGAATACTAATATAAATTATAGGCTTTAATTAATAATAAGATTGACATCAGTTCATCAGTTACAAGTGAACCACACCAATATAAGATGTTAAATAAGAGAAACCATGGGGATGGATGTGGGAACCCTGTACTTTCTGTTCAATTTCTCTGTAAACCTAAGACTGCACTAAATATTTCTATTAAGAATTGTATGGGATATCGACACGTTTTTTTGAGTGCAGATTGCTCACTGTCAGGCGCCTATCCACCATTTGCCTGCCTCTCACCTGTCCATTGCCTCCTTACACCTATCCATCACCCAAAGCACGAGGTTCACCTCCCGATCCTCCGACAACAGTCAGCAAACTTATCACCGACCACCAGGGGAGCACCAGCTGCCTGCTGTTGCCTGGAAGTTCACTGTTACAGTACCTGCAGGTTTGATTACACATGGCTGCTGCCATTTTGAGACAACAGCCAGGCTCCCTAGGACACCTGTAGGACTGACTGAGCCCCATCTCCAGGATCCCTCAGCCCGACCGATCACTACCTGCCTCTGGGGCCCTCACATCGACTGACTGCTCCCTGCCACCAGGACCCCTAGACCAACTGACTGCACCCTATCACCGGAACCCCAGACCGACTGATTGCAACCAGCCTCCAGGATCCCACAACCACACCAAACACACTCGACGTTCAAGACCCCTGCCTGACCAACTGCATTCCGCCTCCAGGACCTCCTCCTGACCACGGCCACACCCTGAGCCAACATGTTTCGAAGCCAGAGTGGCCATCTTGGATAATCCTGGAAGCCATAGCTCCGATCTTTAGGTGGGGCAAAACCCAGAGATGCCTGCTGGAGGCTTGAAGCTCATGGTCAGGTACCTCTCATGCATCAGGCTACTGAACTCTGGGAGCTTTCATTACTATATGGCTGTTATACTATAGATTTTCTTTTTTCTCCTTATTGAAAAAATTTAAGTTTTTATTTCTTTACTTTTCTTGCTCTCTTTTCCTTTTGTTTACCTGTTCCCTTAGATTCTCTTTCTCCCCTTTTGTGCATGCTAACATCCAATTTCTTTTGATTACACTCTCACCTTTTCTATTATCTAGAACTTCTGTATATTCTTTTCTTATCCCATTAACAGCCACATTCTACATCCCTCTGCATCCTCTTTGTCCTCCATTTGAAACTGCAGACCTCATTGCTAATTTGTTTGTTTTACTGAAGATAATATTTGAACTCATTCTGTTTATTATGACAATTTTGTTATTGTCCTCATAGGGGCTATTTGGTCTAGGATTGCATAGTGTCTGAACTGGGCACTGCTAATATTGATCTCCCCTTAAAGAAAGGGTTTTGGAAACCTATAGGGCTACTATAAGCCTCTAGGGGGAATTCTGTAATACCCCAGATCTGCACTGCTAGAGGGGAAGATACATGAACAACATAAAAAAACAAGGGAAGAAAATGATCCAAACAAATCTAGATTCTATATTAATAGAATGCAATGTCAGTATGTTAGAAGAAATGTCAGAAAAGGACTTCAGATTATACATGATTAAGATGATTCCCGAAGCAAAGGATGAGATAAGAGAGCAAATGCAGGCAATGAATGATAATACCAATAAGCTGAAAGAGCACCTGCAGGAAGCAAAAGATCATTTCAACAAAGATATAGAGATTCTCAAAAAAAAAAAAAAAAAAAAAAACCAAATGGAAATCCTTGAAATGAAGGAAACAATAAACCAAATAAAACAACTCAATGGAAAGCATCACCAAAAGACTAGACCAATTGGAAGACAGAACCTCAGACAATGAAGACAAAATATTTAATCTTGAAAATAAAGTTGCCCAAACAGAGAAGTTGGTAAGAATTCATGAACAGAATCTCCAAGAACTATGGGACATCATGAAAAGACCAAATTTAAGAATTATTGGGATTGAGGAAGGCACAGAGATACAAACCAAAGGAATGAACAACCTATTCAATGAAATAATATCAGAAAATTTCCCAAACCTGAAGAATGAAATGGAAAATCAAATACAAGAGGCTTACAGAACACCAAATGCACAAAATCACAACAGATCCACACCAAGGCACATTATAATGAAAATGCCTAACATTCAAATAAAGATAGGATTTTGAAGGCCATGAGAGAAAAGCACCAGAATACATATAGGGGGAGACCAATACGGATAGCAGCCGACTTCTCAACCCAGACTCTAAAAGCAAGAAGGGCCTGGAACAACATATTTCAAGCTCTGAAGGAACATGGTTGCCAACCAAGAATCCTGTACCCAGCAAAACTAACCTTCAGATTTGAAGATGAAATAAAATTCTTCCATGATAAACAAAAAAAGAATTTACAAATAGAAAGCCTGCGCTACAGAATGTTCTCAACAAAATATTCCATGAGGAGGAAATGAAAAACAACAATGGAGGTCAGCAAAGGGAGGAACTACCTTAGAGAAAAGCCACTCAAAGGAGAAGCCAAGCCAACTTAAAAACCAAAAATAAACCAAATGACTGGGAATACAAATCATATCTCAATAATAACCCTGAACGTTAATGGCCTAAACTCATCAATCAAAAGACATAGACTGGCAGAATGAATTAAGCAGAGAGGCCCAACAATATGCTGCCTGCAAGAGACTCATCTCATAGAAAAAGACATCCACAGACTAAAGGTGAAAGGATGGGAAAAAACCTACCACGCACATGGACTCAGTAAAAAAGCGGAGGTTTCCATCCTTATATCAGATAAAGTGGACTTCAAGCCAAAGTTAGTCAGAAGGGATAAAGAAGGACATTTCATACTGTTTAAGGGAACCATAAATCAGGAAGACATAATGATAATAAATATTTATGCCCCAAACAACGGTGCATCCCTGTACATCAAACAAATCCTTCTCAATTTCAGGAATCACATAGACCACAACACAATAATTCTGGGGACTTTAATGCACCACTGTCACCACTAGATAGATCTTCCAAACAAAAACCAACCAAAGGAACCATAGAACTCAATAACACAATCAATAACCTAGACTTAATAGACATATATAGAATATTCCATCCATCAACAGCAGATTCCCTTCTCAGCATCATGTGGAACCTTCTTGAGAATAGACCACATGTTATGCCACAAAGCAGCCCTTAGGAAATGCAAAAAAATAGAGATACTGCCTTGTGTTCTATCAGATCATAATGGAATGAAATTAGAAATCAATGACAAAATAAAAAATTACTCCAACACCTGGAGACTAAATAATATGCTATTGAATGAAACATGGATAACAGAAAACATCAGGGAGGAGATAAAAAAATTCTTAGAGGTCAATGAGAACGATGATACAACATATCAAATTCTCTGGAACACTATGAAAGCGCTACTAAGAGGAAAATTCATTGCATGGAGCACATTCCAGAAAAAAATGAAAAGTCAACAACTAAATGACCTAACATTACAGCTCAAAGCCCTAGAAAAAGAACAGAATAACAGCAAATGTAGTAGAAGACAGGAAATAATTAAAATCAGAGCTGAAATCAATGAAATTGAAACAAAAGAAACAATTCAAAAAATTGACAAAACAAAAAGTTGGTTCTTTGAGAAAGTAAACAAAATAGACAAACCCTTAGCCACACTAACAGAGAGAGAAAACTCAAATTACTAAAATTCATGATGAAAAAGGAAATATCATGACAGACACCCCCGAGATACAGAACATAATGAGAAGCTATTTTGAAAATCTATATTCCAACAAAATAGAAACTACAAAGACATTGACAAATTTCTAGAGACATGCTCCTTCCAAACTGAACCAGGAGGACATACACAATTTAAACAGATCAATATCAAGCAATGAAGTAGAAGAAGCCATTAAAAATCTACCATCCAAGAAAAGCCCAGGACCAGACGGATTCTCAGCTGAGTTCTACAAGACCTTCAAAGAACTCATTCCAATACTTCTCAAAGTATTTCAGGAAATAGAAAAGGAGGGTACCCTACTAAACTCATTCTATGAAGCTAATATCACCCTCATACCCAAACCAGGCAAAGACACATCAAGGAAAGAAAATTTTAGACCAATATCCTTGATGAATATAGATGCAAAGATCCTTAACAAAATAATGGCAAACCGTATCCAAAAACATATTAAGAAAATTGTGTACCACGATCAAGTGGGGTTCATCCCTGGAATGCAAGGATGGTTTAACATCCATAAATCAATAAACGTAATCCATCATGTCAATAGACTTAAGGATAAGAATCATATGGTTATTTCAATTGACGCAGGAAAAGCATTTGACAAAATACAACACCCCTTCATGCTCAAAACACTAGAAAAAATAGAGATAGTAGGAACATACCTGAACATTGTAAAGGCTATTTATGCTAAGCCCATGGCCAACATCATTCTTAATGGAGAAAAACTGAAACCATTCCCTTTAAAAATGGGAACAAGACAGGGATGTCCTCTTTCACCACTTCTATTCAACATTGTCCTCGAGACTCTAGCCAGAGCAATTAGGCAGACCAAAGAAATTAAAGGGATACGAATAGGAAAAGAGGAACTTAAGCTGTCACTATTTGCTGATGACATGATTCTATATTTAGAGGATCCAAAAACCTCCTCCAGAAAACTTCTAGACCTCATCAATGAATTCAGCAAAATAGCAGGCTATAAAATCAACATGTATAAATCTAAAGCATTTTTATATGCAAGCAACGAAACAGCTGAAAGGGAAATGAAGAAAACAACTCCATTTGCAATAGCCTCAAAAAAAAATAAAATACTTGGGAATCAATCTAACCAAAGAGATAAAAGATCTCTACAATGAAAACTACAAAACATTGAAGAAAGAAATTGAGGAAGACCTTAGAAGATGGAAAGATCTCCCATGTTCTTGGATAGCAGAATTAATATTGTCAAAATGGCCATACTACCAAAAGTGCTATACAGATTCAATGCAATTCCAATTAAAATCCCAATGACATTCCTTACAGAAATAGAGCAAGCAGTCATGAAACTCATCTGGAAGAATAAGAAACCCAGAATAGCTAAAGCAATCCTAGGCAGAAAGAGTGAAGCAGTGTGTATCGAAATACCAGAACTTCAACTATACTACAAAGCAATAGTAACAAAAACCGCATGGTATTGGCACCAAAATAGACAGGTAGATCAATGGTACAGAATAGAGGACACGGACAAAAACCCAAATAAATACAACTTTCTCATATTAGACAAAGGGGCCAAAAATATGCAATGGAGAAAAGACAGCCTGTTCAATAAATGGTGCTGGGAAAACTGGAAATCCACATGCAACAGAATGAAACTAAACCCTTATCTCTCACCCTGCACAAAACTCACAATGGATCAAGGACCTTGAAATCAGACCAGAGACCTTGCATCTTATAGAAGAAAAAGTAGGTCCAAATCTCCAACTTGTTGGCTTAGGATCAGACTTCCTTAACAGGACTCCCATAGCACAAGAAATAAAAGCAAGAATCAAACTAAAAAGCTTTCAGCAAAGGAAACTATCAGCAATGTAAAGAGAGAACCTACAGAGTGGGAGAATATCTTTGCCATTCATACTTCAGATAGAGCACTAATTTCCAGAATATATAAAGAACTCAAAAAGCTCTACACCAAGAATACAAATAACCCAATCAACAAATGGGCTAAGGATATGAACAGACGCTTCACAGAAGATCTACAAGCAATCAACAAACATATGAAAAAATGTTCACCATCTTTAGTAATCGGAGAAATGCAAATCAAAACTACACTAAGATTCTATCTCACACCAATTAGAATGGTGATTATCAAGAATACAAGCAACAATAGGTGTTGGAGAGGATGTGGGGAGAAAGGTACACTCATATATTGCTGGTTGAGGCTGCAAATTAGTGCAGCCACTCTGGAAAGCAGTGTGGAGATTCCTTAGAAAACTTGGAATGGACCCACCATTTGACCCAGCTATCCCACTCCTCGGCCTATACCCAAAGGACTTAAAATCAGCATACTATAGAGATACAGCCACATCATTGTTCATAAGCTGCTCAATTCACAATAGCCAGACTGTGGAACCAACCTAGATGTCCTTCAATTGATTAATGGATTAAGAAACTGTGGTGTGTGTATATATATATATATATATATATATATATATATATATATATACAATGGAATATTACTCAGCTATAAAGAATAATAAAATTATGGCATTTGCAGGCAAATGGATGAAATTGGAGAATATCATGCTAAGTGAGATAAGCCAATCTCAAAAAATCCAAAAGATCTCACTGATAAGCGGATGATGACACATAATGGGAGGTGGGAGGGGGGCAAGAATGGAGGAAGGAGGGACTGTATAGAGGGAAAAGAGGGCTGGGAGGGGTGGGGTGGAAGGAAAAAATAACGGAATGAATCAAACATCATTACCCTATGTAAATGTATGATTACGCAAATGGTATGCTGTTACTCCATGTACAAACAGAAACAACATGTATCTCATTTGTTTACAATAAAAATAAATTTTAAAAAAATTGTATGGGTCACAGAAGAAATCTCAAAAAATATTAGGAAATAACTTAAACAAAAATGAAGAGACATCAAAATATGTGGAATGGACTTAAATCAGTGCTTAAAGGAAATTGTGTAGGATTTATGGTTTATATTAAGAAGAAAGCCCTCAAATCAACAGTGTAAGCTTCCACATTAACAGAGAGTGAGTGAGGCCTGGAGGACCTTCCTCTGTTGGGCCATCTCTGCTCTCCTCCACTCTGAGTTGCTAGATACTGCCTGTCCTAGAAGTGTGTCCCTTTCCTCATGGAGCCTGCTCCAGGATGCTCCAGACTAGTGTGGTCAGGCTGAGCCACAGTGCACAGAGGCCCTGTGCTGCCAGTTCTAGGGCTCCTTCTTGGAAGCCAGGAGACCATGTGCCCCCCCATCCTAGGATTTTTCTTCCTGGTTCATTTGTACTTTCTCCTCAGTTGCTCTCCTGTTCTGGGTCCTGGGTCTTCACATTTGCTATCAAATAGGAGGAAGGGGGTGGAATATCTGCAAAACTGCCCATCACAGTGGCCGGCCTCGGAAGGCAAACAAAGGATCAAGCCAACAAACCTGTCAGTTACCTCCACTACTTTGGCTGTGTTATCTTCAGCAACCTATTGATCTCTCTGATGCCTGACTTCAGATTTTCAAAAAAGAAAGCCAAGTAAATAAATAAAAACCTCCCTTGTGGGGCAACAGTAAAGGTTTATAAAGATGCTGTTCTTAAGAGCATTGCTTTAAAGAGAAGAACAAGGGATAGGCTAGTTTCCCTTCCAGTCTGGTCTGGATAACATGCCAGGAACTGAATAAAACAGCAACACACAGGGACTTTTATTTAAAAATGAAAAGCAAAAACAAAATGTTAATGCAAAAGGAGAATAAAGAGATCATTAAATAAGTATTACCATCAGGATTCAGTGACAAAGCCCTGACCCACCTGTGCAGGAAACTGGGCTAGCAAGAAGCCCAGAAACCAGATTCCCTGGGCAATCAGGAATCCAAGAGGAAGCTTCTGCAGGGTCTTCTCTGAACCTCAGAACTTGCTCAGGACCTATTTCCTCACTCTTTCTCATTTACAAGATAAATAATTTTAAGATGTAACTAAAATTATTTTACAATCTTTTAATCACTCGAAATTGTGTATAATTATTTTACCTCCACTCCAGTGCCAAGAACTGCTGTGAATTACTTGGCTTCTCAAAGTGTAGAAAGAAAATGCTTCACTTCTGCATTAATTAAGGATTTTTTTTCCATTCCTGTCCATTAGCCGCCACCGCACTATGGCTATGAATGGTCATTACAACAGACAGAAATAGGAACATAAATTTCCTGCTAATGAAAATGTCAGTAGGAGATGCCGTCTATCACAGAAGGTTCTGATAGGGAGAGGACTTTTTTCCTGCCTTGTACCTTTTCCCAGTTTCTAGGAGCCCCACATGGAAGGGCAAGCATCTTTTATTTATAGATACCTGCGAAGCATCCTTTACAATAGATTGAGGACTATACTCAGGTCTCTAGTAAATATTCCATTGATTTTTAAAATTGCTCCCTTTCTTATCAGACCTTGCAGGGTCTCGGCCTGGGAAACCTTGCTGACCTTCTCCCCTCCTTATGAGGCCAGTTTTCTCGAGATTGGAGGCAGCATGTGCATCTGTCGCCTGATAGTACCCCTCACCGTTTTATGAGGCCAGCAGTACCCATCAGTCAGTGTGTGCCCTGTCTCTCCACTGTGCTCTTTCCCTATGGAGCAGGGAGCCCTGTCACTCACAGTTTTGAGAGCTCCTTCAGAAACACACTCTGTTCTTCCATAAGCAGACGAATGGATTAATATTGGGTGGTGGGCAACACTGGCTGCCACTTATCTGTTGTCTGCCTTCACTGAGTCACCTGGGCAGATGACTGAGTACTGGATCATTTTACCCATGAAGGCCTAAAGGACCCTGGCCAGGGTTTTGCCTCGTTTTGGAGAAGTTATTTCTCGTCCTTGCTTTCACTCCAATGGAAGCCGTTAAAGGTCATGGCGCTTTTCTCATACCGCATCAAAAGCCATGGTGGTAAACTGGGTGTGGAGGTGCACACCTATAATCCCAGCAGCTTGGGAGACTGAGGCCTGAGGATTGCAATTTAGCAAGGCCCTAAGCAACTTAGTGAGACCCTATCTTAAAATAAAAAATAAAAAGGGCCAGAGATGTAGATCAGTAGTAAAGCAGCACTGGGTTCAATCCCAAGACACACTCACCTCCATTAAAAAAAAAAAAAAAAAAAAAAAAAAAAAAAAGCCACGGAGATGCCCATTTTGGAAAACAACAGTTTACTCATAGAACTAAATGGAGTCAGGGAAGTGCTTTTGCTTTTGGAAAACTTGTGTACACCAGTCTATGTCTGGGTATATGGTTGATTCTGAATTACTTTTGCCCAGTATGGCTATTGAGAGGGCTCTGCTAAGGACATTGTTATAGAGCAGAGGGGGTCTCTTCACGTGGGACGGGAGGCTCTGGGTCTTGCTAGCTTACAGGTCTGGAGTTCACAGGACTTGTCCACCACAAAATCATGCCTAGCATTCAGTATGCACTCAATAAAGCTCACTCGCAAGACGTGGAGCTAAGAGGCAAACTGCTCATTAGTCATTCTCTGCCACAATTGCCTGGCCTGACTATTAAAAAGATTCCAAAAATATCTGTTCTCCAGAAAACTTCCAGACAGGTTGTGTTGAATGACTACTTCAGAAATAATATTTCAACATGTTAAAATGACTACTACAGGCCACTGTTTGGATCCTGTTCAACTAAAGATGAGTAGATGAAATCAATTTGCTGGATTCAAAGGTCTTTGGTTCCAGTGAGCACTAGTATCTGGTTCTACCTAATTTTTTATATTACACATGAAGTAGAGACGACCACAAGGTTGAACCACAAAGCATTATAGAAATTCTCTCCCTCAGTCAACTTGTATTTAATGAGTACTTAATATATACTGTCCCCAAGACCCTCCGTATTTAAGGACTGTGATACCTCAAAAACTGTTGTCATTGGTAATACCTGAGGGAGAAGGGAATCTGAGGACACTAAGAAACAGGAAGAGTTGAGCAGGAGTGAGTAGATTAAGAAAAGCAAGGGCTATGCACAGACTTGGACCCCAGATCAGCCAGGATACAGATGCTGGAACCGGGGGTGGATGGTTGGGGCAGGCCAGGCTGAGCAGGCCCAGTCAGCTGTCTTTGACCAACATGTTTATTAAGGCTCTTTGGCCCTTTTCTACATCCAAAAGGAAACTTTGTCAGGTGCTAAAAAGAACTATTGTTCTTTGAACAGTAACAACAATAAGGGATGTGCAGCACTCTGTTCAAGAAGTCAAGGGTGACTCTCGCTACCGCAATAATAACCAAAAACCAGTAGAAACCCCAAAACACAAGAGTGCCTTAGAGAACACAGCCCTTCTGGATCATTGAGCTAAACTCAGGAGTGTTGGTAGTAGAAGCGTTAACGTTAGTTTAGGGCTGGGATCTTCTCTCCAAAGTGTCACATGCCTACTAGAGATCTTATCAGTCCAAAAATTCCATCTCTTTCTTAAAATACCTCCTTCATCTCAGGATCCAGAAAATGCCAATATTTATCAGTTACCAACCAATAGAGCCACCTGGCAGCCTTAAGGCACCCAACCAACTGCACAGAAAAAGGAAGCAAGGGGGCAGCGAGAGACCCGATTAGTCCCAATTTCTTCTTGTGACCTAATGTGGTAGTCCAGTGGATGCTATAGATCAAACTGGAATTTTCTTCCCAGATATAGAAAATGCAATGTACTTTTCCTGAATCCTTGCCTCATCCTAGGCACCATGCTAGTCCCTAAATATGAATAAAATACCAAGTTCACCTTCTAGGAATTCATAGAACAATCAGAAAATAAAGAAGCCAAATGATGACAGTGTAAAAATAGAACACAGTGCCTCAAGTGTTTTCTAGGATTAACAGGATAGAAGGTTCTCCTGCTGCTAAGCCAGGTATAGGGCTTTTCATCTTTGGAACATCAAGATGGAAAATGGCCCACCAAGTTGCTATGCTGTGTATGATCCAGGACGTAGAGCTGGATCAGAAAGTTCCTGTCTTCAAGGAAATCCCAGCAAATGGGAAGAGTATGTTTGGGAGGCAGGGAGCAGCCCCGTGGGCTGAAGGAGTGTGAAGTTTCTCCATAACTTCAGAGATCTTTACACGGTTTCCTGAGCTTGTAGCCACAATCCTGCCTCAAGGGGTGCACCCTGATACCTGAGGTTTCCTGGGCATCCTCAAAACTCCACAGGGCCCAGTGGAACTGGGTTTCCAAGCAACAAGACAGAAACTCAGATGTGACTCACCCCACCATGACTGTGCTCAGCCCCTCCTTCTCTAGAGGTCCATGTATTGCACTTCAAGCAAGAAAGGAGTAATCATAATAAATAATATCAGCTAATATTATTGGTTTTTCTGTGCCAAGTACTTTGCAAAGCATTTTGAAGGCACCATGTCATGGTATCCTCATAATAGCACTGTGGTATTTATTACTCATCTTACAGAAACAAAGGCTAGGGAAAGTGAAGTCCCTGATGAAGGGCGCAGGCTGGCAGATGGAGGAGCCAGGGTGTGAGCCTGCCTGTGAGTCTCGATTCCTGTCTCTTGGAATCCAAGCTCCGGCTCTCAGGAGTAGCATCTTGCTTCGCTAAGGCCCCTGTCTTTTGTGCCAAACTTTTGTCGATATAGTTATTTAAAGGGACACAGCCCAATTTATTCCCATATCAATTCTCTATATCATTTACCTCAGCACTGATTGTATCATTTGCAAATTAGCATTAGGCAGCAATTTCGGGTTCCATATAAAACTATTTAGCAATCTAGCCAAGAAAATGAAAGATGCAAAGCAAAAGCCAGGGTGCCGAACCTAATTCTCTTCCTTATCTTCTTGTTACATATTGACATATCTGAGGCCATTCAAAAGCATCCAACTTGTCTTGCCTGAGTGCAAATCAGATTATTGACAGGAAGAGCCATTTAACAGGTTATTTAAATGTTGGAGTCCTATCTGGATGGGATCTACTTCTTGACTGCCTTCTACAGAATGGTCAACTTTTGTTTCTAGGGAACAGAATATTTGTGGTTTATTCTGTGGGCCAAACACAGGTACCATGGATGCCTGCTCCAATGTATCTAGATGTCTTTTACTAAATCTCTCTATCCCAAAAGACCATCTTAAGACACACCATCATCCCAGATGCAGCTTGCATGGCTACCGTAAAGCCCACCATGGTTACACTGCTAAGAAGGGACAAGCCAGGCAACAGACCAAGAACTACTTGACCTGGTGGCTCTTGAGTTCATCAACCACACCCACAGTTCTGTGGCCCCAACTGATACCCAGCACAGAGCCATTTTCTACAAAGGATGTTTTAGGAACATTTTTTCCCACTTCTAATTCATGTATGTTACATACTATTCTAGTCCATGGGAGAGAGAAATAATACCAATGATAGCAATCATGACATGTATTGTGAGGGACACCGTGGGGAACACTGTGCTCTCTGGCCCAGATTTATCTACCAAGAAGCCCAGCTGTTGCTGCAAACAACCTTCTTCTGTCAGCCCTTCTGGAAATGCTTCAGCTGCAGAAAGTCACTTCACCCAAGGTCACGCCCTTTCCTGGGCACCTCGCATTCAATGACATGACCTTGGGGTAAAACATTTGGCCATCTCAGTTCAACTCCTAAGGGGTCCGTCTGCTTCAGCGCTCCCCAGCAGTGAGCCGTGCACTGAGCATCGCAGCTTGATAACACCACTGCCAAAGGAGCTTCCTCTCCTTCCTTCCTACAAGTATTGAGCCCAAGTGCACACATGCATAAACATGAGGTGTGCTACTATGCACTAAAAGCATGTGTCCCCTAAACATTTATGTTGAAACCCTACTGAAATTTGTGCACTCCCACCCCCATACATATATGTCATGTGACAGTATTAAGAGGTGGACTCTTTGGGAGGTCATTAGGACATGTTATGGTCATACTGGTGAAAGCTTTATAAATGGGATGAATGTCTTCCTAAGAGTCCTATAAGAGCTGCCTTCTTTTCTTTATCATGTTAGAAAACAGCAAAAAGATTACCATCTATGAGACAGGAAGCAAGCCCTCACCAGACAGGAAATCTATCTGCCAGAACCCTAATCTTGGACTTTGTTACTACTGTAACAAACATAGTCATGCGTCACAATGACAAGTATGTTCTGAGAAATGCATCATAGATGACTTCATAGCTGAGCAAACATCATAAACTGCACTTACATGAACTGAGATAGCTATGCCGTTGCTGGGCAACACAGTCCAGCGGGATCACTATCACATATGCAGTCCATCACTTATTGAGACCCTTTTATGATGCACATGACTGTAAATAAGAGTGTGAAAGCAGATTTGGGACTAGCAAGTAGAGGCTCTAAGAAGTTAAGGTGTGTGGTAGAAAAGATCTACATCACATTGAGTGGATCATCATGGGTGATTCTGGTGAAGTCTCAGAAAGAAAAAAAAAAAATCTAGAGAAAGTCTCTATCTACTTAGAGAATACCTAAATAATCCTGAACAGAATATTGGAAAAAATATAACCAGTCAAGGATATTTTAACAAGGTCTCAAATGGAAATGAGGAACATGTTATTGGAAACTGGAGGAAAGGCCATCCTTGTAATAATATGGCCAAGAACTTCACTGAATTGTGTTCGTCTTCTACCGTTTTGTGGAAAGTAGAACTTGTGAATGATAAATTGATATTTAGCGGAAGCTATTTCTAAGCAAAGTGTAGAAGGCACAGCTTGGTTCCTCCTGGCTGTTTCCAGTAAATTATGAAAAGAGAGAAATGACTTTAAAAATGGAATTGCTACTCAAAAAGGAAGCAGAACTTAAAGATTTAAAAAAATATATTCCCAGTCTATCTAAATTGAAAGGAATGAGGAAAAACTGTTCCTGAGAGAAAGCCAAGGTTGTAGCCAAGCAAGCTTTGACAAGTAGTTTCATCTCCATAGAGGCCAAGAGTTATTGTTCCACACAATGGAAGAATTACCCTGAGGGTAATTCAGAAATCATCAGGGTGGGTCTGAGGATGCAGCTCAGAGGCTCAGAGGAAGAGCAAGCACTTGCCTACAATGCAAGAGGCCCTGGGTTCATCCCTAGCACTGCCCAAAGAAAACGGAGAAAGAAATCTTCAGGGTTCTTCAATCACAGAACCAGAAGGAAACAACCCCAGGAACAAAATGGTTTCAAAGCAGGGGCCAGCTGGAACCAGTGACATGACTTCTTGGGCTCTGTTCTTTCACTCTAGTGCTGCACCAGGTGACTCTCCAAAAGTCCCCAGTGTGGTGCTGGTCACAGTCACTACTGCTCTGGAAAGCACAGATGGAAATTTTTGGTAATTTCCAGGGCAGGGGTATCACTAAGAACCCCCAATAGAGCAGTGGCCAGCAAAGCCACAGCAATGGGAATAACCCCACAACTTTAAACCAGTAGAACCACTAAGGCGTGTTTGTAGCCTGGGAAAACTATAGGTGCACGATTCCAGCCCAGAAGAGTTGCAGGTGATCCAATATTAATAATGTCATTATTAATATTATTTTTATTCTTCATAAGATTTAATGTTTGTTATGTTGGGTTTTAGTATCATTGGTTTTTCCCTTCCTTCCTTCCTGTTTTTTTTTTTTTTTTTTCTTCTTTTGGAATGAAAATGTCTATCCTATGCCTGTCCCACAACTATATTTTGAAAACACATATCATGTTGGTTTCACAGGTTCTGGAGAGCAATGTGCCTCAGGATGAATCATATTCTCAGTCTTATCTATATCTGATTTAGATGATATTTAGATGAGACTTTGGACTTGGATTTTCAAGTTGATGATAGAACAAGTTAAGATTCTTGGGGCTGTTGAAATGTTATGAATGTATTTTGCAACCCAGAAGGACACAGATTTGGGGAACCAAGGGGTCAAATGTTATAGACTGAAAGTATGCATCCCCACAGTGCTGTAACTTAATCCCCAATATAACTGTATAAGGAAGTAGGACTTTTGGAGGCCAATAATTTACTTACAAAAGAAGTCCTCAAGAGTTTTCTCACCTCTTCCACCCTGTAAAGTTGCAAGAAGAAGATGGCCCTCTATGAGCCAGGAATATGACCCTCACCAGACACCAAATCCGCCAGCCTCTTGTTTGTTATAGCAGCGCACATAGACTAAGGTATATGCTTAACTCCATCTCAGTATCTGCTTCCCAGAACACCCAACCTACGACCACTGGAAACAAGAACAATCCAAGGAGAAGCAACTGCTGAGGTGGGGTGTTGAAGGTGGACCACTCCACTGGCCAAGACGACCTCATCACCTGGTGTTTGTCTGATTCTTAGAACTCTCATCAATACTAAACAAGAGTGGTTTGGTTATACAATGTGTACATTCATTCATGAGATTTATAAAGTAGTAAGCAAATATGGAGGAAATAAAAACTAAAAGGAAAGAAATCCAACCATACTGGACTGTCATCTGGAAAAAGGTATGAGCAGTTGATCATGAATGGAAAGCTACTGTGGGGCTGGTGGGCCTCTGTGATATCAAGACCTCATGCCTACAGCAAGATGAGGACGAGACCTGAAATGGAAGCATCAGAGAAGCTGAGCTTAAAGAAGGATAGTCTCTCAATCCTCAATCTAGGCAGGTCTGCTGTGCCAAGACCAAAGCTCATGTTGCAGAAAAGGGGAACCCTGAGCCTGGGATATGCATGCGTGAGTTCATGTCTTCAAAAACCTTAAATCTACCAACCTAGATGTCCTTCAATTGATGAATGGATAAAGAAACTGTGATATATATATGTATATATATATGTATATATATATATATATACATACACACACACACACATACAATGGAATATTACTCAGCCATAAAGAATGATAAAATTATGGCATTTGCAGGCAAATGGATGAAATTAAAGAATATCATGCTAAGTGAGATAAGCCAATCTCAAAAAACCAAAGGACGAATGATCTCGCTGATAATGGGGGATGGGAGGGGTTAGTGTTAGAGTTAGGGTTAGGGTTAGGGTTAGGGAGCAGGGCAAGAATGGAGGGAGGAAGGACTGTATAGAGGGAAAAGAGGGATGGGAGGGGTTGGGGGGAAGGAAAAAATAACAGAATTAATCAAACAACATTACCCTATGTAAATTTATGATTACACAAATGGTATGCCTTAACTCCATGAACAAACAGAGAAACAACATGTATGCCATTTGTTTACAATAAAAAAAAAAAAAAAAAAACTTAAATCTCCAGAGCCCTCTGAACATGCAAATGTGGACCACTCTTCCCTATACAAAGGTCACCCCTTCCCTTCCCTTGCTTGGAAGCAATGCGGAGGCCTCACTCAAATCAGGAGATAAATGTCCCTTGACATTTGCATATATTTCTCCCATTTCCACACTAAGATTAAATCATAACAAAACCCAGCTGGGTCATTCTGGTTCTGATAAGAGAAGAAAAAGATCATACCTTGGAGGACTCAGAGGACTTGATTGAGGATAGCAAAACAAGAGGTTGAATTAGACAAATTTAACCATATGGATGTATTCTTCCAAAACACAGGAATTCATGCCCTGACCAGAACCCCAGAAGATGGATAAATGTGTTACTAAGATAGCTTATAGGGGCTTAGAAGAAGCAAAGTCCCACACTAAATGAAATCTAAACATCAGAACCTTCTTAAGGCTGAGGACACAAATTAAGCTGCTTGGGAACTCTTGGAGAGTATACCATTCACAAAGTTCTATGAAACCCACAGGTGAGAAGGGCACTAACATCACTATGAAGTTAAATGCTAACTTTTCTCTGCGGACCAAAGCCAGAGGTAGAGCAGGTTGTTAAAATAGCAGGCTCTTTGTGTTATGGTTTGGATCCAAAAAGTTCCTGTCTTGAAAGCATGGTCCCCAATGCAGCAAGAACCAGAGGTGGGACTTTTTAGGAAAAGATTGGATCATAAGGGCTCTAACCTCATTAGTAGATTAATCCACCTAATGGATTAGTAATTTGAATGGACTTGGGTAAATGTAGTCAATTGGAGTATAGCTGAAGAAAGTAGATCACTGGGCATGTGGCCTTGGGGACTTAATCAATCCCTAGCCCTTTGCTCTCTCTTTCTGTGTGTCCTTCCCAGCTGCCATGAGTTGAGCAGTTTTCTTCTACCATGCTCTTCCTCCATGATGTTTCTGCAGTGGAGTCAGTTGACCCCAGACACCATGAGCCAAATAAATTTTTTTCTCCTCTAAGTTGTTCTTATTAGATATTTAGTTATTGCAATGAATACTCAACACATACTTGTACCAATGGGGATGACAAGACACTGTAACAATAGAGGAAGAATCACAATGTGGCACTTTGTTGTCAGAAGCCAAGAGGGTGTTCTGTTGTGGGAAGTGTCAAGTTATGGAGTAGCACAGGGTCCTGATATGCAAAGTTATGGAGATCAGTAATAGACCAGAGTGTCCCTGGGGCAAAAATAAAAGAGCAATTTACAAGTACTACTTAATCTGTAATATCAAGAGACAAAGAATCAAAGATGAATGAACAAGAGATGAAGGGCCATTGCCCTAATAAAGAGCCATGATTCTTTGTCTACTTTTCAGACCTGGAACCTGTCCAATAAAGATGAAGACACAGATCATGACAAGTGTACCCTGTAATATTTCCCCAAGTTCTTCCCCAGAGAAGAATTGCTGTGAAGTTCCAAACATGCCAAAGACTGTTGGTCACAGAGTTTGAATTGACACTGATGCTCAGAGACTCAGTCATCACAGTCCCCTATTAGAGGACATAATCAGGTAATCAGTAGAGTCTGGGACAAAGTTTGCCTCACAGAGACTCTGTTAGAGATTCACTCTTATGTGATGTTTCCAGTCCTCTAATGGATGTACTGAGAAATCGGGTCCCTTGATTGGAAAGCTCCCCCACCCCCGCCAAAAAAAAAAAATCAAGTTCGAAAATAAACCAAAGAATAGTTTTCTAGGGAGATGACAAAAATTAGCATTCCTTTCAAATATCTAAAATATGCAAGAGTAACTGTTTCCATCACACCTCCATTTAATTCACTGGTCTAATCCCCACAAGCACCAGGTGCACCCTGGAGTGTGACGGTGGACGTCACACGCTCAACGAAGAAGTTACCTCAATTGCAATTTCCTTATTGGCTGTAGTATCTTCACTAGAGTGTATCAATACATCCATCCTCAAGAACATAATAGGTAGCCTTTGATTTAGTGAATGTATTTTTTTCCTTATAATCAGAAAGATTTTTTTGTTTCTGATCAGAAACAGTTTTAGAATGAACAACAGTATTGATTGACACATTTCCCCAAGAGCTGTGTTTAACATTTCCTCCTTCTGTCACAACATCGTCAACGTGATTTAAAACATCAGGACATCTCACAGAATATCCCACTGATCTTCTTGTATTAATGACATCAGCGAATTAGACCTAATGAGGAAGGAGGGGATAGCCACTTGGAGACTATTTACAGACTGCATGGTTGTGGCCCTCCAAAATTCACAGGATGAAACCCTAACCCCTATTTGGAGAGTGTTAGGAGGTAACCGCTGGGATAATGTTAGGTTCAGATGAGGTCGTGAGGTAGCAATTTCATGATGGTGGACTTATGAGGAGAGACTAGAGCTTTCTCCCATGGCCCATGTTCTCCTCCTCTTCCCTCCCTCATTTATTCCCCTCTTTCCATCCTCTGTATAAGAATACCACAAGAGTGCATCCATCTGCAAACCAGGCAGGACCTTACCAAATGCCAAATCACTGTGATCTCCAACATTTATGTTTCCATAACTGAAAGAAATACTTTTCTCTTTGAGCTACCCAGTCTATGGTACATGTGTTATAACAGCCTGAACAGACAAAGACAGAGGCTTTGGTAAGACATGCATTTCAGAGGGTGAGACAGTCGTATCAGTAACATTTTTAGTTCAGTGTTACAGGACATTAACAGGACATCCTTTCCACAGTGAAAGATAAATTGTCACTTTTCATCATGAAGATCAAAGCACAACACCTGGTTCTAGAAACTAGACTCTAGAGGTAGCATTTGCCACATCTATAAATGCTGCTCTTACCCTTATACCAAGAAATAAGAAAAAAAAATCTAACTTTAAATGGGACCCAGAAAAGAGAAATGCTCTGTAGCAGATCCAACTTGTGATATAAGTGGTCCTGTTGCTTGGGTTCTATGATCTGGAAGACCCTATAGTATAAGAAGTTATCAGTGAGGGCAAATGAGGCCACATGGAGTTTCTGGCAAAGCCCAAAGGAAGAATCTCAGTGTAGATCCCTAGAGTTTGGGATCAAGGTCAATACCATCTGCAGTAAAGAGTGTGCCCTTTGAAATACACAAGGTGTAACTATGGAGCTCTGATAAAATGAAATGCCTGACTTTGGGGCCCTAAGTGACTGGCTGCATCATCCGCTGTGTTCTATCAGGCCCCCTCATCACAATGGCAGGTGGCCCAACGAATGGTATGAATCTACATTGTGCATAACCATAGAAGCGAAATGATGTACCCCATCTGTGTACAATGAATCAAAATGAAGTCTGTAAAAAATAAATAATAAATAATTTTTAAAAATAATGATTCCTGGAGGATGGAAGGAGTTCATCTGAGACCAAACAGCAGGGCCAGAGGGCAAGGGAGTTGCATGAGCAGGTAGATTTGATCTTCCCGTGCTCACCAGTGGCACCAACAACACACTCTGAGCTCACCCTACGACCTTGTGGATCCCTTATGGCCTTCTGGAAGATGAGGAGAAAGACCAGGCTTGGTTCACAGATGGGTAAGCTCAGTATGAGGATGAAAGATGACACAGTGGACAGCCGCTGCTCTGTCGCTCCACACTGGGGAATACCTGGGACAGACAGAAGAGAGGGAAAATCCTCTCAATGAACAGAGTATAGGCAGAGCGCCTGTTTATCCACTTGAATAAAGTAGTTCAAGGTTACAGTGTATATGAACTTTGGGGCAGCGGCTATGTAGAAGACATGGATAGGGCCCTGTAAGAAGAGAAATTAGTGTTTGTTTTTGTTTTCTGTATTCTAAGATGCTTTGACATCTTGTACCTTGTTGACCCAGGAGAGAATTTTCCTTCCAGGGCTAGCTAATTCTTAGAATTGAAAAACCATTTCCCTGTGCGAATTTCTCAATGAAAACTAACTAATCCAAAGCTTACACTCTTGCCCCCAGCCACCTCATTTATTGGTCTCCCAACAGTCCTCTTAAATTCTGGGCCCTAATCACTCTAGGGCCAGGTACCAGACAACTCAGGACAGTCCCTATACCTTGGAATCTGCCAAAATGATTCAAAATGATTCAAAACACTTTTCATACATTTCTGCCCATTAAAAACCATATAAAGACTCTCACCCATGGCTTCCCCTCACTCCTTCCACCTCCTGATCACCCCTGGTATTTTCCCAGATGGTCCTACATGATGTGGCATGTCCCTCTTGTGAGAACTGTGAGTAACAAATTGTATTTTCAATGTCAGTCATCTTCTGATCAGTTAGTCTCAGCATACCTGAATAATAATAAAATATATATGTATAAAGCAATTAAAAGATCATAGATAAAGAGATTTGAGTGGAGGCACATGGATAAACGTGGGAGAAGTCTAAAGATCTTCATATCATTTTAATGCTCACACCACGGAAGGGACACTGAAGAAACAGACAAAGCTTTAAGGTCCATTGACCTCACCAGCCTTTGTGAGTCACCTGAGTATTGTGCAATGAGCATATAAACAACAGAGGCAAGGAAAGCAGGGATGGAAAATTACATCTGGACTTTCACTTATCAGAGATACTGCAGCTGTCAAATGTGCAACTTGATCCACATCAAGACAGAGAACACAGGACCCAGCGATGGCATCTGCTATTATGGCATCAACCAGTTATGTAATGATAAGTTGATCGCACTCCACCTTGAAAGTTCTAGCAATTGCTTCTGCCAGGAATAAATACCTTGGCTCTTTTTACTGATAAGGCCTCCTCCACCCCACTATTCAAGGCCTTATGTACTCTTAAGTAACAGCTCATCTGACCAGGAAGATAATTTTATACTGGAGAAGATACGACACTGGGTTTGTGACCATTGCATCCACCAGTTACATCATATACTACCTCATCCAGAAGCTACAACCTGATAGAAAGGAACTGCCTGTCAAAGTCCCTGCTGAAGTACCAACTTAAAAGCAATAGTTTGTGAGGAAGAGGAATCATCCTGTGACATGCAGTGTACACTGTGAATCAAAGATTGTGGCACCCAACTTGAAAGATTTATGGTTCCAGGGACCCAGGAGGTAGGGTAGGGGTGGTCCTACCCTTACTACCACCTCCTGTGACCCTTTAGGAGAATTTGTACTCCCTACACAACAGAGTTCTAGCTCTTCAGTTTTAAAGATCATGATTAGCAATGAGGGACATGCTCCCATTAGAAGAGTTTCATTTAATTACAAGCTGCAGCTGTCTCCTGGGCACCTCAGATGTCTGTGTTAAGGGATCAGCTGGCAAGAAGAGCAGTCACCATTCTAGCAGTGTGCTTGACCCTGATCCTCAGGAGGAGACCAGACTGCTCTCATATGAGGAGGGCAGACAGGAAGGTGCAGTCAAGTGATCTACTTGGGTACATCTTGGCATCTCTTTACTCATAGTAGCAAATAGACAAATACGGCAACCCTAACCTAAGAAAGATGTGGGGACAAGAAATTTAAACCCTCAACCCCTTCATAGGTGAGATAATGGGTAATGGTTCCCAGTCAACCACTGAGGTCAGTATAGGTGCAAGCTGAGGCTCAGGAAAATCAAGAATGCAGAGTGGAGAAGGAGATGGGATCAATTGGGACCTAAGGCCAGCTGCAGGAGCAGGGGATCCAGTTCATCTCACTAATCTTCCTCTTCTAGGTTTCCATTAGGAAGAAAACCCCCTAAGAATGTTGGAGAAGCTGGTTCCTGAATGCTTATAGAAAAGTGGATCTAAGTCAAAGGGGTAGATGGCAGTGGACAGTATGACTGACTGTCTAGATCCACCCTCCAAGGAAAGGTTCATTATTCCCACTTCTGGAAGTCTACCAGATGACCTCCAGCAAAAAGTCTCTTCCAGAATGGCCTCAACTGCACAGAGCTGCCTCGACCATTGTCATGTCACATCCAGAGAATGGTTGACCATTATCTCAGCCCAGAATCAAGCCATTCAGATGGCCAGAGTTTGCTGCAGGGCAGTCATGCATAATGTCACTGACCTCTCCCTCGACCCAATCCTCTTCCCTTCCCTTCCCTTCCCTTCCCTTTCTTTCCCCAAGCGTTGATTCCCAGAGCTCCCCCTAATGCACCTGATTCCCCACTTCAGAGCCTGCTTCCTGAGCAATGCTACTTGCAACACATACATGGTGTACCCATGGAGTGCTTACCTGTGGATATTCATCCATTTCTTCAAGAGGAAACTAAGGCATGTAGAAAATAAACAATTCAGCTATGGTCACAGAGGCAGTAGTGTGAGGCCCTATTTGAAAACACGGGCAGGCAGGGTCCAGAGCTTGTGCTCCTAAGTTGTTGGACCCCAGCCTCAAAGGAGTTCAGAAGTTAGTGGCAGAGAAACAGTTGCAGGGACAAGAGAGCATCCCACTGACTAAGGCAGAAGAGATCTGACTGTCAACCCTCTGGTGATGGAAGTCTTGACAGCAGAGTGGTGGATCTCAGAAACCCAACTCTCTAGAAAGTCAGGAAGGGACAGTCTCAGTGCAGGGCATAATGATCCCCTCTGGCACAGAGGAGGATGAACCTAGGCCAGCCTGGACAGAGTCGCATCTGGGTATGCGAAGGTATCTCATGACACCTTCGTGAAGTTTTTTCTACAACTAAATAGGTAATTTTTACTCAGTCCAGAATGATGATCCATGTTCACCCCTAATCATATAGGGCAACTGCATCACTTCATTGGCTAATTAGAAATGCCTGCCCCAGACTAGCCCCAGTGCACAGGGCTTGTGTGAACCTAGCCCCACTGTGGAATCAGAGCCTGGCATCGGCTACACGTGATGCCTTCCCGGAGACCAAGTCCCATTTGCCTCAGGGCAAGGTGACTCTCAGAACCGCCTACATGCAGGTGATCCCATCCCATGTCTCTCTGCCACCCACTACTGCCCCCTTCGTCACACAACTATTTGAATGGAGCCTCCTATTTCTTACCACCTCTTCATAGGTTCCCCTTAGGCAACCGAATATTATGTCTTTTAAAACTTTTAAGTGCATTCAAGCTTCATTTGTATATGCTACAATATAATGATTCTTGGCACATATCCATTTTGATCAATTATCTATTCATTCATATTTTGCTTTCTCTTGCATTCAGAAAATATTCAATAAGAGTCAGATCCCCTCCTTGGGGAGCAAATAATCCTGTCTTGGAGACAGATATATGAACAGAGAATGTCTAAAAAAGAAAAAAATCTGTGTTAAATAAAGCAATCAAAAAGCTGGGTGATGCAGGCCTGTAATCCCAGCAGGCTGTGGGGCTGAGGCAGGAGGATCGAGAGTTCAAAGCCAGCCTCAGTAAAAGCAAGGTACTAAGTAACTTAATGAGACCCTGTCTCTAAATAAAATACAAAATAGGGCTGGGAATGTGGCTCAGTGGTCTAGAGCCCCTGGTACCATAAATCAATCAATCAATCAATAATGGTTGGGGGTAGCTGAGCTCCTTCAAAATGCCTGAGCACTCTGTTGTGCTCTTTTTGTTGTTTTGCAGTACTGGGGATGGAACCCAGAGCTTCACACGTGGTAGGAAAGCGCACTGCCACTGAGTCACACCCCCAGCCCAAATATGCTATCCTAGTCATCTGGATCCTTCAGATTTCTATTCTAATCATTCCCATTCCTGCCCAGTACAGCTGCCCAGCTGTCACCATTTTGAAGAAGCTATGCTGCCTCTTACCTCCTTGCCCTTTTCCTTCATGCCTGTGATCCTACTCCTAAATGGACCTTCCACATGCCACTCCCCCTCCCCCAGCCCAACTCCAGCCCTCTCCTCCAGTTCCCTCAAGATACTGAGTACTGGCCTGGGATCGGGGGCAACTGGTAGCATGTAGAGAACTTCCCCCTAGGATGGGCCTGTGTGGGGCAGACAGTTGGCCCTCTTGTCCCTGCTAAGCCTGCCTCTCAGCACCCCCTCAGCCCCTAGCTGCCTCCGCATCCCAGCCCCATGCCTACTGCTTGCCCAGTTCTGGCTTCCATAGGACTCCACTGCCAAAAGGGAGAAGGAAATTGAGACTAGCCTTTCTCATCCTTTAACTCTAACATGGAAACTTCTCTCCAAATAGATCTGCTCTTTCCAGCTGTGTCAGGAGGCAAATACTCAGAATTTTTGTTTGTTTGTTTGTTTGTTATTCCTATTGGTCTTAGTGTCACATAAAGAAAGGAGGGAGAGAGGAGGGGAGAAGAGAAAGAGGAGAGAGGGAGAGGAGGGGGAGGAAGTGGAGGGGGAGGAGGGGGAGGAGGAGGAGGAGGAGGAGGAGGGGGAGGGGGAGGAGGAGGAAAAGGAACAGAAGAGAGACTGTACCTTGTTGGTAGTACCTGAAAATAACTTAAATATTTAAAATATAAAGCCAAATAAGAAGAGGTCCATGTGCTGGACTCATTCCAAAGCTCCCCACACTCCTCCTCCACTCAGTCCCTCTTTGCTACTACGGCCACAGCACCTTCCTCCTGGAATGCTCCCTTGGGACTTTCCCCAGCCTCCCGGTGCTACCAGCCACATATCCTCTGCCTCGTGAGCCCAGCCACCTTATTTCAGGCTTGCACATCACATGCCCTCCATGTGACCCTCAGATGACTTCAGCCCCAGGGGACTAAAATCACAACCAAGCTTCCGACACCTTCCGCTCCCGCCCCTGGTTCTGACACACAGCCGTCGCCTCTCCATCACCCTGGCCTCTGCTGAATTCCTGGCAGCGACCATCTGTCTCGTCAATCTCATTATTGCAGAATCCATCAAACTCTCTTCCATGCCAAAAATGATAGCTAAGGACGTTGTACTAAATTGTCAGCCCCACCCAGCTTTTCCCAAAAGGCCTTCACTACCCATTAATTTATTCTTTTATCCTCTCACTTAAGAAAGAGGTAGGAAGAGCTGATTATGTGTCAGGCACTGTACTTGGTGCTGGAGTAGCAGAGACCAGTGACCAAGATTCCAGTGCCAGAGGAGTCTGTTACTAAATAAGCCATTGTGAGTCATCTGAAAGGTCATCCGGAGAAAGAAAGGCATTGCTGAAAACTCCATCCCTACCAAGAAGCCCGAGCATCTCTCAGTTCCACATCCACCTATCGGCCAGCCTTGGCCGGCTGAGATATCCAAACCTTAGGCAGTGAGGATTCCAAGCTCGTAGGGAAACATCTGGAGAGGATAGCCACAGGCCACACAAAAAAGCAGGGCAAGAAACTGCTGGGACTCATCTCCATCTAAAGAAGAGACTAGCTACCAGCCCAGAGATGGCTCAGTGTCCACTCATCATCTCAAACCAATTTAGCTGGTCAGTGAAAAGGCTGCTATTTTATTTGGGGGACAGGGATCCAACAAGCTCAGAAGAAGGGATTTCTGTATTCCTCACTCCAGCATTCCCCTGGAGAGACACTCCAATCACAGTGTTCCTCCGGAAAAACAAAACACACGAAAAAACTTTGAGTCCTCTGCTAAGTCCCACAAGTGCCAGAGAGCATGTGGCTGGCAGGCAGGGGTGGTTTTCCGCCTTCATCCACATCCACGTGGGCCCCCTCTGGAGCCCAGAATGCACCTTCTCCCAACATGCAATAAAGAACCAGAGCACAGGCAATTTCCTTTCAAATTAAGAAATACAAATATTTCTGGCATGAAGAAACCCGAGTAGCAACTCCGAAAGTGTGCAGTTAAGTCCCTCTTATCCATTCACAATATAAAAACATCTCATGCATATAAAAGTGAATTTTGGTAGCAGCGGACTCACAACCTTCCCTGGGTGTTTTTCTGCACCCAGGTTAGTACATATTTACACGTCGAATGCACACAGGATTATGCCAGGACCAAATACTGAAAGAAAACATGCGGTAAATGGTTGCTTTAATAAGTCCTGTTCCATTGAAAGGAAATAAAACCTGAGTATTAATGAGATATAATTATATATTTAAAATCTTTTCCCTTGTGCAGTATATAGGATTAATGCCAGTAAACTCACAAACTGCAACATTCTACTCCATTACATCTGCAATGATTAGAGATAGTTTGAACATCTGGCATATAATCTGTGATAGAAAGCAGCATTCTGCACTTTAATGGACGTCTGGAGGCTACACATATCTGATTTTATTTCTTTCTGTTAACTCTTTCGTGAGAGAGGAGGAGTGTTATCAGGATGACTCTCTTTCTTCCTTTCTTGGAACAGTGTCCCATGCAACTCCCGGGTTCCCTTGTGAATTCGCCACATGCTCTTTGTATTTTTAACCGGGAGCTCGAAATGGAAGCCACCGGATTAGTCCAAAGTTATTTATAAACTGCACTGCGGAGCAACATTAATATTCGGATTTTAAATACCTTTAAGAACCTCTACCGATGAAAACGAGGAGGGTTTTCTCATTCCATGTGAAATCAAAAGCACAAAAATGAAGGGCGTTCACAATCTCCAGTATTTCAAAGGCGTTCTGCACACTCTCTCTGAATTCGTTTCCCTTCATGATTGTGTACGTGGTAACTTGCCTGTCAAGGCTGAGGATTCCAAGAGTTGTACATTTTTGATGCGTCTTAAGTGTGAGTAGGTAAGAATGTCTTTGACTGTCACAGGCTTTCATTGAAAAAATTAGATGATTTTTCTGCTTCCTGTAGGGTGTGTTTAGCCCCAAGCTAAACAAGGAAGGTTCTAGCCCTACTGGGTTTCTATAGGGAGAAGAAAGACAGCTTTGTTGAAACAGGGGAGAGTGACAGCACTGGCTTTTGCTTTATTTACTGAATTATTGGCTAATGCCAGCACCTAAGGAAACCTTGAACTTGGACTCCATGAACAGTAATGAAGAATGATTGACATGCAACCTCAACAAATCAGGTGTTTTCACTGAGTAGCCTCAGCATTTGAGGACCTGAAACAGAGTGTTCCTGAGGCTTGGTTTGGTATGAGAACATGCGTGGAAATGTGCCAGTGGTAAGTGGATTTGGGGGTGAAATAATCATTTTCATGCCTCAAATTTAATGACTGGTGCTGAATATTGTAATAAAGGCCGTAGTTACTGCTCATAACTACAGGTGTAATAAGGCGATACTGGGCCTTCATACCCTTCCAGCCATAATTCATGTGGGAATTAAGAAGCCTTAATGAGTTGAATGTGTCACTTGAGACCTCAGAAATATAGTTCTTAGGAAAAAAAGAAAGCAGAGAGGACTCGTTGGAATAGAGATTATGAGACTGGGAATGGAAGCTTTTCTCTCCCTGGATTTTTGATTCAGCAGCCTTTGCACATGTGTGGCCATTAATAGCAAAGTTTAAGCTCTTTGAGGGCAGGGTCTTATGAGTATCCTGCACTAGATCAAAGATTTCCAGCTAGGGACAAATCTGTTCTCCAACTCCCACCCCCCACTCCAAGATATTAGACAATGTCTGGAGACATTTTAGGTTGTCACGGCTTGTTGAGGTAGATGTGCTAAGGGACCTATGGGTTCAAGCTGAGGATGCAGCAAAACCTCCTACAACACACAGGGCAGCCTCCATGGCAAAAAGTTCCCAGGACTATGATGTCAAAAGTGCCACAGCTGAAAAACCCTGCATAAGTGCTTATACTAAATAATTCTTCCACTTCTCCAGAGCATGTCCTTTCAAAGGCAGGTTCTGTCTCTGAACTGCATGGAAGGCAAGAGTTCCTTTTGCTAAGGTACTACATAGAGTTATGTCCCCACCCCTTGACCATGATGGACCCACCAAGTTGATTTGAAGGCCATGGGATTCCTGATTCAATAGCTTTTATAAATTTTGCTCCTAATTATTTTGAAATAAGTGGAAATTCAAATACAGAATAGACAGACTGTATCTTGTTCCGTCTGAGCATAAAAGATTTGCTGAGCAAGGGCTCTGTGAACAGACACCATGGGGCACCATAAGAACCTTTTAAGACAAGGAGTTTTCAAGTGTCTCAGGCATGCTCCAGGGGTGCCAGCTGCTCCTGCGCTAGTCACAGTGGTCCTAGGTCCTTCAGGAGCAGATTCAGCAGGACATCCACTTGTCCATACTTAGTAGCCATTAGCACAGGTTACTAAGCATACTCAGATTTAATGAAAGGTTTGGTTCAAAACAATTCTAGAATTCTCATTTTTCTCTCTTAAAATCAGACTAGTATTAGTACCAAGTCACCAAATAAAGAGTTTCTTTCTCCATCCCCAATTCTCTGATTTAATGTGATTCAGATGTCAGGTGGATATCAACCCCAGCTCCAGCATGATCACCTGGGATGAGCTCAAAATTCTGCTGAGAGTCCCAGGACCTAGAACTCCAACTTCCAGCTCTGGACAAATTAAGGAACTTCTGGGGTCTTTATTTCCACTAGCTTCTACTGTCAGACAAACCCTTCTACCTCCCACTTAAAGTAGCATTCACTAGAGGATGCTGGCTGCAGGACTTTGTGATGAGTCCAGGGTTATAGTGCTAAGGAAGGTGAGGCCGGGTGGGGTCACTTCCACATAGCAGATAATTTAAAACTGAATGATAATTTTAAATGGAAGAACTTCCCCTTTTTCTTATTACCAGGACACCTCTTTCTAGGGACTCAAATCAATAAGTACATACCTGCATTCTAGTACTTTATTGTGCAAAGCAAACCAGCCCCTTCACCTGCATCCCAAGACTCAGTGCCAGGCCCCACTGCCCACATGCCATTTCCATGGACAAGGTACCTATTCTTGAGTCCAGTAGTCATGGCTCTCACCAGACCAATCCTCCAAATTTCAGCTTCCAAAAACAAGGTCATTATTCCCTCACTGATAGGAATTCTGTCTGTAAATACATATCCTTAGCAGTCACTTTTTGCTTTGTAATATTTGTTCTTGTTACAGCAAAATATGGTGAGTAAGGCTGACTCTGACCTTCCTGAAACTGGATCAGGTACATCATCTGTCCTCCTCAGCCAAGTGCCTTTTCTTTCTTTCCTAGCAAACGACTTGGAGTGTGATTGGAGTGAGTCTGATTGTCTGATTGCATGTGTGTGACTCCCACTAGGCTCTGAGTTCTTTGAGGGACAGGGACCATGCTGCTTCTTTGTTGACCCCCTGACAAAATGCCTGACCCTCAGTGCTCAGCAGTTCATATGTGTGGAGGGAGGGAAACAGTTCGCATCACAGTCTTTGGTCTTGCCCACAATGCCCCCAGCATTGTGGGATGCATACATGTGGTAGTGGGGGTTAATGTGTGCAGAGCTTAATACTGGATTCTATGATTGACACACTCCTGTCTTTTAGGAGTCCCAAGACACAGTGACCTTGTGTATGCCCAGAAGCTGACCATGGAATAGATGGTCCCTGATTTGGCTCCCTAACCACCAAGGTGACTGGAACCAGGCCTTTTTATTGAAATCTGTCAGACACATAGAGCTTCTAGAAACTTCCTGCCCTGGGGATTTATTTCCTTTTCCGTGCTCTCCCAACCCCCTCACCTGCCTTCCCAAGGTCTTTGCAATCACTATTCCCAATCTCAAGTGACTGGTCTCCAAGGTAGAAAAGCATTCGTAAGCACAAAGACTCAAAAGGTGAAAATACAAATATCTGCATGTAACGTGATCTGTGTGGTTTCATCCTGAGGTGGAAGCTCCTGGCATCCCCTTAGTCTTACCAGCCCCCATTGCTGGAACCATCTGTTCAAATGGAAGACTGACCCCAAGGCCATGGCTGCTCTCACTCTCAGGGAAGGGGGACTTTATACCTTGTCCTTTCCGCCTCTCTTCCCACAGCTTGTTTTTCCCATGCTCTTTCTGGGCCCAGAAGCACATACTTTGATATTGTTCCCAGGGAGTGGATCAGTCTCACTGTGCTCTATATGGAGCAGTCTCTGGCATCCCAAAACCCAGCGGGTTCTTCTCTCTCCAGCTCACAAAGACCACCGCTGCTGCTTATTTCATCTGTCCTCTCATTCTAAAACAAAATAGTTACTGAGCACCTAATCTGTGCCAGCCTTCCACTGTGGGGCAAACACAGAAGCAGCCAGTTCTGATAATGCCAGCAAAGGAATGGTCAGTCCCCTGGGAGGAAGGAGCCTCCCAGGATACTCTGACCTTACCAGGGCAGGTGTTTCGTGCCTGAGGGGCATGACAGAAAACCTCTGGGGTCATTCTGCTGGGGCTCTCTATAGGAGATGTCCCTGCTATTGGTCCTAAAGGTCTTGTAGGACTGAAAGCAGGAGACCTAGAAGAAAGCAAGCTGGGCGAAGTGAATCAGTTTAATCAGTTAATCAGACCTGTCACACCTTGACTTTGAGATTTACCCGGATGATAAAGATCTTTCTATAGTCTGGTCTTTGTTTCCAATTAAACTATGGGATTTTCTGTTTTATTCAGTTGTTAAACATTGATCTGGAACTGCAGAAGAGATGATTCTTCCAGGGGTCTGGAAGTAGTGGAAATAATAGTGCTTCCCAGAAAAAGGAGTAGGCAGCCCCACAGGTAGAAGATGCTCTGTGGGGGTCTAGGGCTGTGCGGTCGGTGAATAAGGCTGTGGGGTAGACACAGATGAGACCAGGGCTTGGAGGTTGGCCTCAGCCCTGTGGGGAACATGCCTGAGGCCCCTGTTTGTAGTTTAGCACCTTCTTGCTTATAGAATCATCATTATTTCAAAGTGACTCCAAGCAAAGAAAGGAACAAGGGGGTCTCCTCAATGTTGATCACTGCAACTAGATTTCTATTGAAAATTTATTTTATTGGTTCCTATTTTATTCCCATCCTATTTCCAAATGGATTTGAGACTGCTTCTCTTATAAACTGATACATCTAGCTATATAAGCTGCTTAAAATACAGGTACATGTTAAAGCTCAAAAGGCAGATAAGGAGTGATAATCTAATGGCTCATGGACAAACATCACCCGCCTCCTCTGTGTGCTTGATCTCTCTCCAGGGATTGGTGCTCATGACTTTTGAAGACCTTGTCTCCAGGCTTCTCCTCTATCGATTAAGTAGGTGGGGCACAGTTTCTCCATTTTAACTGAGCCATCTGCGAAGTTAAGGGATGAGCTTGAGATCCAATTAGGAGCAGAGCTGGGGCAAGTACCTGTTCTCAGATTCTCTTTATTCTTTCTGCTTTATTCTGAGTGTATCTGTGGATAGACAGAAGGGGCTTTGGTCCTCAGGCTTCATTTGTGCCTTCTGCACTGACATTCCCAGACGGCTGCACACTGAAGCGAACCTTTCTGACGAAACAGGCATTTGCATCTTTCAAAGAAAGGCCTTTGGAGTCTTCTAATTCCCTTTTTTTTTTTTTTTTTTTGGTGGTGCTGGGGACTGAACCCCAGGGGTTGTGCACGCGAGGCAAGCACTCTACCACTTGAATTAGCCTTCAGTCTAATTCCTGAAGACACCTTTCTGTAGCTGGAGAAGGTGATGGGCACACACATGCACTTCCTCCAAAGGCACTGCGTTGGGCAGGGCTGGCCCTTTAAGGGCTAACTTCCTCCTCCTGATCCGTATGGCAGGGCTGTGACTGGGATGTGGCTTTTTCTTCCAGATTACCCATTCATCCTCCCTGGGCTTCTCTGGAATGGTCACTGGAAGTTCCACATATGGCCTATCACAATCTGTTATGAGAATAACAGAGGATTCAAAGTGAGAATCAGTAAGAAATATGTTTTCTTCTCCCCACGGTCTAGTCCAGGGTGAACGTGGTGTGTGAGCGGCTGGGCTGTTTTCTTTCGTCCCTGTAGTTCCATGACCCCCACCCCCACAATCCCGCCACCTCCGCCCCAGCACAACAGAAAAGCAAGCTCATGTCTACAGAGAGCCGGGTGGATTGAGAACAAACACATGGCTTTAAATACGTGTCTTTCTGCATTATATATTGTCCCATGAGACTTAGGTCCACAAGATTGGTGTCCAGCAGACCCAGGGCCCAGGCACAGCCGGGAAGCAGGCCCACTTTTGGGGTTGTATGAATTCAGTGCCTGCTTATCCTCAGAAAGATCCCAGTCAATGCAGAAATGAACATTTGTGCATTTTTTTTTTTTCCTCTTACCGAAATTATCATTTTTTTTTTTTCTTCTAGAGAAACAGCTCCCACACCTTAAGGGAGGGAGCCAGAGACAGAGTGTTATCTAATGCAAATCCATTCTAAGAAGGTTGTGGGGGCCATCTGGTGTCCGATGCAGACAGGACCTGCTGCGAGATGAATTGGGAGGACAGGGGACAGGGTGAGAGTGAGGGATGAGGGGTGAGAGGCTAATTCCTTTTCATCCATGTCAAAAAACAGCCCATTGGGAGGATAAGAAGAGGGGGAGAAATCACCTTATGTCGTGGGAAGCAGATCAAAGCAGAAAAGATAATATGTCCAAAAGGAAAGGCAGTTGGTGAACAAAGCCGGGGAGAGGCAGAGGCTGGAGGCCCCTGGGTGCCAAGCTGGCCCTAGCAACCCTCTGGGTGGGCTCCTCTGGACAGTGCAAATCCTGACACCACTTGTTTAGGGTTCAGGCTCACAGAGACACCAACTCTTCCTGCGAGTCATCCCTCAGGGCTTTACGTTTCCTGAAAAATGTAGTCCTCATCACCGGCTTTCTCTGTGGAGCTGAAATAATTCATCAAATATTTGGAATGTGTAATTAAATATCTAATGCCAATTAGCAAATTACTAATGAAATAATCAGGGACTTTTATGGTTTATAGTTTGGCTCGAATTTTAATTCTAAGTGGTTATTGATTCTAAATAGAGCAGAATCTGAGCTGCACAACATTAGGTAGGTGTATGGATATGAAATGAGAAAGTGGGGGGGAAGGTTCAGGGTCATGGTGATGAACACAGGCAGGTGCTAATCATCATAATGCACCCAGTGCAGGGGGAGGGCCAAGGCCATGGGCTGTCTGCTGTCCATGTTCAGTGTGTTCAGTGTTGAAGGCAGGAAGAGAGGCACAGAGGTTTGCTCCTCAGGGTTGGGGAATGCAGCATACACCTCCTATCCTGGGGAGCGAGGGGTCATGGCTATATGACTGCAGAGTAATGAAATGACACCTCACCATGCTTCAGAACTTATAGATCCTGCTCAGCAGACTCCAGAGTGAACACGGGTGGGTCAGAGTATAGAAGCTTCTAAGGCTTGTTTCTTTAAGCTAGAAGGTGAAGGCAACATCCTTGGAATTGTGTGTGAGCGTGTGTGTGTGTGTGTGTGTGTGTGTGTGTGTGTGTGTGTGTGTATGGGGGGGAGAGAGAAACAGCACAGATTACAAAGAAAATGCCACTGAACTGTAAGTTTGGATTGGATTGTGGGGGCACATGTTCATCTGTGGGGTTCTGGGAGTTCATGGTTACATACGGGGCACATGGTTACATATGGAATCCTGGGGACACATGGATGAGTATGAAATGAGAGGGAGCATGGTTCCTTATGGGAGTATGGGGTTCCCTCTGGGATGTGGAGGTACATAGCTTCTTACAGAGTTCAGGAGGTGATTGGTGACTTCGGGGAGCCAGGACATAAATATGTACAAACTGCTTGTGACAACTTGTTTACAAATGTCCTTTTCTTTTCGTATAGAAAATAAAGTGGTAATCACACGCACCAATTTCAAACCATGAAGTGGGTCCCTTCAGGATATTATTTTGCCAGTGTGTTTAAAAAGCTAATATTAGGAGGAGGTATAAAAAATAATGCGATTTCATTTTTGTGAGAGAGATTTTTTCGTCCATCTTATTTCACCCATTCCATACACAGTAAGATGTATCAAGGTTACAAATAATAATCATTTCTGTTGCCCTTGTCTTTCTATTCAGTCTCTATTCCTGGAATTCTTCATAAACACTAGTTCATGTAATTTTCATAACCACCCTTCAGGCTATATATTATCATTACCCCATTTCACAGATAAAGACATTGAGACCCAGAGAATTTCAACAGCTTGACTAAGTTTGGGAAGCTGTTAAGGCCTGGAGCCAAGCCTAGAACCCACGCACTTCTAACACCAACATTGGGACTCTTACCACGCACGCTGCTACTTGGCTGTCATTCAAAACAAACCAACCAACAAGGTGAAGAGTGAAGCCTTGCTTGTTTCAGTCAATCTAAAGACAGCAAGTTGAACCGGCCAGTGGGGTCCTGGGGCTTCTCTGGAGACACAGAAATCCCAGGGGAGGTGGAATGGGGCAGAAGTTGGGCTTAAAGGTGAACCTGGACCCCAGGCTGGCCAAGCTAGTCCTCCATGGTCAATGGCAAAGGAAGAGCTGGCCAAGGCCTCTGCCAACTGTGATGTGCCCCAGGGCTGAGATGCAGATGACCCTCAGGGTGTCTGGCACAGGTCTTGAGGCTGTCCTCTCTGCTCCCACCTGGGCCAGGTCAGCAACAGGACAATGTGGCTGCCTTCCCCCAACCCTCCACGGCATCTGGTAACAAGAGGGGAGAAGGCTCTCCATACAGCTCAGGAGTGATTTAAACACTCCTCCGGCTCAAAGGGGAATCTTGGATTTCATTAATTAATACATCAATAGAAGCCAATGGAGAAAAACATGTCTTGTTATCTGGCTTCTCAGATGCTAGACATGGGCTCATTAGCCTTAAGCATATCAGCCCGATAACACTATTTATTCCATACAGAATAATGATCTACTTTCGGGGAATACTGCAGTGAACCGAGAGGGCGAGTCCATCCATTATCGCTGCTCCCCGCACACACGTGCATGGTTGCCACCCACCTCAAAAGGGCTAAGTGGGGCACAACCCCAGCCCTTGCCCCTGTGAGCCACATCAACACGCTGCTGCGCACAACAGACCTGCAGAGACATGCCGTCGCCCCCGCTTCAGAGATGAGCTTCAGTAACCTAGCCAAGGTCATACCAAATCAAGACAGATTCAAATCAGGGTGAGATGGACAAAAGAACTGAGTTGTTTTCACAGACCCATGAAGGCACAGACTGAGTCCAAACTCCTTCTCCCAGTGAGGAGGGAAATCAGCGTTAAGAAAAGGAAGAAGAAAGTGGTCAACCCACGTGCACTTCTCACTGACCATTGTCTAATCAGGAGAAGCAATTTAAGATTGTGCCACTGTTATTTCTGTTTTTTAAATTACATAATCTGTTTAATGGCAGTGTCTTCAGAAGGGGCCATTAGAATTATAATGCAGTCCTGAACCAGTCAGCCTTGAAAGCCACTACAGAAAAATAAGCATAACGTGGTGTTCAGTTGGCCTCTCACAGGGCCATTCTCAGACGCTATGGACCCTGGCAGAGAAAGTGACTATCAGCTAAATGATGACTCCTTTAGTGGGCACAGGAGTTTATTAAGCCCGAAAGGTGACAAGTGAGCAGGATTTAGCACCCCTGTAGTTCTAGGGACAAGTTCTGGGACCACAGAACTGAAGGGCAAAGGACCTCTGGGAACATCTGCCTCCATGTGGCTCATGGCTCACCTTGTTCTTTCTGACCTGGGAAATCCCAAAGGGGCTCCCAATTCACCAAACTGTGCGAACCATAGAGTCCTGGGATCCATATCTCCATCCATGGGTCACCCTTGGGGTGAGCGTGTTTTGATCAGCAGGTACTCTGAAGACACAGAAGAATGATCTGAGAGCTTGGTCCCAGAGCCTTCCGTTCAGGGATGCCAAAGGGGAGCTGAGACTGTCATCAAATGCTTGGATCATAAGTAAAAAGAACCTCTTGCTTTTTACACCTATGGGAGTCAGTGGGGATCTTCCAAGAGATGGGAGAGGTCCCAACCCATGTTTGAAGGGCTTCTAAGGAGGGAACAGCACAGACGAGAAAGAGCTTCTTGGAGAAGGAACTTTGAGTCAACTGAATTGACAGCAAATGATGAAATAAAGCAGGTGAGCCAAGGGAAGCAAGGCCTCAGTGGAGCCAAGTAGTCAAAGGAATCCCTGCTAAGGAGTTCAGTGGCCCTGTCTTGGGCACTGAGGAATCATGGCTAGGGCAGGCACGGGACATCCACCATGACTGTAAGTACCCTCCACTGCAGACAATGGCCTTGCTTACCAAAAGGAGGGAAAAAGCTTTCTGAGGAGCGGGTGTATTTCCATCTTGGTATAGTGGGTCTTTAGTAGTACTGGCAGGGGGATTGGTTCGTCTTGTGCAGGAAACAGTTGTTTGGTGTCATTGAAAATGCCATATATTGTCCAGTGAATTACTTCCCGAGGGCACGAGTGCTACAGCCCTTCTCATGGCGACAAACCAAGGAAAGCACCATGATGTTTAATGGCAACGGCTCTGCAGTCACGCACTGCCCACAGCGGGCTGTTCATGATCCTGACAATAAAAAGAGTGCAAACAAAAGGCTCTTCTATGCGGGCAACAGCCGCGGGTGGGGTGGGGGGGTCAGGGGAGGAAGAACTGGCTCCAGGAGTCATTAAAAATATTTTTCTTTTCAAATTAATAAAATGCAACCGTCCACACTCAAGACCAACAGCTTGTAAAATTGGATTTCCAAAAGATGAAGGGGAAAGGAGGCCAGCACTGGTCAGAAGCAGCAAAACAGAGAACTCAGGAAGGAGCGGGACCAGTAGCTACTAGCCAGGAAGCACTAATGGGTGTTGGTCACACCGACACTAACGTGGTCACTTTACTTAGGGATGGCAATTTCTAAATCCCACCAACTAGAAGGAACTGAGTGGCAAGAGAAAACTGAGGGTCCCTTACTGCTGCCCACACCTCCCTGAGCCCTTCTATCAGAAGGTGGTGAGCAAAGCCTGAGTCCTGATATGAAAGGAAATCACAATAAAATCACTGGGGATCTTTACTGGTCTTCGAGATGAGGTTCCCTAAAAACCCTCATGTATTTCTTTCTCTCCTCCAAAAGACTGAGCTTCCACACAGGAAGCAGCACTGGGTAAACATGTATCACAGAGAAGGCTTTTAAAATACTTTTGGAGACTAAACTAAGGAAATAATGGACAAAGTTAATGTCCTATGTCTATGCCTAATCGGATGTCCCCTGGGAGCAGAAGGGCAGAGCCCCTGCATGGGCTGCTCCTCACCGTATCCCAAGCCCAGTATTGTGTCTTTCACATGGTAAATGTTTAAGAAATATCAATCAAATAAGCAAATGTGGTCACCACAGAAGCCTGCCGGGGTCACCCTCAGGTTGCACTCAGTGCACCCAGGATCAAAGTTATAGGTATCCTTGGGCAGGCCGGTGTGTCCAGCACATCTGTGTGGGTTACCATGTTTTGAGAAGTCAACTCCTCAGTTTCAGTCCTGTTCAAACCACCACAATTTATTAGTGGAGCAACTCTCTAACAAAAGCTAGAGTTGTCAGTGAAATGAATGGCTTATAAGGCTCCTGTGAAAGAGCACAGCATGTGCTAAGTGGTGGCATATGAGAGCAGAGCCCTCATTTACCAGGACAGGTGCATTGGGCTAGGGTTTGCTGGTTAACTGACAGCATTAGCAGGGCAGATCCACCCAACCCAAGAAAGCAGTGGTGTGGCACTCTGCAATCCAACCTCATGGTCCATGGACCCTCAACATTGACCTGTCTTGGTCTGCTTTGGGTCTCTATTTAAAAAAAAAAAAAAGAAAAAAATGAGAATGGATACTTGATAAGAACAGCAGATTTATTTAGCTTATGGTTCTTGAGGTCCAAGAACATGGTAGCAGCAGCAGCAGAAGCAGCTTTGGGCAAGAGCCCCACAATGGGTAGTAGCATATGGTAGGACTGTCCACAAGACAGAGAAACTGAGAGAGAAGTGCCATGGCAAGAGAGCAAACAAGAGAATGGAGAGGCGCCAGGCTCGCTCTTTGGTAAGAGCCCACTCTTGCCTCCCTAAGATCAGCATTAAGCTGGGTGTGGTGGCACACAGCCTGTAATCCCACTGCCTGGGGAGACTGAGGCGAGAGAATCACAAGTTCAAGGCCAGCCTCAGCAGCTTTAGCAAGGCCCTCAGCAACTTAATGAGATCCTGTTTCAAAATTAAAAAATAAAAGGGGCTGGGAATGTAGTTGTAAAGTGTCTCTGGGTTCAATCCCCAGTACCAAAAAACAAAACAAAACAAAACAAAAGACCATGGATAATCCCATTATGAGGGCTATCACCATCCAATCACCCCCCAACTAAGCCCTACTTCTAAAGTTTCCACCAACTTTCAGCACTGTTACATTGGAGACCATGTTTGTAGCACATGAACCTTTGGGGGACAAACTATATTCAAACCAGACCACCTTCTCCTTCATTTATTACCCAATATCCCTGAGAAGTCCTCTGGCTTATTCCTCTTACCTCCTCCAACAGCCTCTGCTTGAACCCTTCCAATCTTGTATAAGTCTGTGGCCTATTCTTTCACCCACCCCTCAAGCCTATTCCCAGAACATTCACTGATGACCCAGTAGTATCCTGGGAAGTTCTGCTATTTAGGACCCAAGACATACCCACAATACTCTGCTTCATCTAATTCTAAGGCTCAGCTTCTCCTAACCTCTTTCCTGCCATTCCAACCACCCCACTGACTGCCAAAGTGGCTTCTCTTCCCACTTGCTAACTTCTTGGTGGTCTCTTGTTGGCCTCATCTATTTATCTTGTCCCTCCAAGTAGAATCCACGCTCTCCAGAGGCAGGGCTATCTTCCCTCCCCGGTGGGTTCCTCAGTGCCAAGCAAGGGACAATGCACCAAATAGCCTTTGGGTGCAGATGTGGTGATTCATGTCACTCAGTGAATGCAAAATGATGGAACCTGTGGCAGTAAGGTGAGGTCATTTTCCTGCTGCAAATGTTGAACCGTTTGCTTTCAAAAGTGATTGCTTTGCCTGCAGTGGAGGAGGCAGAAGCTGAGGCACTCTGCTGTAGGCTGAAGGTTTATACCCTCTCAAAATTCATATGTTAAAACCTAATCCCAGATGTGAGGGTGTCTGGAGGTGGGAACTTAGGGAAGGGATTAGTCATGAGGAAAATCTCACAAAGGGGATTAGTGCCCCTATAAAAGACCCCAGAGAAATTCCTTTTGCATGAGAAGACATGAACCAGAGTGAGCCCTCACCAGGCATTGGATCACTCTGCACCTTGACCTTGGATTCTCCCACCTCCAGAACTGTGAGAAATAAACTTGTTTACAAACCACCCAGCTTATGGTACTTTGTTATAGCAGCCAGAAGGAACTAAGACACACTCTGAGCCCCCCTCACAACTAGGCTGAGGCACAGTGGGGCTGTACTGCAGGGCACAGAACGTTCCCAGGAACTCTTTGGGAGCAAGGCTCCACCATTCCTGGCTGGGTCTATTCTTAGCCACGCTCACAGCCGGTTCTGGGGAGAAGGCTGTTATGTCGTTAAGCGTTCACCAGCGTCTGGCTTTCTCTGTCCAATCTTCGGTGAGCCTTCTGTTTCCGCCTTCAGGTATATGGTTCATTCCTGTCCTCATATCAAAATGGGCGTGGGGGGTGGGAAGGAGCCATCTGGAAGAGGTGCCGAATCCTCTCCAGCTCCTCCATACATCCCCCTCCCACCTCCGCTATCTGGGCCTTTTATTTTTGCAAGACTTGGTTCAAAACACATTGTCTTACTAGAGCCTGGATGATAATTTCTCTTCTCTGGGGTGACCACCATCTTGTTAATGAAGTTCCATTGGATTCCAGGTCCAGAAGTGCATGCTGAGACCAGTCATAGGGAGATGTGCTTCAGGGGCAGGTCACTGACTGCCCCATCTTGACCATGAGGCCTTCTATGCTGCCTCCTGACCTCTGTGACCCTGCCAAGAGCAAGCCTGCTGAGATCATGACCTCCTTACCTGAAGATGTGCTTTGGAAAGGAGGCCAGGTGCCTTCCTATCAATCCTTGGTATCAGATTCAGAACAAGGAAGATGGACTGTGCAGAGGCAGAGCCTTCTTTTAGAATCTTCTCATCTCTCCATAATCTCATTCATTCATTCATTCAATATTTTTTCACTTATCCACTTGGTTCCTGTCCTAGTCCAGGTCTCCTTAACAAGTAAGCACTGGTGGGTCAAGGACACTTGATGCTGGTATTTCATTTAAGAGATGATCCCAGGGAACACCAACGAGGGAGACAGGAAAGGTGACCTTGGTGCTAGTGTTCTCAATCCTGCAGAGGACCCTCCGAGAAACTGGGGAGAATATCAGAGAATATCAGTTCCTGAGTGCTTATTCACAGACTCTTCACTTTTACTGATTGAGGGTTGCCCTGGGGATATTAAATCTCCAGCCCTTTTAGGCATTTCTATTTTTCTTTTATTTGTTTAGTTGTAGATGGACACAATACCTTTATTTATTTATTTTTATGTGGTGCTGAGGACTGAACCCAGTGCCTCAGACTTGCTAGGTAAGTGTTTTATCACTGAGCTATAACTCCAGCCCTGTTTCTATTTTTCTTCTTTCTTTCTTTCTTTCTTTCTCTCTTTCTTTCTCTCTCTCTTTCTTTCTCTTTCTCTTTTTTTCCTTTTTTCTTTTTGTAAGCAATTGAGAAGGCTTCCATGGTTTTTCATGGAGGGAAAACATTGCCAGTGCCTGGGAAATGTTCATGGCAGTTGCTAAGAAATTCAGAGGTGAACCAAGAGGACACAGGGCATGGCATTGAGAGCGTGGGCTATGCCCCAAAGGGGATCATTTTACTGACATTGATGGGTTACAAGTTACACCTCAGCGCCAGGCACTGTGTTAGACTGTGGGAATGCACTGTCCTGGTTCTGAACAAATTGCCATCCAAGAGTCAACTATACTTTTTTGACGAGTTGGGGATTTTCTTTCCAGGGACTCCATAGGGGAGAGTGTGGTCCTGATAAACTGAAGTTCAAGAAGTCTGGATTCTACTTCATGCATGAATTCATTTATAAATGTGGAACCATAAGACATACTGAGGCTCCCATCATGGGCCACCATGAGGCCAAGGATGAACCAGTCAAGGTCACTGCCCCCAAATGACCCATCCCAGTCTAGGTGGAGCAAACACAACCCACCATGACCTCACAATGGTGAGTTTCACACTCTGGTCCAGAGAGATACACTTTGGAATCACAGAGGACATAATGAACGCGAAGTTGGGTAGGAAAGACTCAGTGGAAGGGATGACACCTAATGTTATACCCTTGAGGGTCAGTAATCATCAACCCTCTCAGAGGACTCCTTCTGTGGGTTATAATTTTAATTTTCACTTGAAAATTCTCCCGGGGTGCAGCAGGATTGATTTCCTTACCAGACAGCCTAACTTCAGTAACAGGATCTGTCAATCTCATCCTGATCTGCATGACAATGAAAAATATTCAGAAAACAGTGAGATCATCCTACACAAGCTGACCTGCCTGCAGAAGCTTAATTCCCTAACCCTTGCTGGATGGCTAATCAACAACAGATATCTATCTTTCACACTTCTGGGGACTTGAAGTCTGATACCAGGGTTCCAACACGGTTGGTGTCTGGTCAGAGCCTGCTTCCTAGTTCATAAATGGCCGTCTTCTCAAATTGTCCTCACGTGTAGAAAAAAGGGTGAGAGGGCTCCCTAAGGTCTTCTATTAGGGCACTAATCCAATGTATGAGGCTCCACCCTTAGTGACTTAATTGTTTCCCAAAGGCCTCACGTGTTAAAACTACCAAATTGGAGGCCAAAACCTCAATATACAAGGTGGGGGGGGGGGGGGGCACAGTATTCAGTCCCTAATAACCCTGCATCCTGGTGTTTGGGCTCCAAGTCTTCTTGGCCTGCTGGCTGATCGCAGAATCTGCCAGGAAACTTTGGATCTGCTTTGAAGCACACTGACACTCCTTGCTGGCACTTCCTCACATACCCCCTCTTGGCCCCTCATATCCGAATTCTATTCTTCATTCAAGGTCCGTCACTTCATGTCACAAAGCTTTCCTAGGAAGTGTTTTCTCTCTTTAATTTTCTGTTCCCACTGCTCTTATGCTCAATCACATCAACTTTGATGTGCATGACTGAATCACTGAGGGAGGAATTGCAGACACAGATGGACAGGCCATCAAGGAGCTATCTGAGCAGGGAGACTGGTCCCAGGATGCAGTAGAGCACATTACATGAGTCACTGCAGATTTTCTGATTTGGGTCCTTGCTAAGATCATCCAACACTTGTGAGTTTCCTAAGAGCAGGGCTAGTAGCTATGCAACCAATGCCCAGCACACACCTGGAACTAGTAGAGGAGTAGTGCATGATCCTCACCAGACCATACACAACCAACAGGCACTGTTACCATGTTTTGCCTGACCATCAGGGGTCAGAGCATCCCATTCTGAAATTCATGCATTCTTCCCTCCCGGACCACAAGTTTGCTTCAGGACTCACAAAACCACAAGAACAATCTTTAGATGTCACCCTAGAAATATTGCATAGATAATCCTTAGGCCGAGCATGTGTGTTTATAGCTATGTCTAGTGGCACAAAGCACTGAGCTTTTCTGAGTTCTCCGCTTTCTCATCTCTTGAATGGGTCTATTGAACACAATGACCTCTAAGATTTCTTCCTGTATTTGTACGCAATTAATCTATTTGGAAAAATGTTGCCTGTTGATGACCTGGAACATTAGTCTTGCTGCCCAACACTTTCAAGGAACACAAAATATTTTAAATGCCTGGTGCCACATTCCTCACGCCCCCTGGAGAGCGGCAGACAATGAATGGAAGGCAGGGTGCAGGTCAGGCCATCATCATTGCTAACAAATGCTCTCACACTGCCTCATCTGGCTCCTGGCTCCGCCTGGCCAGACGTGGACATGTCCCCATCCTTTCCTCAGGTTAGCAGGATCTAAGTGCTGGGGCATAGGTCTTTGGAGAGGGAAATGATTCACACCCCAGCAGCGCAGGCTCCCAGCCACCTGCTCCCACCACCCTCTGGGCCCCCAGGGTGAAGAGGCATGACCTGCAGGGGCTCAAGTCTCCCTGGGCGGATCTATTACATGCATTAAAATAATTTATGCCCAGCCCTCTAAAGCGTTTAATTCGTTGGGCCATCATCTATTCCAGAAGCGTTCCTCTTCATCGTGAATTATTTTTGAAGTATTTATGTGGACCTCACCGAAAATCACCCCAGTCAGCAAACTGAGAAATGGAAAGGCATTAAGAGGAGGCGTTGACCCCAGGGTCACAGGCATGAGTATGGTCGGGGTCAGCCGGGTGGGAGAGGGAGCTGGGGTGGCCCAAGCTGATGCTGACCAGACTGTGGGGCTCCGTCCTCTGTGCCCACACCTTGGCATGAGGAGGGCACACGTCATTTTTAGCCCTGATGGCTGTGGTCAGAACAGATGGGTGGTTTGGAAAGTCCTCACATTGTTTCTTGCAGCAAGCATGCGCAGCAGACATGAATGACCACGGGCACAGATGAGGAAACTGAAGCCCTGAGAGATGAAGGAGGCACCCAGAGTAGCAGATTTGGAGTTGACTCCAGGTCTCCTACCTGTGGCTACCTGTTAGTAGCTGTCAGTCCTTCCATAGGAAGCTGGCAATCTCAGACAACCCCCGTGCACTATTAGACCAGCCTCATCAGAATAGTGAACACCACCAGCCTCTCTCCACCACACCCAGACACACCTACACCAAAGGCAATAAAGATCACACCCAAGTTGTCCCAGGCACTGCTGGTCTCAAAGTGAATTGAGTCAATATTTTTCTTTATCTTTTGGGGGGCTTCTTTTCTGGAGACTGTCAAAAGAATTTCTTTCTTATTATTTTTTTAAGCAAGCACATTCTAGTTATTACTGTGAAAGATAACTGGGGCTGGGGATTTTTATGTACTTAAAAAGTATTTAGTTGAAGTCCTGTGTTGTACCAGGCAATATTTGTACCAGGGTTCTGAAATACAGGACCCTACTCTCATGGAATTTACATTCCAGTAAGGGAACTAGAACATAAGTATGTAAACAAAAGAAAGAAAAATGAGATATTTGCAGAGTGATTGCTAACACAGTATGTTGGGATGTCCCGTGACATAAGGGTCAGAGACACGTAGATCCAGTGGTAACAGAAAGCTTCACTGAGGACATCTGAGTTGAAACTTAAGAAGGGGAAGGTGCCAAATAGAGAAAGGGCAAGAAGGTACAGCACATGCAAAGGCCCTGGGGCACGGATAGGTTTGGTTGAGTTAGGGTATTGAGGGAGGGTGAGGGATGAAGGTGGAGAATGGCAGGACTAGATCATGTGGAATGCATGAATGGATGTGAATGAACCTCAGAAACATTATGACAAGTGAAGTAAGCCAGACACAGAAGGTCACTCACCGTATGACTCCATATAAAGCAGGCTTGTGGTCCACAGGATCTGGGGCAGAGGAAAACAGCTGACTCCGCAATGGGTATGGAGTTTTCTTTGGAAGTAATGAGCATATGTAAAGACTTAAAATAGTCTGTGGTTGCACGTATCCTGAATGGTCTAGATGCCCCTGTGTTGTACACTTTAAAGTGATTTATTGTGTGTTATGTGAATTCCACCCCCTTAAAATGTTTCCAACGGGTGTTCTTAGGCACATGGACTCCTGTGTCGGTCCGCCTCCGTGTTCTCCTCCCAAATCTCTGCAGGCCCTGGTCCTCTACCACCTGTACGCTGGGCCTTGCAGCACCTCTCTCCCATTTTCCCCTCAATTCAGGCCTCTCCTTTTAAACAAGGCTTCCATGGATCCCCTTCAGAGTCCCGAGCTGACTAAGAGCCTTCCTGGACTACTCACGTAAAGGGGCTCCCTACGCCCACTTTACAATGCTCTGTTGGCCCCACGAATCGCTTGGGGTTGCGCGGTGAATAAACAGGACACTCTGGGGTCCTCCGCTATGTCCCCAACACAGACAGTGCCCCGTGCCTTCAGCAAGAAAGGCTGGCCCGCTCCTCCCAGCAGCGCCCCACTCGACCCGCCCCCCAACCCTGTGCTGCTCGTACCCAATTTCTGATAACAGCAATGATTCTGGGGAGGGAATGGGCCGATGGAAAACAGAGTTAAGTATCAATTTAAAAAAGCTACGAAGCTCTGCCACTGCTTCCGCGGTAAAGGAGTTAAGAGGGCCGTGCAGGCTCTGCGCACCCCGCGGTGCCCCACGCCACAGCGGGCCCCACTGCAGCGCATCTGTCCCCCTCCTCGCCAAAGACGGTCCTCCGGGGGCTGGCGGACTCCGGGGACCGCGCTCCTCCGGGCCAGTGCTCTTTCCTGCTTTGATCTCTCATTGCCGCGGGGCTAGTTAAGAGGCCCGCGTGCAGCGGGGCCCCGCCCGAGGACACACACACCCCCACACACACACCTCGCGGCGACACGAAGGCCCCGGGCGCCCCCGCCTGGCGCCGCGCCCCGCGCAGTGCCCGGCCCCGGCCACCTCTCCAGGCGCGCTGCCAAGCGCGGGGTCACCGAACTGACAGTGACCCGCCCCATTAGTCCGCCTGGGCTCCAGGAGGAAGAGATGAAAACCAAGCGCTACCCAAGCCGGAGCCACCACGTTTGGCTAATTTGCTGTTTGGGGATTTCGATGGCTCCCCTCAGCTGGGCTTGAGTGTGGGCGCCTGTCTTTCCGACGGGCGGTTCTCCTTGCACGCCAGGGGAACAGCCCATCAAACAGGGTGAAGTCCACCAGGACCCACAGTTACTTTTATCGATTTTCTGGTATCCGATTGCCAAAAAGGGAATTTTAGTGTGCAGTAGAAAGAAGCAAGCCAGTTGAGAAAGGCAAGGAAAACAAACCTTCAGACAAAAGAGTGCGCCCAACTTGGACCTTCGCAGATGACTTTGGAATTCTTCCCCGCCCTTGAAACGTCTATTTCTTTGAAGTCGAACCTTTTGACCATCGTTTCTGGTTTCTTCCAAGCCATTTGACTGAACCTGCCACCAAAAATCACTCTGTAAACAAAGAAAAAGGCAAAGACTGCCTCCAGGTACGATGAACAATTTTGCAGGGGCTTCTTTGGGGTTTTCCGTCCTCAACCTGCATCCTTGGTTTCAAACAAATGTGACCCCTGACCCTCAGCTTTGCTATCCCTCTTTGCCCCACTGTCTGGCTTTTCTGGGAGCAGGAGCCAGGCTGACACATTTCAGATGAATCACAGCAGCCAACTTCCTGTCCCAGTCCAGTTTCCACGGGGAAACCCTCCCTCCACCTCTCCTGGGTACCAGGTAACTGGATTGATGAAGCCTCCTTCACCGCCTCTCCCAGCGAACTTCTCATAACCCGATGCATAAATAATCACATGTTTTATAAATAGCTGTGGACAAGAGGCTGTAAAACAACGAAGATATATTTGTGCCTTTATGTCCTAGGAATATTTTCTAAAACGACTGTTTTATTTGGTGTGGGTTGAATGGGGGCTTGTGTATACATAACAATCTCCAAAGTTTTCCCCTGCACCCCACCCCCTCAGGTCAGGCCGGCACTATAGTTAGCAAATTGATAAGGTTCCATGGGCAAGCTTTATTCGTTCTGACACAAGCCTATGACACTTTATAAAAAGAAGTAATCCAGAACAATCTCTAGGTAATTAACACCTAGATAAACAAACATAAATTTCTATATTGCATTTATTTGGACTACCACTCAAATATGCGTGAACCATGCTTTTTTAATTAAAAGATAAATCCATGTGACACTTAGCCTCAAACTTAATTATTCAGCATAGTATAATAAAAAATAGAGCCCATTAAATGTGTCTTGCACTGTATTTCTGTATTAACAGCAAAACAGTTCGGTCTGGGATCATTTAAATTTTCCCCCTCCTCTTTGCTTGTGATTTCCCTGTTCACATAAGCCTTTCCTCACTCTCCTTTGCTCCCCCCTCCCACCCCACCAATATCTCTCCTTTCTCTTAACACCAACAGGTGAAGAGATTAAAACTCTGCACAAGCCCCTACATGGAACGCTCAGCTGGGCGACATTTTTAATATTGCATTACAATATGAATTTTTTCCTTCCCCATGGAAACATACCTCTAGTTTGGTGGAACGTGCCCAGCCCTTCTATCTTGAAATGAAGATCACAATATTTAATACTAATTTCCTTGGGATTGTGCTTACAACCCACCAGGTGAGGTTTGCATAATATACTGTTACAATACAGATGTTAAACAGAGATGGGGAAGTGTGCAAATCCCAAAATACAAGAGACAGCAGGGTTATCATCTTTATAAAAGTTTCTCAGCACAAAATAGTATCTTACTGCTCAGCAGCTTCTGGCTACTGGGAAGAGGAATTCATGCCTGAACCATTCTTCACCTGGGTGTCAGGTAGGAACACATCCATTCAGTCACTCAAGAAGAATGTAGAAAACAATACTCACGTGCCAGGCCCCCAGCAAAGCACTCATGTCCTGGGAAACCCCTGGGTCCCTGGCAAACCCTATGTAGGCTCCACCCATAAATGATGTTGCAAATGTGTTGACCAGTCGCTCACAGAGGGATCAGCTGGAACTACATGTAGATCCTGCATTGGGCCCAGGAGACTTCTTCCTACCTACTCCTTCCCAAGGAGCCGAGGTACCTAGATGCAAGGGATATCAGCCATCCTCTCAGATCCTATATGTCTGTTGGAGAAGTCATATGGATTGTGTTGCATTGACTTTTCTCTTGCCTGAGCAGGGACAGGAAGCTGTACATCTACAGAACGACACCAGTATGTCCATCTTGTCAGGAATCGCTGGCCATTGTCATTTTGGAAAACAGTCCTTCCAATTTGGCGGCATCCAGCTTATTGGCTACACTTTTTGTGCACACTCTCATTTAACCTGAGAAGGAGCTTTGTGCTGTTAACAGTTATTTTCCACCTCATAGATGAACAATAGATTTGAAGAAATGTAATGACCTGCCAAGATCACACTGCTCCTGAGAGGTGGAGACAGGACTTGGAAACCCCACCCACACATGGCCTGGGCTTGGAGAGCTCAGCTTCCACCACCTGGTCAGCTCTCCTTCCTCTCTGAGTTTGCCTTTGACTCCACAGGAAGGCTTTCATTGCCAGGGATATTCATGTTCTCCTTGAATCTTCTCTTCCAGATAGTTCGTATTCATTATGTGATGATCTTATTAAAGTCTGATTTCTCCTTAGACAGTGATCTTTGGAGCTGACTTGACAATGTATCTCCCTCTCATATCTCAATGCCTCGCAAGTAGTGGGTCCTCTGTGAATATTTGTTCAAGGAGTGAATAGGACAACATCTAACCTCAAGACCCATCCTTTCCCATTATATTCCCTCTTTCTCTAGCCACCTTCCTCCTACCCTTAAAAATGGTAAAAGACTTACTAATACTCCAGCTTTTCAAATGAAAAAATTAGGAAACAAAAATTCAAGACATTTATCCAGGTTTACCTTGTCTGAAGGGGATGGGTGCGGAAGACTTCCAGTCACCTGACCACAAGGGACCTTTCCAAAGTATAAGGATTTTATTAGTGTATAGTTTTTCGTGGGCGTGAAATTATATCCAATATATCCATAACTTATTATGCCACAATAGGCAGAAAACACAAGCATTTGCAGAGGACTTTACAAAATTGGCACATAATTTCCCCACCTTCTTGCATTTAACTCTCATAATTTTACTGATATGACCAATGAACTCAGAATAGTTAAATTGTTCATGATTGTGCATCCAATAAGTAATAGAATAAGCACTCAAATTTAGGTCATTACACCCTAAATTTTGTGTTCTTTACACTGTGCTGAATTTGTCAGTTGTCCAATTGTCTATGGCTATTAGAGAACTCAAAAATACATTGATGGGAATAGATATCGGGAGGCTTCTTAAAAATGCCTCCTAGTTCCAATTTTTTATTTTCTACAACAGTTTTATTGAGATATAAGTCACATGTCATAAAACTCACTCTTTTAAAATGTACAATTCAGTGCATTTTAGTATATTCACAAAGTAGGGCAGTCATCATCCCTATCTAATTTTAGAACATTTTTATCACCTCAAAAAGAAACTTCATGCTGATTAGAGGTCACCCCACGCTCTCCCCCACCCCCCCAGCTCCTGTCAATCACTAACCTTCTTTCTGTTGCTACAGATTTGCCTATTCCGGACATTTCATAGAAAGCAAATCATATTATATTTTTGTAGCTTTTTGTAACTGGCTTCTTTCAACGTTTTCAAGGTTCATGTTGTAGCATCTTTCAGTGTTGTTTATTCCTTTTTGTGGCAGAATAGTATTACTTTCTTTAGATACCAGTACACTTTGTTCATCCATGCATTGTAGTTTTTTTTTTTAATAAAATTTGAGCAAAAATGGAAAAAATTAGAAGACTTGCCAGAAAAAAAAAAATCTAAGGGTCCAGTACCTCATGATGCCACATCCCTCTGGGAAGATGTGCAACCATGGAACTTTCTTCAGCCCCCCACAAAAGGGGCACTCTCTCCAGTCCATCCTTCCTGAGCTCCTCCCCTTGCCACCATGATGACTCTCTGGCCCCTGTGGATTTACTCCCCACTATGGATGTGACTTGGGCAAAAGTGAGAACCTCTCACGCAAACTTCTGCCCATCTGTCTTCCTTCCCTAACTCGTTCATCCTGACTCCTGACTGTCACCTTGCTACTCACCTGTTGTTGGAAAAAACACACAGTCCATACTAATGACGATGTCATTGAACTCATCTGCTTTCACCCAAGGACCCCAACAGTCCCTCTGAAACATGGTGAGTTTACCAATTCCAATGAGAGGTGAGCAGCTGCATTTGCTTGCAATACTTCAGGGCCCTCCATACTCCAGAACCCCAGCGCGCGCTATACGAGCTTGGTTTTTGAGACCAAAATAAAACAACACACACACAAAAAGAAAAAAAAAAACAAAAAGAAGCTCTGCACATCAAGCTTCGAGCATACACTTCAAATCCTTTCAAATCAATGTCAGGGATCTGCTTTTCTGTAGCCCCTGATACCACAGACTTTATTGTTCTTTGTTCTATTCCTTTTCTTCTAGAGGAAGAATTCAGATTCTCCTTTGATAATTTGGAGGTAAAGACTTTCTTGCACATAATGATTTTTTTTTTTTAGAAAAAAACTTATTACCAGTAAAGGGAAATAACAGACCCCAATGCTTTAAGTGTCTTATATAATTAATATGAGAAATGGAAGTATTATCATAAGTTTACTAAAACCAATGTTTGCAAACATTTAAAGATGTACAGAGCGTCCATAGGAACTTGCATGCACATGCACTCTCTCTCACACACATACACACACACACACACTGCAAAGATACTCATTCAACTTGATAAAGCAGAAGGCTATAAGGACCATCCTTACCACATAATAGTACAGGACTTTTTATAAGTGATGTTTCACCAAGTCTTGCCAAAGTCTGACCAACCTAGAAAAATATGTTTTACTCTCCATAGTAAACATAAGCGAATAGGAAAAAGATGTTTTCTTTTTTTTTTTTTTTTTTTAATCTGGAGGTAGAGGTTTTATTGCATAAAACACTGGATAAAACCGGTCTGCTTCAAAGACATTTTATTCTAACAGCAGAAAGAAAACAGTCATTGCTGAAAAAACAACTTTTAATACTTTCTATACCAGAATAAAGTTCTGTCAACTGATGTATTATAATAATAAATAATGACCAAGAATAAACTTTAAATACAAAGTCTTCTACTTGTTACAAGCATAGCAACAAAATCCTCTACTCTATTGATCTCAGATTTCCTCCAAGATAGATTTTTTTGTTGTTGTTCTTTGCGTAGGAATGTAGACAGTATTATGACCAGCATCACAGACTACAGAAGTTACAGGGAAAAAACTTGACATGTTTAGATATGAGAACCTGATGACATTCAGAAACTGACACTGTATCACGGCGGCTGTCACTTGTTTGTATTACAAGTTACAAATGTTCTGGAAAGAGGCCTGTGTCAGAGGGGGAAATAAGGACGGTAGCACTGGACAAAATGGAATCAACACGCACGCCACAAAGAAGAGGGGATGTTCCTGGTGTCACAAACAGAATTATTGCCTGTCGCATCTGACGATGCCCAGAAGACACGAGAGAATACTGAAAGAGCTCCCAAAGTGCTAGAAATGGAATGTGGCTCTCATTTTTTTTTTTTTTTCCACTTTTTTTCCTCTTTTTTTTTTTTTTTTCTTTTTTCTTTGTTTTTCTTCTTTTTTTCTGTTTTAATTTTTCTTTGCTAAGATACCAAAGGCAGGGCAAACACACAGAAAGCAAGCGACTGGCACAGTCACCAAACACAGTAGTGCAGTTAAAATCCTAAAGCTTACTACAGTCAGAAAGTTTTCAGTAACATTTTCAGTCCTTTCTCTAGGATCATAGAAACAGTTGCATTAAGTTTATCAACTCGATTTAAGTAAGGCAGTGAATACTAGACTAGAAAAACAAGAAAGCAGCCTGCTCTATGCCAGATGGGTCCAAGTTGCACAGCGACCTCATTTACACTGAAACCTCGGTTAGATGACACCCTTTTGACAGCATATGCAAACCGGATTCCTTATTAGCCTGAGATCTTTCTGGTCTCAGGATAGCTCTAAGAATTATATTTACATTGATTGCAGTTTAGTATTTTTGTAAACTGCTGTAGGCAGAGCTAAAGTTTTTAAGGCCCTGGGGTTTTATTGTGTGCTCCCAGCCTGCAAGGAAATATTGACTTTTTTTTTAAAGTCTGAACGATTTTGTTTTAGAAGAAGTTAATACTTCAATACTTCTCTACCATCACAAGCAACAGCACCAATTTCATGTCACTCAAAGAAGTATGTTAAAAGGCAGAACTTTTATACCATTCGAGCGGATTCAAGAATAAACCTTGGACTAGTTTCCTTAAATCTTTCTTTAAAAAAAAAAAAATGAATTAAGTGTTTCATTGTTGACCCTCAAAATCTCCCTCTGTGTGGTGCAGAACTTGATAAATTTGGAGTATCCAATCAGTAGAAAAATCTAAAATCTACAAAAATATAGAACACATTTGTTTTACAAAAACAGACATTTTAACTCAAACAGTTTTCTTCATCAGAGATAGAGAGCAGGATGTTTAGATTCATATTTTAATACAAGCTATTTCATAAGTGCTTGCTGGAGAAGAAAATCGTGCTTCTTGTCTGCGACACTTATAAAAACCAACGCATGAGAAAAATCTGATAATGGGGACCATAACAGCCTTCATTCAAGTAAGATTCTAAAAATCATAATCAAAGACAATCTTTCCACTTTTACATAGTTGTAATTTCTCACCAACACTTTCTATGGATAGGGTTGGCTGATTTTCCTAACAGCATTTGATATCATATACCCTTGAAAATCTTTTTTATTATCAACCCTATTTCTCCAAAATTGTAAAAGGTAAAGAAAAAAAAAAAAAAAAGCAACAAGAAAAAAAAAATGTCTCTCAATCCTGCAATTTGATCTAAAAAAAGGAATTACTCATCAAGCCTGCAATGGACATTTGTCTGCAGACACTTCCTGACCATTGATTCATTTGGCTGTGTATTTTTTTTTTAAATGCACATTTAAGATGGCAATCCTCTGCAGTGCCGGTCAGCCCTGGCGCTGGCTGTGGGCCGTCTAAGGTTTCTCCCAGAGTGCAGGACGACACCACGTGAATTGATTTTCTCTACAAGGACCACTCCAGCCTGACTGGCACCGCAGCTGCCTCCCAACACATCTCATTAGGGTGCTAGGCCAATGACAGCAGCTGGTGTCAGATTATAGAGGTGTTTTCAACAACGAAAACACAGCCCCTCCATCTTCAAGGCAACATTAAATCATTTAGATGGTATCGCTTTTCGGTTAAGAGCATTATTTTTGGACAAAGACGACTTTTGAGTTGGAAGGGACCCCAGCTTTCTCGAGCTCGAAGGACACCAAGCGTTTTTGAAATCACTTTTCTCCCACCTGCATTGTTTGGAAGTACTTGTTGCCGGGTAACAGTTTAGCAGCCATGTTCAAGGGCTGGGGGATTTTTTTTTTTTTTTAATATATATATAGATATCTTTTAAATTTTTTTTTTAAATGTTCTATACACTAGTTGTGGGGAGGGGGTTGTACATGATTTTTCCCCCTTGGAATTCAGTTAGCAAACTCTTTTAGGAGATGCATCATCTTAAAACTGGGTGAAATAATATTGCAGTGTACGGTGAGTTGCTCAGTTGCTCTCCTCTTGGCCCTTGCTGCCCTCCTCTGTTAGGTCTGCTGAGCTCCCGGCCTTGAGACCTGTAGGCTCCTCAAAATTCCCCGAAGCCTCCGAGTCAACTCTGGAGCGCTTGAACCTGCGATCGGGATACTGGCTGTTGTCAAAAGGCATGCGATGGACGCAGAGGACGTGGGTCTTCAGGTTCCCCTTCTGAGAGGCACTGTAGGGACAGTAGCGGCACTGGAAAGGCCTGTGACCTAAGGGGGAGAAAAAGTGGCTGATCAGCTCTGTGCTCACACCTTCCCACCCGAGGCTCAAAGGACCATGCTCATTATCACCAACGCGTCAGTATTATTCTTAATGCTTATTGAAAATCAAATATGAAATGATAGAAAAGCAGCCAGTACCTTAGACAGGGGACTAGGACTTAAAACAACTTCCATGTGAACCAGAGTTTTTCATGCAGACTTCTTAGGGGACAGAAGAGAAAGCACCTAATACCTGCATTTTTTTTTTTTTCTATGAAGAGTTAGATTTAAAAAACAAAAATAGTTGAGGCCAAGAGGTAAAAGGTATTCTGTAAGTGCTTTCAGAACAGAACAGGAAATAAATCACCCCAACTTTTCTTCGGATGGAACTTTAAAACTTTAGTTGTGGACCCTGAAATTTGAATGTCACATAATTTTCAGGTGTGATGAGGTATTCTCATTTGGGATTTTTTCCAAACATTTTTTGAAAATGTAAAAACCATACTAAACATGCTGGTTGTACTAACTATAGGCGGGTTCAGCCCACAAACTATATTTTGCTGATTCTAGCTTGAACACAAAAACCATAAATCCCTCCATCTGGGAGTCTGACTCAGGTCTCAGTGCAAAGCCAGTTCACTTTCTTATCCTCCCAGGAACTCTTTACTGAGAAGCAAAGAGAGCACACGGAGGGAGTGTGTGTTGGGAGGGGGAGGTGTGAGAGGGATGCTAACTGGCCTTGCTCTGAGGCAGGGTTGGAACGTTGAGCTGGAGGTGATTTGTGGAAGCTGAGGATTTCAGGGGAGAGAGCAGAAGGTATCTGCAGAGGGATCAGGCTGATCAGATAATCAAGGCCCAGTGTGAGTTTTAAAGAAGTTAGATTTTGAAGAGCAACCCCTGAAATGGAGCTTTTCTAGAAAGGTTCTAATTTAGAACAGAGGATTCTTATGGCAATCCACCTTATCTTCCCTGTTTGATCTCTGACTCCTCCTTGCACAGAGGCACAGGAGACCTACATTCTGCCCCCAACCTTTTTTTTTTTTTTTTTTTTTTTTTTTGGTATTGGAGATCTAACCCAGGGGCACTGTACTACTGACCCACATTCCCAACTCTATTTTATTTTTTATTTTGAGATGGGCTCTCACTAAGTTGCTGAGGCTGGCCTCAAACTTGCAATCCTCCTGTCTCAGCCTCCCAGGTCACTGGGATTACAGGCATGCACCATCATGGCCTGCTCATTCTGCCACCTTAAAGAACCAGTAAAGTATTTGGTTTGGAAACTTAAAATGGAGCAATTGCATATCCTCTGATGCTGGGAATTTGATGTCCCATTCCTGGGGATTCATGAGTGCTGTCCCACTCAGCACCCAGAGAGGTCAAAACCCACAGCTGGATTTCATTTGCTCAGAAATATAAACAAGCAAATAAATGCACCAAATCATTTACCCCAGAAAATATCCAAACATCATAGTCAGCACCTTTTCCAGAACAGTCATAGCAGAAGTCCTGTGTATGTAATTAACAAAACAGTCTTGTTCCTGAGAATGTAGAAGCCACCAAATATTGGTGGTAGAAGCTCAATTTCCTACCAAATCACACCCAAGGTTACATTCTTGCTTCACACTCTCTTTCTTCCTCCATAGCCAACTAGTCTCCAGGACCAATTCATTCAACTTGTGGAGTCTTTCTCTTTTCAATCCCTACTTCAGAGCCGGGTACACTGTGCACCAACTCTTTCCTGGACTGTGACCCTGGCAGTTTGCAGAAAGGTCTTCAAGCTTCTGATTTCCCCACTTCCAGCTCATCCTCCCCAGGGCCACCAGAGTGAGCACTTGGAGGAAAAGTTCAATCTGTGATTTCATTGCTCCAAATCCTTGATGCCACATTCTGCCAAAGAATAATCAGGAGAGTCATGGTTCAGCCCCACCATCTTTCCCGTCCCTTTTCTCACAGATGGCCTCTGCCAATAGGCTTTATGCTGAAGGGTCTTTATGCCCTTGCTGGAGTTACTCTCCCTGAAAGACCATTTCCATTCTCTGCAGGCCTAACCCCCAGTCTTCTTTTGAGGCTGTGCTCAACGAGGTGCCTGCTTTATGAATTCCTGTATATTTATAGTGATCCCCTGAGAGGCCACGCATTCCTGAGGCAAGAGTCATACCACTGCAGTGTCACCAGTGCCAACCCCGGCCCCTGGCACTGAGGGAGCAAGCCTCAACTATTTATTATCTTTCCTCTTCACCTTGGCTTTGTTCAAATAAATGGTAAGTTCTTGGACAGAATTTCTGCTTCTTTTGTTTCTGCCATTGCACCCAACACGAAGCTCAATTTGATCAACTTTTCCCACTTGCAAAAGCCAATGTGCAAACATCTTGGATGTTGGAGCTATGAACAAAATGAAGCACAAGAAAAATGCACTTGCCTTTGGTTTTTCCTGACATCCCACCAGAGCAAGGAGAACACACAGTTCATTAGTCGCTAGGGCTTGTGCCACAATTGCCAAGAAAGAGAAAGGTTCACTGACAGCATGATTCCTCTCCTGCCTTCCCACTTACCAATTCTACCCATAGGGTTTGGTCACCTCTCCCACAGACAGAGAAGGTGTTGGGTTGGGTGGAGAAGAAAACCGAGACTAATATTTCTAATGCAGATCTAGGATTGTGCAAGGAATATAAATGGCCCTTGTTCTTCGCCATCTTGGAATTGGGGCATAGAGCCAGGACAGAATTAGGATGCTTCTGTGGTTCCGATGTGATCTAAGTGTGTTCCCCAAAGGTTCGTGCATTGGAAGCTTTGTTGCCAGTGTGGCAATGTCAAGAGGTGGGTGAACCTTTAAGAGGTGGGAACTAGTGGAAGGTGGTCAGGTCACTGGGGGCACTGTCCTCAGAAGGGATTCATGCCTCAAGGGAGCCTGAATAGTTCATGTCAGAGCAAGTTGTTATAAAAAGAGAAATGCTGGCCCCTAAATATCTCTTCCCTCTTATTTTTCCTTGGGATCTGTCCCTCTTGAATGTGTTCCCACCATGATGTTGTCTTTCATGTTGTGATATGGCCAGAAGTCACATCAGAGTTAAACAGAGACCAATCCCATGCCTTTAGGTCTCCAGAATTATTAATTTATATGAACTTCTTTTCTTTATAAAGTACTTGGTCTCAAAGATTTTGTTACAACAATGGAAAAAAGACTATAATGAGGGCCAGTTGGTAGCACTGGCATAGGGAAAACCATGCTCATTCTCACTACTAGAATGAGGATCTAAGTCAGGGCTACTTTGGATTCCAGTGAGTTTCAAGGGGCCTTCCTGTCCAAGAAACCCTGAGAGAATACTGAGCCTCCTAAATTCTGCTATCGATGCATGAAGTTACCATCCCTGTGCACACTAAGCTGTGTCAAGCTCGAGCTGAGAAAGGACTTGAAGTTTTCTGAAAGGAAAATGATCCAGAGAAAGTGAGCCCAAATTTATATCTGGAGACCTAAGGCTTGGTAGAAGATCATACAAACACACACACACACACACACACACACACACACACACACACACACAAGCTGAGACCCCAGGAAAACAAAGAATCATTTTTTAAGGTTTTGTCCAAATTATCTCACAAATGGATGGTATTTTAATGTTCCCACCAAAGGCACCTGGCTGTGGAGAGACCACTGTCTTAAATAGCAAGGTTCTGGTAAAACTGGGGCTAGATTGCCATTTTACTTAACATATGGTAATAATTTGTTGATGGAGAATATCAACATGATGACGAGTCTTTGGAGTTCAGAATGCCAAGTAATAAGAAAACAAAATTAAAAATAAAATCAAAACTTTTGGTACTACCATCCAAAGAGAATAACAGAACTACCAAGCAAAACAACCAAGGCCTGGGATTATTTGAGTCTATCTCAGTTCACCAAGATCAGATTGGTCCTTCCATTCTTCAGCTGTTTTTGTTCATCAGCCAAAGCTGTTTATTATATTTTCTATCATCATTGCTGAATAATAACTTCATTTAGGAGTCCTTCTCTGCAACCATTGGAAAAGCTGCCCTCTCTGCAAACCTTATTTCCCCAGGAGCCAGGCAACTTGACTCTTGGCACACTGAACGAAGAACTTCAGATGTCACCTTTATTTGCAACGAGAGCCTTTTTGAATTGGCCAACTTGGTATAAAAGCACTTAGTACATTTTTCCCACCAATTGATTTTAAAATATTAATCATGATTTTATCCTATGGTTACATTCTGAAACTCTACTTCTTGGTAGAGTCAAAGATGATGTACGATAATTCTGGCAGATTTGGATACTTCAGCGGTCAAACCATTATTGAATTGGTTTTCTTTTTAACTTTGGTGAGATGGAAATCTATTTGTAAATGCATCTAAAGCTACGCATGCCTACATTTGTAGAAGGAAGTCTATATAATACTGGAATTATAATAAATTCTGGTCTTAGAATATGCCTTGTAAGTAGAAATGTTTTAGATAATAATTGTAGCTCCCAAACACACCCCTGAAGACCTACATTCTACAGTTCTTCACATTTGTTTCTGCATGTTTACCCTCATACGTGAGGATATGGCAATGTCGTCGAGGAGTAATGAAAGCCCCTTTGGACAAAGAAAGTCAAGACGCAGCAACCTTGGAAAGTTTGGTTTTAAAACAAATTTCCAATGGATATAAAATGCTCAGCTCCTTTAATTCTCCAAAATCCTTATAAGGATTATGATTACAATGTGTTTTTATGGGATAAAACATACATATATAAAACACATCATCTCTGCACAATTATGATACATTTCTGTTATTTATAACATTTACATATGCATACATACACACATGTTCTGAGTGTATGATTATAATGCATTTTGTCACATATACTAATACACTATTTAAACACTCACACACATCCTCCTGAGATGTTGGTAGAAATTTCCCGTGAGACTCAATTAAGATCAAGGGCTGGGAAGAAACATGGGGTTCCTTCTGTGGGAAGGTGATTGGAGAAGCCATGATGTGTCCAGAGAAAGCATTCTGTTCTCCCAAGAATCAAATTTAAGCAAAAGCCTGATCCTTTGGTGATGGGAACCTTCATTCTCGAACAGAAAGCTGTTATTATGCAAAGCACTTCTGGACGCTTGACACATTTCTGAGTCCAGCTAAATCGGGATGAAAAGTTTCAAACTTTTCTATTCCCATCTGTGCATGTAAAGCCCCTGATATTGGCGCAAACACAATGATACTGAGGTCTGTTGGCTTTTGGTCAGAGAATATAAGCAAGGGATTGAGAACAAGCCCCAGTAGTGAGGGCTTCACGGAATCCGGCACAGTATGTTTCCAATAGCTGTGTCAGGGGAAGAGGGCCACCTGAAGCCAGATGCAGCTGAAGAGACCCATGCAGTTCAGCTGGGAATTTGCTGGCCTTCCACTGAGGTGGCTGTGGATCTGGAGGAAGTCGGATCTCTAGATGGAAATAGTTCATCCTGTGGCCGGAGAACAAGCCATGCAAACTTCCACCCATCCCATTTTAATGAGATGACCATCAGTGGTTCCATTTTAATGGGATGCCCTCCATGCCCTCTGTGCCACCTTGTCAGACTAGAAATGGAATTGGTAATTCCCCAGGTTTTAAGGTGGTAACGAAGAGCTAGTAGTGTTTGTCTGTTTCTAAGAAACAGAAGAAATTTTAAGAACAAGGTGACATATGTAATCCCAGGAACTTGGGATACTGAGGCAGGAGACCTTGAGTTCAGAGTCAGCCTCAGCAACTTAGCAAGGTACTGAGCAACTCAGTGAGACCCTGTCTCTATGTAAAATATAACAAAGGGCTGGGGATGTGTCTCAGAGGTTAAGTACCCATGGGTCTAATCCCTTTTTAAAAAACAAAAACAAGATGAATCCAACAGTCTTTCATGGCAGTTGAATTTAAGAGAATAAAGACCTCTCTGGTCAGTTCCCCACTGGAGAATAGCATTAAGGCAATGGTCTCTTCCAAATTTGACCCCACTGAGAAGCACCACACTTCAGGGATGACCTTTGGCCAAATACAAAGACTTGGGGCCTGGCATCTGAGCTCTTTCAGGTATCCCCCTCCCTGGCAGAGGGCAGGGTCAGATCTGGTGAGGAACTTGGGCTCCAACCATTAATTCCCTGCTCCATGAGGTTTGTAGGACACTTGCCCTAAACCTCCCCTCTGTCTGACTTTGAGCTTGGTCTCTCAAGTCTCCAGTTTCCACACCTAGAGAATGAGCAGGACTAGTGCCACACCACGGGACTGGCATGGGAGCCCTGAGAAAATTCTAGTGTTTCTAAAGGTGAGAACTAGGTGAGTGTCACAGCGTGTCTTTGTTATGGTCACTGCTTCCTCCTTGTCCTTACGTGTTGACCTAAGCTTGATTAGGGGAGGCTCGTCACTGTTCTTCATCAAAAGGACTGATTCAACCAGCTCTGGTGCCCACTGGCTCTGGACGGTTTGATTCAAGCTGAAGAGATGGCCCCTCCTTGAGGCAATGGCCTCTGGGAAACTGTGAGAGGTTCAAAGTCCAAAGGAACCAGTCATTAACAGTTGCATTTCATTGGCATGAAGTTCTGCCAATTTGAGTTGGGGTCTGCTAGGGGTCTCACCTCGTGCTGAAAGGAAGCCCCATGGAGAACAGGGTGAGGAGGGTGAGGGGCTGGATCTAAGACAGCACTTTGAGACAGTGCAGACTGTGATGCGGTGGAGGTGACTAGGCGTTCCCAGAGTCCAGACAAGAGGAATAGAGGACCTTGAACATCCTTCCATTCTCCTTTCCCTCAAAGCCCCCACCTTTTGTGGGGCCACTTAGAACTTCTCTATAGTCTCCAAATGCTTCATGCTCTTTCCTGCCTCAGGACATTTGCACAATCCTTTCTCATGTCTTCAGTCTAGAATTCTCCCAGCCCCATGATCTCATCCTTGCCCTTGCCTCTGTCTCTGGAAGTCCTTCCTTAATTATTCTAAACCTGTCAAGATGGCCATGAGACACATGATAGCAAACTCAGTACAGCTTCTAACATCAGTAGCTGAACAAATAAAGCAGTCATGGCTATTTTTCCCCATCAGATAGACTCGATTCCATGGGGTCAGGGGCTGGGCTTTCCCTGGGGTTGGTTGGTTGTTTGCTTTGATGATTGCTGTTACCACCCAGCACAAAGCTTGGCACATCACGGATGTCCATCACATGCTTTTTAGGTAAAGAAACATGAAGGAGAAGCCGCCAGGAGAAGGGAAAGGGAGAGAGCTCAAGGCTACTGCAGACCGAGGGAACTGCCTGAGCCAGGGGTCAGCTCAGGTTTCTAGGAAAAGGTCAGTGTGGTAGAGGAGAAGCTGGAGGTGGGCAGGTGCCAGGTCACAAGGCCAACTGGGAAGCTGGGACCTCATCCCATGGGAGAAAAGAAGTGGCAAGTCTTCTCAAACGCCACCAAAACACAGTTGCCCCGAACACCCCCATCCTGGTCTGCCTGTAGCCAGCGCCCAGAGCCCTGATGTTGGCAGATGGATCCCCCCCACCGCCCACCCGCCCTCACCCTCCTCTCTCTACCTCTCACTTTGAGGCCATCAACATTTCCCATCACTGCCATGCAAAAAGTAAGTACATCATACGTTAATTTGTATTGTCACTGCGCCGTAGCGCCGTGGTAAAGAGCACATTCATTTTTAATCCACTATGAATAATATATAAATATGTATACAGTGTGGAGGGTCAAGAGGGGTAAGGAGAAAGCAAGTCGTACATTGTTTATAACAAAAGTGGGGAAACGAGATATTTTTCTTACTTGCTACGATGGAAATATCTGTTCCTTCCCTGTACCTGAGGGGGAGAGGGAGATTCTTGCCCTTGGGGGGACCATCCATTAATTACAGCTCAACACCGTGGGCAGCTGGTTGCATGGAAGAGACGGGGCTGCACCTCTGGTGCCTCCAGACTTTACAGACTGATGGATCCTCCTCAGGTGTGGGTGGTGGATAAGAGAGAGTGGGGAGTATCAGTGACCAACTCCTGGTGATTGGTCCTGGCGCGCTGAGAACACCCCTCCATCAAAACGTGCCGATGCCACTCCCCAAGCACATTAGCAGGAGATGCCTTGACTGTTCCTCACAACTGCCAGCTGGGAGGCAGCAAGGCAGAGGGGGCCTCCCATTTCACACATGGGAAAAGCTGGCCCAGGGAAGTGAATGGCCGGCCAAAGTCAGGGATGTACAGTGAACTGGGTTCTGATCAGGTGGTTGCTAAATACATGCTTGTCTTGCTGCTCGCTCCTGTCCTGTCTGCAACCCCTGCCAGAGGATTCTCTATGGAGTGGGACATTCAATTAGGAACTAAAGATGCTCCAAGAGGTAGTACCTGCCCCCACTAAAAGGGTATGAACTGCGTATGTGTGTATGCATGTGTGCGTGGGAGAGAGAGAGAGAGGCTACATGGTCATCCCAGGCCACTACCCTTATGGGCACTGGATACCACCGTGGTCTCCAGAAGCCCACTGAAGTCTGGGATGTGGGAATTGGAATTGGAATTGAGGAGAATGGTTGACTCTCAGTATCTGGGAGACACGGACTCCACCTCCCCACTGTGGATACTAAAATCTGTGGATGCTCAAGTCCCTTATACAAAATGACAGTTATGTTTGTATATAACTTACAACCTCCCATATGCTTTACATCATGTCTAGATTACTTATAATAACTAATATAACTTAAGTACTATAAAAATAGTTGCTATGCCGTACTGTTTAGGGAACAACGACAAGAGAAAAAAGTCTGTACTCCTCCAGTACAGACCCAACCATCGTAGGAACATACTAGGCCTCACTACAGGACACGCAGACCAGATGCCAGGCGGGCAATGTACAAACAGTAAGGGCGAGAGAGAATGAGGATGTGTGCTAATGCCGGAGACTGCAGGAGGCCATGTTCCCGGATCACTTTATTCTTGGCACTTAGGATATGGCAAAATCAAGTGTTGTTTCTTGGAACGTTCTGGAACTTTTTGCCTAATATTTTTGGTCTACGTTTGATTGAATCCACAGATGTGGAACCCACAGATCCACAATGTGCCCATCTAGAGAGTCAACTCTAATCTAATCTACCCCAGACAGGTGCACTGCATATTTTATGGTGCTGTCTTCTAGAAAGGACCAGGTGAAAAGGTGGAGAGAAGTAGTTCTCAGAGGCGCCTCCCACACACAGGGCTTGGGAGGAGCTGCCTCCACATAGCACCAAGGGAGTTCTGAATAATACCTGGTCTCCCTGTACCCAATCCAGGGCCTGCTGGAATCCTTAAAATCAAGGACATCTGCACAATGCATGCTTGTGGGTGGGAAATGGCTCACCTATAGGGTCAGTGGGGTATGTTAAAATTTAGCCCCCATAGGTGGATCTGCCTGCTTGGGAGGAATCCACAGGTATGGTGATAACAGCAAGTTCATGAACCCCATGGTGGTCTGGTGTCCACCTGAGACTAGAATCCCTCCAAGTCCTCACCTGCTGCTCCAGGCTTTGCCCCTGAAGCTGCAAATTGAGGGGCCCAGGACCCTCAGCCACCTTCTTCCAAGTTCAAGAGGCCAGCAGGGCCAATGAAATCCGTACAAATGTACAGAAACAAGTACTGGGCCTATAGAAAGAGCCATTTTCTCAATTGCATATATTAAACTTCTATTTCAATTTTCCTAATTCCAAATAGGCAAGAATGGTTCCAATCAGGTACATAATTTATGTTTTCAGTTTTTAAAAAATATTCATCCATCTAATCAAAGATGCTAAAACACTTTGGAATATCCTTAGTACAAATAATTTCAGGTTTTAAATTTCCTGTGATTTGGGTTTTAATTTAAAAGGCTACTCAAAAAAGTACTTACTTTAAAAATGAATTTTGATCTGTGTGGTAATAGATTGGAGACATCACTGTTATCTTATGTTTGGCTTACTATATAGAATATAGATATGTTTGTAGAGAAGGATTAGTATACATGCATATATTTCCTTGTTTATCAACAGAGAGGGCCCAGAAGTGATGACACTGAACTCTAGTACGAATCTAAAAAAAAGAGGTCAAGCACAGTGGCATATGCCTATAATCCCAGTTCCTCAGGAGGCTGTGTCAGAAGAATCACAGATTCAAGGCCAGGCTGGGCAACTTAGCAATACACTGTATCAAATTAAAATATTAAAAAAAGAGCTCTATACAGCTCAGTGGTAGAGTGCTTGCCTAGAAGGAGCAAAGCCCTGAGTTCAATCCCTAGCACCTAAAAGAAAAAAATGGAAACCAAGACTCCTCAGAGAAATGACTGATTCAAGACTGGGCCCATAATGTACAAGATGATTCTGGAATATTTTGTCCTAAAAAATAAGGACTAGCACACACATATGATATATATATATATATATATATATATATATCGTATATCTATGAAATGTATATATCATATATATCTATTTTTTAAAAGCACATATTGATGGGAACATATGCATATTTCAAAGTAGTGAGGAGCCAGCTGAAGATCCCCCAAAACTCAAAGCTGGAACAATTTGAGCAAAAAATAGATAATTATAACCCAAATTATAAAAAAAAAAAAAAAAAATCCACACATCATACTGCCATCAATGACTGAATCAATCAATATGCAGGGAAGCAGAGTCAAGTGCCCTGTGTGTTCTGTATAACTGATGTATCTCCTACCCCTGGAGGAGGTGGAACACAATTTCCCCCTTCTTAAGTGTGAGCTGCACATGGTGATTTCCTTCCAAAGTGCATAATGTGAAAAGGGAGCACAGAGTAACTTGACAGTGGAGAAACCTGACACACGACACCTCAGCCAGGTGACCAAGGTCATGTCGATGGTGGGCAACCTTGACTTGATTTGAGAAGAGCACTTTACCCTTATCATCTTTCTTCCTCAAACCCATAACTTCAGTCCAATCCTGAGAAATTGCAATAGAGGGTCATTCTACAAAACACTCCTCAGCTCTGTCAAGGTCATCAACAGCAGGAAAAGTCTGAGAAACTGTCACAGCCAAGAGGAGCCTAAAGAGACCTGACAACTAATGCAATATGGTCTCCTGGATGGGATCCTGGAGCAGGAAAAGGACATTAGGTAAAAAGTAAGGAAATATGAATAAAATATGTACTTTACTTAATAGCAATGTATCAATATTGGTTCATTAATTGTGACAAATGTACTGTACTAATGTAAGATGTTAATAATAGGGGAAACTGGCTGGGAGACATATGGGAATTCTCTGTACTACCTATGCAACTGTTTTGTAAATCCAAATCCATGCTAAAAAAAAAAAAAAATTATTTTTTAAAAAGTTTCTTTAAAAGTGAATCTGGTTGATTTTCAGTGAATAGGGAGATCCCAACACCCCACATAAGGAGATAACCAGAGCTGAGAATGGCCCTAATGTCACAGACACAAGTTGGTGGCTCTTAACTTTCCCAGGTGACACATGAAGTCAGCAGAGGGAAGAATCCCATAGACCCCCTGCTGGACCTGCTACCTCAGGGTCCCACTGGGGCACAGCATGATTATTACTTGAGCATGGTGGTTAAGGTTGGGTGGCTCTCAGCTCACACAGCAGCACTCAGACCTCACCTGTCTCTTCTGGGCTGTGTATGTGCTTTAATTTTTTCTGGGTCTCAGTTTTCTCATCTGTAAAATGGTCACCATAATAATATCTTGGGCATAGAGCTGTTGTGAGGATTATGAGAATAGGTGTTAAATGCTTGGTCAATGTGTGGCCCAGGGAAAGGGTGACATAAACATTTAATAGGTTACGGTTTCAAGTATCAAGATACTCCCATTATTAAGTACCTAGGGCATGGTGGCCATGATCTGTGCACATTTTGATTCCTCTGACAATGCTGAAATCAAGTGTTAGAATCTCCACTTGCCAAATGGGAACACCAAGGTTCTGAGAGGCTGCATGTTTGTCCAGGGTCACAAAGCCAAAGAATGGCAGAGCCCAGCTTTGGGTCTGCAGCCAGAGCTCAGCCTGCTGTGATTTACTGCCTCCCCATGGCTTCAGGTTCAAGTTGAGTGCATATGAACGCCTGGAGGAAGATGGATTCCAGGAGGGGTCTGCAGAGAGGGTCTCTGGCTTGTAGCTGATATGATGTGGGGCCCAGCTCAGCCCCTGCCCCACCTCAAATGCAGCCCAGAACCTCGGGGGCTTACTGCCCTTCCTTGGCCTGGGCTCAGGGAGGCCACCTTCCTCCCCAGGCTGAGGCCACACCTTGTGGGCTTTGCCTGCTATGTTTATTGTCTGCCCCAGGCTGCTGTGGTCCTTGGAGGCACCGGCCTGCCTGGGTGGTCAGTGGACCGCCCGGCAGCATGCGCTCAACAGCCACTATTGATCCAGGATCTTAAATCATCCCCTGGATTGTATGAAAGCATTTATGTTTATCATTAAATAACCTTCAAAGGGTCGATGAACTTACTTTCCTTTTTTGAAGATTTTTAGATGTGTAATATAATAATACTCTAATGATACCCAGAGTTTGTCTCTGAGCGAGAGCATTTAATCCTGAAAGAAATGCTGGAGAGGCCAAAGAGAAAGGACACTGGCCCCGATGTGAGGGGGACGCTGGGAGCAGAAGGGCTGGCCACCCTCCTCCTCCCACCAACAGAAACTGTCTTCTGTCTCCCAACATTTGGGGGTGGGGAGTTGGGAACAAGGCATTGGGAGGGGAGATTTTAAATAGAAGCTGATCACATCTTCACTTAACAGCCTTAGGAAGACACTAATGCATCAGAGTTGGATATTATTACTAAAAAAAAATTAATTAAAATTTTTTTAATAAATCAGCTTTTAAATATTAGGTACAATTATTAAGGTGGTACTCGAAATGGCAAAAAATACCTACAATTCCTTTCTTAGGGACACTGGGCTAAGCACAGTTATCTGAAGTCCCTGTGCAACAGGACAGGCTGAGGATGGAAGGAATTTAGAAGCAGGACAGCCAGCCCTGCCCTATGTAAGCTCTCCTCTGGGCATCATGAGGCCCAGTGTGTCAACAGCCCATCTCAGAGTAACTGTGCAAGAGGAGGATGCAGAGCACATTCCAAGCAAAGTTCCCAGATCCCTGGTGGACTTGTGTCCACCCCTCCTCTCTAAACTTCCATGGCTCGCCATTTCTCACCACAGCATCTTGCCTCCTCTGCATGGCTTTCCAAATTGAAAACCCTTCCTGCCTAATACACATTGCCACTCCTGCTCAAAAGCTGCCCACTTCCAGCCCCCAAGTCTCCTTCCAGTGAGATCTGCCAAAACTTTGACTCCTCCTTGAAGCTCATAGAGCTCCACTTATCTAATGCGCCACACAATTAGGCACTTAATTATGTCCTGTCAGGCACTGCTCACAAAGGACATCGCATGATGTGGATTTGGTGGGTCTCTCCCCTCCCCCTAAGAAGCTGCAAGCTTTGTCCAGCTCTGCACATAGTAGGGGCTGGATAAGGGAGGAGGCAGAATTTGTTCCCCTTAAGGATCTGCTCTCCTGGAGAAGGGGTGACTTCCTCTGCCCATCTCAAATTCTTACCTCTACAAGAACCTGTGGAAACACTGGGGGGGGGGTGAGAGAGTGAGCCCTGACAAGGCAGCCCTGACCTTGGATGGGGGTGGTCTTAGCTTCTGATCAAGTGGAGAGCACATATCCACACCTTGCTTCCTTCCACCCTGCTCATATCCTGAACTGGGCTTCCTTCCTAAGCACAGGCCACCACTCCTGAGGGGTGACCCTGCAGTCCGTCACTGCACGCTGCCCCTCCTTGGCTGGTGCTCTATACATGGTATGCCCCACTCCTGTGGCTAATTGCTTCTCCAGAAAATCCAAGTGCTCTATGCCTCCTTAACGTCCATCCCCACTGCCATACTCTGCCTCACATTCTGCAAGTCAACCCAGAGTGCTGAAGGTCATGGCCATATTCAGGTGCACCTTGGCTCGCTGGGTAGCTTTGCATTTTCCTCTTTCCTGCAGTGAGATTCAGTTTCCCTCTCACAGCTCCACAGACTCTGCCCTTTCCTCCCCACTGTACCCCACAACTCCACCACTTTTGGGGGGAGCTAGCATGGCACCACCCACCCTGACATGAGTCCCCAAAGCCCACAGATTGTCCATGCAGTGGCCAAGGGGCATCACTATGATCCCCTCCATTACCCTGAACATGCATGCACCCACTCTCCTAAGAGGTGACAAGCTGAAAACTAACACAAAGGGACTTTTTTTTTTGTCCCCAACACTATTTTTTTAAAAAATTGTAATGCACTCTTCATGTTTAAAAACATTAAAATCAAAAAGATTTCACATAAAAACGTGGATTTCCAGTTTCTCTTGAAAAGCTAGTGGTCTGGCAAGATCTTCCCAGAGGCAGTCACTGCGGAGCTGGGTCCCAGTTGCTCCCGCTTCCTGGAACTCACTGCCTGGCACCTTCTTGCCCTTTGGCTCACTGCTCCCCGGCATCTCCAGCTAGAAGCTGGAGGGCATCAGAGTTCTCAGTCTGCTTTGTGCAGTTCTTGTATCACAAACCCATGTCTCACCTTACCCGAGGGTGGGGTAGGGAAGCTGGGTGAGGCTTTTGTGTGTTTTCTCAGTCAGCAGATGGGTTGCATTCCGGTACACACCCAGCGAAATAAACAAGTGGGTGGTCTCCGCTGGTTCAATGGTTTCCTGTTTTCCATTGTGTCGCTTGAAATGAACACATCAGCCTTTAATTGTACTTTCTGTTTTATTGTACAATTTAAATATGGGAGGGGGGCCAATACTGGAACTCCCACTTGTGCCAAGGGTGTGCTGTGCACTGTGTCACACTAGTGAAGATGCAGGGGGAGGGCGGGGCACAAAACTCTTTTGATAAATAAATATCCAATGCTCTAAAAGCTAGTATCCAAGGTGGGTAATCCACTATCTGCACATAGCTTTCATAAAAACATTAGTGCATTTCTTAAAAGGTTGGGGGTGCATTTGGGTTAGAGAGCATCTCACCAAAGATAGTGTTTGGGAGCAGGCACATTCTATCAAAATCCAGTGTTGTTGTGTGGTGTTAATGAGAGTTTATGTGTGAGAGAGAATCGCACATCCCTCTTTCCAAAAAGGAATCAACACGAACCATCCACACCCGTGGTAGATATCCACATAGACGGGCACACCAGATTAATTTAAAACATCTACTTTTCATCATGCCCAATTCAACAAACTGGTACTGTGAACAATAGAAAATTACAAGGAAGAAAGGAAAGATGGAAACATAAACTTTCCAACCTTCAGCCGTCGCTGAGTGCCACATGCCAAAAATAAATAAATAAAATAAAGCCTAGAAGAGAGGTGTTCTTTTTTTTTTTTCTTTCTTTCTTTCATGAAGTCACAAAGGAAATGCTACTCCTTTCTTCTCTTTATTCCCCCCTATAAAAGGCTCTCTCTAAAAATCAAAGGTGTCAGACTTTGCTTTCTCTGGCTGGCATGATCTGGAATATGGCTGAGGAATGACAGATGTCGGCACCCAGCTGCAATGAAGCATGCTAAAGTTTCCGTCTAATCCACTTATTTCTCTGTAGTCACGTAAACCAAAACAAATGGGCAGGGCTTTACATTAGGAGAAAAAAAAAAAAAAGCCCACAGCAGCAGGACTTTGTTGCGTAACGCAGTCTCCACGCCATCTTGGTATCACTTTCCTTTCCGCAGAGGGAAAGGCACCTTGTGGTGAGAGCAGTTCCCTCAATGTGCGGCCCCCAGGGGGCCGATCTGTGGACCCCTTTGTCCCATGCCAGACACCGTTTCCCAAGGGAGGAGGAAGTTGGGCCAGGTGGGGGGTGTCGGAGGCCCGGGAACAAGCGCCCGCCCGCGGGCAGGCACACACTAGCACCCCGCTGCCGCTCACGCGCTAACCCACTCCCAGGTTTCGGAGCTGCTAAACTAAGATGATCAGTTTAATCACCAGCACCATCGTTTTCAACTACTTGAATAAATCCAGAGGAATTATAAACGGAGCCCGTGTGTAATTAAAGTGAGGGTTGTTAGACTCTTCATTTAATAAAACACTTGAAAAGAAAAGCCCTCGTAGGTTTAGCTGGGCCTCCGGGAGCAGGAGGGTAAGTGCGCGGCAGGCAGGGGGAGGCAGGGCTCCCTCCTTGGAGCGTGTAGGGCAGCCACCTTCTGAACCCAATCCCCTTTAAATCTTGTAAGGAGCGAGCGAGGATCAGGGGTCTTGGGGCTCTGTCACCGCCAGCAGTTCCAACAGCTGCGAAGCACTCTTTCAGCGCAAGTCACAAGAAGAGATGTGACGGATTTCGCCCATGGCAGAATGGCGTTCCGTTTCTGGCCCTTCAGGCAAAAACAGTAAAGGCAAAGAGGAGAATTTGAGATTTCCCCCCTTAAACTTCCCACAACAACCTCAGCAAAACCACATGACTTGCCTTCTACAATCTCCCTGGTGTGTTCACTGCTACTTTGGCAGGGAATCAGAATTACTGTTATATAAATTCCATCTGATGCCAGAGCGACCATCTGTGAGTAAAACTGCTTCACCTACGTCTGCCTGCAAAGCCACTCTCCCAGAGACAAGGGAGAAGGGGAAAAAAAATTTGATTAATTTGCAGAATGCTTGTGATTTGCTCATATATTATTATAACTGCTCATCAGCACATGACAAATTCCCAGCCCTCGGTGCGGGCACCCGTTTGGTTTCAGCAGTTTCTTGCGTCGACACCTGACAGACTGCAGGGCCTCTAATGACTTTCAGATGCTTACAAACAGTAATTCTATCTTCAGAATAAAAAAGAAAAATCCGTAGGAAGAAAAGAGGAGCGAGTTCGTCTATTTCATTTCCTTCCTGTATATCAACATGATTTAACTGTAAGGGCGGCCGCAGCTCCAAGAGGGGGCCTCCCAGGCCCGGCCACGACCGCCTGCAGAGACAAAGACCCCCAGTCTCTGGATGCAGAAATGGGCAGAGGCCACTTAGGGGGGTGATGCCAAGCAGCGCCGCGTGCCTGCCACCGCGGGACTGCTCTCTCCCTCCCTCTGCCTTGCAGAGTCCCTTTCATGGACACACTTTTAATACCCTGGTAACCTCTCCTGTTCTCTGCAAACACATCTGCCTCCTCACTGCAGTTGGATTTCTGGCTCCCCCCCATCCCCCCCCCCTTTTTTTTCTTTGCTTTTAAAACTCTGATTATGGCTTCTGAAGCCCTGCCTCTGTGCTTGATTGCCTGTTTTAGATTAGAGATTTTAGCAAGGAGACAAAGAGTTCAGAATGCACATCAGTCCCGCATATGAGGACCCACAGAAGGAAAAGCGATAAAATGCGATGTGCCATCTGTCCACAAACAATAACCTGCGTGTTTGGAGGCTCACAAATTATTTAGCACACAACCTTCCCAAATTACAGAGCCTTGAAACAGAGCAGAGTCTGGGAGTGAGACCCTCTTTGATGTCCCCTGGTATTTCCCACCCCCCTCACCCTCACCCCCAAATTGATTGCTAACAGTTGAGGAATGTCCCGGTGACAAGTAGATTTTTATTATCCGGATCTTCCTATTACATTTGGCTTGGGATCTGGGCAGGCACAGACTTCCCCCACCCCAGGCGAAGGTCCTCCACCCCCACCCCCACCACAGACCTTTTGGGACAACTGGCCCAGATGTAAAGTCTGTCTCCTTTTGCCTGCCTGCTTGCATGGGGAAGAGGGGAGGTGGGCTCCTGAGTAGACCCCACTACCAATGCAGAAAGAGCCTGCTAAACTCAGCCTGCTCAGCATCTGCCTTGGAAGGATATGCGAGACTGTGTTCAGAGGTATCTAGTCTGCCCAAGTCAGTCTCCCTCCCCATCTCCAACCCTCCCTTCAGGAACACTCTAATACCTTTCCCAGCTCAGACTGTTAGGAAAAGTCTCACTGACCCACAGGCCATAAACTACTCATAATAGTTAGCCAGTGTCTTTATTCAAGCTATGAAATTCCTTCCAAAATGATTTACAAAAATGGTAGGGAAAAAAAGGAGTAAGCATCACCAAAAAGGGAAAAAAATCATTTTTATTTGCAGTGGGTACATATTTTAGCACGCACTCCTTGCTCTTTGTTTCAAGACTGGGATGGTAGATGAAGTGTTAGGGCTTTGACAAAGCAACTCATTTAACCCTCACACAACCCTGTGAGTTAGGTCCTGTTTTTATGATCCTCCCATTTCACAGATGGGGAAACTGAGATACAAGACAGTCAGTAATGTACCTGGGTAAATCAGAAAGTAGGGCAGTAGTGTTTCAGACCAGGTACTCTGGCTCCAAAAGCCTCCTCTCCAAACCACCAGAGCCCCGAGTTCCTGCTTTCAGAGGAGACCTGAAGGCAGCAATATAGTGTCAAAGAACCCAATGGAAAACTTTGCAGGATTATTAATAAACAACCAAACAAACATGTACTTTGCAAATGGAAGCATTTCTTTCCTGAGTCTCAAAATAGTCACATCGTTACACACACACACACACACACACACACACACAGAAAAAGAGAGAGAGAGAGACTAGACCTGAATGTGAACTAAATGAGGCTTCATTACCAAATTCACTGCGAGTTTAGTTATGCGGATTCAAGCCCCTTTCCAGGCGCTTCCTCATGGAGTTCCCCGGCTCCAGCAGGCTCCAGCTCTCCCTAACCTCCTCTGTAGGACCAAGGTCTGCCCTGGGCCCCTTTATAGGAACACTCTTTTCTCCTCCCGCGCAACAGTGACCCAATCTTATTGGCATTTATTCCAAATCACATATGCACACAGTAGGTGGCCAGTGAACGCATTTCTATGGCTAAACTTCTGGAGAGGTCTCATGGATGTGTACTCCAGCATTCTGAGTGTAAGATTGTTTTCCAGTCTCCCCTAACATGAAGTCAATTAAGACAGGGTAGTTTGGCTGAAACTGGGGTAGGGGGGAGGGCAGCAAGTGGCAGTGAAGGAAGGAGAGTCATTTAAACAACCAGATGTTTGTTTTATTTTTTAAAATACAAGATGCCAAAAGACAAGCCATGCTAAGCTTCCACTTTGGGTAGCTAGCAGTGAAACCCAATTCTGTGTATTTTCAGTCCCAAGTAGAAAGCATGAGTGGCTATTTTGTTCTTTTTCTTTTTTCCATTGCTATCACTGTCTTCTCCTGAACCCTACATGTGCATCAAGCTTTATAAATCACTAAAACCTTTTGCACCCAAGAGTCCATAGAATACAGGGACAGGGAAGCCGCCCCAGGAAGTTGCAGGCTGCCTAGTGGCCCTGATCTCTGCTGGGCATTGAAAACACGTAAGGACATCCAAACACCTTCCCAAGCCTGAGGCTATCTTTATTTCAGAGGAAATCTCCTAATTTTTATTTCCTTTGTGATAACCATGCTATCCCAGGTGATTGGAAATCTTAACCCAAATAAGTGAATTTTCCAAACTCCTTCCTCTCCCAAAATGATTTTTTAAAAATCGGAAAGGGAAAGAAGAAATGAATCTCCTCCCCAAAGATAAAGTTTCCATTTGTGGGGGGAGGGGGGGGGTCTGTCTATCACATGACTCTCTCATCACACAGAGTTTTGGGGTTTTGTGCTCTGAAGTATGGTACAAGGAGCATCATCTCATTGACTCTTCAAAAGAATAGAATAGTTGGCATCCAGTGTTAGGTTAATGTCCAAAATTATTCCAATCACAGGCAAATAGGTTTCAGCAACACAGAGGACACCTTGATCTGACTGTTCAGGGCAGACAGCTCTAATTCCCACATCTAGGTGCATGACCTTGAGCAGGCTCCTCCAGATTCCCAAAGCCTCAGTTTCCCCATTTGTCAGAGATGAATGCTAGTTCCTTTCTCAGAGAGCATGGCCAGGCCCACTGGGGTACTTAGCCTGGAGCACAGAGCGTGGAGTGGACAGTGCTGACCTCATCTATGGCTATGACCATAAATTTTGGCTGCTGTTATTCATCAGAGGCCATTGTCCCTGAAGGCTCTGGCCACTATTACTCCAACCAAAATACTTCTCCATTCTGGGGAGCACAGGGGGTGGCATAGGCTACGGACAGCCCCATGTGCCGATCTTACCCCAAAGCAGAGCTGCCACTAGCCTTAGATGTGTGTTGCTTCCCCTCAGGTATACACTTAAATGAAATATTGAAGTCCATCAGTATAAAGTGGGGGTTTCAGAGGCTGCAGTAAGAAAATTAAAGCAACCAAGTGAGAGCGTTTTATGCATGCCGGATAACTGCCTTTTGATATAGCTTTTTACTACACATTTGGTATTATGGATCCATAACAGATAAATGTGTATCGTGGAATATATAAAAGTGCCAGCAATTGTCAATATGCATTCACATGTTGTATTAAGAATATTCTATAAAAGACTCTCAAAATATGATGGATGTATATAACTAAGTGAGTGATGTTCCTGATGAAAATTTGGGAAAGTGCATCTTAAGCCCTAAGGAGGTTTATTAGACACAGCAGTCCAAACTCAGCTGACATTTAAAAAAGTCCCTTGATACTCAGAACAAAGAGTCCTCAAGCACACACTTTCCGCAAAGCAAGGATTCAAAAACACACATAAAAAATGAGATGTATAAATTCCAAAATCTGGGCTTGGGTGGGAGAAGGGAAAGGATTTGGTCGCCTGAGTTATTAACCCAGAACAAATGTGAACATTGATTCTTCAGACACTTGCTGGGCTCCCTGTGTAACCCAGGGCAGGAGAGTTGGGGTGGATTGAACTGACATGGGCTCTGTCCTCCAATCTTTATATATTTGCTGGGCATCTAATCCTCAGAATTAATTTTAAACTTGGGCATGATTTTTCTGCTGCCTTCACTTTCCTGGCAACCATAAACACATTGTTATGCTCTTAAAAAATAATGAAGTAAAACATTACTAGCTTCCTATATGCATAATAAAATCAGTCTTTTGCCTTCGTACATTCAACAAAATAGCATGTCCCCAGAAGATACATAATTGTCAGTGTCTATAAGAATCATGCAAATAAGAACCCCCCAAAAATTAAATTTAAAAAATAAAATCCAAAGATCAGAATAAAATACTAAGCATATCCTACAAAAATAGATATAAATATTTGCATGTATTTTATAGACCATGTATCCTAAAAAGTGTCCATCAAAATGGATGTCTGAATTCCTAATACACAAAGTCCTTCTTCTTCTTTTTTTGTTTTTTGATAGTTTGATTTGTTTGTGAAGTCTTCCTATTTCCCTAAGATACAGATATTATACACATCAACAGGCAATACACCTTTTTAATTGAGCTGGTAGATTGAAGGCAATGTGCTTTGAATTTCCAGTGAAAGATAGACAGTGACTATTTATAATAAGGGATTTATTACTTCTCACCCTTTGGGCTAAGATCAAGTGTATAATAAAGAATTTAGCCACCGATTTCCCTTTTGTATGATGAGAAATTATCAACAGACCATATTTAAGTAAATAGTGCCAAATAAAATTCCACAGTAAAGGACAAATTCTCCCCAGGCCGGATGTGGGTTGCACAAGGCTCCATTGATGCCACGTCCTGTACACCGGAGAAGGGAGTCCAGCAGAGGCAGGGCTCAAATCCATCAAAGTTCACATTTGACTGGCTTCTGCAAGCCGAGTGTGGGAATGTGGCAATCTGCGATTTATTTAATTTTAATTAAATTTTGTTTCACATCCTGTTTTGCAAGTCAGCAAGATGGACTCGATTTGCCAAAAGGGGGATGAAATAAAGAAGCGAAAGAAGTTTTCCCGGTGTAGGCATGAATTAGCAGCCCAGTGTTTGCCTGGCTGGGGCTGAAGCCTTTCTCTGGAACACACAACTCTGTCAGTGGAGCCTGTCTTGCCCACAGTATCACAGCCCTGCTATCTCCTCGCTGAAGGGCCTATTTGTCTGCTTTAAGTGAAATCACTCAATTCTCAAAAGTCAGTGGAGGACTCTAGAAGGGGGAGGGTTCGGATAGGCTACTCCAAATAAGTTCCATTAATCAAAAGACACAGTGTAATGTAACTAATATTTTACAATTAGGGGAGACAAGATGGAACTAAAAGCCATCTATCTCTCTTATACCACATGATCATCGATTCATAATCGGGGACTGAGAGTTGCACAAAGATGCATTTACTGGATGGGGGGAGTGGGGGGAGGGCCGGTCTGAGCCGAGATAATGAACGCGATGAGAGAGCGCAGCGCTGAAGGCTGAGGAGAGATGACAGAGGAGCTCAATGCTGACGGATGACATGAAGACACGAGCAGATACCTGACAGCCCGCGGGAGCCGCTGCGCTCCTTCCCCAGCATTATGATCCTCAATTATCTTGGTAAGGGACTAAGAGGGGGAGAACGAGGAGGCTGGCTGAGCTGGCGGTCACTTAGCGCCGGGCCGATGCGCGACGGTGCCACGCTGCCAGGGGAGCCCGCCGGCCCCGTGCGAGCACCACTTTGTGCGGCTGCGGTTTCTATTGTCAGCGCTCCTGGGCACACCGGGGACAACGGGGATGCCCGGCGCTCCATCTGTTTTGTAATAAAATTCCTAACGCTTCAAAGGGACACATTTTTTTTCTTTCACTGCCACCTTCAGGAAAAAGAAAAAAAAAAAAAAAAAAAAAAAAAAAGAAGAAGAGTTGGGCCTCTCCAAAAATAAAAGAAAAAGAAAGTGGGGAGAGGGCCTCCTGGGGCGTGGGGGGAGGCTCTCTGCTCAGAGTGAGCTGGCTGGAGACAGCTGGAGACAGCTCACTCTCTGGAATGATCTTCAGACAACTCCGCAAATGAGTAATGCGAAGAGGGAAATGAGCCGGTAGGAGTTAAAGACAGAAGCTGAGAAAATGGGAGAGTGAAACGGGAGGGAAGTTTTGCAGACCCATCAGTGACCCTGGGGAATTATGAATGACACCAAGGAAAAACTTTCTTTCCCCCTTTTGTCCCATCATGAACCCTGCCAGGGGCTAGAGTCTCCCATTCCCAGACATTTCCTACCCTGCCCCAAGATTTCTTTGTAAAGGTACAGATGGCCTCACACAAATGCTCATGTACCACATCTTCTCAACAAAGAGAAACAAGAGATGCTCTGGGAGGCAGCGAAACTTGGGGTCTCAGCAAAATGCAGGACCCTAGGGCAGGCGGCCAAGGACAGCACCCAAACCCTTGATGGAGGTGGAGGTGGAGGTGGCTGTGGCCAAGTCGGTGTCCTGGTCCCCTTTGCTGCCCCAGCACAGGGCCATTTCTTCAATATACGATACAACAGTAGGATGGTGACAGATTACGTAATATGTACAAATCCCATAGTGAAGCCAGAGGGCCAGAGAAAACATGCTTTTTATGGTATTTGATTTTTTAAATCAAAACTTGACTACCGAATGGGTTACCTATGGGTGGTACCCTGGCTCTTCCCCCTCCCTTCAGGTCTTCTTTCTCTTTCCACCTTGCAGGAGTCTCCTGCCCACTGTGCAAGGTGGAGCCCAGCCAGATAGACACCCTAGAGTTTCATTTCCCTACAGAGTAGTGGGAATTCTTGTGTACACACAACCCAACACACAAATAAAAACACTTCCGTTTTAAGAGCCTCCAGATACTCTGGCTTCCTTGCCCAACTGGTGAATCCAACAGCTCAGATGGACTAAGACAAGGGCAGGTGATAAAACTCCAAAAGTCTTCTTCCAAAATACCCTTACTCCATCTTGTCACACCCCTGGGGGAAGTGGGGCGGAGCATGTGAGACAGGTGCACCACCCTCACAGCTGGGAATCCAGAGACCCAGGGTCTTAGATGGAACACTCATACCCATTTTGTGTTATGCCTAATTCTTTCTAAAAAATTGGTGAAGTCTCCCCCAACCCCTGCTACCCTGCCAAAGTTACCTAAAGGTGCAAAGGATAAGGGACCTCTGGGGATCCAAAGAAGGTGTTGAGTCCAATATGGTAGGCTAATCAGAGGGCAAAGGTGTTAAATAAAATCAATCTGCCTGGGCCAAGTAGCTGCAATCCCTTTCCCACTTGACCCCCTGGAACCTGCATTGAAGCTGAAAGTGGTCCCAGGAGGCTAAGTTTGAGTGTCCCAGGTTTGAATGCATAAATAGGGTGCAAGTGTGTCTGCTCTGGGAGGCTGGGCAAGGGCCACTTTGCTGGTCAGCCAGGGGTCAGGTCCTGGCTGCTGCAGGCGGCTCCCCGGCATCAATCAGCCCCTATGAAGTCATTCTGTGAAGCCAACAGCCCTCTCCCTCGCCTGAACTTAAGATTTCCTAGTTCTCATGTAGATCCTTTGATGCAGAACGGCTGAACCAAGCTGTAGCTGGGTAAAATGAAGCATGAAAGCCAACCAAAGCCAAGCCTTTGAAACGCAGTTCCAGGACTAGAGTCCATACACGTGGTTTTTAACCTTTCCATTGCCATGCTTTTGCCCTTAAGCAGAAATGAAATGAGAACTAAGAATTTTCAGGGAAGGTGAACAAATTTACTGAAACCTCTACCCTGAATCCATGGAAATGCAATTTATTATTGCAAATGCATCCAGACATTTGTGTACATGTGGATAGTTGTGGGTGCTGGTTGGAGATATGATTCTTTTATCTGTGGCTTGATCAGATACAAGATGCAGAAGATAAACAGTGTTCTAAGAGGAATTTCTTAAAGTGAGATATTCTTAGCAAATACATACATATATAAAGTATCACAAGCTTGTCAATGTATTTTTTAAAAACAGTGTTATAGCATGAATTCTGAACTGGAGGTAAGAATAAAGGTATGAATTCCATGTTGGCCTAATTAACTGAGCTATGTTGATTGACAAGAAATGAGAGTTGAATGTATTCCAGTTACAGCCTCTTAGTGTTTGAGGAGTTATAGAAAGGAGTCAAGTAGCCAAGGTGATCCCTGAGTGAATGACTTAAGATCCCACAGGTTCTGGAAAACTCCTTCTATGGAGATCATGGTTGTGGTCACATACTTCTCCAGTCCCTGCATTGGAAAATCTGTCTTTGAAAAGTATTTAGTGAGCAGTTCCCCATTCCTTTATAGGGACATCCAAATTTCAGTTACCACCAACCTTTGCAGGGAAGACAAGTGAAAGACTCAAGAGGGACAAAGCGAAAAGACAGCCACTGGGCTTGCCCTCTTAAGTCTCAGACTAGGTGGGCTGGCGGCCACTGAAGATTAAATAGCAAAGGTTCTCAAAATGAAAACAGAACATTTCCACAATCATAAAATCAGCTCTAACACTGTAATACTCCTTGAACTCCAAACAAATTATTTGGAAGGATATTAAGCCTGGAAGGTCTTTCAAATTCCTTATTAGAATGGAGATTACTTAGAGCTCATGGCCAAATCACATACAATTTGACCCAATTCTTTTCCACCCTTTCATATCATTTGATATTAGGCAGAAACTATTGTTCGAATGCAGAAATTCATTATCTTCTTCTCCAGCCAAGGCCAGGCTGAGAAAATTCCCTGAGACCTGGCTTTCCACCTTTTATTGCAGCCATAAAGGTGGTCTTTAGTGCCACCTAGAGGCGAGATGGTAGTATAGCAAGTGAGTCACTCGGAGGAAAATTAAATACAGCTGAATAATTGAATGAGAGGGCAAGTTGAATCAGGGGTCACCATCTGTTTGACTAGAATTGTTGGCACATTTCAGCTAAGCCTCGCGCGCCTCGTAAACATGCTTACAGTTATCATAGCTCGCATTGCCCTAAAATAAAAGAAAATTGGTCCTAAAATAAGCCTGAACTAATTAAACATATACCATCTTGTCGTCATGGAGACCAGAGTGAAGGTCATCAGATTCTTATGGCATTCAGGAGGGTGTTGGTGCCAAAAAGAGACAGGTGATTCTTTCAACTCCTGGAGAGAGGGCATCTCGGGGGCTGAGTGGTGGGGAGGTGGGGAGGGAAGGACCACCAACCATTCACATCCCTCTCTCCTCTGGGCCTGAGGGGAGGCAGGCAGGGAGAGCAGAGAAGAAATGGCACCATCTCTGCAGAATCCAGGAGGCAGTGTCAGGAGGGACGGTGAGGTGCCCCCTGCCAACGTTACTTCACGTTATGCCCAATTGGCACATTTGCCCCGGGGGTGGGGGTGGGGAAGGCATCTTTCCAAAGAAATGGGTGTCGTGTCTGAATCAGATCCCCTGCCAGCTTCATCTGAGAGCTGGTCCTTTACCAAGAATCTAGATACTGCTGGTTAGGAGTGCACGTGTGTGTGTGTGTGTGTGTGTGTGTGTGTGTGTGTGTGTGTGTGTGTGAGAGAGAGAGAGAGAGAGAGAGAGAGAGAGAGATACTGTACTCTGCGTGCACACACAACCAGCACAAATGAATGTTTGGGGAGTTAGACCAATTCAAATTGTACCTCACAAATTTTCCTGATAGTTGGATCCCTGCTACCTTGGAGAACTGTGCGGGACTGGAGTCCTCAGCACACAGTGGGCTCACTGGGGGGCATCTCAGGACAGCCTATGGTGCAATCCCAAAACTTGGAGAACTGCAGGACTGCAGGTAAGATTTACTGTCCTTGCATGGCTGGGTGAGGAACAGATGATCCGTGGTTTGGAGATATAAAGATGAGGCTCCCCTTCCTGGGGGCTTCTTGTCCCTCTCTGCCTGTCTCTTCTGCACCCTATAAAGGCCTCTTTCTTTTTCCCTCCCACCCTGCTGGGCTGGGACTGCTCTTCTTCCTCCCTTCCCTTTTGCACTGTCGATTATGCACAAATCACTTATGGAAGCCACAGTGGAGTGACCCCAACTTCAGCAAAGCCTCCTTGGGGACACAATTAGCGTCTGTTGTCGCCCACATTGGCTGGGCTGACACCTTCTCAGATTCCAGAGGTGCTGTTCTCTCTCATGTGGCAGAAACACCAAGGAGAAGGGGCCACTACTGAGAGACCAGCGACTGGAAATGGACCATGAGGACTTAAGCCACTTCTGTTCCTAAGTAATTAGGACCCATCAAATGAGGCTGGTTAGCTCTAGCCTCCCACCTCCTGAACCAGACTTCAGGCTGACTTCTTGGAATTCAAATTATGAAAATAGGAGAGAAAGGATCAGGGAAACAATTAAATGCCTCTAGAACCTGTTGGGCAGAGTGGTGCCTCACAGTTGGGAGGAAGTGCCCCCAACACTCCTGCAGAGCTTCCACAGGCTAGTGTCCCAACAAAAGTGGGTCAGGAGCACCAGGGTAGGATTTCCTGTGCTTTGGACCAAGAGCTCACTTGCTGTGCTGTCTGCTGGTGATGTCCCTCATCCCTCGCTAACTCACTCCCATGTCCCCTCCTTCAGGCAGCCCTTCCTTCCTGTTGCTCCATTTCCCACAACTGGACACACTTGCAGCCTCGTGGGTGCTTCTTCACTCATACTTGAAGTGCACAACTCCCTCAGCACCTGGCACAGGCCTGGCACACGGATCTGCCTGAAGCCTGGCAAATAGAGACCCTCCATGTTCCTTTGCCCTGGGCAGACTGAGTAGGGCCATCCTGCCCATGCCCTGGGTTTCATTTCTGCACGTAGATTTCCGGTGTTCACGAAGGATACAGACCCATTCCTTCCAGATCAAGTGGGGTTTCTCTGGGGCTTGGAGAGTCAGATGGAGCTGTTGTAAACCCTGAGAAACACAAAGGGTTGGGGTAAGGGGTGCCTGCAGACAGTGTTCCATCATGATTCTGGGACAACTGTAGACTGCATAGGTCAAGGAACAACAGAGTCCCTGCCTCTTCGTTCCTTGTTCCTGATGTGACAGAAAGGAGTTGGATCTGAGAGCATTTTTCCCACTCAGCCTCCCTTTTCCTGCCCCGCATCCACCCCAGCCTTGTCCAGAATCGCTGTCCCTGCACAGTGAAGACAGGGCCAGTTGGTACCAACACCTCACATAATCCGGTAGCAGGAATCCCACCCTCCTGTTCACCAAGCCAATAACTCCCATTTCTGACATGGGACAGGCAGGGCTGCGTACCCAGAGCCCCAGCCCCATCTGTAGGGGCAGCAACTGCCCACTCAGGGTGACCACTGCCTCACTGCAAAAACAGACGGATCTTGTGAGGCCTCTAAATTTTCCAGAGAAGTCAGAAACACAGATTTTTATGTGAAATCCCTTGTGTTCTAAATGTTAACTACCAATTCCAGGCTTTCAGAGGCTCCGTGGGGGCCAAAACAATCAAGTCTGCAGACTGTTGGGAGCCAACACACACCTTGCCCTTGACCTTCCCGCTGAGACAACCTGTGGCCCCTTCATCCACCTGGCCCTTCCCTGCTGCCTTACAAGGCCAGCCTCCAGCAGGCAGGGAGGGGATGTTCCCAAGAGGTCCTGGAGGGGCAACTCGCATGGGAAACATGGGAGACACAAAGAAAACAGAGCCGCCCACAAGCACAGGCGACCCTTTGGGCTTTGCTCCTGGCACCTGCTCCTGGGCCTCACACCCCAGAGTCCCCTGAGCACCCTCCTCAGTGTGACTCCTGCCTCTGCCCACATCTCCTTCCCCTTCCCCTTCTTCCACTGCCCGGGGCCTCACCTCAGTGGTCTAGCTAGGGACCCTGAAATTGCTCTCTGTTTGGAGATTATTATGGAGCAGCAGTGAAGGGGAAGGAACTATTGATAATCCACCTCACGGATGGATTAACTCTCCGAAATAAAAAATCAAGCTGGTGCTTGGATGAAGGGAGAGCTGAGCCTTTATGGAAGCAGCCTCCACACATCTGCGTGGCAACAGGATTTAAGGCTCAGACAGCCACTCCACCCCTCTCTCTCCATGGAAGAATAAATCACCTGTTGCCAGCGCCCAAGGAAACCACTGCCACCCTGCTGGTTCTTCGTGGAAGAGGGCTGCAGGGTTCCCACAGCTATTGCCCAGGACTTGTCCTATCTGTGACGTGAGGCTCCCTGGATTTCTGAGTGAGGATTTAGCTATCACATGGCTGGAACACCGAAAGAAAAGTGAACCCTGAGCAGTGGGGGCGACTGGGGTGGGGAAGCTCACCTCGGAACTCAGAAAGCCCAGAGGCTCCAGAACTGTAGGCTGCCCCAGGCATTATTCCACCCTTCCGCTTTGTGAGTCTGAAACTGAAAGCTAACTGGCTTCAGAGGACTGGGGACTCCGTCCCTTTACCCTCCATTTCTTACCAAGGCATAGGTAAGAATCACTGGTGGAGGAAGGGAGGGCTCTGCATTAAGAAACTGCAGATTCCCTGGCCCTTTGCAGCAGCATCTCTGAATCTCTGGGAAGTTGGATGGGATTCAGGGTGAGTCCTTGGGGGTGGGGGGTGTTCCTAGAACCATCCTGACTTCTCCCAATTTCCTCTCGCTTATCCCAGGGGTCAGCAGGCAGGACAGTGGCTCTGGAGGCTGGTGGCTGTGTCACTGAAGGTCCTGTGAGCTGAAGGGAATGCTGAGCTAGGACAAGTGCTGGTTCAGGTGAAGAAGGAAGAGGGGCGAGAAGGGCAGGGAGAGCTGAGAGTTCAACCCCATGGTCATCTCTGCCTACGGTCGGATGCTAGATGTTTCTCCTTTCAGGTCCTCGGACCTCTGGAAATGGAAACAGATCGTCTGGACCATGAGCCTCTCTGACCCCTGCCTGAGACCCCGAGCACCCCACAAAGCCTGCTGCTCCTTCCCATCCTTTCCAGGCTCCGGTGGGGCCTGAGGCAGAGGAAACCGCCAGCCGCTCGAGGCTTCTGTGGCCCGTGGAGACAACATCCCCTGGCTTCTCCTGGCAGGGGCTGATCACTTCTAGATGCCGCATGTCCTGTTTTCTCATGGACCTTTCACAGTCCGATTTCTCGCCCCAGACCCTCTTGAAATATTTTGCTTTTTAAATGTAAACTCTCACTCAACGTGCAAACTTTTGACATTCCCAACCACAGCAGGGGGATGTCTCTAGAGTCTGTCTCGTAGGCGCCCATGGAAGGAAATGTGGTGGTTCAGGGTGACAGCTGGGGCTACCAGGCTGAGAGGAGAAGGAGCCAACATCCCTTTGCAAGAGTCCTTCCTTTCCTGGACAGTCTCCCACCCAGGGCTCACCAAATTCCTGGAATCGGAGCACCCGGACTTGGGTCTTCATTATGTGCTGAAGTTCTTAGGGGGCTTTTAAGAGGGTTTCTGGCAGACGCAGAAGACAAAATACCCAAACGACCAGTCATTGGTCACCTCTCTCATTTACAGTATGGCATACAGGAAACAGCACAGGCAGCATATTCCTGCAACAGGACCAGGGGTCCGAAGCAGATGGGACCAAGAGGTCAATGTGCTCCAGCTTCTCCTGTCCCACGGGAAGCCTTGCCTGTGGTGGAGGGCGGTGGAGTCCCAACGAGGTAGATTTGCTAAGGTGGAAAGGGCTGTGGCCAAGATCCCCATGTGGACAGACACATGGCTGAGGTGGTCACGTGGGGCCAGGGAGGTGAGGGAGCAGTGATTGTCCTTTCAGCCTGCAAGGCGCTCCACAGGTGTATCAGGAGCTGACCAGGACCTTTCAAGGGAAAAACTAATGGTGTCAACTGTAACCCTGCACATTGGTCACCTGACTGTTAAGATCATATCTACAAAATCAACAAATGGGCAACCTTGAGATATCAAGATCACCACGTAGACAGAGACTGGGGTCCAGGAATCTGAGATTTCTTCCAAGACCAGACAGGTGTCTGGTTTCCGCATAGGTCCAACCTGACTCAGCCACAGGGTGATCAAGGGTAATACCGCTGGACAATAACCAATGTTTGCTTCCTTTTGGACTCATCATCGTTAAGAAACCCTTTTGCAAAACTTCAGAACTTTCTTCAGCAGTCAAAAAATCATCAGGTCATTGCTTCCACAAACAAACTCTGCACCCTAAAAACCAGTTCACCTCAAAAGAAACTTTCTAAACAATACTCTCCTTTAAGTCCTTGTTAAAGGGCTTCCTTGCAAGAAGTTCCTCAAAAATATATTAAAAATCATATTAAAGTCATTTTCATAAAAATGTGTGTTGAGAAAAGACAAGTTTAATTCTCAGAGGCTCCATTATTGGAGGAAAAATTAATATTTGTACTGTTTCTAAATTGGAATAAAATTGCAAAGATGCAAACACCATCCTATATCATAATCTATAAACCAGTCACAAATGTTAAATCAACTGTAAAAATGATTTAAAATCTACATGAATAATTTTATTAAACTGATTTGAAATCATATTTTGTGCTACCTTCATTTATTAACCATGTCTCCGACAACAATGGGGTTAGAATGGATTTTTGCAAATAGAGATGTTCTGTTCCCAAATAATGCCTCCATGAAAAGGCTCCTCTCTCCTGGGCGTGTCCTTCTACCACATGGTATAGAGAATGGACTTTCAGAAAGATGGCTACAGTAATTACACATTACACATTGCTATGGAGTCCCGTCAGCACCCTTAAGACTCTATGCACAAGGGTTCCCATTAAGACCCTACATGTTAAGGAATTTCTCAAAATATTTTGAGTTTAAAAGTAAGGTTATATAGGCTAGGTTTGGTGCTGCAGGCCTGTAATCTCAGCGGCTTGAAAGGCCGAGGCAGGAGGATTGCAAGTTCAAAGCCAGCCTCAGCAACTTAGCAAGGTTCCAAGCAATAAAAAATACAAAGGGCTGGGGACCTGACTCAGTGGTTGAGCACTCCTGGGGTCAATCTCCAGTACACACACACACACATACACACACACAAAGCAAAGTTCTGTAGTCATGCTTATAGTAATCCTTTGCTGGAGAGGGCCTGGGTCTGAGCATGCAGCCCTCATTAATCACTGAAACTAGCAGTATGGGATTGATTTGCCTGAGATTTCCATGGTCCTTCTCCTCTGCCTTCAACACTGATGCAAATCAGCAGAGAACCAGTTAAAAGTTTTCCTCCACCATCATTTCTTCCTAAGGATAAGAGAAGTTTGGCCTCTGTGTTAAGATGGTCTTTCAGAACGTGGTTCACTGTTCTCTGCAGACTTGCTGGCTTTCCGAACGAATTCTTTTCCTTGCCCCAGCAACTTATCCTCAATTCATTGGACCCTTTTCAAGTGACAAGTAAACAGACCTGGCCTGGGTAACAGGTAGATTTCTGAGAGGTCTTTTTTTTTTTTTTTTTTTTTTTTTTTTTTGTGCTGTGCTGGGGATTGAACCCAGGGCCTTGTGCTTGCAAGGTGAGCACTGTACCAACTGAGCTATCTCCCCAGCCCAAGAGGTCTCATTATTGAATATCCACTCATGAGAGAAGGTCAAGGGGCTGTCATTTCTACGTCCCTCAATGTGCATGAAGAACAATAGGTAGACCCAAAAGTTAAGAATGTCTTCCATCTGGGTTCCAGGAGACATGGAAATCAGAGTGGCTCACACACTTCCCTGCCTCTGAAAATAGGAAATCTCAAGCAGAGAACTCTTCCACTAATCACCCCAGCTCAGAATGTTCCCCACTTCCCTCTCCAAGGCTTTCTTTTACTGGCCACAGAGCAATAGAATCCTGCCTCAAGTCCATCAGTTGGAGAACTCTAGGCCCATTGCACCTGAACACTGAGCAGGAAAACTCAGGGGCAAGCCCTTTTGCCCATGAATACAGCAGTAACAGAAGATGTCTTGCTAAACTTGCTCCACATCTCCCTGGAACTATCCAAATGATCCCAAATTCAAAATTGCATATTCAGTTCCAAAGAGATGGAACAAAAAGAACTCCAAGATCAATAGGCACCGTCCTTTAGACAGAAATTAAAACCACAAAATATGAGTCCAGTTGGGGAAACTGAGCCCCAGTGGGCTTTGGACTGTTAGCTCTTGGGGAATCTGGTAAACATGACCTCCTGCCACCTTCAGCCGCAGGAGTGTCTCAGAGGGACAGGAGCCAGTATTAGTTGGTGGTGTGGGCACGACAGCAGGGGAGATGGGCAATGGGGCCACAATCCCATGCTCACATGATCGGTTCACACACCAACCGTCATTCTCCTTGGCCACTGGGTGTGGCTGGAGGGACCATCTCTGAGTAGGTGCTGCCCTGCCTCCTTGGTCCTGGTGTCTAACTACAAAGGCTGCCTTTTATCAAACACCTGGTATTCCACGGCAAGTTTTGATTGACTTTTGTTTCCAGCCAGCAGCAGGAGAAACCGGAGGTGCCTGACAGTGGAGGCCTTGGGAGGTGCCCAGATGGGGAGCAGGGGTGTGTAGGCAAACGCAATGCGCTCGCCCTCTTAGGTGGGGTCACTCTGAGCAGCGTTCCATGGCAGCTCCCAGATTCCCATCACCCCAGCTGCCCCTGGACTCCACACAGTGCACACTTTGTTGGATTCCTTCCCTTCCCTGAGGGTCCTCCCTGCACATCTTGGATCACCCTGGAGGACCTGAATCCTTACCTCCAGTTCTGCTTCCCTAGAAACCACCAGGAGAGAAGGACAAACACAATCCCACAGGAAGAGAATCTTTCACCTGCCCTGATGGCATTCTTTTCTGCCTGACACTCTGAAACCACACCCTTCCCAGCCCCGTGGCTGGACAGCAGGGTGCCTAGAACAGTGACACCCAGAGTGCAGCAGACAGAGGCATGGAGTGATGCCTATTCCCCGTGAGGAGCGCCTCCCCTGACAGTGCTCTCCGCCCAGGCCCCTATCAAGTCTCCCGCTGCCACCCTGCCAAGCTGCCTCTCCCAGATAAATAATTCAGAGCGCCTCTTCTCTGAAACACAATATCTGCCTCTTGGAGGTGTCGTGTGACCTTTCACATCATTTCCCCCAAAAGTTAATTTCTGTGATGAATGCAATATACTCAAACCCATAAATCTGACTGTCTGAAGGATTCAAATTAGGAATTATTGACAGCTGATGGAACCCAAGTGCAGAGATGAAGCCGGTTTTCGCATCTGTCCATCTCAATGTTGGAATGTGTATTGATTAAAATATGACGCGCTACAGAACCCAACATAAATCTAAACTCTATTAGATTAACACGAGCATTCAATTAACATAAAATGACAACGGAGGAGAAAAGGGCTGCGTGTCGGTCACCGGTAATATTTTAGCCATAAACACAGGGAACCTGCAATCAGGACATGTGTTTGTTCCGTGTGTTGGGGTGGGAGCCTCGTGTGAGGGTCAGGTGGGCTGTGCCCACTGGAGGCAGACTGTGGGTGGGCAGTTTAGCAGCACAGTGGGTCCCCCTGGGCCAGCAGAAGGGGCTGCTGTGACTGGTTGATTTGAGTTTACGTTACTATCATGTTTCTTCACACTGTGTACAGGGGACTCTCCTCTGGCAGACATGCCACGGAGACCAGACTACAAGCAGAAACCCTAAGTCAGCTTCATAGACATAAAGAGGACACTTTGGGTGAATTTAGGACCCCAGGGTGGGCATCTCAAATTATCCCAGGGAAAGGAGACAGAGATTTGAATATGAACTGGAAAGATTAGTCCACGTGTCTGGAAAGGGGAAGATGGAACAGAAAGGGGGAGAAAACGTGGAGTTTGCAAAGCCTCTGAAGTGCCAGGCTCAGCTTCCACTGGTGACTAGGGCTCTATCACATGTCATGTATCACATGTGTCATTTATCACCTGGAAGGGTACTGAGAAGGCTGGAGCAACTGACTTTGCAGATGGGGAAGCTGAGGGTTTGAAAAGTTGGATTCCCCTGGGCTGCCCGGCAGACTGTTCCCATATGTTCCCCAAGCTTCCTTCTGGCTAAGGGTGTTCTCCAGCCACGGGGTCTTCCTTGGATTGAAGGGCCCAGGGGCTAGCACTCCTGGATACACACAACCAAGAAAGGACGGAGGCTACTTTATAACACCCCTTGTTCTTGGCTCTTACCTGGACAACCCTGAGGCCCACTCCAGGCTGTTCCTCAGAGGGCCCCCAGTGGGACTGAGACCATGTCTCCTACAGCAGTCACCTGCTCCAAAATGTACCTGCTTCAGCTCTTCTCTCCCCTGTCTCTTGTCTCTACTCCCTCCTTGTGCTCCCTACAAAAAAACCTGCCTGTGCCCAGCTCCTTTCTCAGTGTTTGATTCTGGAAGAATCCAAGCAAAGAACTAAGATCACATTGGATGGTAGCAGGGTTTCATTTGTTTGCAGGTTTTATCGACTAGGGCCTCTTACCAGCCTCCTGTGTTCATACTCACAGATTCTCTAGCTAGGAATAGTGAGAAACCAGGCAAAAACATCATCATAAATTAGGAGCAGGTTTGGGGACTGTATGTGTCAGTTGTGACCCTGTTTGCTGTATGTATCCATTTCTCTGTAGAAATGGTGCCTCAAGTCTAACTGGATGCCCAAGACAGTCCTCCAAATTAAGCATCTAGTTTATATGTTCACTGATAACCATCCCAAAGTTATGTATTACTGTATAAAATATTACATTTGAGAGTACCAACTTGGGAATGCTGAGGAAATGACTGGGAGCAGGTGACAGCCCTGGGGAATATAGTGTGAACTTCTGGATCATCAATACAATCATGGCCTCTCCGGGCACTCAGACACGTCCCTAAGAAAAGACACCATGTGACCACTTCTCACAAGTTCTTAGTTGCAGAACTTTCTAAGTTCAGTTTTTCTGGCCATGGAATTGATCTTACTTTGAATAAAATATTCTTTCAAGAAAATACACATTGGGTTGGGAATGAGGTGACCCAGGTCAAGACCTGGATGGTCCCACTGGGGAGCCTGGCCTTGACTGGGGCTCCCTCAGTGTCCAGGATCACTTTCAGGCTGCCAGCTGCTAATCACATCCTTTAGAGTTCCATGGACGAGGGCAGATTAGGGGTAGCCCTGTCCCGATGTGTCCCAGCTGTTCTCTGGCCTGGGGGGGGATCCTCCCAGGAATACTTCCAGCTACACCAGACCTGGGAGGATACTCTTAGGGAATTCTCCAAGCAAGGGTATTGGCAGCGTCCCTGGACTGGAGGGATTGAACACTTTGGAACTGAACTCGGTTGAGTTGAGGCTGTTCACTGCTACAGCAGATGTCGACTGAATATCTGGTCTATTTACACTTTGTGCTTTTTATGAGACAGTACCCAAGCCAGGAACATGAAATGGACACAACTCAGTGTCACTGCAAACCACCAACCTCCTCCCTACCTCTGGTCATGGAAAAGGAACGGTGGTTCCCTCCAGTCTGAGGTCAGGACCTCTCAGGGCTTAGGGTCTCTGCCCAACTGCTCTCTGGTTCCACTGTCTCTGCTGTAATTCTGCCACCCAGAGCCCCCTGGATAAGGTTGACAGGGTAGCTAACAAGATTGCTTTGACCTGGCTGCTGTCACCCAGCCCTGTCCTGTCACTGCCGTCACCGCACACCCTCTACATTGTTCCAGGATGGGTCTCTCAGCTCCCTGGCTGGCCACCCTCTTATGGACCATGTGTGCCACTCCCTCAGCTGAGAAGCCCTCTGACTGCATCACCAGCATCTTGCTGTTCCCTCTGGATTCCATTTGACCCTTCCTTCAGGAACTTTCCTGATGTCCTTCCAGGTCTCAGGCCAGAACAACATCACAGGGCACTGCCCAAGGACATGACCCACCCTGAATTACAACCACCCGGGCACTTGCTCACTGCACCATGGTGATGTCCTGGCACATAACCATCCAGCCAGCCTTATTTCTTCAGGGCCTACGGTGGGCCTGCCAGGCAGTCCGAGACTGGCAGATGTTCAGCCAGTGCTCACTGTGTGCCAGGCCACACTGAGAGCCTTCTTCATGCAGATTTCCCCATTCCATCCACATGACCTTCCTAAGCAGGAGCACTAATTATGACTCATTTAATAGGCGGAATACTCCATCCCCAAGAAATGTCTTAGCTTTCCAACATCAGTCAGCTCATGAGGATGAAAGTTGGGATTCAAACCCAGGCCTGACCCCAGAGTGCACACGAAGCTTCCCTCCTACAGGGCCTCATGCCACTCTGGAAAATCCTCCTTGCTTGTCCTAGGAAGGATCTGGAGCCCAGAGGGATGCCCAGGGTGAGGACAGACTCCTGTGTGGAGTGACACAGAGCTTGTGCGGACACCAGGCTAAGGTACTGTGGAATCCCCTGAATCCTGGGCCAGCCCTCGCCCACCCAGGCACAATGAGCAGAGAAAGAAGTGGTTCATTTGGGGTGAGGGGGTGTGGACCTGTGTGACTCTGACCTTGCTCTCCTACCATGTTCTGCCTCCACCAAGAAAAGGGAACAACCCAGCCACACTCCACATCACACCCTTAAGTTTTGCACACAGCAAACATTCCATAAATGCACATTGTCTCAGTGAGTACGTAGTACGTACTTGAACAGTGATTAGCCTGAGGTCTCTTTCACCTGTTTCCATGCAATTTATTTTTTTGCATCTCTATACATTTTTCCAATACTCTAGTGATGACAAACCTGAACATTTGTGGGTTGAACCCACCTACCCCATGCAGCCCCGCGGGTAGAGCCATCCTGCAAGGGTTATGAACAGCAGAGCCCAGTCCTTCTGTAAGTATCGGGTGCCCTCTAGTGGCCATCATGGGATTGAACGCTCTCGGGTCCTTGCATTGGGAGCGTGGGATTCTCCTGGGGCTGAGGACAGGGACACCTGCCCAGGAGAATGAGTAGGTCTGCCATCCCCAGATTTCCCCGGTGTCTGTCCCTTCTTTCTTCAATCAAGTTGGATACTGAGGCTGAGTCCCCAGAGAAGTTGACCACGAACAGACCTGGGCAGCCCCTCCCTCAGGCACTGGGGCTTTGAGCTGTCCATCTCTAGTGGTCATTGGGACACATCTGCACAACTCAACCTGACAGATGCCCAGTTTGGGGAATCAGGAGAGGAATAAAAATGAGGCAACCTGACCAGAGAAGAGTCAGTTCCCACAACCCTAGCCAGCCTTGGCATCAACTCAGTGTGACATCTGGTACTGCTCCTACTATGGCCCCTGCTCCTACCGTGGTCTAGCTGGGTTTAAGAGGCCTTTGGACCTACCACATTAATGACTCCTGGGCATGACCACCTTGGAAATGATGCCCTGGGAGTGTGAGTGACCACCGTCTCGCCCCTCTGCTGCCCACAGAGCCCACACCACCTGAGCTGGCCCGAGGCCTGGTCTTCAGTGGCCTGGTCCTCCTGAGTCTCTGGCTGCTTCTTCTAGACATCCAGGATATGGAATTCTTTTCGTAATGGAACTCAAATTCCTCCAGTACCTAGCACTGTGAGGAGGGATGGGCACCATGGAGGCGGCTGAGCCGAGCTGCAGAAGCTGGGATTGGAGGCCTCTTGACAGGTCCCATGGTATCAGCCAGCAAGGCCGTGCCACCACCTAGGACCTGAGTGCTGCTCAGGTGCTGCCTCACATGGCCTGGGAGCTGGTGCGGCCACTTGGACTCACCTTGTGGAAGGGCCACACACGGAGCTTCTGAGCAGTTAGAAGCAGGTCAGAGGCTGGAGAGCCTCCAGACCCTGCCACAGGCCTACCTCAACCCTAAAGTTTGGGTGGTCCCCTCTTCCCTGATTCCTGGCATCTCTCTTCACAGCTCCTTGGGCCTGTGATAAACTCCCAGCCCTGGCCCCAGGGTCCCAGATGAAAGCTCCCAGCACTGTACCCAGGTGGAACCCCACCTGTCCAGACACCAAGAAGCACCAACAGCCCAGCCTGCGCCAGAGGATGCAGTTTATTGAGGGAAAAATAATTCTATAAAGGGTCTCTGATTGGACCAGAGATACAGGATGCATCCCAGTAAGAAAAAAAAGAGAGTCAATCTCCCCTGGGAGAGTTATCTGAGTCAATGTCAGGAACCCCCAACCTAGAGTGACTTAGCAAAGCATGAAGGATAATCCCTAGGGCAAATGTCCTAACTTTGTAAACACTTATTTCCTGGAGAGAGGGGGAAAAAATGTGACCAGGGCCATTATCATGAACTAAAAATTGAAAGTTTTTCTAATATTGTGTTTAACATCCAAAAAGAATCCAGATAGCTTGGGGCAGTTAGTATTTCTAAAGAGCACTGCAGTCTTTTTAGAGGTAAATTACACACCTATTTAAATGATACGGCTTGAAATGATGGTGCCCTCCGGACCTGGTTTCAAATTTGCCTGTTCAAATTTGCCAGCTGTGTGACCTTAGATAGAGTTACTTAACCTCTCTGAGCCTGACTTTTCCCCATTTGTGAAATGAGGCTAATAATAATTTATGCCTTGCAGGGTCTTAAGTTCACAGCATCGTTTTGAGCACATCATAAGCTATCATAAGCTAAGCACATCATAAGCTAAGTAGTGTATAGCTGGGATACACTACTGTTCAACAATTATTATCTACTACTATAATGAATGGGTTGGTAGGTGTTCATGTATCACTCTGTGTCTAAGGTAATTTGACATGATCCAGACTCACAGAGCAGGTAGGTGTTCACTTAGGATAGGAATTTGAAAAATGTGAGATTACTTTATTTCTTATTATTGGGGGAAAAAAAGTTAAAAAAAAATCTCTAGTTAAAAGCCAGTCTTGTACCATGATGTTTGTCAGTTACTTGAATTAACCTTGATACAGGTCTTCCGGAAGCTTTGCCATCTTGGTGTCTCCTAACCACCCACCTCCCCCTCACAGGCCCCTTCTGCATGGACAAGGCTCCTGGATGACACAGAACAGGAAACACAGGTGAGGACATCAGCAGCACGAGAGGGTGAGCTTTCCCAGCCCAGGGGCCCCTCCTGCATCTGCTTGCCTGGCAACACAAGGAGCCAACTTCCCACCCACACAGACCTGTGCACATCCCTGCGACACCTTTGGGGCAGGTCACAGTTCCTCTGAACTTATTTGCAAAATTGCTTAGAGTCTCACTAAGTTGCTGAGGCTGGCTTTGAACTTGCCATCCTCCTGCCTCAGCCTCCTGAGACTCTGGGATTACAGGTATGTGCCACCATGCTATGTCTGGACCTTTCCAGAAATTGCCTGTTATCCTCTGTAAAATATTCTGGATTTAAAATGTGAGTCAGACTCCATACAACTCTCTCTCTCTCTCTCTCTCTCTCTCTCTCTCTCTCTCTCTCTCTCTCTCTGTCTCTCTCTCTCTCTCTCTCTGTCTCTCTCTCTCTCTCTCTCTCTCTGTCTCTCTCTCTCTCTCTCTCTCTCTCTCTCTCTCTCTCTCTCTCTCTCTCTCTCTCTCTCTCTCTCTCCACACACACACACACACACACACACACACACACACCACAAATGGAGAAAATAAAACATGTTCTGGGCCCCAACTCTGAGACTGGGGAGACTGGATCAGTGATATCTCTGGTTCCCCTCTCACCCCAGTGTGGGGTTCTGGAACTCTGTCACCCTCACCCACCTTCGACCCCCACTCAGGACTCTAGGGCGCAGAATGCCTAGAGGGAGCTCAAAGGGAGCAGAGCTGGCTGGATTTTAGCCTAAAGAGAAATGAGTCCCATTGCTGTGCAGAGGCCGCCATCTACTGGTTGGACGAAGTAATAGCAGCCAACTCCTGCCAGCATCCCCAGGAGAGGATCAGGAGAGAGGAGGGAGGGGAGAAGGAGGAGAGAAAGGAAGAGTAGAAAGAGGGAGGGAAGAAGAGAGGGCAGGAGGGAACATGTCCAGCCCAGCCAGTAGCTGATGCAGGAAAGAACTCAGCAGCAGGGCCCGAGCCACCTGGGGCATCAAAGCTGAGAAGCAGCTGAGCGCTGTGGGGGCAGGGGAGGCAGGCCTGCACCTGCTGCAGGGAGGGGCTGGGCCTGCGCATGGATCTCCTGGGAGACAAGTACCAAGTGAAGCAGTGAGCATGCATGCACATTCCGTCTGTGGCATGTCTCCTGACAAGCACCTTCTGTCACTGGTCAATGACCCCCCTTTCCCTCAGCTCTCTGATTCCAAATGAATGCACCTGCTGCTCAGGGTCCCTCAGAGTCCTGGCCCCCAAGTTCTCATTGCTCCTGCTGGCACCCCCAATCAGGTTTTCAGGAGTGCTTGGTGAAGCTGAAGGAAAACCTCTCTTGATCCCTTGGGCCTGGCATGGATATGTAAAGGATGCCTTTCAGGAGAAGAAAGAGTCTCCCGATGGCTTTGAAACCATTGGCTCAGGGCCATCATCTCTTCCTGGGTAAGCTACCTAGGTTTTGACCAGCCAGGATCTCCAGGAGCCACCTCCAGGAAACCCAGCCCAGCAACAGTGGTACCCCGGCAGAAGCCCAAGCCCAGGCAGACCTCCCACAGCCCACAGGGCCACATAGCAAGGCTGAGATGAATTAAGCTACCCCAGTTGGCCCCTGTCCTCTGTATGTAGGAAGTCACAGGGAAATGTCCTTTCTCTCAGTTTTTTTAGATATTGGTTTTCTAAGCCCCAAGGGTTTCCTGTTGATTAACTCCCTGTTCCCTCTGAATCCGTAGGAAGCACTACTGTGCCCTGTTCACAGGTGGATACACAGAGGCTGAGGCAGCGAAGTGGAAAGCTGCCAGGCTGCACATCTCAGTCAGCAGCTGGGGCCTCAGCCCTCAGCCCTCCCAGCCAAGGAGTCCACAGAGTACACCTGGGATCAGAGATCCTTCTAGCAGAAAGCTTTCTTTGATACCAGTTGCACTGACTCCCCAGGGAGCAGAGTGTGTTTAAAGGCTCGAATTGGATTTTATTCCCCAGCCCCACCCTCACAGAATCTTACCAGTCTCCAATTAAAAACAAAAACAAATAAAACTAGCTGTGACAACCACAGTCATTGGGTGGCAGGAACTTTCTGTACATGTACACTGTCCTGAGACAACCACACATGGAGGCAAGACCTTTCTGTTTCCTTCATTTTGGTATGAGGAATTTGAGACTCAGAGAAGTTAAGTAACTGACCTGAAGTCACACAGACAGTGAGTGGAGTCACAGTCTGGTGCCTGTTCTCAGAGCCTGCAAATGCCACCCGCCTCCATCAGCCCTTTCCTCTATGGAAGCAGCCTAGCATGATCCAAATGCCGGGACTCCCAGTTTCTAAAACACAGGGTCCAAAAGCCCAAGGTCAGGGTTATTACAGTTTATACAACTGCAATCACTAAAGAAGAACTGAGACAGAACGGGCAGATTCTGGCAGCTGTTGAGAGATAGACTTTGGGTGGGGGTGGGGGGGACTCGGCAGGAATTCCTCCAGATAACACCCTTTGAAACCTTCCCATGATGAAATTAAAAGTGGGCCTTAAGTGATTTATTTTTTCAATCTGTGAATCTAAACAAATGATCTCCCTTCTAGGTACATCTATCATATGATCTCCTTCGCAGCTGTGAAAAAATGCTATTAGTGCTTTCAAAGCAGTTTTATCACAGATTAAAGAAGCCCAGAAAAAAAAAAAAAAAAATTGGCAGGCAGAGTCAGCCATATGCCTACTTGACCTAGGACCGTAAACCTGTTGTTCATTCCAGAGAGGGGATTACGGCATTACTTTTAGTAAGTTGCTTTTCATATGGAAATTTCTTTTCACAGTAAAGATCTGTCTTTAATAGCATCATCCTAAAAACATGCCTATTTTTTAATTCCCTGATCATGGACATATAGATTTTTATAGTGTCTGCAAGCATACATTAATGTTAATTTCTCCATTCTCCTTTGTATTTTGTTAATGTCACAATCTGCTGTAAAACCTTGCCAAGTTTCTTAACTGTCATGGTAATTCCAAGACCTATTCTGCACTCTTTGACATTTCAGGACAGAACAAGGCAGTAAAAATAGATTAGAAACAGCTTATAAGTATTATAAAATCTAGAACTTTACAGATGGCGGAATTAGGTCTGCTGAATGGAAATTTAGCAACTCTGAACACAATAATATTAGAAAAAGGCTATTCATTTGGAAGGTAAATATTTGGAAGTGGTGGCATAATGGCGACCAGAGGGAGTGGGGAAACTTATCACATGCAGCGGGGTTATATTATTTTAAGCAGCTTACTGGATGCATAGACCACATCCTGAAAAGTTTCGGGTTTCAAAGGTTCTCTCTCCCCCTACTTCATATAAATAAAGGACACATAGTAAGAGTTTGATTTTATTCATGGTCAGTTCAAAAGATCACACAAATTATTTCACTCAGAGGATTTGTCTGCGTTTTTCCTGAGTTAAAGCAGAGCATTACTGTCCTTAGATATTAAATGACACTACCACATGCTAAGAAATTTGCACGAACGGACAGGAAATTAGACACTGTTTTCTTAAACTGATTGCTAAAGAATGCACACTGTTTAAATGTGCACTATCCATTTCAAAGGGAAGCGTTGGTTGATTTCAGGAAGTTTAAAATCAGCTCATGGTAAAGCAGGACAGAGTTAGGGTTAAATGTGTTTTTCTCCCCCGCCCCCCAAAAGGGAAACTATTTCTTTAAAAAAAAAAAAAAAAAGAAAGAAAGAAAGAAAGAGAAAAACTTTCCTCTTTTTCTTGAAGGACTTATTATTTCCATCATCCTCGTTGAGTTGTTGATGAATAGTTTGCAACCCTTGCCAAGCCCCACCCTCGTCTCTTTTCTGAGCCCTTTTCTCATTATTTGCCCAGTCATTTTCCCACAGCCCCAACTGGCCGTCAGGGCGGCTTAAATACAACACTGTATTAACATGGGGAAATGGCTTTCAGTTCCCAATTGATCCCCTAATACGTTATGTTGAAATGATAATTGGTACACTCGTCATTGAAAAATAAGAGAAAAACTACTTTTCAGTCACCACGAGGTATTATCTTCGCCCATGTATTCAGAACTAACTGATACATTTTTTTTTTTTTTTTAATACAAAAAAACTATACCCCCATCTGCGGGAGAGACTGCAGTCCGCAATTCCTTTCAGTTGACATAATCCAGATTGATTCGTTCAGCAGATAAAATTCAGGCCACTTCTGCCCTTTATGGGAGCAACATAATACCAGTCTTTATTCAGTAACAATGTAACATAATGGGATCGGAATGTGCAAAATGACTGTTCTTAAATTACTGAGCCTCACAAGGGCCCAACACAAGCTGGGGCTTAATGTAAAAAATCATTAGGCACAGATTTCTAAAGTGCTCCTGCATTAAGGAGGTCAAACCGAGCCTGTTTATGGCATTTTTCAGGACAGAAACTCTTTGCTAATATCTTGATTATGGCTGTGTTCTGGGGGGCCCCATCCAGGCCCCCACAGCTCAGTACTCTAGGTCCACACCAGAGCCACCCTGAGAGGGACAGTGCCAGATAAGGCGGAAATGGGGGATCAGCAGGGACCCCACACCCGCAAGCTGTTTTCAGGACAGTTTGGTACATCAAATAATTTAGACCCTGAGCTATTAAAGAATGCTAATTTCGAGATCTTTGGGGCTGGTTATTAAAACACACAGAAGATTTAGAAAATAAAGAAAGGGTAAAGAAAAATCGTTTACCATCTCAATAACCTAGAAATGATCCCTGGGCTTCCTGAAAGTAAATTCACCCCACCTTTTTTACTATATGCATAACTGTTTTTATAAAATTTATGCTTCAAGTACAGCTTTTCACAAAATGTTACAGGTACTGTCAATATTTCTCCATGTCATTAATTATTCCTCTGCAATATAATTTTATGGCTACATGGTGCTCTTTCATGTGAAGACACCCTAATTTAACTTTATTCCTATCCTTGGGCATATAGGGTGTTTCGTAAGTGTCCCCTGTTGTAAAGAATGTGTCAATCAACATCCTCATACCAAAATCATTCTCCACATTGGATAATTTTCCCTGGATAAACTCTGAGAAGTAGGATTGCTGGGTGAAAGGGCACACATATTTTATACCTATTTGATACATATTTCTTCTTTGGCTTCCAGAAATCTTTTTTTGACTGGAAGGATACTGGGTATTGAACTCAGGGTACTCGACCACTGAGCCACACCCCCAGCCCTATTTTGTATTTTATTTAGAGACAGGGTCTCACTGAGTTGCTTAGCGCCTCACCATTGCTGAGGCTGGCTTTGAACTCTCAATCCTCCTGTCTCAGCCTCCCAAGTCACTGGGATTACAGGCATGTGCCACTGCACTGGTGGCCTCCAGAAATCTTGTATCCATTCGTGCTGCAGTGTCTAGAGTTAGGACCCATAACACCAGCCTCATTCTTTATGTGAACAACAAACCACAAAGACTTCTTGAATATTGCTTTGCATCTGCTGACTCATACCATTCAAGAATATGGTCAGAATCATTTGATTTCACACATTCCCATAAAAAAAATCTACGATCAGGAGAGAGCTAAAAAGAGGCAGTCAGAATAGGCTCTTCCAAACTTAAGGTTACCTAAGAAAATTCTAGAGAAGTAAAATAGGATAATACAGAAGAGAAAGATTGTTCCTGAATTGAAATGATTTCTTTCAACTTGCAAGTCCAAACCTCATGCAATTTAATTTTTGAATTTGAGAGCATTGCTCGTCTCTTATCTTGTTTAAATAGAAGAGTTCCAAAATTCGAATCACTGAATCATCGGGGGGCCTCTGAGATGATGCAGTTACTCTTTGGAACACTGGGTTCACGTCTGGAGTGAGGCTGAGATTTGGTCAATGTTTGCAATAAATGAACCAAGCACCGGGTGTATGCACAAGACCACCAGCGCGCGAGTACCAAGCAGAAATTTTGCGGATGTCTATGTACACACATGCGCGTAAATATATTTATCTCCAAAACGAACAACGCCATTGTGGTCTCATCATTGAGGCTCACACCATCAGAAATATTTGCATGAGATTACCAGCCTCTGCTGTCAATCATGTCGGCACAAATCCAATACTCAGGCCATATGGCCTTGAAACTTTCAATCGATAGGAACCTTTTAAAGCTGAAGCTTCAAAAAGTTGTATCAAATATATTTTCAATGAGAAGAAGGTTAATTGAATAATTGATTACTCAGTAACAATTAAGTGCTCTTCAGATATCTTTGGGAAATTGTGAAATATAATAGTGATGATATTTATTAGTTTATCAGTTATAACCGCCTTATACATTTATATTTAGGCCTCAGGTCAATTTCCTTCATTTATATAGTCTATTCTATATTTTACCATCAGAGTCTCCAGGGTGAAATGATACATCTTTTTTTTTTTTTTGCTACCACAGGATCAAGGAAATGACAGCAGTCAGGAGCGCATTTGCAAATGTGTTCAAGACTGCAGCATTTCCCACTAGAAACAGATTCCTTGTGACTATTTTCTTAGGTGAAATAGTCAAACGGCACCTCTCAGAAAGGCTCATGCTCCAACATACAGTCATTTTTGCAAAGAAAGTGTAAATGCTATAGGACTATGTGCTGCAATGACTCTTGAAGTATTAGCATCATGGTGGGGGAGGTCTTCTGCCTCCAAATTAACCAAATATGAGGGTCTCCAGACACAAACATACAACTCTCATATCTCTACAAAGAAGCAGAGGGAACAGTGTATCCCTAACATTTGTTAATAAATCCCTGTCCTTTGTCATCTCTTGGTTTTCCAAAGAGGAGTAGGGGGAGCTTCATGAAATCACTGATAATCTATCAAAGAGGATAACAACACACACACACACACACACACACACACACACACACCCCTCCATGTCAAAGGGGAAGGGAGCAAGGATTGGATCTGATTCTATTCTGCAGGAAGATGAGTTAAGGACTCATTCTGAGACCTCGATTGTATGCATCTCCACCAGCTTTGCCCAAGCGCTCAGAGGAATATATCTGATATAAGGAATCTTGGAAAAATCCCCATGCAAATTGTAAAGTCCAACATCCTGGCACCAAGTCTTTGGCATTCATCACAGGGATACCAAGAAATGACTATGTCCAGACCCATAACTCCAATTTCAAACATGAGGGAAAATATAAAGTGTACTTAAGTACATGTGAACCAAGCCAGAGCTCAGCAAGCGCGATCTCTCTCTCTCTCTCTCTCTCTATATATATATATATATTTTTTTTTTTTCATTCAGCAGTAGTGGCACTGAACCTCCTCTGTGGACTAGGTGCCCAGATGGCACAAAGGGATTAACAAGACAGATATGATCTCTGACTGCTTGGAGTTTCTAGTTTGGTGAAAGAGTCAGACTCAAAATATCCGTGATGAAGAAATTGAACATATACAAGGTTTTTTGTTTTTGTTTTTGTTTTTAAATTTGCTAAGAAGGAAGGAGAGAACTGAGACAGGGAAGAATAGAGCGACGAGGCATTTTCGAGTGGATGATCATAAAACGTCTTTGTAAAAATCTGGTATTTCAAGTGAGACCTGAAGAATGAGCAGGTGGTCAGGAAAAGCCAGTGTGTGTGTGTGTGTGTGTGTGTGTGTGTGTGTGTGAGAGAGAGAGAGAGAGAGAGAGACAGAGAGACAGAGACAGAGACACAGAGACACAGAGAGAGAGATTGAGATTGAGATGGGGTGTGAAGGGAGAACTTGTCATTCATTCCAGGCAGTGGGAACTTATGTTCACAGACCCTAAGATATCATCGAAGAGCTAGAGGTGTTCAGACGTCAGAGAGAGGATCCATGTGACTGGAGTGGAGTGTGAATAAGGTTGGAGGATGGGCAGGGACCCACTCCTTCTGGGTTTTATAGCCCAAGGGAGAATGGTTTCAATCAAAAGTCAAGCAAAAGGAGATGAGGAGCCAGGAAGGGTGCTAAACAAGAGGAGAGGTCTATGGCCTGAGTCTATAGAAGCTCACTTGAGCTGACGAGTATGAAAAGGTTTGGACTAAGGTCTGACATAATACCAGTGAAACATGGTCCAGGAAGACATGAAGGTCAACCACATTGATAGGGTGAAGATAGGAAGAAAGGGGAATTCTCAAGTTCTTTTTGAGACGGAATTAACAAGTCTTTCTGGTGGGTTCGATGGGGGTTCTGAGGTTAAGAAGGATTTGGGAATAACTGGTAGGTTTGATGTTGTGAGATATTCAAGAAGGGAAGTCAGAGAAGACCTTGAGCACAAGTCCTGGAGAAGAGAATGAGCTGACAGTTCATTTCTGAGAGTCATCCATAGAAGAAAGATGTGATCTTTAAGGAAGCATTGGATCACCCAGGAAGATGGTGCAGAGGGAAGAGAAGAGGAAGCAGGACCAAGTCTCACAGACCCCAAGGAAGACAGAGAGAAGAGGAAGAGGAAGCAAGAAAGAACAAGAGTCAGAGAATCAGAAAGAAGACCCAGCCAGAGTGACTTCAAAGTTACTAAGAGAGTAGTGGCGTAGGCAGAGGGTCTGTTCATGGTCCTCTCTAAGGACATTGCTCCTTTCTTAACTCATGTCTTCCTAGAGCCTTGTTGTCTTTGGCCTCTTGGAATCCCAGAGTGATGAACTCTCAGAGGTGGGGTCCAATTTCATTGTCATTCCTCAGAAAAGAAAGAAGCTTAACAAGGATCGATGACTGAAGGGACATTGCCTACCAGCTGGAACCCACCTGTTGTCAGCTCCCAAACTCTGGCTTTCCTTCTTCTTCATCAGACACTATAGGATTGTGGGTCTGGTTTACCAACTGTGACCAAGACATGGCACTGAGATAATGGAAGAATGTGGACTGAATGTCTTCTTCATTTTTCTTAAATATTTTTTTTTTAGTTGTAGATGAACACAATACCTTTATTTTATTTATTTATTTTTATGTGGTGCTGAGGATCGAACCCAGTGCCTCACACATGCCAAGCAAATGCTCTATGACTGCGCCCCTCTTCTTCATCTTTAACACTTGACTGTTCACCATCTGTAGGGTATTCAGATGACATATTGACCCCACTGGGTCACTTCCTGCCACTTCAAAAGGGCCAGCCACAGACAACCTTTGAATTGACTCTAGGAGAAAGAGCTTTGTGAAGTAGAGAAACTAAGGAAGGAAAGGAAAAGGAAAAAACTGGGTGCTCAGCTTCCAGGCAGGCTCTGCGCCCACCCTTTCAGTCTCCCCCCAGCCATTCACATGGTTCAAGCCAATCCTGGCAGAGACATCTAAATGAGGCCCTCCAAGTACAGGGGCATCTAATGACACTGACTCAGTGACCCTGCACTGTCCACCATGTCAAGGGCGAACCAGGTTTCTCTTATGCCTTATAAATGGATGACAGGCATCCCTGTCCAGGGCTGTCGCCAAAGAAGACAATGAGGTGTCACAGACCAAAGAGCAGATGTATTATCACGTCCCTGCCAAGACAGGAATGACATCCTTCGACTCTGGAGTGTGTGCCGCAGAGAAGCTAACCTTACTGTCACAGTGTACACACAATAGTATTGACAGTCAACAATCCCAGATCATCGTCACACGGGGCATCGGGAGACCACACATTTCACGACAGGGCTGTGGTGGAGAAGGCCCAGCATGCTCCAGCAAAGGGGCTCACGAAAACCATGCTGAAGTTTTAGGATTGTTTTAATGTGATTTTAAAATGCTGAATTAATTTATTTTCTGATGCTAGAAAATAGCCCAGCACTGTCATATTGTCATATGTACCCTGAAGAGCAGTCTGATCAAATTCATTAGAACAAGAACTAAATTCATATAGAAAACACAAGTCATTTTATTTTAAGTAGTTCCTGTCTCAGAAAACCATGCAATCCTTTCTTTGAGGAATGCTAAGGACAGCACCAGAGAGGGGGCCCATCGTAGGACACCGGAGTACCGTGACCTGTTGCAGCATGAGGGCCTACCTCTTCTTCCAGCCCTCCCAGATGTTTCAGCCAGCAAGAAAAGTGGGATCCCTAACTGTTCAGGGAAAAGAACACCAGAGCCAGCAGGACATCCTTGCTGGATTCCTCCTAGGGTAGAAATTCTAAGACATCAGTTTTTGAATCAAACCTGTTCCATTTCTTGAGGTCCAGCTCAATCCTGCCTTACCTTCTGAACTTCACTTCCTTCCCACTGCTTATCTTGACTTCATCCCTCAGTGTCTCGGGTTGCACTGCACTCATGCCCTTCCCCCAAGTAGACTGCAAACTCCTTTCAGGAGTGGGCTAACCTCATTCTTAGTTTCCCCAGTCCTTCACCACGCTGTGACTGACAGCTCCTGTACCTAAGCCTACGGGTTTGTGGTATGCTATTCCTCTTGCATGTGGCTATACTCAGGTGCCATTTTCCTTGAGTGCAACATGTAATAGGTTCTCTGGTCCATATTCACAAATGGAAATGAGCAGAGCTCTTTGAGAAGACAATTAAGAGCGAGGGACCCTCTTGCTCTCTGCTGGCTGTCCCCAAGCAATCTATCATAAAACTAACTACAGCCGCTCCCCGCCTTAGTCACAGTGTCACTTTCCAGGACTTTTTTTTTAACCTGTGGTCAACTGTGATCTGCAAATATTAAATGGAACATTCCAGAAATACACAATTCATAACTTTTAAGTAACTTTTATTATGGCATATTGTTACAATTATTCTATTTTGTTATTAGTTATTATCATTAATCTCTTGCTGTGCCTAATTTACAAATTAAACTTTATCATAGGTATGTACATGTAAGAAGAAGCTTAGTTTGTATAGGGTTTGTTACTATCCAAGATTTCAGGCAACCATTGAACATCTTTGAATGTATTTCTGGGAAGTAAGAGAGAATATAGTATGACTGATTTGTGATGGTTTTACTCCATCTTATAATACTAAGAAAAAGTGGAAGTTTTAATTCACATGAGATTTATTTGACCAGCAATGAAATGCTGACAGCGGCCAAATTCAGTGACCTGTGTGAGCCCTTCTTTCTAGATACACCCAATGCTAACATCCCTAAAAACAGAGTGCTCAGTCACAGGAGTGTGCCAGGCACCTGGGGCCACTTGTTCACTCTGCAGGGGATGGCCGAAGGAATTTGGCAGTAGGAAACCCCTGCTCTCACCGGCACTCAACAGTGAAAACTTCTGAAATGTTTTCCCTGGATTTTGCTGGGAAATAAAAATGTTGCTGCTCTAAGCACAGTTTTCACCCAGCACGGGCAGACACAACCCAGCAGGGCCTGCCGCAAGAAGGCTCTCAGATCCACCTGAGGCGTCTGTCTTCATTTACAGCTCTGGACTCCTGGTCTGCACGCAGAGAAAATCAAGCCTTAGTCAGGGCCACTGACCTGTTACAATGACCATTCCTCTTAAAGGAACCAGAGGCCAGAATGGGCACTGCCTGCAAAGGCAGGAGGATCCTTAGAGTTTCACCTTGATTTTATCAAATCCCCTGTGGCCGTCCTGGGGAAACCTTTTGGACAAAAGTGTTCCACATTTTTTTTTTTTAATCTTTGGCAACTATGCACTGTGGCTGCTTTTTGCCACATCAAACCTCAACACCACCTATTGGTTTCCAGGAGTGACTAGATTGAGTGGTGGAGAAGAGCAAGAGACCAAGAAAAAAATGATCAGATGATCACACTTTTTTTCATAAGTACTAAAGAACATTCCAGACTGTGTAACAACTTCCAAAACTGCCTCCCTGGGAACAGGATTGCTGGTGCCACCTGCCACACCTCGTGCATGCACAGCCTACCTGACCCCGCACAGCCTACCTGACCCCGCACAGCCTGGGCACCGAGGACACAGGGCCCAGAGCTGCCACCAGGAAGCAGCAAGGGAGCTCCCCCAGCAAGCCAGCTTGCTTCCAGGGTGTTGGCCGCAGGGAGGGGAGGTTCGCAGGTCTTTAATTAGCTGAGAATTTCACACTCTCCGGTGGCTGGCAAGTGACAAGGAGACCCAAGAAACAGCTCCTCAGACTGAGCTGCCCGAAGGCAGAGCCAAAGCACAGGGAGAGCTCTGAGTTGGGATGGGGCAAGAGTTCTCCTCGCTTCTCTGCAGAGAAGAACCTGAAGCAGGTGGTCCTGCACCCCAGGTTCTGCAGCCTTCCCTGCCCTGGTACATGCCAGTTCAGGGTCCTCTGTCCTCTGGGTCTCAGACTCCATCGGCAAACTATTGTTTAATGAGGGAGTAGGCTGGGTGGAACACCACGGTGTAAAGAGCCCTGTGCAGAGCGGGGAGCCGCCTGGCAGCCACCTCCCAGCTTATGTCACGTGCCCTGCCTATTCCACTTTTTCCAGAGGATCTGGAAACCTGGATTTGTTAGTAAAAATCTCACAGTTTTAGGCTGTTTGCAACTAATTGGAAACAAAAGTCTAAACATGGTACGAGCCAAACGAAACACATCTGTGAGCTGGACCCAGCCACCAGGCCACCCTTGCAGGTCTAATGATTCTACTCGAGTCCCACAGAGGGCCTTGTTTAGTTCTCCATGCCTCGGGACAACTTTGTTCACCCCAAGTAGATGAGAGATGAGGAGAAGGTGAAGACCCACCCAAGGTCACCGTGTGGTCCATGGACCATCAGCCTAGGCATGGCCCGGGAGCTGAGGAGAAAGACAGAACTTTCCACCCCTCCCAGACCTGCATCAGAATCAGCATTGCAATAAGTTCCACAGAGACTCATTTGCACTTGACTTTGAGAAACACCTAAGACCAAGTAAGACAACAGGATTGAGTGTGCTAAAACCCTTTCTTCCTCAGCAGATGCAAATGCTCACCCCCAGCACCTTCCCTCAAGTTATATCCTTTCCATCAACTTCCTAGACCAGGTACAATCACCATTTGGACCTGGGACATTGGCTTCGAGAATGAATGCGGGAGGCTTGTCATTCCATTCACTGCCTGGTGTTGCTGCTTCCGCTGCCCAGATGGGGAACAGGTTGTGGGTTTCCAGAACAATCCCCCTCTGGCTTCCACCACTGCTGGAGACTTTATACCTGCAGAGAGATGACCCCTAAGCTCACACCAGGATTAAAGTCAAGCAACCAGAATGATGTCACTCTGCTCAAATGACCAGGTTGTCCATCCCAGGAAATTTTCCTTATAGATTAGCCTGTTGTAAAACAAGAAGTTTCATGCTACTGACTCCAGACTACAGAGAAGACAGACTCGGCAGAGTAAAGGAGGAAAAGTTTCAGAGGGAGTCCTAAGGAACACCAGGGCTCATTTGTTTCTTAGAAAAAAGTCCCTCTCAGCATCTTGAGGGGCATGAGGAAGGCGGTAGAAAGGGAGACTTTTTTTCAGTTTTGCTTCCCTGACTCTCCCCAAATCCCCAGGCCTTGTCAGTAGAGACACATCTCTCGATAATTACAGAATACACAGCTTTGGGGGCATTTCACTTCTATTCACCACATTTACTGGTGTCAGTCTGAGCATAAATACAATTAGATTTGAGAGTTCTATTACAAAAGCCAATAAAGCGGGCCTCAGTAGAGATTCTAAAATTACTTAACTTTTCTTTAGAAAAATATTAAAACAGTATTATCACATCAATGAGAAGAAAAGACAGGAAGATAATAAAGTTATGTTAAACCTCCCTGTATTTACTCATGTGTGAAACAGTTATGTCTGGTCACATAATTGCAATGGTTCTGAGAAATATTTCATATTTTATAATGAACATTAAAAGAGTTTGTGGATCATTACTTTATATGAGTTCCAAAGTTATTACATAAAACCCAATAGGAATGGTTATAAATTATCGGATCCTCTGGCCTGGCCTTGGTAAACATAACATGAAGACTGAGACATTTCGGCAGACAAGATTCATGAGAAGAGGTAAAATCCACCCCCCCCCCCTGCATTTTAAGGGGAATGAGGACCAGAGTACTTATAACCAGCTCTTAACATTTTTGTTTCTGTTTCAAAGAAATCCTATTGAGCCACTAGCTTAAGCCACACACACAAAAAGCTTCCATTAGAACAAAAGAGAACTGGCTTTCAGATACTGCCTCTATCTTTCTATCTTTCATTATCCTATCTCTGGCCTTAAGGTCACTGCAAAATTCTTGAACTTTTCAACACAGCATGGGTTTAGAATACTGTACTTAGCAGGCTCATCTGATCACCAACAATTACTTATTTTCAAAAGGAGATCCTGCCTTTGAAATCTGTAAATACAGCATCCTTGCAGAAACTGGAGAATTGATAACATTCTCAAGAATTTTTCTTGTGGGGTCTGCAAAATAGGTTGGAAGGCAGTGCTGTAATTAAAAACAATCGTTTGAGAATCACATTTAAGAGGAGAATGGGTGTACCCCTCTTATTGTGCTTATTCTCTTTTTACTAACCACTGTTTTATATTTTATTTTGAAAAATCACACCAGGAGCTTCCTGTGGACCCCAGTTTCTGTTTAGTGGGAGAGGTAAGTTCCAGAAGAGTACTAGCTGATGAATGAAGATGAGGACTACAGCGGGGAAGTCAGAGCCTCTGGTCAATATCTAGGAGGTATAGCCCCAGACTGGCCCCTTCGAGGATGCTACAGACTGGAGAGAGCTCCCCAAGAAAGCACAGAAGGCAAAATTTGTTACCTGGCTATAAGAAATACAAGAAATAGGCATCTCCCTCATCTACATCAAAGCAATGCTCCTCTCTCTACCTGTGGAATGCAAGTGGTCACCTGCTTTCCCCAAACCCTGGGCCTGATACCAGGGGGGCTCCTGTACCTGCCAGATTCCCAGCTTACCCTCTTTACCTCGAGCAGCTGTTAGTGAGGCCCTCTCAGCAAACAGATGTCTTTTGGAGAATTTAAAGCTCTGAGTTGGAGGCCAGCTTCTGACTGTACTTTGAATTATGTCTGCCTTGATCATTATGCAGTCATTCACATATATTTTAGACATCAATATTGTCTGGAAATATTCTCCAGTTCTCAATGCTATTTATATGCTTCGATTCTCCTCTTTGCTTCTGTTCTGACGGTATGTTCCAGCTTCCCAGAGCCACTGACTGCTTGCCGATCATCTTAATAAATATTTTTATTGGAGAAAGGTTTGTCGTTTCATTCTAAATAATTTCTTTCTGAATTAAACCAAAACCAATGTTCTAGAGACCTCTACGAATGCTCTTAACCTGCTTGGAGGAAGAATTTACCAGTTTCAGTATGTTTAAAGTTTCAGTATGTTTCAGTATGAAACAATGTCATGTGCTGCATCTTTCCACCAAGAGCAAGTTTTACCAACAACAAAAGATTATGAAAATGCCAACTTACAGCGTGGGAGAAAAATCTCTTCTTGTTTGTTTCAGAAATGCTAGTTCGGCTAAAATCCGAGTATTTGACATAATGTAAGTCTTCAGGTGGTTAAAAAAAAAAAAACAAAACTCAAGTAAAGTGTGAGGAGAAAAGAACCAGAGATTTTCAGGACTTAGTCACATGAAGAAAATGGAAATCTTTGGGGTGTTACAATACACTTAGGAATATGCCAAGTTTACAAAACCTTTCATGGGACCCTCAGAACCTTACATGATAAACCACACTAGCCAGCCAGCTAGATTCAATGTCTGTGTTCTTACTCTCCAATGGGGTCAGGGCTCAGATAGGCTAGCACTAATCTTCAGATCACCTTGTCCTTGTTTGGAGAGCATCTCTTTCAAGTATTTTTGCAGTGGCCTCTAGGTGGCGCTAACACTGCATAGCTTCAGCTTTTCAGCACAATGAAAACATTAATTTGCTATGAGATAATTTTTGACGTAAATGTAAAATGGTGCCCATTCGAACTCAGTAATGAAGCATGGTGCATTTCTGCAGCTCCTAATTTGACTAGTTAAATGACTCCATTACGTGTCTAACAGACAGAAGCAAATAATTTCTGGTCAGTTGATGTTCACTTATCCGTATCATTTTGCCCTGAAAATAAAGTCTCTAATCTACAATTCCTTTGTCTTAGTTTTTTTTTTTTTTTTTTTGGTTAAGATTATTAAAGCAAATATATTTAAATAATTCAGATTAAACCAGCACAAACTAACAATTAAAACGTCAGAGAGCAAGAGTGAATCAAATACATGTAATAGAGGAGGCAGAAAACTGGAAACCCCTCCTGTATTACTCCAACCTTTGCCCCTGTCACTAGGTCTAGGGGGTTAGGCTGACTCTGGAGCTTCAAAAGAACAAGTGTCCATCTTCCAAGTTCATTGTCGTTTGGTGGCCAAAAAGGAGCTGCTGGCTGTTTTGCTCTTTTCACTTTACCACATAACTTTGAGGATGTTTGGAAATTTTTCAGCAGGATGCATCTCACTATAGCAAAAAAATGTTGCTCTAATAAATATCAAGTGATGAATAATTTTGCCCAAAGGGGAAAAAATGGTTAATATTGAATCTTAATGTTCCTCATCTAAATGCTTTTTTCTTCCTGCTAAAAACAAGTTTAGAATTAAAGCGTATCAGTTTACACATATTGCATGCATATTAGTGAGACACAGCTGTGTATGTCCCCCTCTTAAGAGCCATATGATTAAGTTATGGGATATCATATAATCCAAACTCTCTTTCTATTGGTCACCTTTCACAGACAAAAGCTTTTTAGTTTTAGGTCTATTAAATGACAGAATGTCCGATTCTGTAAATGTGCAAGTAATTATTATGAAGCACCTGTGACTCTTATTTTTGCTTACAAAGTCCATCTATAAATTGCTTTTGGAGCGGCGCTGGGGGTGGACAGTGGATTCCACTCCCTGTCTGGGGCAGCTGTCGGTTGCTCAGTGAGATGGATCAAGATCCTGGGTCCAGGTCTCAGGATCTTGGTGAACTATGGAATTACAAAGTGCCAACCATTTCATCCTACAACCATGAAGTGAAGGGCCGGTGGCCTCTTTGGGTGGAGAAACAGTGGCAGAGAGTGGAAAAGAAATCCTCAGGATTCAGAGGGACTCTGCGCTTATCCACTTTTCCTTGGTGTGTCTGAGTAGACCGTCTGCCAGGACTGCACTAAGCAATTCGTTTTTAAAAGACAACATGAGAACAGAAAGAGCCAGTTTAAACGATCTTCATTTTTCCCCAATGTAACATGCTATTTGACCCAATTAAATGCACTTTTAAAAAACTGACTCAAGTGTGTGTATACACTGCTTTTATTAAGCTTTCAAATTCTCAAATCCCTCTGTGTGTGCAAATCTCAGCCATTTCCATGTTGGGGATGAGGGATGAGGGACACAGAACACAGACTGTGTGTCTTTTGATGTGAAACAATGTCAAAAGAACTATTTATGACTCATACTTTGTTGAATTTTTTTGGCTGATGTCGTTTCTGCAACTTGGTTGGGGTAAGTTGCCTTCCCACAGAAGGCCAGCCGCTGGCACTTGGAGGGGTGGGACCTCTCCACCTCCGCTGCCCCTGCAGAATGGGCACTGATAGCCGTCAGTGCAGGTGGTAATGTAGGTCGAGCGGCCTGTGGATTTCCAGGAAGGATTTGGCTTTTTGATTTGGTGTAGAATTTACAACCAGAGAGTGATGTTTCAGCACACAGATCTATCTGGGTTGTGTTCCGGAAAAGGAAATGAGGTCAAGCTGGAAAGGAGCAGTGCAGCCAAGGAAGGTTCCATGGGGCCTTGGGTCAGGGGTTCAAAACCTTCCCCTGTGGCCCCACCTTCTGACAAGGGCACCTGTCGCTATAAGCATCTGATAGCCAAGGGCTGGGCACCTTCCACCCTGCAGCCCTTTATCTGTGTCCTGGGAACAGAGGTTGAAAAGGAAACACATTCCATTTGACGATGAGCCCAGGATACTGCCTGAAGGTGAGAAAGCCCCAGGAGAGCAGAAATGCATCCATCAAGCAGGCAGGAAAATCAGAGAGACCGCGAAGAAGGAAAGCAAAGGGGAACTTCCAGGCTGAAGCTAACTTCAGATGAAAGACTTCCAAAATGACACGTGGGACACTTTATGACTCCCTAAAACCCAAAGGGGGAGCTGGGTTCTCCTCAAACTGGCCAGTGAGGAGGCCACCGGTCTTCAGCCTCCCCGGAACAGGTGAGGCATCAAAAGCAGTGGGACCTCCCCAGGCTGAGCACTCCCAGCCCTGAACTGAGAGTAAGTGATGCTTTCAGCCCTTGAGGAAGGAAATGCTAGCTTCCAAATTTGGGGCTCAGCAAGCGATGCTGGGTTTACAATGCTTTTTCTTAAAATGCCAGACCACAGAAAGTCGAGTTTATCAGAATGAGGGGTGATGACTGTTAAATAAAAATGAAAAATAAATTATTTGTCTTCGTGTCCATAAAGGGAAGACAAAAGCAGATGCCAGACGCAGACAAGTATTTCCCGAGGAGAGGAAAATATTTCCGAAGGAAATCAGCATCAGAGCAGAGCAGGTGAGAAAGAAATTAGAGTATCTAAGGACTGATAACTCTGGGAGCAGATGGGAACCATCTTAGACTTTGTGCAAGAGGAGGCAAGGAAACGGGGGAACGATTAGCAAATACCTTTTAAAAATATCCTGGGAAACTAGAGAAGCTCCGGTGGACGAGAGCCCTTATGCAACACCTATATTTAATAACGACTCTGAGGGAGATCAAGGAAATTAAACACCAGTAAGCTTGACTTGAGCAGTGGGGAAGATATTGGAAACACTAATCAGGGACAAAATAGGGAAAGTTATGATTTAATTAAAGATATTCAGCATGGATTCACAAAAGGGAGATCATACGTAACAAAACTAATAGAATATTTTGAAAAAGTAACAAAAAGGAATTGAAGAGGGAAACCAGGGGTATAATTTACTGGGACTTTAAAAAAGCTTTTGATGCACTGCCTCACAAAAGACTAATCTCCAGCAGTGGGGAGTTTGGGTGTGAGTGTGGTGGGGGGTGGAGAATGAATGAAGAATTGTCTGGACCGAGGGTACTTGTGAGCATTACTGAAGAGATTAGGATAAAAGGAGGAGACTGACTGCTGGAATTTCCCCAGATCTGAATTTTTTTAATTAATTTTTTTAAATATAGTGCCTCTGTAGCATTGCTTCAGAAATGTGTCCAAACATGGTGACATTTTCCTGCAGGTATAATTTTGGAGGGTGGGTGCCGGTTAACACCGCAAGGATAGCAGCATTTGGAAGGATTTTTGAGATTTGATGAATATATGACTGTTTTTTAAATATGATGAGATGGTTTGTGACTAAGTGGGAGGGAGGCTTAGCCACTAATTGCCACATGAATAATTAACACAAATAAAGATGGAGAATATGGCTATAAGGAGCAAAACTCTACAATCTGGGCAGCTCAAGTTCAACAGCAGTGCACACTGTTGGGTAAAGTCACACATTCACATGCACACAGGGACAACTTCACACCCGCAAGCACACATTCACACATTATATGGGGACTCTCACAAGCACACCCGGGTGTTTTTTCAAAGACGTGCACCTTTGTGCCTCTCATGGTTACATGCACACCTTCAAGAACACACTCCCTGTACACATTCATGCTCACAGACACATGCACACACATCATCATGAACACGCATGTTCCTGTCTTATTCCCCAGAAACCACTCTGCAATGCATAGGTGGTCTGCAGCTGCCCAGGGTAGGAGAACATGCTATCCACCAGGAAATACTGGGAAGCACATCAGAGGGGGAAAGTTCCCCTTAGTCACATTACTGTAATAATAGAAGCCACAGAAATGAAAGAAGAGGAAGAGGACAGAGGATCCATGAGACACAAAAAGATCTTTGTTATTACAAGCCAAACCAGATCTGAATACCTTCTCTGAAAAAAAAAAAAAAAAAAAAAAAAAAAAAAAAAAAATGGCAGCAACCTACAAAGGGGCCCAACGCCTGCGTGGGGATAGAGCTACCAATGTGGTAGCAGGAACCTGGGAAGATGGTGACGACCAGATCCGGACCTGTTACAGTCCTCAGAGATCCGCCCCAAAGCTGGGGCACCGGTTGAGAAATGTAGACCTCTCCCCAGACTCAGATTTGGTATTCAGCGAACAAATGATTCTTCATTCTTAGGAACGCATGAGTGATGTTTGGGTCAGAGTAATGCAGTGGCATCAGAACGTAGGTGTACTCACGGTGCGCTGCAGGCTGCAGCGTGGTGGGCATCATCTAAGCAAGTGGCAGGACCCACAGACAACTGCCATCCGTGGGGAGTCAGTGCTAATGTCTCCTTGCTGCTTACAAAGTTCTGACAAGCCCAGGAAGATACAGTTGCAGATACAGATTCTAACGTGAATATTAGAGTAACTTGAACTTCATTTACCTTTGACATCATTCATTAATATTAAAATGCAACTTGGGCAGTATCCATATTTAAAAGGTCAGTTAGGATGAAAAGTTGCAAAATGAAGTCTACATGTCCTCCTTATTCAAAATAACAGAAATATTGTCCCAGTGGTTACCTCTCCCAGGGTAAAGGGGACAAGGCCTTCATGCCAAAATCAAATGTTTTTAAAAAGCAACGTCCACTACAACCTTTGTTTTTGTAGTTTTAACTCTGGAGATGTACATCTCTTAAATCCAATAGTTATAAAATAATATTCAGAGACTACAAAATATGAAGGAAAGAAGGAAATTTTTAAAAAGGAATAAAGAGGAGAGCTGGCAGATTACTGCACCCAGCTCTGTTGTGACAGCAGAGTCCCTCTTCCAACATCTCCCAGAGTCATGGGAGGTGGATGAGCTCTTCTTTTGCAGGTAAAGTTCAAAAGCAGGACTCACCTGGGGACCTGTGACTTCACTGACATTTGATACACTCTTTTCTGATTCTCTCGCCATTATAGGAATGAATTCTATAACACTTGTATTTTAAAAAGAAAGGTATGGAACAGATACAGCCCTCTTCTCCACCTCCCCCCACATACAAAAACCAACCAAACCAAAGCAACAAAACAGAAATCTGTCTTTCAATATGATGCATTCTATCACTTCCCCCCAATTTTTTATTCAAATAAAATTTGGGGATTTCTACTTTGTGTTTTTCTTTCTTTTTTTTTTTTTTTCTTCTTTTCAACGAGGGATTGAACCCAGGAACTCTTAAGCACTGAACCACATCTCCAGGCCTTTTTTTATTTTTCATTTCCAGACAGGTTCTCACTAAGTTGTTTAGGGCCTCACTGAGTTGCTGAGACTGGCCTCTAACTTACGATACTCATACTCGAGGCCTCTTGAGTGTCTGGGATTACAGTTGTGCACCATCATGCCGAGCCTACTGTATTTTTCAAAGCAAAGAAAATTTTTTCCAATATCCAGCATCAACTCAGGCATAGCCTAAGGCAGTATCCAGCAAGGGGAGCAAAGGGTTAATTGGGGGAGCTTTAAGCCTTCCTCAATCTCCATCCTCCACTCAGTTACCCAAAATAAACATACAAGTGCGGCCTCACCTCCCACCTTAAATACCCCCAGCACCCCATGAAATAGCTATGCTGTTGCTGAGAGTGCCCAGAGTAGAACAAGGCAGACAAAGTGTTAAAAAGTACCTGTCAAGAATGTCTCTTGAAATCAGTCTTTGAGAATCATCTGTCAGCAAGACAAAATTAATCACTACATGTAAAATGAAGAAAGCAATGTAAATCCAACACTGTATCAGTGGTATAAAAGTTTAGGACAACTTGATTGTTAAATAATGACTGATATATGTATGAATTTCCAAGCCCCAGCAGGGATGTGACTTCATAGGACTCTTTTCAAATGTTCCCAAAGTCAAGTCTGGGTCTTAGGGTGTTTCCCCCACATCCCCCTGCAATTGAGTTAGGAGAGTTGAGCAATCCCCCAGCAACTACAGTAACTTGCAAAGTTCAGTGACATTTTAGCACAGTTGTCAGCATTCCCAAGCTGGCATGGAAGACACGGTCTCTGATGAAAGGTTAGATTCATGAACGGAGCAGGAGGAAAAGTATCCCTGCCACGGGATCCCCAAGAACTTAGAAAATTATGCCACCTGGTGAAACTATTATATTAATTTGTGTGAAGCTGGTTTTACTTATAAAAATAAAATCAGTCATTATAAACACTTGAAATATGATCGTAATTTAAGATGTGACTTTCACACTCTGTTGAACTTCTAAGGGCCACCTCCATGACTTCTTGGGGTGGATATGAAAGGGATAAAAGAAAAACCCAGCGCTTAAGGGTTATTGCAGTTTGTGCTCCTCAGACGTGTCCCTTGGGGAGCTGGGCTGTCACCCTTCAGGCCAGCTTCTTTCACTCTGGTGCTCAGGACAAAGAGACCCAAGCCTGCTGATAGTTGATCCTCCAGGTGAGAACTCATAGAAGGTGCTGGATGAGGCATTGATCTCACCCCTCCACAGAGCTCTGAGCACCACCTCAGACTCTCCTGGAAGGATCTATGGCTCTCTTTTCTCAGTGGGATCTAATCTATTGCTGAAGTTGGAGAACTGCCTACAGGCACCTCTGATGATCAAAGTTTCCTTCTGAAACTTCAAACTTCTCTCCTAAGGAGAGCCCAAGGCATTCTCTCACTCCTTGAGTTATTCTCTACTCTCCTACTCTACCTGCTCACCAGCCAACCCATTTCAGTTTCCTCTGAAGCCTATGGGGACATTTCCTCCTTAATTGTGCTGGTCCCAGCAGTGACCCCTACATTGGGGCTCCATCAGGAAGGCAAATGTCTCAGCCGTCAATCAGAGGTCAAGGACAGGCTGTCGGCCCTCCAGGGAGAACTAAATGGAACTTTCTCCCACCAAGACCCCCAGACTCCATGACTGAAATGGACCCCAAGTGTCCTCCAAGTGTACTTTGCAAAAACCAATATACAAACATAAAATTTTACAATATACAATTTGTAAAATTAAGGAGCTGAAGATTACTTCGGAAAGGAAGATTTGCAATGCAAACGAACTTTCTGATTTATAGAGTCACCACGGGGGTTCCTTACATGAGTCAATCTAAAATAGACTTCAGCTTGCAGTGCATCTAAAATAGGATTCGGTTGCCAAAATTCAATAAGACACACCGTATCAGCAACAGCCCCCACCAATGCAGCCACAGCAAAGAGTGAGGTGTGCCAGAAAACTTCGTTTTACTTTCTTCTCCAAAGATTTTCTGCAAATGCATTATCATTTTCATGATATTGACCTTCCTTTTTATATAACGCTGTCCTTAGATTTGGTATTCAGGGTCCCGTTTCCATTTACCTCTCGCCCCTAAGATGCCCTTCTAGACTTGTTTCACTTAACTGAGGATCCTCTAAGTCTTACGACCTTTGGGAAAATGTTGGATTTCAGTTGAGGGAAGTTGCCCAATTTCTGCCTGGCATCATTTTTGAGATGTGGTGGGAAGTGACTTCTTCCCATTTGAGGAGTTAATTCAAGGCTTCAAATTTTAGCTAAGGAGCATATACACATCCCATCACTTTGATGTAATAATTCCATTTTTGGTAATCTGCCTTGGAGAAATACTCAAGGATGCAGAGGGAGGGGAACTGAGAGGGGTTACCTTTATGTTCAAATACTTTCTCTATATTAATTTGGTAATTTTTAAAAATTGGGAACAACCTAAGTATTCAACAGTAGGGAACATAACTATAAAATCCCAAGTAGGGTATTTTAGGATAGCCACAAATCTATACATACAAAGAATTTTAATAATTTGAAAAAATTCATAGTATGCGCATATTTTACACATATGTGACATGCAAAAAAAATCACATGTACCTAGGATTACAATTACATAAGAGATAGATACAGGAAAGGAAAAAGGCTGAAATAGCAAGCTTTGTAGGGTTGAAACTAGCTGGGAGATTTTGTTTTTGGTTTTGATTTTTCCCCCTCCTATATTCTTACCAACTCAGAAAGAAAAAAGGAAAATTTGCATTTATTTTAAGAAAACACAAGTTGATTTCTTTTTTATAAAGAAAAATATATTGGGTTAAAAGTAGTGAATTAAAAGTAAACTTCAATTTAACTTCAAGATTTATTGTTGAAAAGTAAAATTTCTATGAATGCCAAATAGTTTCTCTAACATGACAAAATTCTTTATTTAAATATCTTGTATTTGAAATATTATGAGGTCCTAGCTGCCAATCCAGAGATAACTAAGGCAGACAGAAAGTGAGACTAGAGTCTCATGGGGTTGGGGATATATACAGCTTCATAGGGTTGTGATATTTCTATATTATTCTGTGCCTACATCCTGGGTAGGATGCTGGTACCCAGCCAGTGGAGGTGCAGGATGGGACCTTCACCAGCAGGGCTGTTAACGATGTCACTCTGTGGCTTCCACGTGGCCTACCACAGGGTCTGGTATAAAGCAATATCTCAATAAAGCTGCATAAGAAATGAGGGTTTTTGAATATGCCTCCTGCTGTCTGTCAAGCTCCCAGCTTTGCCCAAGAGAGAGCCAGTGCTGCCATTTTTCCATGTTCCTACAGGGTGAGCCTGCAGGGAGGGATGTTCAGGAGATGCTAAACCAGCAAACCAGCACAACCAGCTCAGCAAACCTCTTTGCTACGTGTAGGCTGATAGGTAGGCTTGTACAGTGGGACACCCTTGGGATGCAGACAAAGACAAGACTGGTTTAGATCTTGGACTTGACTCTTACTAGGCATAATCTCATGGTCACAAGTTGCCTATCCTTAGAATTTGGAAATAATCCTATTTCTCAGGTGCTGTGGTTTGAATAGCACTTGTTCCCGGAGGTTCATGTGCTGGGATCTTGGTCCCCAGCCTGATGGTGCTGAGTTGGTGGAACCTTTAAGAGGTGAAGCTTAGTGGAGAGTAATTAGGTCATGGGTGCTCCACCCTCAGAAGGGATTAATGCTGTCTCACAGGAGTGGGTCAGATCTGGTAGCAGTGGATTAGTTCCTGAGAAAGGAGGTTGTTACAAAAAGAACAAGCCTGGTCCCTCCCCGGTCTCTTGCTTCCTGTCTCACCATGTGATCTCTTCTGCCATTGTGATGTCATCAGCCATATGTCTCTTACCCGAGTTGAGCAGATGTCAGCGCCATGCCCTCCAATCTCCCAGAACTGTGAGCTAAATAAACCTCTTTTCGTTATGCAGCATTCACTCTCTGGTATTCTGCTGTAGCACTACAGAATCCACTGAGACAGTCGGTTTGGTGTACTGAGTCAAAGGGAAAGAAAGAAGTCTTCTTTCAAAGACTGAAATGGTGCCGATTGCCAAATTGAAAAGAAATATATGGTTTGTCTTAAGATGTTATTTTACTCACACTTCTGACCTTAACTTGTGCCAAATCAGCTATCTATTGAGAACAACTAGAAAAGTTGCATTAAAAAATAGGAATGAAGAGAGAGATCAACGAGGCCAGGACTTGAAGGTCCAAGATTCTAAAAAAAGGAGGGAGCTCCAGAGACCTTGTTTTCATGTACATCTTTCCTCTTGAGACAATTGGAATTCTCAAGCTAGACTCTGAGCAGAGATATCTGGGGTCCAAGGGGCAAGAAGACAAAAATCCAAATTGAGGACCAGGGAAAATACACATTCCTTGGTGAGCACCCCCACATAACGGTGGTGATCCTTTAAGGAACACAGGCAGGCATAAGAGCACACAGGAAATAAACTAACATTTGACACCTACTTAATTTCTGATTGACTTAAGGTGATCTGCCCCAAGTAGAAGACTCTGCTGGAGAAAAGTGAATCTTCCCTGAAGGACTATGACATCGTCTGTTGTGCTGATAGGGCAACTCCTGGCCACATGTGGCTACTGGACACTTGGGATGTGGTTTTGTAAGAATTGAAAAGTGCTGTGTGTATAAAATTTTTAAGGTTTAGTACAAATTTTACTTAAAATAATTAGTAATTTTATATTGTTACATGATCAAGTTATATATATGTGTATGTGTGCATATATATATATATATATATATATTTGGGGGGGCAGTACTAGGGATTAAAGCTAGGGGTTCTACCACTGAGTTGTATCCCTAGCCCTTTTTATTTTTTGTTGTGACACATGGTCTGGCTAATTTGACCAGACTGACCTTGAACTTGCAATCCTCCTACTTCGGTCTTCTGAAATACTGGAATTACAGACATGTACCATGGCACCTGGATGCCAATGATAATATTTTGTACATACTAGGTTCAGTAAAATGTATTATTAAAATTAATTTGACTGTTTCTTAGGACTTATTTGATGTGGCTACTACAAAAATTTAAGATGACATTTATGATTTATATTACCTTTCTGCCTTTGTCTAAATTTAACTATTCTGATCTAGAGCCTAGTTTTATCTCTACAAATTTTATATATTATATCTAATGTTTGATTAAAAGTTGCCAGACACAACAGAAAATGAGACCAAATCACAAGGATAAGATGGAGAGTCAGACAACAGGTAGTAACAGCAGACCCACAGAGGATCCAAATATTAAACTATAGACTTTGAAAGAACTATAATCAACATATTCAAGAAAGAAGATGACAAGAGAGAATTTAGGGGAAAATTGGAATCTATAAAAGGAATCACACGGAAATTCTGATACTAAGAATACTGTGTCTAAATTTAAGAACTAGACAATATTGAAACACCTAAATAATTAGTAAAGTAGAAATAGAATCCAGTTACTTCACACAGCAGTATGTCCTGTTCCTGGCCCTAATGATCATTAGTGTTGCAGTTGTTGGTCTGTCCCACTGCTATCTGACTGTCCCTGTAGAGTCAGATCTCCTCCCAGAAAGTCAGAGGACAGAGTAGTATAAGGTGTCCAGACCCCAAAGGTCATCATGACAAATTCAGAAGACATGGTAACACAACGGATAGGTCAGGGTCCAGACATTAGACAGGACCAGCCATACTGGCCAGGGATTTCTGGCCTTCCAACAGGTTTGACTCTGGTGTTCCCTAGAAATCGAGATTGCTATTGAAACAAAAGCCCTGTATTTAGCACAAGGCTTCCTGCTGTAGTCTGGAACATTCAGGGAGGAGCCTTCGGAGGACGTATAAACTACTTCTGGGTAGTTCGTGAGGAAGCCACAGATATGTTTATGTTGCCCTGTGGCGTCCCACAGACGCAGCAGAATGAAGTGGTCATTTATTCTGTGGACATGACACTGGCCTTGCACAAGACCCTCAGAAATACCTTTCTGCCTTTGTCTAACCCTCATGATAAAAAAAGAAAAGGACACAGCCTTTCTCGGAAGAGCAAGGTGAGAGGTAACTAGCTCAATCAATTTTTATGTACCAGAAGGGTTATTGTAAGCGGAGAACTAATAAACTCTTACCAAGGATCTAAAAGGAAAAGGGACTGAAACTCCAGAAAAAGAAATTTGATTAGATTCTAAGAAGGGCTTCATGATAATCAAGGATGTTAGAATACATGTTCCTGGAGCTCTTTAGGTGGAAGCTCCACAAGGCCAATCATGAAGCCAAAAGGATGAGTCTAGCTTTATCCAAATTGAGATGCAGAACTGGCAAAGGAGAGTCTGCAACCCTATGCCAAGGCCCAGTTCGAGGCTACAGAAGGATTGAATTTGAAAAGACAGAGAGCTTCAAAATAAAGGAGTTCTTTGGAACTGGTAGGTGGATGTGTGTGATTACCAACCCTCCCTCCTCGGGGATAAGAGAGGGGTTGCTTCCTCCATTTCAAACCTGGTGAGGGAGCCTCAAAGACAGTCTTTCCCATGGCCCTTGAAATCAGCTGGGCATGAGTCCATTCCAAGATTCAGTTTTGGATAACCCCGAGGGCTGGCGGCTGCTCAGATGGAGGGTTGAGAAGAGCTGTGTGGGGAAAGGCTCCGTTTCTAGCTCATTGGAACAAATGTGAAGAGTGTTCCCCAAGGTCCAGATGTAGGTCACTGTGGAAGGAATCCTCTGCATAAAGTCACCACAAAGGGCTTTATCAAGGAGCCATGTAGAAAGACACAACCACCTCAAACCAAAGTTGACAGAATCCTGGAGATGAAGGTGGGTCCCCAGAGGACTCCAGAAAGCACCCAGCTGAGGGGAGGTGCTTCTACTATGGCCATGTGTCTAGGCCCTATCCAAACCCCAGTTGGCCAGAAAACATGGGAGAAAGCAGAGGAGAAGGGAAGACACTGATTTGTCCTACCCCTGGGCTAAAGCAGGCCGAGCCAGCTCTGGGAGAAGATTCAACTCTAAATAAATTTTGTTTGGAATTTTGCTTGTTACGTAGACACATGTGCTACCAGGCTCTCGTACAACTCAAAGGCACGTAAGACACGTAAGTCAAAAGTGACTAAAGAGTGTGGTGGAACCTCTCCTAGACTTCACCCCAAATGGGTGGGGGAAGATTGGAAAGGGGAGAAGGAATAAGTTGTTCTGTACCTCCAACTCTGTGGACTTTTTCAGACATGAAGATATTAAACGTATTTATTTGTTAACTGGTCAAGAAGGAAAGGAGGAGGAAGTACCTGTTTGAAGGACATTCAGAAACATCAGCCACACCTTCTTACACTCGTGTTTCATCAGTGAGGAGATGGACACCCAAAAAGAAGGGGAACCAGAGCAATAGCAGAGGATGACCAGCATTTGGTCCCCAGTTTCTTCAGATGTCCCCACACCACACCACCAGAAGGAGGATGGTCACCCATCATAGAATCAGTGGACAGGGTCAATGAATGTTCTCATCTCCCCTGTCTGTGACACAGCTTATCTCACTCTCTTTATGATTAAAATGCTAGTGACAACGCCCAGATAAGAAATACCAACTACTATTGTGTGGTGACCATTTTTAAGGACTGGCCACCATTTCAAAGTGCTGACCCCACCAAGCAAGAATCCCAAACCCAGAGCTACCTAGGTGAGAAGATGTACTTCAGCTGGGCTAATTCTTGATGCAATCACTCCAGAGACCCTTCTGGAGAATGTTGCAGTCCCAGGCATCTTACACAGTACTCTAGTGGCCAACAGAAGGGCTGCACCCAATACCTGGGGTGCCCAGAAAGAGAGGCAACAGCCAGCTCAGAAGCACCACATGGCAGGGAGCTGGGTTTCCAGCAGGCAGAAGAGGAGGTAAGCTCTCTCCACAGTGTCCTGCTGTGTTTGGAAACCCCATCCAAGAGGCAGCGTATGGATCTGTGTATGGATCTGCTGTCGCGTAATGAAATGGTAATGGGAGGCAGTCCGGAACTCCTCTTTACGCAGCCACCAACGGATGCCATCCGCAAGGAGGGCAGCTGCTCCTCCAATCTGCCCGGCATTTTCAAGTCAACACTCTCTTTGGAGACCAAGGACACCCCCAGCCACACCCAGGAGCTCTCCTTGCCTTAGAGAACCATCTGCACTTACATGACCTCCCTGCACCCTCCAGCACTCCCTGCTCCAGGCCAGTGTGCCTGGATTGCTGAGAAGCCATCCAGGGTAACAAGAGAGAGCTTCACAAGAAGGACAGCTCCGGGCGCAGGCAGGGAGCCATCTTGGAGAGCAGTTGTCCCTGTGCCCAGTTCTGCGAACTGCACACTCTCCCTCTCTTTGTTAAGATAATCATAAACACAGAACCACAACAACAGCAACAACAAAATCCAAATAATGATAAGCTCCAAAAAGAGCAGGATGGGCCTGTCATCTTTTCCAGGTACCTGTTCGCCACGGCGGATGTCCTGTGCCAATGCTGAGCCACCTCCAATACACGCCATATGCCTGTTTCTTTACTTAGCGTTGTTTGGGATGGGAATCCTTCAGAGAATGGAAGGTCCCCGAATATTTGGCAAGCCACACAAGGACACCAGCAGAATGTGCACAGGGATGGTGTGTCCCTAAACACTCCCACGCACACACGCGCGCACGCGCGCTCACACACACACACACACACACACACACACACACACAGCTCTCTCACCCAGGCTGTTTGCAACTCTGCTCATCAGTTGTTTTTTCTACGTAGAGTAACCAAATTAAAATAAGCCCAGTGCTAGAAAAGCAGATCAAATTAAGACTGACTTGTTCATCCTTTTGGTGAAATCACCCAGCTGAGATTTTGGCTAAGACACACGTGCACCCGAGGTACACAGACACTCAACATGGAATCCACTCATGGTTCCGATTCACCGGGAAGAGTTGGGAGAGACAGCGGTCATGAGCTGTACTCCCAAAATGAAAACCCCATCCCCTTTCTGGGTGGATGGTACGAGTGTGTAATGTGGGCCAGACTTGGGCCTTGGCCGCTGTCGACATGCGTGGATGCAACGTCCACTGGCATTAAGTGGCAAGAACCGCAGTCAGGACAAACACAAACCAGCAGGTAATCAATGGTGTTTTATCATCTTGGGACTTTCCATTACGCCGCTTGTCAGCAGGGGATGTGCTTGGCTGAGACTGGTTGTGGTATGTGGGAGATTCTCCTTAGCAAATGCCTTCTGTGATGTCCCGGAGGGACTGCCCTGGTTGGTCAGGTGGTGGTCACTGGCTGAGACCCAGGATGTGGTCCTCTTTGATTTTTTTTTTTTTTCCCTCCAGGAAATCAGGAAACTGGAAACATGGCAAGAACCTCTCAAGGGTAATCGTTTTTCCTGACTGGTATCTTAAGCTTGTCAAGTTCTTAGCCAGAGCTTTCCAAGGCGAGTTTGGAGGAAGCATATGGTGTTCGCCCGGTCCATATGACTGGCTGAGCGTCGACCACTACTGTTGATACAATATCTCACTTTTTCCTCAATATTATGACAGCATTTGTCAATGAAAATTAAATTACTGTCAAACTTATCCTGCTAACTTACGGCACAACCATCAGAGAAAGCCAGCGCCGTGCCTTAAGCCAATGGGACCTTGTCGTTATGCTCAACCAAGAGGCAGGAGAGAAAGACATAGGGACTTCAGTGCCAGTAGGGATGGCCTGCCAAGCAAGTACCAGGATGCAATAGAAGGTATCTTTCTGCAGCCCAAGCGACGGGGAAGAGAGTATGCCAGGGCGGGGGCAGGAGAAGTGTCACTCTGGACACAGACTTGGAACCCACAATCCTTTATAAGACAAACACTTTACACATATGTGCTGGTTAAAAGGAGGAAGAAAAGATGGCATCTTTAAAATCACAGATCCTTGGGCGATATCTCCTATAGACATACCAGAGCAATCATACGGAAACATTTAAAAGCTAGGTTACATCAGAAACTAATTTCATTTTTTTCTATACCTTGAAATGACCTCAGTTCTCATTCATTCTGGTATCCAAGACTAGACTTACTTGGAGGTTGTTTTTTCCCACCCAGTAAGTGGATTCACTTTGCAATCGTGAACGTTCCAAAATTTTCAACATTAAAATTGTCTGATTTCCACCTTAAGCACCTTACTGGAGAGCGCTTGAGAGCAAGAGGGTGACTGGTGGAATACTGGCAGGAATATAGCGGCCCATGTAGGAATTTAGGAATTTGCAGCCACTTTCCTGCCATACCCCCACCCTTCAACACCCCTTCCCCATGAATCCAATGGTCAATGACCTCTAAAGAAGAGTCCTTGGAACTGAGAAGAACGGATGGGGTCAGTTTAGGCTTTTGACTTTTTAATTTATTTCTCTGCATCTTTTAAGAACAAAATATATCACTAAGTTCAGCATTCAGTGACTTCAACAATATCTAACTTTCACAATAAACATTGACTAAATTTCCTGGAGGAGGAGGAGACACATGGATTGGGCCTGGGCAGGACTTCCGGTTTTTATGGAACCCTTCTTTGTGTTTCTTCATGTAAGAACACTCTAGAGTAACGCCGTGGCTCGTCGAGAAATGGAAAATGCGTCTCCCACACATAGTGGCACAGCACTTTTCTCTTTCGGGTCACACTAAGCAATTAAAAACAAAACAAAATAAGCAAAAAAAGACCACTTCCAACGAACTCTTATTCACAGTTTAATCATTTCTAAAAGGTCTCATTCTGTACCCTGGGAAAAAAAAAAAAAAAAGAGAGAGAGAGAGAAAAAAATGAGAGAGAGAGAAAAAAAAAAAAAAAACACTTTACCTTGCCTCCCTCTAAGAGAAGAGCTCTCTAAATGCCATGCTCATGGGCTGTGGCACCTGGGAGGACAGTGTCCCTCCCCACCCTCCTCACCCCCAGTTGTTTGGAGTGGTGGCAAGTGGGGTCGTTCACAAGACTGAGAAGCCACAAGAAGCACCAGTCTTTGCAGTGAGTCCCCAGCTAACAACTGAGTCCTCAGGGGTTCAGAAAATGCAGTGGGTTCTCCCATGAGTAGAATCACCCCCAACTTAACCCTCAAGTGCTCCCCTAGGAATGTTCAAGCAGATGCAAAGGATGTTTCAACATTAGGAAATAAACACATTGCCGCCCAAGACACTCGGGTTGGAAGGGGGAAAGGAAGTGACCTGAGGAGCAGAGCCTATGCCTCCCATATTCCCTTCCTGGTGGCCCCAGAGAATCACCCTAGACAGCCTTCATCACTCAGAGACAGCTGTGGCATGGGAGCAGATCCCTCTTTCCATATATATCCACCATACACACACATACACACACACACACACACACACATCTCCTTTATATATACATATAGATATATAGCCATCTTTATATAGACATTTTATTTTATTTATATTTTATTATACATAATGTAATAGAAATATATATTTTATATATGTATGTATATATGTATGTATGTGTGTATGTGTGTGTGTATATATACCCAAAATGTTACTATAAATTTCTCGTTTATGGCCAAATCCAAAGGTTTGTGAACTGCTTTACCCAAACAAGTAAAGAAAAAATCAAGGAGCATTCTTCTCTCAGCTCTTCAAAGCCCCAGCTCTTTGCTAGAGACATGTCCACCGATCCTGATGGGGAGAGCCAGGTCTGGAGACCCAGCCAGCCTCGGGCTGTGAGATCTCAGCGCAGCCCTGGTGAACTCTCGGCGCCAGCAGTCAGATTTCCATCCCAAAACTGTTCTCCCCAACACAAAGAGGGGCAGCCTGGCGTGGTAACAAAAGCCAGTGTGGGTGGCAAGGTGACTGCACATTTCAGCTTGAATGCTCCGGTGTGGGGCTTGCACCTGATCACCAGATGCTTCAAGCAGATGGCCAGGGAGGGGAGAGCCGGCTCCTGGTTGCTTCTGAGGGGCTACGGGAGAACCAATCCAGAGAGCCGGCCGGGAGTGCCCGGCTGCCCGGCCCAGCCTCCGCTCCAGGAGCCGTTGCAGGATGGAGCCCGGAGCCTCCAGTTCCGGGGAGCCTTCCAAATACACACAAACCAGCCTCAAGTGAGGAGTTGAAACAAGGAGCCAGCTCAGCCAGCAGCCCTCCTTTTGTCCACTGAATGTTTTAGGGTTTCTTCTCTGGATGGTCTTCTGGAACAGGCCAGGCTGCATCTGTTATCTGATCCAGAAGGTCTCAATAAATGTGATTCATTTGCAAATTAATTTTTCAGCAAGTGACTGGGTGAGCAATAAAAAAGGAGCCTCCCTACGGTGCCCAGCGCAGACTCACCTGCAACCCTGGGTGGCTGCTTTTATTGACCTTGGTCCTGTGAGTGGTGAGTCCTGACAGTGACCTACCCTGTGCCTGGAAGGTAGGAGCGGCCCCCGAGATAGAAGGGAGAAGGGATGGAGGCAGAAGGGACGGAGGCTTTGCCAAGGGGACTTTCTGGAGAACAGAGGATTTTTCAAAGCTTCCCTCTCAGCAGAAGCTGCTGGCAGGGTCTATAGGCCAGGGCTGAAAGGCAGGCTCAGTCTGCTCTCGTTCCTGCCCACGGTCTCCTTTCTCTTCCAGGAAATCCATGTTCTTGCATGCCCAGACACACACCGCCATGCAAATGCAGTAACATGTGCACACAGGCAGGTACACACACACACACACACACACACACACACACAGGACATCTCCTTAAGAACACAAGCGCTTTGGCCGTTTTATTTATCCATGTATTCTCCCTCCCTCACCCTAACTCAGAAAATGCCTGAGACATACAAGGTGCTCAGTAAATATTGTTGAATGAATAAATGAATGAGTGAAGAGTAGATGACGCCCCCTTTCAACCTCTACCACCTGCCCAGCCCAGCTGGGGTAGCAGCTGTAGCCTCGGGTGCTCTCAGGCCCACAGCTCCTCAACAGATGATCTTGTAAAGAGAACACTTCCCTCCCCTCTGACAGCGTCTGTTTCCCAAGTTCACGCTTTCTCAAAGTTAGGCCCACGCCGGCCCACTGCCTCGGCACAGTGCCCTTCCTGCAGAAGCAGGGAAACAGAACCGGCTCATAGGTTGTGGATGGCTGAGCAGGAGTCATTATGCTTGTGTCCCTGAGAACTCCTGGGCAGGAGGGCCCTTGTTCTCCTCGTCCTAGGCCCTCTTCCAGCCAGGTAAGGGCTGGGTGCCCTGATGAATGAATGACACAGGGGTGCTAGGTGAGCAGAGAGAGAGTCCAGCCTACTCTGTGCCATGAGCAGGACCAAAGCCTATGAGAAATAGGGGCAGGTCACGCACCCTTTCCCTGTGACCACTCACCAGCTCTGCAAGCTTGGGCAAGTTACCTGACCTCGCTGAGTTCTCCCTCTTCATTGATAACCTGGAGATAAGAAGGACACCCTCTTCGCGGGACTGCTGGAAGGATTTAAAAGGCAATAACTGTCAACTGCATAGCCCAGACTGTGGCACTGAGCATTTGGTGACAATCTTTCACAACACCTCTTCCAGGTACCCTCTCCATGCCAGACAAGGTCTAAGTGCCACACGTAGCATCTGCAGAGGGCCTGGTCTCCTGGCTCTAATGATGACCCCTCCCACCGGGCAAAAGCATCCAGTAGGTGCTTACAAAGTGACTCCTGGAAGAAATGGGGCTACACGGCCTGTTGTGTTATATTCTCCATCTGCCTGGGCACAGGTGGGTGCAGTTCTGCGTTCGCATGTGTGTTCAGAGAAGAGGGAGGGGAAGGGGCAAGTGGGAGACCTCCAAGGTTCTCGGGGCAGTGACAGGGCTGCAGGGCCAGCACTGCAGCAGGCGGCTGTGACTGGTGGCAGACCCTCCGGCCCCAGGCTCTCCTACAAAGGCAAGGATTAGCCCTGCCGCCCTGGCCAGCGGCCAGCTCAGATCATTTCATTTGGCCTACTTAGTGATCCCCCAGGGGTGCTGGGAAGGGGATGATTCATCACTGTCTGGGGCACCCTCATGCAGAGAGGCTTCTACCCGAGAGGGGGCCGCGTCCCTGTCAGTCGGTGTGACATGACAGCCATGGTCCCCAGGCCCTCCCCACAGGAAGCAAAAGCAGGCAGGAGTGACAGTGGTCCTGGGATGAGGCATGATGGGTGTTCAGAAAATCAGCAGTGAGACAGGATCGCGCAACTCATATAGCTGCACGATTGGACTTGAACCGCCCAGCCCCTGGGAAAGCTGTGGGTGGGTCATGTCCATGCTGAGCCCTGTCACAAACACCATGTGGGGTCAGGGCCCTGCAGAGGGGTAATGCTCCCCACACGGCCCCCCCTCCCCATTGGTCTCCTGTCCATCTCAGGCCACTTATACAGTCAAATGGATGTTGGGGCAAAAGCAAAGCAGGGAAACTCCTGGTCTCTGCCTGTGGCAACTCAGCGTGTCACAGAACCTGAGAACCCCAAAGGCTGTACAATACAGAGCACTTGGGAGACTTCATCTAAGGAGTCACTGTAGTCCAGAGAAGTGAAGCAACCTTCCCAAAGTCACACAGCACAATGGAGGTGGGGCTGGAATCCTGTTCTCTTGTCTTGCAGCCTAGAGCTTTTTACAGTCTCACCTGGAACATCAAAATCTGTCTCAGAGACAGACTGGTCAGTGGAGGCTATGGGGAGTTGGATCAGGGAGTGGCTAAGGGGACACCCTCAGGAAGGAACCCTACCGAGATGAAAGAAGGAACGGAATCCCCACTACTTTTGGACCTGAGACCTTGATGTGTTACTGCCACTCTGAGTATCACACCTCCCTTCCCACATTTCAAGAGTTTGGCCGATTCTTAAAATATCCACAACCCCAGTGGGGTGGGGACTGGAGCGGAGGCTTCCCCGTCAGGATGGAGCTGGCCGGGGTGGGCGGCCACCAGGGCGGCCGGCTGACGCTGGCGGACTGGCTGGCCAGGCTCCCCAGCCTGGCGCGGTCACCATTGCGGCACATCCGCTCGGCATTACCTCCCCTTCTGCACTAGTAATTAAGAAACACCTGGGTTTCCGCGTCAGGCTGCGCGTTTGCGGAAAGCGCCCCTCCCGCCGTGGAGGGCGCCCTGGCCGGCACAGGCCCTGGTGTGGCCCCGGGCCTCCTCCCTGCGTCTCCCACCGGGGTGGTCGAGGCCGGGGACCCCAGGGCTCCACCAACGCGCTTCAAAATGGCTGAAGCCCCCCCAGAACTTGGAGGCCGAACGGGCTCCTCGAGGTGCGTCCTTGCCAGCACTCTCGCCCATGCCAGCTTTCTCACAAACGAACAGCTTGTATCCCCATGAAAATCAATGGATGGAACAAATTGTATTAAATTATGTAAAATGATACTAAAGAGCACATTCTACCAGTGAATAGGAAAAAAGAAATAACACCCCCCCCCCCGAAAATCTTATTTTAATAAATCTGGCAAAAAATTATAGAAGACAATTAGGAAGGGGGGGACAATGCTTAAATTTTTATGACACTTAAAGACACATCTCCTGGCCGTAAGCAGAGGCCCGGGATTTATCCCCTCGTAGGTCAGACGCGCGTAATTCTTTTGTGTGTCTGACACCTGTGAGTTATTTATCGCCCCTGCGCTCCAGCCAGAGACATCTCTTGCCCGGCTCCCTTCCGTGGCGACAGACTGGACCAGGCAGCAGAAAGGAGCACACATTTTTTTGGAACCAGATTTCCTTCGCTTTCACATGGTTTTTTTTTTTTTTTTTTTTTTTTTTTTTTTCTTTTTCTTCTTCTTGGTAAATAACTGTAATTAGCATTGAACTTGCAATATAACCTCTTGCCTATAAGAGGAAAAAATCATTTAAAAATATTTTAGCCATCTCCATCCCTCCAAGTCCCTAGTGCAGCTGCCATTAACCAAAGGGGAGGGGGGGACAGAAAGACAAGAACATCCTGAGACACGGTGGCTAAAGGTCAGAGGCCTTCTTCAGCTTGCAGAACTCCAGTCCTGACCCTGAGCCCCCAAAGGGCGATGCCAACCACCAGTGCAAGTCTGGTGCCCACATGAGAGGCACAAGACAATCAGAACCCAAGGATATGCTTGTCCAGGTATTGTTTCTACTCAGAATCTATTTGAGCAAACTTAGGGGTGGGGCTCCCCCAGGTACACGGGGGAGGGGACAATTTTGAATATCGTTTCCTTCACATCTCAGTTATATGATCTCCAACAAAGTTTTAAGCCTAGTTTCACCTCTTTCTTTACCTGCAAAGTGGGTACACTCATGCTAATTCTGCCCCCTGCTTATGAAGATTAAAATAATTCAAATAATATCAAATTTCCAGCACTATTCCTGGCACCAAGAAAGTTTGTCACAAATGGTTGCTTCTAATGTTGTTATTGTTTGTAATAGTAATTATCACTTTTCCTGACTGTTTTAGCCAGCTTTTTTGTTGCTGTCACTGAAAGACCCCACCAGAACAATTTTAGAGGAGGAAAAGTTTATTTGGGAACTCTTGTTTTCAGAGGTCTCAGTTCACAGACAGCGACTCTATTCCTCAGGGCTCCGGGTGAGGCAGGACATCATGGTGGAAGAGTGTGGTGGAGGGAAGTGGCTCACATAACAGTCAGGAAGCAGAGAGAGAAAGACTCCACTCACCAGATACCAATATATACCCTAAAGGCATGCCCCAATGCCCACCTCCTCCAGCCATTCCTTACCCACCTTCGGTTACCCTTGGTTAATCCCATCTGGGAATTAATTCTCTGATTTGGATAAGGCTCTCATAACCCAATCATTTCTTCTCTAAATCTTCTTGCACCATCTCACACATGAGCTTTTGGGGGACACTTCACCATCCAAATCATAACACTGACTGAAACAGCTAACTGTTCTCTTAGACCCTATTTAGAAAAGTGTTATCACTTGGAAAGTTCGAACAGGCAATTTTTAAAATCAAATGCTTGCCAAGCATTCACTGGTCAAGTGAATGACAACTCCCTCAATTGGTGAGTGAGGTCAGAGTGGAGCCTGGTGGGCACGCCCCTTGTGTGGTGGGCAGAGCTCACCTGTGCTTCCCTGGGAGCCCACTCTGAGTTCTGTCCTCATACTGAGCCCTAACCCTGGCTCCCTGGGCCTGGCTGCATTCCTGGCCTGCAGAGGACAGATCCAGATGCCTGAGCCCTTATCATTTTCTTTGCTCTTTAGCAGGGCCATGAGTCACAGGCATTTTAAAAATTGAACAGTTCTGAAAGAAGGATGCATCTTACAATAGATGTCATGTATTTAAATTTTTCCCTCACTTTGATGGTACCTGAAAATCAGCCATGATGATAAAAATGATAATAAAAATACTCCCACCTAGGCTAGCAAAGTGTATGCTGAGGGCTTCCTCAGCACTAGAGGATCATCCGGAGCACCGGTCCAGCTTCCTAGGGGAGCAAGTGACTAGGGAGGTGTGGGAAGAAGCCTGAGGCTCAGAGCAGGCCCTGGATTTTGGGAGCAGGCACTGGTACTCTCACTGGAATAAAGCTGAGACTGGAAGCTTCCATAAATGCTCTTGCCTTGAAAGGGCAGCCAGGTGTGGCCGGGGAAGGCAGGTGGGAACTGGAGGGTGCCAACTCTGAGAGCCAGGCAGGGGTCACATGGGCGAATGGTCAAGCCTGGGCACCCTCTTCTGACTATACATCCGAGGGTTCCCACAGCATGCCCACATCCCAGAGTACAATACACCCCATTGTGTTCCCCTATTGGGTCCTGGACTCATGGGAGTCCTTTTACTAGGGAGGCCAGAGAAGTCACACAGAGCCTTTGCTATGGTCCGTACATGGCTTGTCCTTCCACATGCATGTGCTACATCCAGGCTAGGTCCCCATTGTGGCAGTGTTGAGACAGGAGAACCTTTAACGGGGGTGCCCAGTGAAAGGTAATGCATGTTCCGCCCTAGGGAGTGAATCGGTGCTGCCTGGTCTTCCAGAGGAGTGAATTGGTTCTTGAGGGAGCAGGTTATTACAAGCCAGCCCGTCCCACATGCTCGGTCTCTTCAGCATGCAGCTGTTTCCCCATCAGGTTGTGACACAGCCAGGAGACCTTTCCCAGGATGCTGTTGCCATACTACATGACTCCTCCAGCCACAAGAATCATGAGCTAAATAAACCTCTTTACTTTATAAGTTACCCTGCCTTGAGCGTTTTGTTTAGCAGCACAAAACGGACCAACACAATGTTCATGTCCATACAACTAGTCTCACTCTAAAGTTCTTTGCCAATAAGGCACAGAGCCTCTCTAACCCTGAAACATGGGACTCCGTGGAGTTAATTGTTCATTCATCCATTCAGTCCATATGCATGAAAGACTCACCAATACCAGGTGAGTCTGGCTGTCCATTAATCAAAGTACAGGCAACACCATAGCCCTTGCAGAGGATCACAAATGAGTATTTGCAAATGGTGATAAAGGCCCTGGAGACAAACTAAGCAGAAGGGAAATCTAGAGTGGGAGTGGCCAAAGTGGGAGTTGGGCACTCAGGGAAGAAGGACTCACTGAGATGTCACAGTTCAGCAAAGACCATAGACAGGTGAGAGCTCAAACCAACCATGCAGTTAGGCATGTTGATAATATTGCAAATAACAGAGGGTGCAGCCAAGCAAATGCTCTGAGACTAGAGCCAGGCAGCCTTCACGTAAAGAAACCAGTGTGCCCTGGGAAGAGTCCTGAGAAGGTAAGACTCAAAATCATGGGCAGCCAGTCAGTGGGCCAGGCTTTGTAGGGCCTCTGCTGTGCCCCTTGACACAAAGAGACCTGGAGGATCTGAGCAGAGTAGGGAGAAGATCTAACATACTATTTAAGACTCACTCTGACCAGTGTCGAGAATAGGGACTTGGGACAGAGGCAGGGAGACAGGCTGGAAGATTGCCAATGATGTGAATAATGGCTCACCCCGCTTGGGAACATGTGGTGGAGTACAAGAGGGGAGAAGCCCATGGATAAGTTTCTGGATGCATTTTGAATGTGGAATTGGGTGGGAGGCCAAGAGAGGAGTCAAGAATGATACCAAGATGTTTATCTCGAGACAGTGGGAAGATGCTGCTGTTAGCAGAGAAGGAAGGCTGCGGGAGGAGAAAGTTCTGGAAGCAAGATGGGCAGGGGCTTCCTAGGTTTTTTTGCTCTGGGACAGAGGGTTCAGAAGAATGAGGCATCGGGAACCCCGGAATCCCAGGAGACCAATTTGGGCCCATGAGGGCCAGCTGCCTGCTGTTCCTCTCTGCACCACCACCTGGAACACCTGGCCGCCTCTTCCCCTGGGTGACTGCCAACCATCAGGCAGCCATAACAGCATAGTGAGGGGCCAGGGATGCACAGGTGAAACAACATACATAAAGATCTTCAAATTGCATGAAAATATGGATGTGTAAAACACAGCATCCCCCAAAAAGCCTCCCACTAGAGGGACTATTTTTAAAAAGACTTTACAAGGTATGAATGTGAAGCTGTCTATTATGTTTCCCCAGCAAGGCACCAAATCTTAGGTTTTCCAACAACCTGAAAGGAGCAGCCCCTTCTGATCAACCGGTGGCCAGGAGGTCCTGCCCGGGTATGGCCCCAAGCCAAGCGTGTCCCCGGGGGGAAATAAGGGAACTCGGGGCATGAGACTGCCCAAACAATCCTAAGGAAAATGGGCCTCTTCTAACACTGTGGGTTCATAGAATCTGAATTAAGCTTGAAGTTCGCTGATGTCGCTGAGATTTCGTTCCCGCTAAACACCGTTTAAGTCTACGTTATTAGTCCCCTTCTTGAGGAAGTCCAGCTGGTGCCATACTTACAGCTTTTATAGGCAGCAAATTGCCCAAAACACCCAAATAAATAACAGGGAACCTATTCTTCCAGCCTGCTTAAGGGTCAGTTGAAAGCCGATGGAAATAACTAACTCTGTCTCTTGCATCAGTGGGAGAAATGGACATGTCAAGCTGGGAAGTTCATGGCGAGCCAGTTTTGATTACTAAAGCTTTCCATTTAAGTACAGAGGGCAGAAACTTATTTTTAATCTTTTGTTTAGTGCCTATGAATTGGAGGGCATTGTACACCATCTAGAAGACCTATTCAAACTGCTTCAGTCTGAAATGCAAATTAATCAAGGAGAGGAGTCCTAAGAGGACAGAGTTTGAAATAGAGATGGAGACCTACCACCCAGGTGGGTGCAGATAATGTTGGGAGTGTTCCAACCTCTGAGGGGCTACAGTGGTCTCTCCTGGTCAGCTGCATCCTCCATCCGGGCCCCAGAATCCCCTGAATGGTGTCTGTCTGCCTTGGAGTCCCAGGTCCCACCGCCAGACCTTCCCCACCCAGCTTTGCTTCTGTCATAGCTTTAAGTGCTGTTCGGTTTAAAACAAAACCATGGTTAACTTATTCACTCTGAATTATGGTTGGTGGTGTAAAGATAATGTTTTTTAGTTCTAGAATTAGTTCTATAGGTCACTCTGCCTAACTTTCCAAGAGAATGGAGTGCTCACTGGGGAGGTGCACACCTGTAATCCCAGTGACTCGGGAGGCTGAGGCAGGAGGATCACAAGTTCAGGGTCAGTCTCAGACATTTAGCGAGACTCTGTCTTAAAATAGAAACTGAAGAAGGCTGGGAATGTAGCTCAGTGGTAACGCAGCCCTGGGTTCAATCCCCAGTTCAAAAGAGAAAGGGAAGGAAAGAGAAGGGAAGGAGGGAAGAAAATAGAGTGCTCTGGGGCTCAGATGTCATCTGACATGGACATTGGATTCATGCAGGGAGGGAAAAGGACACTGGATTTCAGCCTCTGGGTTCTCCCAACAGAGGAGCTTGCCTTGGCACACCCTGTTTACAAAACAGAGAGAGGCCACAGCCCCTTCCTGAAGTTCTGCAACGGAAGGCCTGGCATAGTTTGTGGTGAGAGAGGTCAGTTACCCCAGAAAGGCCTTCAAATCATCTATAATGATCTATAACAGACACCTCCTCTGCTCCTAGGAGGAAAAAAATATATCTAATCATAGAAGTCAAGATTAGAACAGTGGGAACCAGAATCTGGGCAGAACAAGGGAGCAGGAGGAGGGTACTAAGTTATAGTTATAGTTATAGGGGAAATACATTCTGACGTTTAATTGCAAAATAGGGTGGTGAGCCATACTGTATTGTCTATTTCCAAAAAGCTAGAAGAAGGAAATTTGAGTATTTTCATCACAAAGAAAGGATAGACAAGGATATGCATGCCCTGATTTGAACATTATACCATGTATACATGTATCAAAACGCGACATGGTACCTCACAAATATATACAATTTTTAGGCATCAATCAAAAATTTAGAACATTTAAAAACTAATTCAAAAATCTAACAATATGTGACTGCATGATTCTTGGCAAAAATTTTGTTTTTAAATCTAGTATCTCCTCAATCCCCGACCCCACCTGGAAAGTATGTTAGATGCTGTTCTTCAAATTCAACTAAAAATATTTTCTAAAGACAAACACAGTATTCTAAATGTCACTGCAGAAGACTATAAGAGCAGTTATTTTCTATTTATCACAAATATTGTCTGATGCTCCATACCTAAAGAATACTCTTGATTAGAGAGGCCCTTCTTTTTGTTCTGTGTTTCTAAAAATATAAAGACTACCATGAAAAAATAAAATAAAATAAAATCCTCGTACAGGTGACACAAATCTTTCCCATCAGACTTTTTAATTTTTTTTTTTGCAAGAATTGGGGTACTGCATTATTATGAGAATTCAAAAAGAATAATTAAAGATCTACATGGACACAGATCTGCCTGAGGGAGGACCTTTTATGTTGTTTTGCATTTTGTATGTCATTCAAAAGGTTTGCAACTGGGAAATGATGTTGAACTAAAATAAGACAAGAACACATTGACTGAAATTATACCCTGTCCAATGAGTTGACACCCCCTTTAGACAGCTCACCACGATGGCTCTGGAGCCACCACCACTTTACATGGGGGTGACATTTAGACTTCGCTCAGTGGCACAGGGAGAAGCCGCGTCGGAGCAGGGAGCATGCTACAGATCCCCGGATGGTGGAAGGAGAAGCTAGGAGTCACCTGGCACCTGCCAGACTGTGTGAGCATCACCACCCAGCCGCCCCCTGTCCGTGCTGAGTCCTGGTCTTTGTTCGGTTTTGACCCTCATAATGTTGATCAGTGGCGGTGGTGGTGGTACTGGTGGTTTCAGGATTTTGTTTTGTTTTTGTATTATTCAAGCAACTTCTAGCAAACATGAAGTCTCCCACAAATATACAGAGGCTTCATTTTGTAAAACTGGCAGCCGTGGCAGTGCTGGGCAGTTTGCTTTTCTGTCAACATGGCAGGAGCAGAGGGTAAGTTGCTCTTTAGGCAGGGCACATGTTCTCCAATGGTCCGCAGACCCCACCCCTCCCCATTGTACCTTGACATTACAACGGCCAGTCAACATTTGTCCTTGCACTTGGGTATTCTTTCTGCGTAGACAGTGCTATGGTACACACCTGTAATCCCAGCAGCTCAGGAGGCTGAAGCAAGAGGATCACAAGTTGGAGGCCAGCCTCAGGAATGTAGTAAGACCCTATGCAACTTAGACCCTATCTTAAAATAAAAATTTCAAAGGGCTGGAGATGTGATAAAGCACCTCTGGGTTCAATCTCCAGTACTCAAAAAAAAAAAAGTTCTGTGATTATGTGATTATGAAATTTAGAAGGATATAGCAGAAAGAAGAAGAAAGGAAAAGGAAGATATAGGTAATTGTTTCTAAGAAAGATATTACCAAGCATTCTTTGTAAAAGTGAAGAATAGCCCAATAAATAAATATAATAGTTCTCACTGAATCATAGGAGATATCTCCATTCCAAGTTCTCAGTAGATTCCTGAAACCAGGGATACTACCAAACCCTACACGCACTCGTTTTATCCTATACATGGATGCCTATGATAAAGTTTAATTTGTAAGTTAGACGCAGTAAAATATTAACAATGATGCCTAGTGATCAAACAATTCAATAATGTAACAAAATTGTGGTTGTTCTTGCTGTCTTTCTCTCTCTCCATCAAATATCCTACAGTACTGCAGTTACTTTTCTGATGAAGATGATGAGACATGGCACAGTGCACCTAGGTGATGAGAGGAGGTGAGATGAATGACGTAGGTCAAGGGCTATGTGAACACACAAGCACTGAGGTACACAACAGTCCCTGTGATAACTGAAATGGCTACTAAATGACTAATGGCCAGATGGTGCATACAGGGTGGATATGCTGGACAAAGCAATGATTCACATCCTGGATAGGACACAGCACACGATTTTATCCTGCTGCTGAAACCAATGTGCAATTTAAAGCTTGTGTTTCTTTCTTGAATTTCCCATTTAATATTTTTGGACCACAGTTGATTGCAAGTCACTGAAATTGCTGAAAGTAAAATCATAAAAAAAAAATGGATTGCTAGTGTATAGTGTATGTACACACTAGGCTATGTCACTTATTCATGTCACTCACCTGGCACCTATAGTCATTCATTCTCTTAACAAATATTAATTGAGCATCTACTGTGCACCAGTCTCTGCTCCAGGTAGCACAGATATATCAACTGGCAAAAGCAAATAAATTTCTTTCCCCCAAAAGTTTGTGTTCCTTCAAGGGAAGGCAAGAAATGAACATAGTGGTATAAATGAGTCCTATGAATGCTAGAGAGTAGAAAATGCTACAGAGGAAGAATGGAGTGGAATGAAGAACATGGGCACGTGTGGCAGGGTTGCACTTTTAGTTGTGCATTCGAGTTTGTGAGCTCTGGTTTTGCCGTTGCTGCTTCCTAGAACCTATGGAAGGAAGTCTTCCCTGACTGTCTCTTCCACTCAGCTCTCTCCCCTCCCTGGAAACCAGTGCGCTCACCCAAGGCCGCACACTTTGGTTTTAAATGAAGAATATCTATTTTGCTGCTGCAGAGACCTTGGTCCTCTACTGACATCAAGGTGGAAGCTGAATCCCAGACCTTCGGGAGCTGAATCTACCCTTGAGATGAGGCAAGTACATAAGTCACTTTCACATTATTAGGCAGGAAGGGCAAAGCATCTTAAAAGAAGGAAGGAAAAGGTGGATCTGAAGTTCAGAGGGTAGACCTTGCCTACAGCTCCAGAGTAAAGGAAGGAGCAACTTTTAAGCCATGATCGTTCCGACTCTTAGCTGCTCCACTCAGAGCTTGATCTGGACTCCCGTCCCCTATGGGATGCCGTCCCAGTGCCTCGACCTAGCATTTAAGACCCCAGCCTCTTTCCAATCCATTTTTCCCAATCCTATTTCTGCCAGCAAATGCCTTCACTAATACTGATACACTCAAAAAAGTCATCAGAAACATATCTACAATCAATAAGTAGGATGGAGAATAAAGAGTGCATATCGAGAGGGACATTTTTCCAGGAAAGATAGGAAAAAGTCTTTTAATAATGCTCAACTTGCAAGTAAACTCAATATGAGACCTTGAAACAGTTCATGAAGAAGACATACGAAGAGTCATATTACTAAACAGGGGAAGACACAGAAAGGAAGGAAAGGGGGAAAAATGAAGTCATATATTTAGAAATAAAAGCCCTATTAGAAGCAGAATGATAGGCTAAGAAAACATATGGAAGAAGGGCTTGAAAAAATCAAGGGAAATAAAGCTTGAGAATCAAAAACTAAAATTCATGAATGAGAAAATGACAGACTAGATCAATAAAATTCAACATATATACAACTGGAGTAGCTGAAGAAAAGAATATTTTAAAAGTAACAACAACAACAACAAAAAAAAAGAAACACTCACAGGGATATAATAAAAGAAAACTGTTCTTAAGTAAAGGAATGCAACATTTAGGTTGAAAGAGCCCAAGGAGTCTTAGGAAACCCTGAGGTATTTTGGATCTCAATAATTAAAAAATAAAAAAATAAAAAACCCTATGGATTCCATATTAAAATAATAACAAACTAACAAATTAAACAAACAAAAAATAAATCAACAATACATTTTGAGAATATTGATAAAATATTAAAATATTTTAAGTATAAGGACATTTAAAATACTGCAACTTTTTCATCTATTAGTGAGGAAACACAAGAAAACAGAGAAAGGTCAGAAAATACAGCAGAAGATAGAGGAGGGTTCAAGAAAATTTATCCTATCATCACAGAATGAGAACTGAATATATTTCTGACATTGGTAAGTACAAATAAGCTAATTCCCTGGTGTGGTTTACATCTTTGTGTTTTTGTTTGTCTGTTTGGGTTTTGTTTTGTTTGTTTGTTTGTTTGGTACCAGGGATTGAACTCAGGAGCACCCAACCACTGAGTAACACATCCCCAGCCCTATTTGGTATTTTATTTAGAGACAGGGTCTCACTGAGTTACTTAGCACCTTGCTTTTGCTGAGGCTGGCTTTGAACTGGTGGTCCTTCTGCCTCTGCTTCCCAGGCCGCTGGGAGCACAGGTGTGCACCACTGCACCCAGCTTAGACCTTGACTGTCTCCCAAAGGTCCATGTATTAAAAGCTTGGTGCCCAGGATGGTACTGTGGGGATGCAGTGGGACCTGTAGGAGGTAGGGCTGGGGGTAGTTCTTCAGGTCTTTGGGAGTGTGCCCTTAAAGAGTAGCACAAGATGATGCCCTCTGCCTCTTCTTCTTTTTCATTTTTTGCTTCCTGGCCCTCAGATGAATGGTTTTGCTCCACCATACACCCCACCATGGTGTGCTGCCTCACTACAGACCCAAAGCAACAGAGCAATCTCTTATGAACTGGAACCTCCAGAACTGTGAACTAAAATAGACCTTTTCTCTTTTTAAATTGACTATCTCAGGTATCTTCTTATAGTGATGAAAGCTCACTAACACGCCTACCTATCAAGAGAAAGTTGTCACTAGATACATATCCAATGAGATGATATTTACATATCATTGGATATTAACAATAAAACCAGAAAGAGCAGAATCATGATGATTGACAAAGGCATAATATGATCACATACTATAGAAGAAAGTGAGATTTTGCTGGGCACAGTGGTGAACACCTGTAATCCTGTGGCTTAGGAGGCTGAGGCAGGAGGATCACAAGTTTGAGGCCAGCCTTAGCAATTTAGTAAGGCCCTGTTTCAAAATAAAAAAGGGCTGGAGATATGGCGTGGTGGTCAAAAGTCCCTGGGCTCAATCCCTGGTACCAAAAGAGAGGGGGGAAAAAAAAGAAAAGAAAGAAAAAGTGAGTTTTTTTGGTAATTATTTTCAGGTAGGTTTCAGTTGAAGGTAAAAGGTGAATTTCAGGAAAACAGACCAAGAGAGACCCTTCACAAAAATCAATTGAACTGGACCCAGTTATGCAAGTGGATTGTGTGTGATCAAAAATCCACAAAGAAAAAAATAAAATAAAACCAAGAACAAAATAGAAATCATCAAAACAAAATAGTAATAGGTTTTAATTTATGTGCAGTTTGTCACAAATCAAATAGATAAAAATTAGGAAGGATATGAAAAACGTAAGGAACACAACTAAAGAGATACATCAGATGCCATTCTCTTAAAATAGAAATCAATCTTTTCAAGTGCCCATAGAACACAAGCACAATTGACCATGATTTGGTTATAAGAAAATCTAGCACATAATCGAACTGGAGACAGAGAGATCACAATCTGTGCGCAGGATGTTAGTGGATCTAGATTTGAAATTCTAAAATAGCAAAACAGACAAAACAAAAATAATCAAACACTTAAAAGCTTTTAAAGATGAAAATTACTCAGGATAAAGTGGAAATTAAAACAGAAACTGCAGAATCTCTGGTTTGAAAATAATTGTATATCAAGGGATGAGAGATAAGGGGAAAACACACACTTTAAAACCTAAATTATTCAATAAGAAAGGGAAAAAAATACGCAAACTACGCATGTGATTCACAATGTAAAAAAATAAGAATCAAATATATTTAAGCAAGAAAAATATTAATGTACCAGCAGAAAATTAATGGAAATGAATCTTACAGATACATCTCTGTGTAAAGGAAGCACAATAAAATGATTAACCACTATCAAGCTCAGTGGCCCCTCCTGAGAGTGATGAGTTTTCTGATGAGAAATTTGGCAATGTCTGGAGACATTTTTAGTTGGTTGTCCCATTGGGGAGCAGCCTGGGCATCTTGTGACCAAGGCCAGGGATTCTAAGTATCCAATAGTGCACAAGTCAGATCCCTTCCCCAGCAAAGAATTATCAAATCTAAAACAGTGCTGAGGTTGTGGAATCTTGAGCTATCTTAATAAAGAAAAAAGAAGGAAATTCACAAATTCTCAACATTAGAAACCACAAGAAGGAATAAGCGCAGATGAAAGAAATATACAATTATTTAATTTTGTGCAAATGATTTTCAACCAATACAATGGACATCTTTGTAGGAAAGGAGAAATTACCAAAATTGATTGTGGGAGAGAAAGAAAAAATGTGAAGGGGGGCCAATGACCACGAAAATATTAAGTTGAGAGAATCATCAGCTACCTGTAAAATGTACCAGGCCCAGATATTTTCACAGGTTAATTCAATCAATCCTTCCAAACACAGATGATACAAATGCTACTTTAACTGCTCAAGAAGAAAGGAAAATCTCCAAATTATTTTTTGAAGGTGTTATATATAACATTGATACCAGAACCCAACATAGATATTGTAAAAACTACCAATCAATGAATCATACATTTAAATAGCAACACAAAGATTCTAAATAATATTTTAAGAAAGTATACATTTGAAGTAAGAAAGTGTTCATACATTTGAATAGCAACACAAAGATTCTAAATAGTATTTTTAAAAAGTGACTTAAGTGGTAGTACATGAAAAATAATACCAAGCCTTGATCAAATCGGGTTAATTCTGTAAATAAAAAGATGGCTGAATATAAGGATATCTGTTAATATGATTCACTATTTTAATATGTCAGAGAAAAATTTTTGATCCTCTTCACAAATTCCAAAAGAGGCATTTATAAATTTAAACACAAACCCCTGATTAAAACAAATAAATGATCAACCAAATAGTGATAGTGGGATATTTCTGTAACATGAAGATACAAATGCTTAGTACTGAAGTGGAAATCATGCACAGTGAAGTCGGAAACAGGAGGCCTCCCAGAACACACTTCTGCCCAGAATTTCCCCCAAACGTATTAATCATTGTAATGGAAAAGGGAAAGAAACATGAGGTTCTAAATTTATTAAAAAAGAAAATTATTATTTGCAGAGGATGTGATTCCGTGCTGCAATACTCATGAAAACCTGATAAACAGGGAGAAAGAGCGACAGACAGAAACAATAGGAAAATCCAGCAAGGTGGCTGGTTTTAAAAGGAATCTGCAAAACTCTGTAGTTTAAGTTTTCCCAAACAATAACCAATAAGAAAAACATAATGGAAGATTGAATTTACAATTTAACACCATGTGAAAGAGAGAAAATCAGACAGAGATAGACACAGAGAAGGTAAAGGAAAGAGAAGAAAGAGGAGAGCACATATCTAGAAATAAACTTAAACATAAATTTAAGGCCTAAATTAATAAATAACTGTCATTTGGAATGACTGAGATACATGAGTAGAAAGTCCTATTTTATTCTTAAATGGAAGACACCAACTCACAACAATGTTAATTCTCCTTCTAGATTCATACATTCATTGTACTTCTTAAATCCCCATCCTTGAAAATATTCTGTTAAATATTTTCTGGGGAAAGTAATTTTTAAACTCTGACTAAGGATAATATAATCATAATTTAAAACTAGATATTGAAATTCTAAAAAAGAAAAAGATTAGCCTTACCAGATAGTACGTTGAATTATATAATCATTAATTTGGTTGGAACAGGTGCAGAAAGAGCAGACAGTTCAACTAAGTAAAATAGAGAGTGCAGCAGTAGATGTAAATGCATATGAGAATGTAGTAAATGATAAAGGTGCCTATTTTAATGAGTGAAAGGTAAAAGGATTATTTAATAAAAGGTGTTTGGGCAACTGGCTAGGCACTGGTTGGGGGGAATATCAAAAGAATAAAACTGGAATCCAAAAGAATAAAACTGGAATCCTAAAGCACTTCTTATATCAAAATAAAATCAAGATGATTACCGATAAAATGGAAAAAAGGTAGGAGTGGGAAGAGTAAAAGAAAACATGAAATTGATATCTCAGATGAAGCACATCATAGAAGCCATAATATGACAGACAAATCTAAGTATAAAAATCCCAAAAACCTCACTATGATAAAAACATAAGCAGAATCAAAAGGCATATGACAAACTGGGAAAAATATTTATAACATAAATGACAGGAAAAGGCTAATTTCCTTAATATATAATAAGCTCTTGCAAATCAGTGAGAAAGATATCAATCATTCAATAGAAAAAAAAAATAATGGGCAAAGGATATGAAGAGCCAACTCACAGAGAAAGAAATAGAAATGAGTTTTAAACATATGGAAAGATGTTAAATGTCACTCATAATTAAAGACATGCAAATAAAAACAATGAGAAACCTGTCAGATGGGCAAAGGTTTCTATCTTGGATCAGTACAGTGCTACTTCTTTCTTGCTCTCTCCCTCACCCCTCCAAAGGTGGCCAGTTATAAACAAAACAGTCTAAACACACACATACACACGCGCGCACACACACACACACACACACACACACGCCATATGTATAATCAAATTGCTCATGAACAAGGCACTGGTTTAAATTGATTATTGTAGATCTCTACAAAGGAACTAGGAATTCTCTGTAATTAGGAACAAAAATATAGAATATATGCAAAGATGTGTATGATCTATTAATAAGGCATGAAATGTTATGATTTAGATATCAATTTGCCCCAAAGTTTGATATACTAGAGTCTTGGTCACCAGCTTCCAGTGTTATTGGGAGGTGGTGGAACCTTTGGGAGGTGGTGGAACCTTTAGGAGGTGGGGCCTGGTGGAAGAAAGTTAGGTCATTGAGGGTGTGGCTTTGAAGTAGATTTTGGGACCCTGGCCCCTTCTTGTCTCTCTCTTTGCTTCCTGGGTACCACAAGGTGAAAGCCATGTGTTTGTGCCATGAAATACTGCCTCACCACATGTTGGGGGCTGTGCCATGTTGGCGGCGCCAGGATGGCGCCTGATCACATCGGCAGCGAGGAGGTTAATTGACATAAGCACACTCAGGTGATTTTCTCGTCCACGCACACAATGTATGCGCATGTGTTCTCGAGCACTAATTGCCTGCTCGGAGCGTCTTGCCTAATCTTTGCGTAAGAGGCGTGGCCCTGCTCTCCGCGTCCTGGAGGTGATATAAGCGTAGGCGGAGCGAGACAGAGACACAGCAGCCATTAGCAGAAAAGCTAGTAGAAGAAGATACATGCGGGGCAGCAGCCAGAGGGAAAAACACGCCACAGCAGCCATTAGCAAAAAAGCCAGAAGAAAGAACACAGCAGCGAGTAGGGGCAGCAGCGAGTAGGGGCAGCAGCGGAAGGCAGATTGCGGAATGGAGAACTGAGACACATCACTAGGGCACCTTAGGTTACAGGATGCAGGACTTTAAGGCGTGGCAGGCCTCTCTCCTTCTAAGCTCTAAGAAAAGCCTGTCTTTCAAAGTTTCTCTCTTAAGCAAAGTTTCTTTCTCTTTGATAAGCGGGGTCTCTCTCTCTCTCTCCTCTCAAAGCAAGTAAACCTCATTTCCTCTATCCTCTATAAACAAGCAAGAAAGCAGTGCACCAAAGAGAAAGATAGAAGTGCCTCCGTTTCCACTCCACCACCCATAAGACCCGTGCAAGTTGTTGCTGCAGGCGGTGACAAATATCCACGGATTTTGGAACCGCAAAGAGCCAGCGACGACCACAGGCCCAAAGTGTTAGGGCCAAGCAATCATGAACTGAAACCTCTGAAAATATAACCCCAAATAAATCTTTCTATCTTTAAGTTGTTTTATCTCAGGTGTTTTGTCATAGCAACAGAAAGCCAATTAATACAAAGGAAAGCATAAAACAATGTGTATGGGTATGTTTCACTTTGTATTTTAAAATTAATACATACACACATTTGTATAGAAAATATATTAAAATATATACAATGACTATGATGATTATCAGTGGGAATGGGCTCAGATTTGGAGGGTACAATTTCAGTCATAAGCATGTATTAAAACATACAAAACACCTTCCTGAGTCCTTAACTGTGATCAAGGTATGTCAAGAGGACACAGTCAATTTGAATTTGTTCCTAATGGCCAAATCTGTGGTAATTTGAGAGAAAAAATACTAATAGCAATGGGTTTTTAAGTAATAAGCTAAAATAAATATCAGAGAGCCCACACTAATTCAAAAAATTGAATAACTAATAGGTGAGAATAAACAGCTTTCCTTTATAGAACCTGTGACTTAAGAAAAACATAGGAGTTAAGGATTACCATAGGATTTCTCAAAGTAATCATTATGGGCCAGATTCCCCAACGGATATAAAAAAACAGTTGGCAGAAGTACGAAAAGAAAAAGAATATTTGCATTGTCTCAAAGTAACACCCACAAGACACTTTTTCATTACAAAGGGAAAAAAAAAAATTGTAATGATACAGCTGAGACTCCCAGAAGACAAGATCTTAACCAAGTGATCAAAAGCAAATCTCACCAGTAAAGAGCCACATGGGTCTCATGTGCTCCCTGACACCATGCACCAAGAGGACTAAAGACCCTTCCTGCGGCATTCTTGCTAGAAGTACAGAGCCTCATTCTCATCATAAGAAAACAGCAGGCAACCTGAGCAGAGGTGCATTCTACAAATCAACTAGCTGTTACTCTCCAAAAGGGTCAAGGTCATGAAAGTTAAAGAAAGACCGAGGAACTGTCCCAGATTGGAGGAGGCTCAGGAGACAGACAGCTAAATGCAATGTGGAATGCTGGATTGGATCCTAGCCCAGAAAAAGGACATCAGTGGGACATTGGTGAAATCTGAACATGGTCTGTAGATTAATTAATAATATTGTATCAAGGTTAATTTCTTGGTTTTGATCTTCTGAACTAAGGAAAAATAAAGATGTTAACATTTAGGGAAACACAGGGAAGGGTAGGAGGCTAGGTCTGGTATTACTTCAAAAAAAGAGAAAAGTTTAAAAAAAAAATTCTTCTTGAAAATTCCATGGAGATGAGCAACAAAAGACACCAGGTTGTTTACAGATCTGTAAGTCATTTAATCAAAATAGAAAATTCCAACAGTGTGACATCTTTTTCCTGGGACTGTTGAGCCTCCTTGTAGGAAGAATCCCTGGTCATTTCTCATCAGTATACCTGCCATCTAGATATCTCAGAGAGAGGCAAGTGGGTACCCCTTTTTTCTAGTTGGAAAAGATATGGTAGTCCCAAAGATCAGGCCAGTCACTTGTGAATAGGGATGTGGAGTATGTGGGCTCAAGCATATGTCGAAGTCCTATCCTGAAATCTAAAAAAAACTAAGTATTTGTATCCAAGGGGCTCAACATCCTGTTGGATCTGGAGTATAGGGCAAATTCTAAAGCCTACCTCTTCTCCACTTGAGTGGTCTTGGAAAGTGACCCGCCCTTTCACAATCAAGATGCATAAAAGGTAGAGAATAAAACTCACTATCAGGATAAAACTTTATTCCGTCTGGGAGCCCTGAATCCCTAAGATGGCTGTTCGTTTGATGACCTCAAATCCTGTTAGGAAGATAGACGTGAGACTCCTCCTCAATTCAGTGAACAAACCCAGGAAGCTGAAACAGGCATTCCAAATGCCCAGGACCAAACAGCAAAAGAAGATTGGTGTAGGGGAACATTGACTCCTCACTACCAGGGCAGCCACCGATTCACGCTTAAGAGATGAAAATTATTTTGAAAACCAAGGCCAAAGGCCACAGGCATATATTTGCAACAGATTATTGACACGAGTGTGCCATGGACCTAGCCAATCAGAAAGTAATTTTATAAACACTGTTATTAAACAGAAGGGCAATTACTTTAAGTACTGGAAAAATGTCAGGGTCATACATGAATTTTGTGGGTATCACATTTTATTTGACACTCAGTGGATCAATGACTCCAAGGAAATTTATTCAGAAATAATATGCACCATGTCACCAACCTTAAAGTGAAACTTCCCCTCCATAGATCGCCCAAATTTAGAGAGAAGAATAATTTCTGGTTTAGGCCATTCACTAAGTATCCAGAAAAACAGTCAAAGCTCTTTATACATTAAAGTATGAAAGTAATTAGGATTATGTGGCAAGTATACAAACATGGTTTATATGACTGTATATTAGGAAGGACCCCTTTTGTTCCTGTCTTTGTCAATGGAACAGAGCAGAGGGTTTTAATGTACTGTAATAAGAAGTGTAAGAGGGGCCCAAGGGCAGCTTTTCTGCAACACCTGCTTATAAACTGAGTGGCATTGAGGTCCTCACTGCCTCGCTCCCCGACTCTTGAGGCTTCTGCTATGGCCAGAGACGTCTCCACTGTGTTAATGACAGTCACATAAATGCTCCGAGAGGGGGAGAAGAGGGGACTCCAGGAGTCTGCTTCCTATCCCCTTGGAGAATCGATTCCCTGTAGTTTCAAATGGCCAGGTAACTTATTCTACCCCAAGGGAGTGTGGAAGGACTCCCAGTGGCTCCAGGGTCCCTTGGCCTCCCCTTCTCCTCACCCTGCCCTAACAATGACTTTTCTATTTTGCACGCATGCACTGTTCATTAACTACAGGAAAGCAGAACATGGGAGAAGGACATTCTAAGTGCTTATAGTGGGTCCTCAATAAAAATACAGTTACTGAATTGCCAACCTCGTAAAAGTCAGCAAATACTGTGAGCGTAAATAATAGAGATTAAGATAGTCCTCTCTTGTCCAGGTTTGCTTTCCAAAATTTCAACTTGTGGCCTAAACATATTATATGGAAAATTCAAGAAATCTACAATTCACAAGTTTTAAATTGTGCACCATTCAGAGTAGTATGAGGAAATGTTACACTGTCCTGCTGTCCAGAGGGGATGTGAAACATCCCTTTGTCCAGAGTCTCCACACTGTATATGCTATCTTTCCCTTAGTCACTTAGTCTCTTAGCAGCCACCTCAGGTACTAGATCAATTGTTGGTACCTTGCGATATTTGTGTTCAAGAAGACCTTATACAGCATCCTAATGCTACATCACGACACCTAAACCCCTCACTCCATCCCTCACAAAGTCACTGTATTATCTCACATCATCACAAAAGGAAGAAAGGTGAGTACAAGATGATAAAGTATTTTGAGAGAGAGACATTCATAGAATAGTATATTGTAATAATTGTTCTATTTTATTATTATTGTTACTTTTACAGTGGATAATTTATAAATTAAACATCATGATATATATGTATTTTTAGATACAAAAAACTCCAGTATATTTAGGGTTTGGTGCTATTTGAGGTTTCAGGCATCCACTGGGGGTCTGGAACACATCCCTGCAGATAATAGGGGCTACTTTATTTAAGAAATGATGCCCTTTTGGTAGAGCCTAAATTTTTGATAAGTTCCACTGGAATCCATTCATTTGGACATGACACTTTTCGCAGGGTGGCAGATCTCTCTGGATGTGGACTTTTGTGTCCAGGAGCCCTCTCCACCAAGCAATGATAACAGGGTGGGGACAGACCTGCCCTGGGTTCGGGGAGGAGTGGTCAGCTCTTGAAAGAGGGGTGGACACTAGGGAAGTTGTGTCCTCAGGACACAGGCCTAGAAGCTGAGTGTGTCTCAGAGCCTGAGGTGATGCGAAGCTCCTTTTCCTTCTTATTTAACGACTGAGCTGGAACTTTGCTTAGATTCAAACAGAAACAGTGGAAGCACCTCATCTCAGGTAAGCCCACCAGGGAGTCCTAAAACAGCCTGTGAGGACGGAGCCTGCTACAGACTCTGCTTTCCCAATCCCTGAGGGAGGACACTCACAGAGACTGGCTGACCCCCCAGGTCACCAGAAAGGTCATTGTGAGCCCCCAAAGTGGCAGCCCCACCCAAGGGATGGAGAAGACCATGCTACAGGCTCTTGGAACTGGCCAGCCAATGGCAATGTGCTCTTGGGCTCAGTCACACCCCTCTGTGACCCTGGCTTTGTACAAAAGGCATCATTTCAGCTGATTTTTTTTTTATATCTAAGTAAATTATAAGCATTTTCTTTTCTTTTTTAGTTAGAAAAGGAGAAAAAATGTGCTGTGGTACATTCTAATGTCCCCTATTATTGTTTTCCCACTAGAAGGAAGCTTCTGGGCTGGGAAAGTGCTTCTGCCTCTCGCCTTTGTATCCACAGTGCCTAGCATGTAATAGGTTCTCAATAAATAGGTGTGGCATGGATGGACAGACAGATGGATGGACAGAGAGAATGATAAATGCATGGAGCAGCAAAAGCAGAGGGCTGGGTGGATGGGCGAGTGGATGAATGAATGAATGTGAATGAATGCCTCAAGGCCCTGAGTTAATTGGCAGTGTAGCAAAACCACTTCTGCATTTCTCAGTGCTGATGACCCGTCTAAATATATAAGCCTCATCACAGGCTATGACCAGGAACCTCTTAATCATTTCCAAAGCTTTCTAGTTAAGAAAGCACTTTTTTTAAACCAGATCTCATTGAGCCCTTACAATAGATCTGTCAGAGAGGCCTGGTGGGAATTATTATTCCATTTGCCAGCTGCAAAAATTGAGATTCGACAACATTAAGGCCCAGTCACAGAGCTCTTGAGAAGCTGAGTCAGAAGTAGAATTTAGCTATAGAAAAATACAGTTGGATTTCTTTATAGTCAAACTCATAAAAAGCAATTAGAAATCATATAGGAAGTGTCCAAACGTGATTATCCACAAGCGATATTTTGTTGGGTCTCGATGACTCATATACTGGGTCATGTTTCCGTTTTTGCATCAACTGCTAGAAAGCTCAGATCTCAAATTGTAACCTACCTTGTACGGGCAAAAAAATCTTGTTTTAATATTTGCAAGCTGTCTTACTGCTTTCTAAAAGCTGGGATAGGACAAGGGGTTAGGATATGGGTGTGGAGAGCAATTGAAACATTTAAAAAGTGCAGTTACTCTTTACTAGCTGCTGCCCCAGCAAACTCAGCAAGCAGTTATCATGTGAGCAAACCAAGAGGAGACCAGACATGCACGGGGCCTCATGTCATCTGGCCCGCCCCACTTCTGAGTCTGGCTCCTGGCTTTGAGGTGAGACAACACTCCCCCCAAGTGACCACGTGGCAGTTTTAGTTTCTGTTCATAGCTCCCTGGCAACATTATGACTCTCATGTCCACTCCTTTGGCATCAAGAACAGAAAGCCTGCAGATGCTCATGCAAAATATTCACTTCATTACTCTAAGAAACGTTTACCTGCCAAAAGGGCTCCAGGCAAATTCTTCCCGTGGTGTTGAGGTGAATAGGGACAGAGGACCATCACACAAAGTAGAAATCCATTTCATCTGCCCATGATTATCTTTGTCAGGTTTCAAGGTTCATTCTGGTCTGACACTTGATTTTAAAAAGTCCATTTTCATGCTAATTATACCATTTAAGATTTCATAAATATTATTCCAACAAATCCATTAAAAAAATCAATTGCAATTTCTCTTCTATGAATTTATTGTATAAATAAAATTGCACAAGTACACAAAAGATATTTGGTGAGGTATTGTTTGAAGTAACAAAAACTCACAACAAACTAATATCCTGTGTAGATATGCATCAGTATGAGACTGGTTAAATAACATGGCATGGAGTATAATAGAATACTACACAACTAGTAAGTATAACTTGAGACTAAAGTAAATCGTCTACTTCATTTATTTTAAGTGAAAAAGCAAATATAGAAAATTTCCTTGTATTCTATTGTATGATCAAATTTTCAGAAATAATAACTATAAGGTAATACATGTAAATATATTTCTATTATATAATGCATATATGCAGAATTTTTTTTTTTCTGAGAGTGTGTTACTTTATTTTAAAAATATAATTATTTCACTAAAGAGGGAACGTGAAAGAAAGCTATTGAAGGACAAGGAGGGCCTAAATAAAATCATCAATAAAAAGTGATAATAAAAATATCTCTATTACAAAATGTCAATAAAAATTCTCATTTTACACTAAAAATATTTAAGATAAAGAAAATGATATAAACCTTATCAGAATCATTTTGGAGTATGTTATTGTACACTTAGTCACAAGGAAAGTATGGAGAGATTCTGATTCAAGAATTTTTCTTTCATAAATAAGTTTGACAAAAATCATTACATTGTAGCTCTCTAAAGTTGAGGAGGTCATTTGAACTAAGCTGATCAATTCGCAGATGAAGAATAAATTTTGGCACCTGAGATGTATGCATAATGCAGAGACAGCCAGGGTGAAGTGAAAGCTCAGGCTGGTCCTCTGGTGCTCCAAATCCTGGTCAGCATGCCCTACATCACCCTGGGGGAACTGTGAGCATATCTTCAGGACAACTCTTATTTCTTCTTTTTCTGTTCCCTCTTCTATTCCATTCAGTGGCCCACTCTGGTCACTGCTCCCTGTATCTTTCTGCACTCTCCACCAGGGTCACCCTCAGTGTTCCATGGGCACTGAGTAGACCCTGGCCAGTGCCCAACCCCTTACAAGAATCCTCTTCATACCCATCCATTCCTTTGACAGAGGTCATCATGCAATCCTTTTCTAACACAGGAGGAAACTGAGGCTAACTTCCACAGAGCTGAGGAGGTGCCCAGCTGGACTGGAGTCCACACTATTGGCCTGCAGCACCCTGGCTCCTTCCATCCTCCCCTGCATGCACAGACATCAATTCCATCACACTCAGGGTCATTCCTCCCTATGTCCTTCACAAAGTAGGACCATTTCATTGTGGATCTACAGTCACACAAGATAGGGGACGACCATCCTTGCCTTCCATGATATTGTGAAATACGTATTTGGTCTTTGTCCTCATTTCGTGGTTAGAGTCCTAAAATCCTTAGAATCTCCCAAGTGAGAGGTGTCTCTGTGTATGCTAATGAGCTAGCTGATGTGTGACAGTCCCTAGGTACCTCAGAGATGGGGCTGGTCACCAGAAAGATCAGGAAGGATTAGAGAGTTAGGATTTTCAGATACTGCCCCCACCACAACATTTAGGAGGAGAGAAGACAAGGTCTGAAGATTAAGATGGTTAATGATGTCATCAATCATGCCTATTATGCCATCAATCATGAAGACTCCATAAAAACCCAAAAGGACCAGGTTCAGAGGGCTTCTCAATTGCCTGGAGAGGGCACACCCTCTGTGCCCCTTCCCACATGACTTGCCTTATGCATCTTTTCTTCTGTATCCTTTGCAATATTTCTTATAACAAACCAGTAAACATAAGTCAGTGTTGCCATGAATTCTGTGAATCACTCTAGCAAATCAATAGAACCTAGCCAGGGGCTATGGGAACACTGATTTATGGCTGGATAGTCAGGTAAAAATAACCTGGGGCTTTTCACTAGAACCTGAAGTGGGAAGGGGGCAGGCTTGGGGACTGAGACTTTAACAGGTGGAATTTTATACCATCTCCAGGTAGAGTGTCAGAACTGAAACAAACAGAATTAGAGAATACCCAGCTGGTGTCTGCTGCAGGGCAATCTCCACATACTTCTTGGTGACCAGAGGTCACAGAAGTCCTTTATGTTGATCAGCTAAGTAAGAGAATAGAAAAACAAATTAGGTTTTCTCCTTTTGATTGTCAGACCTTCAAACAGAGTCTTGACTAAAATTCAAGGTGCCCAACAGTGGGGTAAGCAAGGCCCAGCTGACTTCAGGAGCTCAGCACCATCCCATGCCCTCAGATCAAATGCTCCACTCTACCTGGACAACCCCAGTGCCCCCACAAAGACTAGAAGCCATGGGATGCCCCTGACAGGAAAGGAGGGGCGCTGCCCTGAGGCCTAAGAGGTATTGGCCTGGCAGATGCGTTGTTCTAGAACCATCTGCTCTTGCAACTTGCTAGCATCTTATCCCCAGCTCAAGATCTCAGAGAAAGGCTACCTGAACCCTTGGTTCCTCTTCTTCAACTTCTGACTTTTAAAATGGCGAACCTCTTCAGCAATTTGACTCCCTCAACACATGAACAAAAGTCTGTCTGAGTAACTCTGAACTTTTCTTCTCAGGGAGGCATCAAAGGGGGATCAGTCATAGAATTAAGACAGGAATCTGGTGATGGAAGTATATCACCTCTTTCTGTCTGCCAGGTCTAGTCATGTCAAAAAGCACCCTGTGGCATCTGCCATTACCTCTGTAGGGGATCAGCAGTAGCAGCATATAACTGCCACCCAGCGGGGAATGAGTTTGTACATCTGTGAAATGGACACGGTGGAGTCCTTAATCAGCTGAGAAAGGAGGCAAGGTTTTTAACAAGACAATGAACACAAAAATTTACCATGGTATGAGTTAATTGACATGCAGGCCACATGGGTGCATGCCTAGAAATTTTCCTGTCTCTAAAAGGACTGCAGATCACCTCGTAGGTGTCCCTTCTCCAGACGCTCTGTCATGCAGAGCCATTCAAGTGCACAGCATGTCCTGGCTCTTCTTCAAGCTTGCTGAGCAACCTCAACCCAGTTACTTTCCCTCTTTAAACATCAGCATCTTCATAGAAAAAGTAAGGGTGTTCACTTTATGACCTTAGTGCTGACTACCTTTGAATCAACAACTCAGTCTCGAAGCACCCCGTGAACCTCACAAACTCAACTTCTTGACAGATTATATTTACCAAGGAAAAGCTCATCAATTATGTAACAATTAATTCATTTTTCCATGTTAACTCATCAAATGCATATATGATGGCCAGTCAGTGCTCATGGTAAGAAAGAAGAAACCAGTTATCCTACCAAATGGGTACAGTTCTCATGCTGTCTGCTTGACATTTCTGTAAAGCTTGGTAGCCTTCTTTTAAAGTCATGTTGTTATTAATATTTTTTTATTTCCCAGAATGAAAAGATACTTTTCCTATTATAAATGTAATATGTGTACATTATGAAAACACAAAATACCACTCAACTGTATAGACAGACTTGGAATATAGACTTCAAAATGTCCCCATGCATACATAAATACTATGGATGCGAATATTTTTACAGAAATGAACTTTACTGTATGTATTTTTCATTATTTAAAACAAGTTTAATAACATATTATTGACAGCTTTCCATGCATATTCACAGAAATCTATTTTATTGTTTTAGTATCTTACCAATTATTCAATAAATCCCTCTCCCTGAATGTCTAGGTTGTTTCTATGTACAACAGTGTGATGAGCATCCTTGTTGTTTACTCTGTGCATATATTTAATTATTTGTTTAGTGTTAATTTTTAGAAGTGTGATTGATGCTTCAAATCACATGCACTTGTTTTTAAAAAGAGATTTTACTATGTACATTACTGTCTTATGAAGTCACCTTTCACCAGTAACATACTAATTTTTATTCCAGTCATCAGTATGCAAGATGGGTGGTGCTTCCTTGTTTTTCTCTTTTAAATTAATTTTAAAATTATATGTTTAATGGATACAAAATCATATCCATAATGTTCAATAAGATGATAACAGCAAGAAATTCAATACCTGGATACTTTCCACCTAGCTTAAGAAACAAACACCACATGAATTTTTATAAGTCAATAGGTGGCTTCTATCCATTTTTTTTTTAATTGAAAAGTTGTGGACCATCCTATCTCTATTGAATCTCTGGGTTAGAGGACACAATTTGGACACCAAAGAATGGATAATTCCTGTTGTCATAAAGTACTGATTTTTTTCCCTCTATCACTCCATTCATCTACCCACCCACCCACCCATCCATGAATTCTTTCTTCCCCTCATTCAGTAATATTTCTCACCATGTACCTCCTAAGTGCCTCCACTCAGTTTTACATGCTGTGCCAGATTCTAAGTCCTGGGGATGACCAAAGCAGACCATCCCTGACCTCCTGAAGCCCTTAGTCCAAGCCACAGATCCCTACATGATTATGATTTTCCCTGCACACACTCTAAAGCACAATGCCAGAGTGACACAAGAGCCCAGAGCAGAAGTACCCACCTGGTCACACCTTTCAGGCCATGCCATGAACAGGCACCTAACACCACGTCTGACTCCAGCTTCTAATCTCTTCTTGTTTGCCTGGGGGGATGGGAACAGATGTCTAGCTTCTCCCATCCACTGTGAAGATTTATTTAGTAGTATTATTTTTAAGCAGCTTTTCAAAGGCAGGATTAAGGTCTCTCAGGAGAACCCAGCCAGCAGCTTGCTCCCAAATCCCAGGTCACAGCAGCCACATTCCATGCAGAAAGCAACTCTCCTCCTCTGCAAAGACTTGATACTGATTAGGGTGCTCAGACTTGGTCTCCTTCCCATCTGTGACAGAGCTAGCACAGACCCTGCATCAGCTGCTCCTTGAACCCTGCTCCTTTGACTCAAGTCCCATAATTCCAGAGAGATGAGGACGTCTTCACAGGCTTGGTGGTTCCAAACTTTCAGCACCACTGACTCAACTTCTTTGCATAGGCAGGCTAGCTGTCTGGAAAGAACAATATCACCCACCTGATGGTGACGTTAGGGTACCCCATGGGAATCAGGCCTGTCAGTGTAGTTCTAAATAGAAATAGATGCATTTGTGTTGTGTCGGCATGCCACAGAGCCCACACTGTGGGATCCTCAAGGACAGGCAGGGATTTCCTCTGTCTCTTCCCTATTTTATCTCCACTGACTTAAACAAAGTCTGACATAGAGCAGACACTCAAGGAAAGAAAGATGTCAAACATCTAATCCATGAGCGGATGTCAATAGCTACCTACCTTCTTGAAATTCAGCATTTTATCAAAAGGAGAACATGCCAAGACCCCAAGACCCTACCCACTACCCCAATTCTGTGATGTTGTCATTGTTGCAGTAAAACTAGTGGGTGAATAGAGCTTTTCAACAGAAATTGTGGTGTACACAGCCTGGATCTCCTGCTCAGGGGTAAGGTGAGGCTGAATAATGTCACTTCTTAATGACCATGGAAAGTAACATTTTCAATGCTCTGTTTTTTCTTTTTTGAGTCAAAGGCCAGGGGTATGGCACACAGTTCTCATCCCTGGCTAGCAGGTCCTTGCATGGGAATTCTGAGTTTCCTATTAACCCTGCATCTACTGCATCTGCTGCATCCCCTCCCCCTTTTCAGCATTACACAAACTGCAGAATCTTGGAGACCTTGGGTTCTTCAGCAGGGACTACCTGCCCCAAACCTTTTCCCATAAAGGCATCTTAACAGCACCTTTTGCACCTATTTTTGCCAGGTCTCTTGGAGAACCAGATGCTCACATTGCTTGGTGTTTCTACTTGTCTATTTATTTAGGTACCTGGGGTTGAACTCAGGGGCACTTAACCACTGACCCACATTCCCAGCCTATTTTTTTGTTTGTTTTTAATTTTGAGACAGGATCTTACTAAGTTGCTGAGTCTGGCTTTGAATTTAGGATCCTCCTGCTTCTCCCTCCTGAGCCACTTGGATTATAGGTGTGTGTCATTGTGCCCGGCACTTGGTGTTTCTTAAAGATGGGTCTCAGGAAGTGAATCTTACTACCCTACGAGTCAGGGATTCATCCGAGGATCTAGTGACACTTTCAAGTTCTTTCCCATTTCAGAAGTGCCCATATTTCAATTTTATATGCAATTTAAAAGGTTCCCACAGTCCCTGAAACCACTCATGAACCTCCCTAGGATGGTTCAGAAACATAGACCCTTGCACCAGCAGCTATGTCTCATGCCTGGAGGTAAAGGGCTCAGATTCTGCCATTGATTTGCTTCTCATGTGACCCACCAGCATGGGATTTTCTAGAATGCAACCCCAATGAAGACTCTCAGGTTTGACACATTACTGCTGGAGCCCAAGTACCTGCCATGATACTGGACACTGAGTAGGAACTTGGAAAAAGTGACTGGAATAAATGGGACATCATGGGTACATCATCTCAGCTTTCAGGACCTTACTTCCCCATATGTCAAATAAAAGTTTCCATTTAAATGAACACTGGTACCTCCCAGTTCCCAAAGTTCACAACCTTCCGCTCCCATGTCCTCTCCCAGACAACACAGACAATCTGGATAAGAGCCCCGTTTGGGCTCAACTTTAACCTTAGCCTGGGCTGGGAAGACAGCAGGCCCATTCTCAGTTCTCAGCAGAAAAAAGTGTGCGGTGCCAGAGCTTCATGAGAGGGCCTCTGTGAAGCCCCACTTGGCCCTCCAGTCTGTTGCTGAAGATTAGACAGCAACTCAGAATGGTCTAAATGCTAGCACAGATCCAGTCCCTTGGCTTGTGGGTACCATTTATGCTATGTCCTCATCCTGGGTTTCCTTGTTAACACAATGTGTCCAGGGTTCTTCCTCCTTCAAATACACTTCAAGTGGGTATTCAGGATGTGAGAAAGGACAGCATGGAGTGTGGAAGTGAGTAAGTATCCGGAACCCTAAAAAACCACATTAAATAAATTTATGAACTAGCCAGACTGATGGGGGAGCCTGGAACTCTGATCCTGCCCTGGGCTTGGCCTTGATCAACCTTAGGTCATTTTGTTTGTTTGTTTGTTTGTAGCTTTTAGAAATTAAAATCAACAAACAGGAACACTTTGGGATGGAGCACAGGCCCAGATTCACAACATGCCCCCCAACCCTGGTGACTCTTGGTGAAAATCCTTCTGTCAAAAACATGGTACACACACACTGTGGCTGAGGCTCAGATCCAGACTGGGGAGTGGTCAATTCATTTCTGAGGGGACTCTACGGAAACCGAAAGATGAAACTCCTATTGGTCCACAAACAGCCTCAATAGAGCAAAATGCCTCGAGGTTGCCAGGGAAAACGGAGACAAGTGTGCTTTGTGAAATTCACGCACCACATCAGGTCCTGTCTGTCCTGCCACTGTTGGCTAAATTCAATGCCTCACTTGTAACTCTCATTTTTCATGTGATTAGTAAAGACTCTATAGTTTCAGTCTTGTCTTGTGAAGGGGATGCAAATGGTATAGGTCTAAAGAAATGGAATAGTCCATTTTTAGGTTTGGTAGACCAGGCCACAAGGCAAACGTTTACAGAGTAAACAAAGAAATGAATAGACCAAGGCTGATGGAAGGAAGGAAGGAAGGAAGGAAGGAAGGAAGGAAGGGAGGGAGGGAGGGAGGGAGGGAGGGAGAAAGGGAGAAAGGAAGGAATAAAGGGAGGAAGAAAGGAAGGAAGGGAGGACGGAAGGAGATTCTTTTCTAAGAAAAATGCTTCGTAAACTTCAGAGACAAACCTCTGCTATCTCTTAAGTTTAAATATAAACTATTCTATTTCTAAAAATTTTTAAAAACTTCAGATTAGAGTTTTGTTGGTTTATCACAATAAATCATAGAAAATAATGTTCCACTGGGTAAAATCACCATGTTTACCCAGCTCAAAACATGGTAGAGTGAACAATTTTTCTAGAGATAGGACTCATCTGAGTAGATGAAGTGGATAATTACATTTCATTCTCTCTCCCCCCACACACCTAACCATTTGTTTTCCTTTAATTTTGTCTCAATTACACAGAAAATTAAGAGGAAAGTTGAGTCCCTAGGTTTTTTAAAAATCTAGACAATGATGAACATTTGGTGTGGCTTTAAAAGGGTTTTCCAAATTATTTACGTGGCTCGGGGGGGGGGGGGGGAGAAGGGTTTCCATGGGCACCTAGGTCTGGTAGAGATTGTCCCTGGATGGTACTTGGGTACCCCCAGCTTCCTTCTCTATCAGAGAACATGGAGGGGAGTTACAGCTGAATGGAAGCTTCTATAACTAGGTGGGCTGCCTGGGGAGGATCCTCTCTGTTGATGGAGCTGGAGGTCCCTTGGAGTTTCTATGTACTCCTGCTGGAGAAGGGGATAATTCAAAAGCAAGGTCATGGGGACACAACTCGGGGCCGTCTTGTATTCTCGGAGTCAGAAAGGTGCTGGGCAGTTTCACAAGCTGCCACAAGCCTCTGTCACCCTGCTTTCCATCCCTGCCCTGAGTGCCATGTGTGCTGCAAAGGACAATAACAACTGCAGTAGCAAGGCCATCAGTGGTTCCATACAAGGCTTCATTCAACTCATGGGGTAACTGTTATCCCTAATTTAGAACCTGAGGCAACACACTACTCATTCGAGATCACACAGCTACAAAGTGGAAGAGCCTGTTTCCAGATGTAGGCCATCTACCCATTTCCAAAGATCATGCTGTTCACACAATAGACGAAAACCATGTGCATCCATTGCATACCTGTGGAGACGAGACCTAAAACAAAAGGGAACAACTCAGGGTCCTAGGGAGACCACGCCATCAAGTCACTAGAGTCATGAACCTCCAGGCCCTGAGAGGTAGGGCTGGTGCACACTCTGGCCACTAGTGTCTCACCACTAGTATGATTGGTTCAGGGACCGGGATCTTTCAATGAAATGCCCACAGGCCACTCAAACAAATTTCAGAGGTTATATAACAAGCAAAAAAAACGTTCCTTACCCTTTCACTTAAGATCACAGGAAACCAGAAAGCTCCTGTTCTTAAGGATTTAGCCTTTGCATGACAAGAGAAAACAGTCCCAGAATCCAATGGTTCCCCCCAAAAGGCCAACTCAAGTGCACAGAGAAACAAATCCACTAACATGACAGCCTTCTTCAACCGGACGATTTTTTTTTTTTTTTTTTTTCAGCTAAAAAAAGAGAATGTAGCATATGAAATCTGCCTCATCTCACAGCCTCAGTTAACCTATGTGGTCACCAGACCCAAAAAGAAAAAAAAAAAAGTTTCCTTAAATATGACACGGCCATCTACTTTGCAGAGAGCCTCTTTTTCCCCCATGGAACATTACTACTTTTTTTTTTTTTTTCTTTTTGCAGCTTTAGAAAAATAGATAATTACTTCAGTTAATTTCAGCAAAACAGTTCAAACTCATCAGGGCTGAACAAGTATAATTTACTGCTCCTTCTGACTTATTGTTGTGACTAGATGTGGATTGATGATTAAAGTGGTAAACAGTAACATTTTTGCAAAATGGCTGACTCGGCTGCCAGCGTGTCAGAGGGAGACACCTGCCCCCATGGCTGTGCCGCGATTGTGGCTGTGCTCAGGCTGTCAACAAAGAATATAAGTATTTGACAAGGTGTTATCTAATTGTGTTTTTAAAAGCCACGATACATACATCTTTTAATGTGTCACTTGAAGCAGCCAGAGAAATTTCTTTTATTACAAAGTACAAAGGAAAAATGAATGCCTTGCAGTTTCACCCCCCCTTCTCTCTCTCTCTCTCTCTCTCTCTCTCTCTCTCTCTCTCTCTCTCTCTCTCTCTCTCTCTCTCTCTCTCTCTCCCTTTTTCTCCTCCTTTTCTTTTCCGGGTTCTGTCCTTTTGCCATCATTTATTAGAATATATTTTGTTTTTTAGTCAAGTTGGCTTTTGTTTAAATGGTTGCCCCAAATAGATCAGCCACGGTAAGTCTATAAGAAGAAAAACAGTGTGTCCCATGGACCCATCTTCACTTTGGTCCTGGTGAGAATTAGAAGAGCAAAAATTCTTTTGGGTGCTCTAGGCCTAATGTGAGAGGTCAGTGGAGCTTTCTCTAGATGTGTCCTCTTGGTCTTTTTGTCCCACTCCCTATTCTCAGGGGTCATCCTGCTTGGTCCCCTGGTCTTCCAGGCTTGCTCTTTCCTTTCCTGCCTTCCTCTCCCCAGCCTGATGCTCACTAAGGCTCATCCCAGAGAACTGAAAACCCAATGAAGACATGGCTCCTCACTCCAAGAAACATGGGCAGAGGGGAGCAGGAGAACCCCGAGGAGTTGGTAAAACGCCTAGACACACCCAACTAGAACATAAAAGCCAAAGATCCCCTGCAGAGTTGGGATCTTTAAAGAGATTTAATGATTCTTTCCAGGGAAACTGCTTAAAGAAGGCAGATGGTGCCTTGGATGGAGAAGGTCAGAGGGACAAGTAACCACAGTTCATCAAGAACAGCGAGTTCCACCGTGGTCACCAGTTCCTGGTACTGATAGACTTTTCTCCCACTCTAGGGTTCTCAAGTGCCAAGTAGGGGCTGGGGCATGGAGGAGTGGGGAAAACAAAGAACAACAGGACTACATGGCCTGCCACACTTACCAGGGGAAGTAGAGCCAAGGTTGACTTCACCAAAGACTTTGGAAGGATTTTGCTTTGCCAAAGAGTCACCATAGGGTTTTCCCTACCTACCTACCTTTTTAGGAAATTGTCCATTTTAGAAAATGGAAGTCATTCATGAGAGATGAGTCTGAGGGATGCTAGCCAAGGTTGGCCAGTCTGCAGCAGCATCCACAAGAGTTTGCTGGACCAATGCACAGGTCTGGGACACCTGCCCAAAATCTCTCCCCATCTGGAATATTGGGTGATACAACCATGAAGTTCTCCTCAAATCATCACCATGATGATCCTTCTTTGCTACTCAAAGACCTACTGCCCCAGAACTATAGGGAGCTTTCCTAGAGTCTCAAGGAAGCTACATTTACTCCAAATTAGAGCCCAGGAAATCTGGGATTGACCTAGGATTGCATCTGATACCAATAAAGAGAAATCAAGAGTTGAGAAAGAGAAGGGAACCATACAGAGGGAATGTCCACTGATTTCATTCGGAGAACAGATCAACTAGGCCCCAGCCCCACACTGACAGATGCAGGTATTGGAGACCAGTTTGAGGCAGCATGGTTCTCACAGCATCTTCTCTCTGATCCACCAGGCTATAGTTATAAATACTTGGTATCATTTGCATGAAAGATCTTTTTACAGCAGGTTTAATGAAGGGTTCTGCTCCAGAAACATGGAGGAGATGCTGAACCCGACAACGGCTTGTAAATGGTATGAATGTGAAAACCCTCAGCAAATAATAAACGCATTTCAAGCTTTATACCTGTTTATTTCACACTTTCTTTAATATACCAATTATTCATGTAACACCTAACTGAGAAATGTGTTATATCTAGCAATCACTTATAAGAATTTGCTAAACAGTAGCACAACGGATATGTCCATCACCCAATCATTTATCATCCTTCTACAACCATGAACTTGCTGGCAAATGGGGGGTAAAGTTGATTTAATCTTTGGGTTTAGAAAAAAAAAAAAAACAAACTCAGAAGATATTTGTGATTATGAGACATTTGCTTTTCATTTCCACAGCCAGTTAGGATTCACAAACATGAAAATCCATTATGGAATGGTGTATAAAGTGTGACCGCATCTTGTTCAGTCAATTAGTGAGCTGAGCTTGAGTGTGCTGCTTATCTGAAAATCTGCATCTTTAGTCCTGACAAAGGTAAAGAAGATATTCAGAGAGGGGGCAGTAGTCAAAGGAGGCCTTGGTACATCCCACCATACTTCGCATCTGGGTATCTACCTGCCTGACGCATTTTCATTCCACATCCTAAAAAATGGGTCCAGCAAAGGAATGTGATCAAATAAGTTGACAGAAGAATAAATGGAAAAATCCCTCTGCTTTCCTGGAGCATTGGCGCCCCTCGATTTAAACATCTCTCCATATTCTACTACTTGAAATCCTTTGTGCCACTTTGACACCTTTATGCAACGCCAATGGATAATTTATCCCAAAATGGATGCTATTTTTGCTTTGCAAGAATTTGATGCATAGTGACTTGTGCATGGAAATTACCCCGCACATCTGTATTCTGATTATGATATTTAGTGCAAGGGTCATGAATAATAATATTGCTAAATATGCTTATTGCCATCTATAAATAAAGGTTATCACACCAGAGAAGGTTTTGTTTTGGAGTGGCAGAACAAGGCAGGTTAGTTGCAAGACAATAGAGCTTTAATTTTAATATGAAAATAAATACTTAAATTTATAAATATTCAAATGATTTCCAAAGTGCAGTAGAAATGCTTCCATACCTGCTCAGCAAGTGAGTACAAAACTCTCCAAACTTTGCTGAGAAAGTTTTCCAAGGCCACCTTCTTAATGTTGAAAAGAAATTCTCAAGGGCAGAGCCCCTCTCTAAGGGGTGTGTTTCTCCTATATTTTAATAGGATTAGTTTGTGATTGAAAGCCCAGTACAAACTATTGTCTCTCCTTGAGTTGCTCCAGCAACCTGTCCAAGGTGGCTGTGACTCAGACAGAAGAGATTCTCTGAATAGTAGAACAAAGTGCCTGAGGGAGGTTAGAGAAGAGAGGCAGCAGCATCCTGTAGAAGTGTGGGCAGCAAGGGCACCTGCAGCCCCTTGCCCTGATATCTCATGTATGCTCACTGCCTTTGCAAGAGAAAGGGACATTTTCCCTCTGGTGACATCTGCTTCTGATCTGAATTTTTTTCCTCCAGAAGGGTGAATAACATTTATCTTTGTCTCCCTGCCCCCCATTGAATTATCAGTGTCTAGCTGGTACCAATTCATCTGCTTGGGAAGCATCTGCCATTTGTACACACCTGGATCCTTTGTGGAACCATATGACTCAAGACACATGCCAGATTTCCTTGGTCTTCTCGCTTTTCCTACAGGCACCCTTTGCCACGTGCCAGATTTTACTTCTTGGGAAGTTGATCAACCATGATTCCCAATGGCAACTTTCCTTCAAACAACTGGACATCAAAGAACTATGCTTGATTAGCAAATTATATGAACTGACTTATTAAGAACACTGAAACTAGGAGGGGCATTTGGAGCCCCTCAGGTCCAAAGTCTCTTCATCTGGGCAACAGGCCCAAGAGTAAAAAGGATCTTGAGAGGCACTAGTACTGTGAGACCCATGTCTTGACTCCTCTGGGGCTAAAATGTCAAGGAGAAAGAGGTACTTATGTCTCCCTGTGCAAGCAGGATTTGGAATGCAGTGTAAGTTGATAGATTACGGAGGGAAAGGAGAGTTCAAAAATCTACTATAGGAAGGCTCTTGCCTTCCCCAAACCAAAGACAAAGCAAAGGTTTTGACAGTCAAGAAAGTCATGCTGACTTTCAAGCCATAAAGAGATTTGCTTGCCACCCACTTTCTTTTGCCCAGGACACCAGAGCCCAAGTACTCTAGTAAAGAAGAGAGAAAGGTCGACTGTGAAGCCACAGTCCAACACCCCTCAGCCATGGATCAGCCAGAAGGAGAGCACAAGAGCACTCTGGAGTCCACTGAGGGCATCAAAGCCCATGAGCACCAGATCAAAGAACCAGGTCAGGAGCTCATGGCACTGGCATGGCCGAAGTCCACACTGTCCTGTCCTGATGGAGAGAAGGTACAGGTTCGAGTCTCCCAGCCCAACACACCCCGGGAGTCCCAAGAAAAGTGAGTCATCTGGATGAAGTCCAAGGGCCTGATTTTAATTAAAATCAACTTTTTGCCATCTTGAAAGAAGACCTTTGGAGCAGATGCTGATAGTGTCACATCCATTGTCCCCTCTACATGCATCTCTGTGCACCAAAAGCTGCTGAGAGGAACTCCTGAGAGTTTTGTTCTCAAGATATTTCTGTGGACATGAAAATGTGCTCAGCATACATGCAAGGCAGGTGGAAGTGCCAGAGTGTTGATCCATCTAGAAGCAACCATAAGCCTATGATGGATGGAGAGTCCGAGGGTACCTGCCCCAGTTTTCTCGCTGCTAGATGGTGACAACTCAGGAGAGTTCCACATTTTCTCCTGGCCCTTCCCAGAAGAATTGAACCCCAGTTGCCCACAATATCTGACTTGATAATATACACTCTGTGGATTCCAGTCCCTTCTTTGCCTCATATCCCTCCCTACCCAAAACCTGATCTTCCTGAATCTTCCACAGGTAAACCACTTGCACTCAATTCTCCGGTATCCTTAACCTGAGGACCATCCATACAAGGAGGTGGTTAGAATGAGAACCAGTTCTTCCAACAGCATCCGTAGTCAAAACAAGGCTCATAGGTAGACCCCTCAAGTTCATGGCTCAAAGCAACCTCTTTAGTTGCCATCTCCAGCAGTTAGAGTCAACATCGCTGTCTTCTGGGTTTGCAAGAGCAACAATCCAGGAACCAGCAAGATCCTCAGATTGACACAGAGCCCCCTGTCTCCATGTAGAGGAAGCCACTGCAAAGAGAGCTCCATACTATCACCCAGGCATCCTCCCGGGTTGGAAGGTGTAATCTAAAGGAGGCCCCTTCCTATTCTGAACTTCAATCTCATGTCTTCCAGCTTTCCTCGAGATTCTCCAGCATATCCAAAGACCCCCACCCTCTACCAACACAGCATCCCCAGCAGCTTGATGAACAGCCTGCTTTTCTGGCCGCACCTCGTATCACAGTGTTCCCAAACCATGCTTGTCTTCCTAATGCCTCCGTAACTCTGGCCATAATCTCATATTACCTGTACAATTATTTCCTTACTTAAAAAAAAAAAAAAAAAAACAGCTCTTTTTACTTTTTAATAAATTTATTCTGAAAGGAAGCTTTATATCAGAACCATAAGTGGAAACCCAGTACTACTTGACATAATTAGAAAATAGTCACACTAATGAAACAATGAAAACAGGAGAGTGTTATTAAATTCCAGCCAGAATCAACTGCCTGAAAAGGCTCTGGGCCTAAGACCTTCTCCCTCCGGGTTAAAAACCGTGATTAGCAAGTGTTGGAGAGGTGTTAAAGACAGAGCAGCACTGAACTGATCTATTCTTTTTAGTTTTAATCAGAAAGACCAGAAGAGAATGGAAAAGGGGGTGCATTTCCCATGTTTCCATGGGCAGTGGCTTCACGGTCATCGTCAAATCCTCTGTGAGTGGCATGTACCCCACATTGAGAAACTGTCACCTCATGTGATTCTAGACCTACCATCCTCTTGCTTCTCTCCTTCAGTTGACCCCCCACTCCATCAGTTTCTTCCTCAAGAGGGGTATTGGGACCATACAATAACACCTTGGTCCTGTCACTAACCACAGTGACGAGGACGCTCAGCTTTTACTGATGCAGTCATGACCTCATCAGTATCTGAACAGAACCTGTGCTCAGGGCTGTGCCCCATCATGTGGTGATGCCCACAGTCAAGTACCAGAACACCCTGCTCATTCTTCAGTAATGCTGCTATCTGCTAGGACAGCCTCAGACTACAGCATTAGCGGGGAAAGATCAGTTCCTAAGCAATTTCACCTCCAGCCCAGCAGGTGCATCTGCAATTCAAGGCACAGCTGCCGCCTGAGGGAGCTCCCCGGGAAGCCACAAGTTGCTACTGGATAAAGATGGAGTGCACTTCGCAGCTGGGACCCGTGAGATCTAGTGGGACTCCCACAGGAGGAAGCAGAGTGCCACAAGTAGAAAGGCCACATGTGGCAAAGCCACACCTGCATCCACCAATTGCAATAAGTTAGTAAACAGAAGTGCCTTTCTAATGCACCAATTACAGAAGCCTCTTCAACTTAACCTCGTGAACCTCAGAGTTAGCACCGCTGCAGGCTGCAAATTTAATGGGGAATAAGCAGGTCAGGAAGGGTTGTGCACGAGCAGACTCCAGACTTCTCCCCAGCCTTGACCCTGTTAGCAGTGCAAGCACCAAGCACCGCTCCCACAGGAGGATGCAGTTGTCCCCCAGAATGCTGCCACCTAAAACAGGATATGGTAATTAGTTTAGGGAGTGAGCCCTTCAGGTTACTAGGCTGAAAATCAATAGCTCGGTTGACAATAAAACATGTGAGTGGCTGCATGCAGCAAGGGGCTGCCCAGGAGTCTGAGGAGGCTCCTCTCCATGCTGGAGCCTATCCTGCCAGCTCATGCAGGGTGCACATGCCTGGCAGCACTGGGAGACCAGCACATCTAGAGCTTCGGAATGGGTGATGGAGAATGTGCTTGCCATATTTGAGAGCCTTGGAGAATGGAAAAACAAGGCCAACAGATCTTGATTTAGTTGGGAAAAATGCATCCTATCATTTGTTGTTAACTATTAAAGTCACTTAAACCCTTCAGAGAGTAGATCTAACATCAGGTTGCTTTGAAGGTTTGATATGTCTTGTAATCCATAGATTATTGAAGTTAATTTCTCTGCTGAGATCCTCCTCTCAGTACAATTGCATGCATACTCAAAAATTTGGGGAAAAAAAAAAAACAAAAAAAGATTTTTTTAAATTGGATTTCTGCTGTACCTCAATCCAGAAAAGTAGCAATGGTGGGGATGGCCGGTTGAGGATCCGGAAGGAAAATTGTATCTTAACTCCCTTTAAATCTTTTCTCAAGATTTGGGTAGACAGAATCATGTTATTTATACCAATGTGTCCTTTGCTCATTCAGGAGTCTTTTTTGGTTGTTGTTAGAGAGTCCCTTATAGGATAAGATAAAGTGAGCAATAACAGTGTGCTGATTTATATCATTGTGAATCATTTTTTCCATACTTTAAATTAATTTTAATTGAATCTCATCCTCTTGACTTTCATTTACTTTTAAATGAGTTTCGGTTGTAGAGTTAGAATGCAACTGACTCTAGGAGTTGACAAGTTTTAGTGTTTTGATCATAGATTATTATATAATGTTGACAAATGTTTCTTGGACTACAATACTGCATATTAAATACCATACAATACTCGCAGTACTCTCAATCCACACAATATTTCACAGGTAGGCAAAAAGCAGGCTAACTATGTTAAAAATGTAATTAATTTCCAGAAGGTACAACTGCTTCAAAAGGAGATTGCAAATAATTTCCTGGCTTATGATTACCCTCTCAAAGTTGGCTGGCCAGGAAAGCTTTTTAAAAAAACTATATTCAATATTGGAAATGATACCAAGTGCCAGAAGGAGAAAGGAAGAAAGAAAGAGAGGAAGAAAGGAAAGCAAATAGTTTTCCGGTTGGTTTTCAAAGGTGCTTTTTCACCAATTCCTCTTCCAACTACATTGGTCCACTTGGCTCTGAATTTCCTCTCCAGAAGGTTGGACTTCAGAGCTGGGACACTCCCACGTGATTGCGGACGTGCAATAGAACATGCAGGTAAGATATTCTCACCAACCAGTCCATGCTGAGTCCCAATTATGGAGTTCCCTTCCTGTCTCTAGAAGGACATCAAAGCAGCTTTAGTTACCTGCCAGAACCTCCATCATCCAGGGACAGAACAAGGACAAACAGAGGGCACTCAGGTGTACTGGATTAGGACGCAGTGCTGGGTTCATTGCACGTGAGTTTCATTTCTTCCCTTATGACAACCCTGGAGACAGATGTCGTTCTGGATGATGAAACTCAATCTTTAATCTTACAACCCCCAAAAAAGCCACATTGCTATTAAGTGCTAGATCTGTGTTCTAAACTAAAAGTAAGCTCCAGGAAGTCAGTGGTTATTTTGAGAGGGGTATGTAACGGGAAGGGGACCTTGTCTAGTTGACTGATACATAGAAGCTTCTTGAATTAATGAAGAAATTAGGTCGAGAACTTTCCACTGCAGTGTCACAAATACCGAAGCTGATGTTTCCCAAGTCAAGCCGTTTTGCAGACAGATAAGAGAATATTCTTGTAGCCATCCAGTGGGAGAAAGGCTCATGTTACCTAGAGTCACAGGAAGGACTTGCTGGAGGATGCAAGACCTGAGGGAACTTGAATGATGGGTGTGGGTGAGGAGGGAGGTACCCCAAGTGGGATGCATCTCAGGAAAGATGGGAGAGTGCAGAGGTGAAGATGAGAAAGGAATGTGTAGTACAGTAGCAGTGAGACTGCTTGGAAGAGGGCTTAAGGCCAGCTCGAGATGACTGTTGACTCTCACCACGCAAAAGGCTTGGCAACACCAAGCCATAGCATCCCACCCTGAGCCAAAGGACAGTTTCTGTGAGTGAGAGGACCACTTCCTAAATTTCCAACAAATACACCCAAAGATCTGTAGATCACTAGAGTCAAAACTACTGTTCTTGTGTCTCCATCAATAGCCAAGCTTGCCAAACCAAGCTCATTAATCCATCCATCCATCCATTCATCTATTAGTTCATCATTTCATCCATTATTCTATACCTTTTTGAGGACCTACTGTGTGCTAGACACTGTGCCAAGAAATAGCAAAAAATTCATTGATGCTGTCATGATGATTCCCATCCCTCCAAGGAAGCGCTGGTATGAATTCCTATTAAGCCAGGATTACCACCCATGAATAATTTCAGCATATTTCTTGGGCATTCTCAACGTGCCTGAGACTGTGTCTTTAAGTAGTTATGATCTGAGAGAAAAGGTAAACTAGACAGCTAAGTGAAAATATACAAAGTGGCAAGTTTCACAAGGTACAGGTTTGAGAATTTAAGAGGATGTGAACAGGACAGAGACTTGTAGGGTTTTGGAAGGCTTTTTAAAGAACAGAAAAAGAGAGTTCCTTCTGAAGGCTGGGCATGGAGTGACCGAGAGGAGCTGGAAGAGCATTTGGGGCTGTCGCTAGTATCTTTGAATACTCTGAGTTGTGCTTTGCATAGGTATATATCCACATGTAGAGATATTCACACACTTTTATTTAACCAGGAGTAATGTTACACTGCAGGGAGAGAAAGCACAATGACTGGGCCACCAGGGAACCACATTTTCTCTACACCCAAGCTAAACACACAGCACCTTCACCACAGCTTTCTTACCACTGATCCCTTATCCTCCTGCTGCCAGGGGATTTGAGAGTGTAAATAACACAGAAGCTAAGTGGTATTATCTGCCCAAGTCCCTCAAGGAGCAGTGGAGAGGAAGCCCCTCCGCCTGCTGCTAGCTGCTTTGCAGTAAGGTGGGCTCTGCGTGCCAGAGCCCAGCCTCGGGGGCCAGCCTGGCCAGAACCCCAATTTAGAAGGACGCATCCACTGCCTTGAGCAAGCTCCTGGAGAATCTGGGCTGGGTTGCAGCAGTGCAACACACACACACACACACACACACACACACACACACACACACACACACACCCCAATTATGCCCCTGCTGGATGCTGAGGAAACCCTTCTGCAAATAAAGGGGCAGCACCTGCCAGCCACCCTGGTTTTGCCTATGGATTCTCCTCATCTCAAAAGCCTTCTGCCCAGCACTGCAGCCAGACTAAAAGACCACTGTTGGAGTCATCTGGGAAAGTCCCACTAGCCCAGAAAGGGTCAAAGGTGCTGAATCCCCTTCTCCCCAAACCATCACCTGTCATGGCCCCAGTTTGCTAGAGAATCTACTCCTGAGACTTCTGCTTCTGTTGTAGCAACGCTGCCCAGTGACTGGGGTCACCTTCCAGCAAGTCCTGTGACTATCAAGGCTACTGAGGCCATTGGGAATCCCCTAGTGCCACACCCTCATATCACAGACAGAGAAACTGACAGAGTTGGAGGCTTCCCCAAGGTCAAAGAAGGAATTGATAATAGAACTCAGGTCATTTGCCATAGTAACTCGGGATACTGAAGTGTGTAGTAAGTGTTTTCAACAGTTTAGCAGCAGAATCTTGGTCCTGACCATGACCCCTGAGCAGGTATACCAAAGAGCTTGGGCTCCCTCACTTTTCTTTGGGGGATGAGCTGCCCACTCTGTGTGTTTCCATGAACTAAGAGAGTTTGTGGTTTTTCAGCTGCTGGCCAAAGTTTCTGAAAACAAATAGGGAGTTTTCCCTACTACGGACAGGGCTAAAAGCTTGCTTCATTCATGGTAAGACCCTTGCCTTCTTTCTGTCTTGGTTCTGTGCCTTAGAGAATTCCACTTGGAATCCTGTGATGCTCTGCTATCTCGGGGGTCTTGGGCACCTGTTCTGGGACACAACTTCTTCATCTCTTTGCCATCCTGTTTCCAGTCACAAGAATTCCAGAAAGTCCTCCTCAGGAAGAACGTAGCCACCATCTGATCTTGGCCTCTCTTTCTTTTACAAGAAAGAACCATTTCTGTCCTCAAAGCAAAAGCTTCCACTATAACCAGCGACTATAAGTTCATGATCAATTTCCAGGCAGTGGGGGTTAGTTGAACTTATCAGTTGGTTATTGCTTCTTTTCCTAAAAAAGTCATTGTATTCCTATGGTGGATTTTCTAAGATCAAGTTCTTTAGGTTCAAGTGGAATCCTAAATTTGGGAGCTACTGAATAAAGTTGTTAATGCTTGTAATTCTGGAAGTTAATACCGAATTCTTCTGGCAAACTATTTGTATGTTAAATGAGGTCTGAAGGGCTGTTCGAAAATGTTGGGCCTAGCTTGTCGCCCCAGTTGCTCACTTCCTGTGGACACAGTCTTTGCTTCCTGCAGGGTGCTGGGCAGGTGTTTGTGGGTTCACCAGCAGGAAGGGCTTCAAGCAGTCAGGAATTGCCCTGTCTACTGTAGTGGACACTCATGTGAGAAAAAAGCCCCAGGTGGACAAAGGAAAAGATACACAGCCTCCTGGGACCTGGGATAAGCTAGAAATCTCTTGACTCCCCATTGTTTCTGCAACTCCCTGCAGAGAGAATAACCTGAACTCAGAAGGCTTTGATGATGGCTACTTCCCTGCCAGAGCATCTGTTAGCCGCTCCTGGGCTCCATCCAGTCCTCCTTTGGAGAAGTGGATGAGGGAATCTTGTTCCCATTCCCACCTCCCATGCCCATAGGCTCACTAGGGTAACCTTCTCCACAAACAGAGCTCTTGTACACCCAGATGTGCCTTGCTAACCACTGCCTCTCAGGCATCTGCCCACAGCTGCCGTAAGGAGACCCACACTTTCTGGGGTCGGATTTCTGATACCAGTGCCCTGAAAGATATCAGTTCCTATTCATCAGGGACAGGAGGCCCATTCTAGGGACACTGCTGATCAGATTCTAGTTGTCTTGAGTGGTGGCCCTTTACTGCAGTGCAAACCCAGAGAGCACGGGGGCGCATCAGAGCTCAGAGAGGGGTACAGCAGGGAAGGGCTCCTCAGCCAGCAGCTCTCTGGGGACTGTGCTCAGTGTCGGCCACCAGGAGAACTGGATTGCATGGTTCATCCCAGGAGCACTGAGTGAGAGAGGGTCCTCAGGGAAAGATGGAGGAGAGGAACAGGAGGGAAGAGAAAAAGTTCAGCAAGGATCAAGAGGGGACAGGAAGGGTAGGATTTTCACACGCAGCAAGTAGCAACATCCGATCCCAGCCACACACCTTTGGGATTGGAGCAACCTGAGTCTGTCAAGTAGCTGCAAATCCTTTCAAGACAACCTTTTAAAAGACAGCTGACCAACAGAGAGAGGACCCAGTGGTGTCAAAGCAGACAACTGCAGGAAGGACCTCAGAACACATCAGAAAAGCCTAATGGAGCATCTCATCATAGTAGAGCCCTGAGATTGGAGGAATTAAAATAACTTGTAAGGCATTTGATCCCGACCTGTCCACACTGCTGTTCCTACCACTTGATGGGCCCCTTGGGAACTTGGGCATGAAAAGAGATTGATTGTGCTTGGGGCTACAGTTTTCATGCTTCCCTTCATTCATGCCCTTTGCTAGTCTCCTCCCATACTGACTCTGGGCCTACCTGTGTAACTTTGGCTGGTGGGACAATGGTTAACAATGTAAGCAGAATCATGTAAAAGTGTTTGTGCATTTCTATTTGCTTTCTTGGAAGAGTCTCTGCCTTGAGAATTAGCCCAGGCTGTTCTGCTGGAGAATGAGAAAGTGCATGCATGGTACACAAAGAAGAAGCCCCAGCCAAACCCATCCTAGACCAGTTAGCCCCAGCCAAACTTCTGATAACTGACAGAAGCACGAGTATCCAGTTAAAATCCATTGAGCCTACCCAGGACCAGATGACTCAAAGACCTGTGAAAAAACATGAATTGCTGTTGTTTTAACCACTACATAATGGTAGGGGTACTTTGTTACATAGCAGTAGCTAACTGCTACACCTATAGTGGAAAAGCATAGTTATTAGTTATTCAATCCAGGGTAAACCACTTATTTTAGCTCTCTAAACTCTCTTGCACTAAGGAATGAACTTAGCTAGTGATTTTTTTGGATTTAGTTAAAACAACAACTGATATTACCACCACCACCCCATAGTCAGCAGGTCACACCTAATAATGGATAACTAAGTTCCAGAAACAGGGCTAAACCCTTTATAGGCATAACCATGTAGTCAAGTCAGAGCCATACTACAGATTGTCCCCAACTTAATGATTTAGGATTTTTTCAACAGTACAGTAATGCAAAAGCACTACACATTCAGCAGAAACCATAATTCAGATTTTGAATTTTGATCTTTTCCATGACTAGCACATGAGATGGTGTTCTTTCAAGATGCCAGGCAACAACAGTGAGTTGCAGTTCCCAATCAGTCCCATGATCACAAAGGACACCACCCAAAACCATACAGTGTGCTGTGTTGCCACGACATTCAGTAAATTACATGAGCTATTCAGCACTCTATCATAAAAGCAGTTTTGCATTAGATGATTTTGCCCAAACATAGGTGAATGTAAGTGTTTGGAGCACACTTAAGGTATGCGAGGTTAAGCAATGATGGTAGGTAGGTATATAGTAAGTGTGTTTTCAACTCACTCTAGCTTCATCAGGATGTCACCCATTGTAGGTTGGGGAATTTCTGTGAGATTCTCCCTCCAAAGCACCTGAAGCTCTGTCAAGCTACCAGTAAGCAACCTGATCGTAGTCACATAGAGGCAGAACTGGACCAAAACTTCAATTCTAGTTGATATCCAAGCTTGTCCTCTTGAGTGGTGCATCAAGGCACAAATGAGACTGTCCAGAACCTGAGTAACCCTCTTTTGACAAAGTGCAGAGTCTAATGAATGATAAACTAACCCCCTTTTCAGGATCCAACTGGCACGTGGAGCATGCTGAGTGTTACACCTGGTATTCACAGTGTCTGGCCACTAGTTAGGGACCCTGCATTGGGAGGTGACAACTTCCCAACCTAGACGTATCTTGAAGATGTCACTTTTTCCAAAGCACAAGGGATGCATTAAAAGTCTGTAAAAACCTGAACTTTGAAACCATTCTTTTGCACTGGCAGTGCCCAGCGTAAGGAGAGAGCTTATTCTTGTCCTATAGTTCATCATCCTCATGCCAAAGGGATCAGCAGGAAAAACCTCGAGACCAGGCCACATTCCCAGTGCTTGGATGTGGCCAAGAGATTCCCAAGAAATCCAGACTACACCCCAGAGAGAATCTGAACCAGAAGATCTGAGGACACTTTCCTAGCCAAGCCAGACATTCAACGTGGGCTCCAAATTCCCAGGTCCACCACGTGACCCAACTCTTAGGTGACTGAGCTGGGTCTTAGGTGAAATTCATGTCTCCGTTTCTTGGAGCAGCACAGCATTTTGCTGGCCAACCTTCCTCTGGAATCCCAGAGTGACTCGGTTTCTAAAATATCAGGTCTCTAAGTCAGAAGAGTGTTTTTTAAAAATCTGAAATTGACAGGCGGATTTTACAGCTTTCCAGAAACCTCTTTGGGTTCCACCTCTGAACTTTAAAACAACAATTTTATTTTGAGAACTGATTTATTCATAAGTAAATAGGATACAGGGTGGGTGAAGTCAAAGGAACCGGGAGGCAGTTATTGGATTTATCAGCACAAAAGCCTCACTGTTAAAGGCAGCAGAGGCTCTCCCGTCCCTGTACCTTTCAAAACTAATATGTAACCATATCTGTTTTAAAAGAGTGATTCATTTTCCTACCATCGCCTGCAAAACTCTCTTCATCCCCACCACAGGAAACTTGAGTCTGATTTTAATGAGCTTCAATTGGAATGTGGCCTTTGAAAAGTAGTGCATTTGAAAAGATGGAACATTAAATTTTGTAATGATGTAAAACATCTTCAATTTTTGACAGGACAATGGTGCTTATTGTACTTTATGAGTCCACTGGCGATTCAAAGGTCACTTTGTATATGACTCCACAGACAGGGGCAGCACTGAATGAAAATTAGGTTACATGTGATCAGCTTTATTATTAATCAGACGAAAATGGATTTTTAACATTTTTCTAATGAGCAACAGAGAAGGAAGAAAATACCAGGAATAAAACTACCGAAGAAGGAGAATGGCCGAGCCTTAAAAATGTGCCAGGGCCATATCTAAAAATGCGCTTTAAATCTAAAATACTTAAATACTATCTCAAGGAATAAAATGCAGCTGCATATTTTTATGTCATAAATACATACAAAACTGCTGAAATACCTTCTCTAATTTACTATCTCTGTCCTTTGTTTATAACTAACTAATGAACTGATTCTCTGCACAGTATATTACCAGGGCCCCCAAGAACACTAGGCTGGGTGAGGTTCTGTCACTATTTCCATGATAAATCCTGTTTTCCAGGGGCTTATAACTCAGCGGTAAATATGTAATTCAGACTAAAACTTGGCATACAAGGCCTCAGCCAGGAAGCAAATTTACGCTACAACCACTACTCCACCCCCATTTAATTTTTTAAAGCTTTTCTACGTGTGATATTTTGGCATTGAAGAGATGAGATATTGAAATAAAGGAGAGAGAAGAAACAATAAATAAATGCTCAAGAGTTGGTGATTTTTGTTTTCATTTCTTATTCAACTCATAAAGCTATTTTTCAAGATACTCTTTGTGAAGTATATCCAAGTATTTATAAAAAAAAAATTAAAAAGACTTCAAATTCCCAACAAATAAAATCTGGCCACAGAGGTATATTTAAAGTGCAGCTCTGAAGGGACATGCCATCAAGGAAACTGAGGCAGAGACAGGCAGGCTTGGTGGTGTGCTTTCCTGAAGTGCCTGGTCCTCTCAGCTGACCTTCCACCTAGAAAGAAAGCGTCATAGGGACGAGAGACAGGTGAGGATGAATGCACACAGTGAGTCACAGCAGGAAGCAGGGGAGGGAGTAAAGATGGTGTGGCGCAGCAGGTCCCCCACTGTGAACAGAATCTGGCTGTGTGGCCCACAATGTCAGGTGTGAAGGTGACCAGTGTAGATGCTGCCCCCTGAGAGTACAGCACAACCCTCATGCAGCTAGCGAACACCTATCTGTCTCCCCAAGAGGTGAGAGAGGAGGGTGCTTAAGAAGACAGAAGAGAGACTGAAGACAAACCATGAAACCAGGACTCCCAATGTCAAGGTCAGGGCTAGGGACTGGGGAGAAGGAAGCCTTTGGTCAGACCTGAGAGAGCAGAGGAAGGAGAGGGACCGGTGGGGGCTTCAGTCAACAGAGGACACACATGCAGACTCCAAGGGCATTGTCCTATCTGTAGGCCACTTGTTGCGTCACCACTGATACCTCTAGGAGGAGCTGCCGTCATTGCCTCGATCATGGTCGCAGCCTCCTCCTTGCCCGCTTGGACCCCCACCTCCATCAGGCAGCACAGTCCAGATCATGTCTGGACACTGCTTCCCCCTTCCCAAGACTTCTCATCTTACTGGTATAAAAGCCATGGTCCGGACTGCTGTATAATTTCTGGGCCTGGTTCAAACAAAGTGTGAACTTCTGGGTGCCTGCTCTAACATTATTAGGAATGTCAAGACTGAGGCAGTAGAACATTGCACCAGGTGCAGAGCCCCTCTGAGCATGGGCCTGTGGGACCCTCACCTGCGAAGGTCATGGCTAGCGTCCTTAGGGTATCTTCCAAGCCCTAGGCCACCTCCAGGGCTCATCCCTGGCCCTCCTTCTTCATGCTTTCTCTCCAATGTTCCTCCAGCTGGAGAAGCTATAGGTCCTCGCCGCCATTCCCTCATCTGGACTGTGCTTCCCAGATCCTCCTGCTAACTCTCTGGCCTCCTTTGAATCTTTGCCTGGACACCACCTCACAGACCTTACCTCTCACCTTACCCTTTAGGTAGCAGCAGTCTGCCCCAGCACCCCCTGAATTCCTTACTTGCCTTGTTTTTCTCTATCCTCATCTCCCCTCTAACCTCTTGGCTTTTTCATTTGTTGTCCAACTCTTTCTCCCAGAAAGGGAGCTCCCTGCAGGTAGGGAAGGGTTTTTGTCTCTTTCCTTAACCTCCCAGATATCCAGCGCCTAAACAAGGGTCTGGCACTCTGAGCCCTCAGTATTTGCTACCTGAGCAAGCACGGGGAGATGTCACCACATCTTGCACTCCTTTCTCTTGCTGCAGTAGATGGCATCTATCTGGGCCCACAGCACCATCTTGGGGACTGGATGTGGACGCCAGTCACCACTGACTGAGCCCTCCACGGGAGGGATGGATAAGCCATTTCAAGACATGCCAATGAAGTCTTATCCCACGGGAGGAGCTGTTTGCAGAGGGATGAGCTCTGACTCCTCAGGGCTCAGGTTACAGGTCTCTTTTGTACCCTAATGACAAGAAGAGTGCCAGGAATAAGAGAAATGTGCAATAAATATTTGCTGAATGACATCATGAATAAATGAATGAATGAGTGAGTGAGTAGACTTAGCTGCACAGGACCTCCTTGACTTTGTTTCCTGTAAGCTCAATAATCCCGAACAGAGGTAGAAGTTGAATAAGCAGAGGAAAACTAGTGTAGACCTGTGCCAGTGTGGATGTGTCTGCATAATGTCACACCCGGATGACAACACACAGCTGCCAGTTTTCCTTCTATCACTTTTCAATGAAGCTCTAAACTTTACTAGGTTCAAGTCATGCTATAGTTTTCACCTAGAAAATCAGTCCAATAGAATATAGCAGAAGTCAGGGAGTGAATTCCATTGACTTAAAAATATTTATTTTTATTTTATAATATGAATACACAGGCACATCAGCAGCAACAGCATCACCATGACCATCACCATCATCAGGATGAATTGCCTAAACTCTATTCTGTTGCTGTAACATGGCCTCCCCCATCGTGAATTCCTCACAGCATGGTGCCATAGGGGCTCCAAACTAAATTACCTAATTCCATGCAAGCTCCCATAGAAGAGCTCTGGATCTCTATGGATCCAGACAATTGAAATCAGAATTGTCTAGTCATTCCTTTCTACCTTGAATTCTCCTCTTGCTCTTCCAGCCCATCGTCTTTGGCTTGGCCTTGGTGAAGGTCAGTGCAATCGGGACCAAACATTGGTTCTTGTTGAGCACTCTCTACAGACACCTAAGGGCCACCCTCCCCAGGGAAGATTTAGCTTAGTGATAAGAGCCAGCAGGCTTGGGAGCTGCACATCTGAACACTTCACTACAGAAGAATTCAGCTGGGTGCCTTGTCCCTTGGCTCAAACAGTCTCTTCTCCCAATTTGAGTTCATATTTATCCTGACCCTATGGCCCCACTGCAAATACAGAATGTTACAAATAATTTTATGGAGGAAAAAAAGCAGCTCTTCCACTTACCTTCTCAATTTGAGAGCAGATAGGGTGTTTTAAGGTTGCTATATAGTTCCTAATTTTCCCTTTTAATATAGGGAAACAGATATTGCTGCAGCTAATATGAAAGGTGGGCTACCCCTTGCCTCCCACGGAGGCCAGAACAGCCTGCAATGCAAATAACACAACTACCAGCTTGGAAAAGAAATACTAAAAAAAGATCCAGAAATAGCTATTCATCTGAAAGCAGTTTACAGAGACAGGAACAGAGATCCTGAAAAGAGAATGGAGCTGCCAATCTTAGCAATGGTGTCCCCTGTACCCTAGAGTGACAGCACCTACCATTTTGTTCACCATGCTGGAAGGTGAAGAAGAGGCACAGACCCTGGGACTGGCTAAAGTCAGAATGAGATGGAACTTTATAGCCACAGACTGATCTGAGAAGCAGTCATCAGTAGGAGTTTGTCTACCTTTCTACAAGTTTCCGTTCGCCAAAGAAACTCCAATTGCCTAGGAATTGGCCCATATTTTCCAGGTGACTATATGGGACATGGCCATGGAGAGTCTCAACTAGCTCTAGCTCTTTACATATTAATACCTAAAAGGAAAACTGAGCAGGGCATCATTCAAAGAATGGACTCTGTTGGGGGCAGTCTCAGTCTGTGGAGATGAGACACCCTCATTGTACAAGCATTGAAAATGTCGGTTTCTCAGGATGCTGTGTCCAAGATCACATGACTGATTCTCTTAGTGTCTACATCTCTTCCCACTCTGGAATGGGGTCAATATACAGAGATTTCCATCATGGCGTCTCTCCTAGACCCAGTCATTTTCAGTGTGGCTATCCAGACTTAGAGGAAGCCTCCACGTCCCAGAACAGGTAGAGGTACTCCAAGACACTAAATAACAGCCCAGCGTTGGGAGTCAGGAGACCTGGGCATCTCACCCTTCTTTTCAAAAATAATGCAGGTCATTATTCTCTCTTAGAGCTTTAATTTTCCCATCTGTAAAATGGGCAAGTAGCTCTGCTTCTAGCCCTGTTTACCTCTCAGAATCATTGAGAAAACTGAATGAAGCAGGATACTTGGGAAAGTCTTGGGGTGCTGGTTACACATGCAGTGAGCCATGAGTCCCTTAGAAGCCCTCCTCGTTCCCTTCCTTTCCTGTCTCATGGTCTTTGTCTTTGCCATCTCCTCTCTCTACCTGGCTGGCTTTTATCAAAACTTAGGTCTCTCCCCAATGCCCCCCCCAGGCCCTCCCTGACCGGCAGGGTCTACACGCCTGACCTTCTCATGTCACTTTCTAGTCCTGTCTTCATCTTCACCACCTTCATATCACTTTCTTCAAGCTGAATCGGTATCAGGCATTTACCTATTATCAGTGTCCCCCACAAAATGTAAGCCCCATGAAGATGACAGTGATGTTGACTGCTTTGTTAGTGAACATCTCCCAATTCTGGAACAATTCAATATGTGCTAAATAAATGAACAGATAACCATGCTCATCCCCTGGGACAGAATCTTCTCCTTTCTAAAAGCCTTGGAGAAAATGCCTTCTCTTCATTCCCTGAGGGAAAGCTGATGGAGAGGGTGAGGTTGGAGGTTGGAGGCCACAGCAAACAGTCTTTCCAGAGAGGCCCTCCACTCACCGTGTGATCTGCCTCTTATATCTCCTTTTTACACATCCCACAATGCCTCCCTGCTTGTTCTCCCATTTCATGACCTGCTCTTAGGACAGGGACCTGGAACCTTAGTGTGACCAACAGTCCCAGATTCTCCTCTTCCAAGGGTGTGCCAGGGTCAGCCTGATTCCTTCAGTTCACATACAGAGACAAACAGACTCATGAACTGGGAGGCAGATAGATATTTTTGCATAGAAGAGTTTGTTTCATTCTTTATTTATTTTTTTTTTTTTTTTGGAAGAGGTACCTGGTTCTAGCCAGAGATGATCATGCAAATCCAAATGCTCAGCCTGTTTGAGCCAGGGTTGAGTCTTACTCTTGTTTCTATCCCCCTGCAGTAACAGTTGCCCTAAAATGCAAGAACAAGCCACAGAAACACCTCCTTGCTTGGGTACAGATCCACCAAGAAGAAGCTGCCCCAGAAGGCAGAGTAATGGCCACTTAAGAGGGACCAGGTTGGACCTGGAAAACAGCACCCACCCTTGGCTACATCTCTGGTTCTGTGATCAAGTTCAAGTCTTCTTCCTGATCTGCCTATTGAAGATCACCTCTAAGATCACTGCTCTCTCTGATAATCTAAGAATCTTTCATTTCATTATAGAGGACTCTATGAATTAAAAGAAAATAGACCCAGTGACCTGCTGGATTATCAGAGGTACTGTGGGAGAGACTAATATGTCTGGTGGTACAGGCTTGAGACTCTGGGATGAAGCCAGATATTGGAGTCACACTGGTCAGTGGGCATGGAGAAGAAGGGGAAGAAGGTAGTCATGGAAAAGATGAGAGCAGTACAGGGCCAACACCAAGAAGGTCACGTGCACCAGAGATAGGCACTCCATCCCTCTGAATCTTCAAAGCAAAAAGTCCTCTTGTTTGCTGTGGATGGCTATGCTACTGCAGGGGGACACTCTTTCCAAGATGCCTTATGTGCTTTGTTGTAGTGGACACCATGATTCATGATCCTCCTTGAAGAGGGTGAGGGCCATCTTCACCCTTCCCCACGGACATGCCTACCAAGGAGTTCTTTTTTGGTAACCTCCACCTTTTGACCTCATCAAAGTAGACCCTCAAAGGCAGTCCACCCTCAACTAGTTGCTCAATTCCAACTTCCAGAGAGACACCCCCCCACCAGAATGACCCGACGGGGGGCACAGTCTGAAGTGGACCTCCTAGAGACACAGTCCCCAGGCCGCCTACCACTCCCTTTCTTAGGAGCGACTCTTCTTAGAAGAGTGTCTACAGGGTTTCTTAAAGAGGGAAGCATGCTAAGATATAAAAATGCTAAGAAAAAAAAGAAAAGAAACAGGAAAATGCAACTGTTAAAGAGTCTGGCTGCAAACAATTCTGCCTGCGACGCCATGGAAGCAGCTAGGCGTGCGGCGGGCCCAGCGTGAAACCCACTTGCTTTCCTTTGAGGAGCAGGGGGACAGCTGACCGCTTGTCCGCAGGATGTGTTTTGATAACTCCCAGAAATGAGAGGGTGTTTTATGGGAGGGTAATTGGGCATAATTCCCTTCATGACTTAGAGTCAACAGGCAGCTTCTACAGCTGGCCCTTATTTGGTACCATCAGCCGCAAATGCTATTTTCATGGCCAATTTATTAAAGACTCCATGTTTTTTTGAGGAGACGTCACAAACACAAAAAGGGGTATATTTATTGATATGTTTAAAACATAGGTTTTTAACTCGATTCCTTCTCCCTTAAAAACAAAGTAAAGAGATAGACAGATACAATTATGTTCTGACTGGTTTCCGCCAGCCTGCCCAATGGGAACGTTTGTATATAGTTCTCAGTGGCGCTGAAATCCGCTTAGGAAAGCAACAAGTCCTTTGTTCTGTTGACAACAGTTATTACAATTAATTCATTTTGTGATTGGTACTTGCGCTGAGTGACAAGGTGTTATTTTACCTCAGTAAAAGTTAAAGTGGTAATACCTACGTGCACAAGAACGTCGCAGGCTTGCTATCACTCAGGGGAGAAGAAAAGGCTGGCTTCGGGCTGCCTGCAGAGCTGCCACCCTCTCCACCCCCAACTTGCTGCTCCGAGCTGGGATGAATGTGCTCCAGTACTCAGCTAAAAGTTTCTGCCTCCAAAAGGGGCACGGAGGTTCCTGCAAAGTTTTGCACAGAGGCCTGAGATCCAAAGGTGACCTGACTTGGAGGGAGGGGAATGACATGAGCTGGAGGACAAGCCTTGTCACCTGACTGAACATCATTTGTCCATCACGGAATTTCACTCTCACTGGAAGAATGGTTCTACTACCGAGCATTGGAATTTCTCAGCTTTGGCACTATCGACATTTGGGGTTGGATGATTCTTCTCTGGGCTTTGTCTTCTGCATTGTAGGATCTTAATTAACATCCCTGGCCCCTACACATTGGAAGCCAATGGCACTGCCTAGTGCCCCTCCAGACAATGCCAGATGTCCCCTGGGGAAGATAGTTGCCCCTTGTTGAGAACCACTACCATATGGTCCCCTGAGCTGTATGTTGTGCTGTAGACAGAAGATTCCAGAACCCTCCACTCACTCTGATCTCATCTCAAGCTCTTTTAGGAGACTGGCTACCCCATACAAACCAGAAGCAGAGCTACAGTAGGACAGGTCTGTCCAAAGTCCCCCAAAAGAAAGGGCACTGGAGGATGATGGGCTTTCTGTACCATCTGAAAAATGTGGATGATAGAGAAGGAAGAACTAAAGACCTCAGAAAGATAAGTCCAAGGAGACCATTTCAAAGGACACTTTTCCTGAGACTCTCAGACTACCTTTAGCTCAGATGACCTAAAAGGCTACTTTTTGGTTATTGAGACTTCCACTTTCACCAGAGTTTTCAAAAATGTGTAATATAACAAATACCTAAACACAAAAATATACTGAAGAAAATTTATCTCTATTCGTTTTTAGGAATGTCAACAACCAGGCTTCCAGAAATTCTGGTTATCTGAGTGCTCTGGTGCCTTCTGGGTGAGAGGTTAACTCCTCTCTTCTCCTGTATTCCTATTGGCTGGACATCTGCCTTTCCACTTCACTTCCTTATGTAGCTACATGGAATCTCATCCAGGATGGGGTGCAGGCAGGGGCAAGGCCTCCTAGTTCTGGGTGAATTGTCTCGGGAAAGACCTGAAAATGTTTTTCTGGAGAGAAAGGAGTGAGGTACAGCAAGGGGGAGCAGGTGACATGTTCCTGTGACCTGTGCCCCCACCCCTTCCTCTAAATAGTAGCCCTATTAGTTTCCTGTAGCAGATGTTCAGTGGCAAAGTCCCAAGTCCTTGGTGGCTTAACCAGGACCCCAGTGTCAGGACTGAGGACCAATCCTTCCAGCTGCCCAGAGTCCTGCTGAATACAGCCAGCCAGGTGACATCTTTTTGGATATGACCAGTCCAGCAGAACTGAACCAGCCCTGTATATCTGCCTTGGAAAGCCATTGATAGGGTACCCTGGAAATCCTCCTGATTTTTTATGTTTTATTAACAGTATTTATCACCTTCTCAAAATCAATTGCATATTTTAAATTAAAACAAATGACTATTTCTAGACTAATCAATACTTGCATCTTTGCCTTTTAACAAGTAAAAAGTTGAATGTAAAGAAATCCTCATCTTTGCTCCCATCAATTCCATTTTAATATAATTCAATATTTAATAAATATAATCCTCTTTGTGCAGAACAACGTCATAAAAAATGCAAAAGATTACATGGTATCCAAGATCTCGTGAGGTGGAAAATGTTTCCTCACGGCCCCCATGAACTCCCAGCCCGGATGCCTTTTCCCTCTCTGCACATATCAGGAACTGTTTATTCCTATTAAGTCTAAAAAAAGGGTTTATATATTTAATGATTCTAAAACCAAAATGCTACCTACTATCTGCACAATTGCCATTTTATCTCTTTAAACTTCTCCGGCTTGACGTTTTTAAAAGGGCAAAAGCAGAAAACCCTTCTATAATACCTAATTTGTACATCTGCGGTTTCCCTCTGACTGGCACAGGCACCATATGTTTTTAATTATCATAATAGCCCTAAAGAACCTGTTCGGTGGGAAACACATATGATCCTTTTATTACTGGTTTGTAATTTAAACAGTTTTAACAGAAAAGGTCTGGCTATAGGGGAGTGACAGGCTCAAAGGCCTAAGATCCCAGCCACTGACCTCTGGAAGCTCAAGTTCAGATCCCACCCACCGAGGGGGACCTCCTTCCCCTGCTTGACAGAGGTAATTGGTCACATGTGAAGCGGCTCTGTGGGACCTTAAAAGACATAATCTGGGATCTCCAGTGACGCTGGGTTTGGGGCAGAGCCTGACACCATGAGAATAAGGTTGATAAATATTATCCCAGTTTGACCTCTGTCGCCGTCGCGGTTGGGGGCTGGGCCTGCAGCAGCGCTGGCCAGGAGGGCTTGCTGCTGCCCTGGGCCACCCACTCTCCATTCCTGCAACTCCTGCAACCTGGACCCAGGGAACTATTGCAAGGTGAGGGTCAGGTTTCCTGAAGCCCTTTGACTACTCTGAGGGAAGAGGGGAGGCGACAGGAGTTTTATTTTGTTATATTTTGTTTTGTTTTCCTGAGGCTGGGAAATGACTGAAAAAAAAATGCAGTCCTAAGAAGCATTGATTTGCATCCTGCAACATGGAAGGACTCTTGAGGCTGTGAATGTGTCCTTATCATTTTTGGAGAGGTGAGGAGGGCACTGAGGTCACATGGCCAGGCCAAGACCACTTGGGTCACAACCAGCACACCTGGTCCTCCTACCCCCATCTCATGCCCTGCCCTGCCTTTTCCTGAAGGGAAATTCCTAGATTCTGTTTGTAATTGGAATTTCTGATTTGAATCGCCCCCATTCTCTTCTGGGACCCGGAGTTACAGGTTGGCAAGAGCTGGCTATTTTTATTTACTTGTTGGTTGTTTGGTTAATTTTCCATGCATCTCTAAAGAGTAATAAGGGCACAGGAGAGTGACAGCAAGAAGCGGGGACACTGAATGAGTGATCAGAGTTCTCCACTATCCAGCTTTGAATTTCACCTTCCTCTTATTTGCTGGTGATCTTGGTTAGGGCAAAGAACATCCCTGTGCCTCCATATCCTCACGTATAAAACAATCATGTCATTACACTTACCTCGTGGGATTTTTATGACAATGAAAGGAAAGTATATCATTTGCATTATCATCTATATGGGACTGAGAATAGGACATGACCCTGGCTCACAGTAAGTACTTATTATTTTAAAATAAACTGGGAAGGTTAGAAGGATAATTCAGAAGATCAGATCCTGCTGCTAAGATTGCTGAGGCCATTCCTTGGGCATAAGGTGATTATAGGGGAAGAGCCATATTCAGCAAGCCAAGATACCCCAACTAGCTGGTTTTTGAATGGAATAAAACCTCTGGGTTCTGTGATTTCTGGGTCACATCCCACAAACTCCCAGGATATGGGGCAAGGGCATCAGGAGTCATGTCTGAGGTTTCCCCTCTGTTGTCCAAATACCAGGCCTGATTCCACTTCACGGCATGAAAGTGTCTCTTTTCCACCACAGCTTGGTTTGCACATCTGAATGTTACTGTGATATTTTATGACTTTTATTTTTGTTTGTTTGCTGTTGGTCAGAACCTGATATTGAAAATGCAATATACTTGAAAAGTGGTATAAGGTAGTTGATAATATTAATTGCCACTGTCTTACTGAGTCTATGCTATTGCCTGTCTTGGTGCTTAGCATCCAAAAAGTCCTCTCCCTGATTCTGCAGAGCAGTCATCCTCTGACCTCATGTGCCACTGACTAAGTTGAGGTTCAGCAAGGTCCCCTACGGTAGGAAGATCATGGCTTGAAGAGTGGGGAGAATTTTCCATGGAATAGAAAAATCACTGGGTACGAGTCGCCTCACTTCTCTTGGCCTCTATTTTCTCATTTATAAAATGGGTCTGACAACTGATGAGTTTGGTACTGTGGGATGACTGGGAATCTAATAGGAACAGAGAACCTGGTAATTTCCAGGACTGTACACCAAGATGGGCCAGCGCTGTGGAGGCCCTGCTGTCTCCAGAGCAAAACCCCAAGTAAGTCAGGTAACAGGGTAAATCTTCCCACTCCACCCCATCTGTCCTGTTCTCTCCTGGGGTCAGTTCATGGAGGAGGCATTCATTTGGCCAATGCTATTCTTGAGGAAGGTGGGAGGGAGTTGCAAGCCCTGATCTGGCTCCCCAAGTGACCCCAGAAGAGTCAGAGGAGGCCCCGGGTTAAGTTAAAAAAAAGAGAGAGAAAGAGAGAGGAAGCTACACAGCTCCCACCCCAGAAGGGTTGCTTGTTCCCTTTGGCAAGAAGAGGACCAGATGGCCACACTCATTTGAGATGTCAGCGGTGACCTCTCCAGTCAACACATAGCAAGTGCATCTTAATCAGAGTGAATCCTTCCTGTCCTGGACAAGGCGATTGCATGGACCCGCCCCTCAAGGAAGCGAACCTTCCTAATCACAGGATGCTTGGAGGGGCTGCCCGGACCACAGCCCCCGCCTCACTCTGCGGCCAGCAGTGACCACCCCTGCCTGCCCAGTGCCAGCCGCTGAAACGAAGGCACCTCCAAGTTTCCAATCCTAGGAATAATAACGCACATTACTTCCATCCCATCTGCACCCAGTGAAGACCGAGCAGCGAAAAGAGCATAAAACACAAAGTTCCCACAGACAACATCTGTCTTAGTGCAAACAATGGACCATTATCTTGTAAATAATTCTGATTAAGCTGCAGCATTTCCTCCTGAAACTAGCGCTGGGGAGCAGGGGGGAGGAGGGCACAGCTGAAACTCCAGGCCGAGGCCACCAGGTGCTGCACTTGGGAACCTCACCCGACCTTCCCTGCGCCTTCCCAGCATCCTCACCTGGAACCACAGAGCGCCTTGTTCCCCTGCCCCCAACCAGCAGGAGGCACCAGCCAGACCAACACCCTGACACGTCCCGTCTAGGCTGCTTCCAGAAAAAGGTTTTCTTCTGCCTCCTTCCTCTCCTTTCCCCTGGGTTGGTTCCTTCTCCTCCTCTTCCTCTCCCCTGCCTTCCTTCTCGTCGACCCTTCCCCCAACTCTCTCCTCCCTCCTTCTGCGTGCTTCTGTGGCTCTCATTTTCTGGCCCTTTTTGACCTGGCTTCTTTTATGGTTCTCTTTCCCTCCTTTCTTCCCCTCACCCCAAGCCACTGGGACTGGGTCACCCCAACAAAGTGGGAGCAGTGTCCAGTCTGGGGATTTCAAGATTTTCAGACCCCAAAGTGTTCTTGGCCATCTCTCTAGAGGTCCTCAGCCCTGGAACCCACTGGTGTCTTCCTCTCAATCTGGCAAGGTATCCTGCCAGTGCCAACCCGCAAGTCCTCTTTCACCTGTGTCCGCCAGCATGGTGAGGTCAGGCTGCCAAATTCCTGCCCCGTCACCCACCTCATGCAGCGTCTCCTGTTGAAAACTGGGGACTTGTCAGAACCATCCCCGATATTGTGGAAATTCAGGGGTTTAACCTGTGTAAATGAGAGGCAAGGGCATTTACCTCAAAGGTCTCAAGAAAGTTCCCCTAACAATTTAAAATAAACAATTGTCCTGAGTATGATTTAGAAAAAACAGATACTTCAAGCCCAAAGTTTTAATGTAAAGCAAAAGCCACACGGGTATGAACTGCTCAATTAGAGTCATCAGGGGTAAGTGTCCACACATCCCAACGATAGGACCATTGGATCCTCCTGTAGTTTGTCCCACAAATCTCCAGATATGTTCACTGTGGATATGGGAAGACTCCAGCTGGGCATCCAGACACAGGCCTGCAGGTAGTGAGTACGGATTGGCAAGAATGAAGGGGTGCATGCTTCACAATACCTATCCAGACCCTCCACCCATTTGGCAGGGTCTTGGCAGGTTCTGGGTTTAGATTGGAGCTCTGCCTGGGACCTGCTTAGCAACAGAAATCCTAAAATATTTGAAATGAGGGTGACTTGTCAACCTCCAAGTTCTTCATATTCATTTTATTCTCTTAAGGGTGCACCAGCGTCCCATCTGATCCACAGCCATACTGAGGCAACCAGATTAGAAAATGCCTGGTCAAGACATTTGGTGGAAAGCCAAAAGCCAATGGTTTCAGGGGTTCACACTTGGAGCTAGTCCACACTGTCCCAAGCTTAGGGTGCTTGCTAACCCAGAGCGATGCGGAGTGACCAAGGGAACGCTGAGGCTGGGTCAAGAGTGGAAAGGCCACATGTAGGGAAGGAAGTGAACGTGACTATTTCTCTGCCCATGCCTGCTAGATGCCTCTTAATATCTGTGTCCTCCCCCTCTGAGAATCACTGGGCCTGTGTGTTGGGTGGAGGTGGCAGGGACAGGTCACACATATGCAAGATGGACACACAGGATTGAATGATGGGTAAAGTGCCTGAGGAAGCCTCAGTCATAGTGCAAAACATCTGCTCAAGCTCAGTTGTGAACTCAAGAGGTTGAGAAAGAAAAAGAAAAACCTTTCAAGGAATTGGCTTCTTGCACTTCCATGAGGCTGAAAAGTCCAACCTCATTGACCTCCTCTATTGCTCTCCTTTTTTTTTTTCCCCTATTCTGACTAAGTTCTAGGATCAAAAGAGGAAAGTCTTCAATGTTCTTCTTATGATATAAATAAAAATAGCCCCAGGTATTGCCATGTGCCATGCCCCATAATAATAAATGTTCTTGTCCAAACTGAAGTTCTGCATTGTTCTGGGTTTGTGGAAATATCAATATGGCTCCCACATCCCAGAGTCCCTGCTGGAATGAGCATTCATGAGTACTTGAGGACCAATAGGGTACTAGAATATCATCTGAAAAGTTAAGGATAAAAGTGTCATGAAGGTCAGACATAGAGTTTGAGAGCTGCCTCCTCCTTTCATTGAGAGGTACATGTTGCCCAAAGAAGAGAAGCGAGTTGTCTAAGCCCCTTGGAGCGTGACTGTTGCTAGGTGTCTGGTCTCCTGACCCCAGGCTGGATGCAGACCTTCCCATCCTCTACTGAGCCTGCCCCTAAGTTGGAAGGCCATGTACTTCCCAAGTTTTAAAATCTGCAGTTCACTCCACACAAGGAATCATGCAATACACACATTTGTTCTCATGCTTGGCTCTGTCAGGTCTGTGACCTTCTAGAGTGGAGGCAGATAGGTGTGAAAGGGTTCTGGTCCAGGGGTTGCCTCCCACTCGTGGACACTGTCAATGCCCTACCCTTTCCCTTCTGATTACCTGGCATACCGATAGCCTCCTGTTTCTCTTTGCCATGAGAAAAATGCTTAGCCACAGGGTGGGTTGCAGTGACCCTCAAATAATGAGAGATGCGGTACCGGTGGGTAAACTGCCCAGCTCGGTGGGTAAACTGCCCAGCTTCTACAGTGCTCGGTGGCATAGTTCTGCAGGGAACTCCACAAGGTACCTTAAAAGGTAACTGAAAAGATTAATCCCCAGTCCACTCCCATGGTGATCCTCTTGTGAGCACACCTGTGTTGGCTTTCACCCTCTGTTTCCCTTCCCTATCCCCCGATCATGCTTCCTAGAATTGCCTCCCACATCAGCTACTTGCACCCAGGTCCTTATCTAAAGACCTGTTTTTGGACAATTCTAACTGTGACATCAAGGGAGTCTTGGAGAACTGAGAAGATTAATGGCTCCTCTCCTTGACAAGAAAAGAGTTTAGCACAGTGTGGACCCCTAATTACCCACCCTCAGAGGCCGCTCTGCCTCCCAGCAAAACATCCACCTCCAGCCCTTCCCAGGTGTATGGCCTACCTCAGAGTGGTCTGTTCTTGTGGTCAGCCCCAGCGCTCCCCGCAGGACATACACAAGAGTAGACTCAAACCCAGAAAAGTGACTTGTCCATCATATAAAAAGAGCAATAATTTGGTAAATTAATCACAAATTTGCTCTCCCCGCTTGGTTGCCTTTCTCCTTTTATGTGGATAATTGAGAGCATATTATGTTAATTTGACAACAACAGAAGTTCAAAAAGGAAACTTAACCTTGGGAGCAGCGGGTTACCATTAAATGGGTGTGTCTGGACAACTCCACAAAGAACATGAAAGACAAACTCCTCATGAAGCCAGCCAATGTCTGGGTACACAAATGGATATTTTTGCTAATGAAATTAGCTGTGCAGAGTTCCCCAACTTTAACCTTGAAAATGCGCATTGTTTGCTCAAGAGGCAGAATCTGCTCATGCAGAGACAGTACTGCCAATGTGCTGCTGCGTATTTAGGAATGTAATTTAATCACCGTGAAGTTTCTTTGAGAAAAAGTGACCAGATGTGTGCAACAGTCATGCCCCAGAGTTTAGATTCTCCCCACTCCATCAGAATATCTAAATTTCATTAAAGCAAACACACTTCCAAATACGTGTGAACAAAGAAATGGACTTGAAGACTCTGCAAAGCACCTTGGCATTCATGGTCTCTGGAATCTTAAGTCACAGATACCTCCTTGAAACTCTGGGGGTCCCTATATACCATAGACCAGTGACCATTTAAGTGATGTTTATGTTTGCCCCAAATCTAAATCCAAACAAATGGGGTTTGTTATCACCCTATGTGGGGTTGGGTGGGAATTTGCGGGGAGAGTGGAATCAGCAGGAAACAGAACTGTCAGCTCCTACGCAGAGCTTTGAAGTGAAGTTGTCTCATTTTGGAAGCTCAAATTCAACCAGCTCTCTCAGAGGAAGCAGACAGGATGTTCCCAAGAATATTCCATTGGTGAGAAGGGAGTTGTTACCCAGAGGTGGGGGGGAGGAGGAGGAGGTGGGAGGGGTGAGGGAGAGAGTGCCCTGTTTGAGGAAGGGGCATCCTGGAATGGGAGGTGGGGAAGAGGCCGGGGCTGGGTTCATAAAAATGAGAGAATGAGAATTCACAGAGGTCTCCTATAAACTTGAGAAGTTTTCACTGGGGATCGACTCAGGAAATATTCCCTGCTTTGGAAGAGGAAATGCTCCCCAGTCCTTGCTTAGGGACTCTGGTAGGGGGGACTGTGCCCCCATGAAAGGAAGAGAGAACAGCAGGTGCCTGAATATACAGCTCCAGGGAGTCTTCCCGGCTGTCGACACAGGGGCTGGGTGATGTGATCCTTCCATGTCTCTTTCCTCCCTTGCTCTTGTGCTCCCTCCTCCAATTCCCAGAGCCTGGTACCTCAGGCTGCACGTGGGTCCCTCTGAACAACCTCCTAGATGACTGTCCAAACCAGCAGGTGCCATGGTGTGCCTAAGGCTCCAGAGAGTGTACAGAGTGACCACAAATGATGAACAACACTGGGGACAACATGCTCAACCCTGGGCAAAGGCATCCCCCAAAAGGCTTAGATGAATGTGCCCCATTTTGTACCCCACTTCTTTCAGGGCAGTTCCCAGACTCAGGTGACACTGGAAATAAAGATGATTCTCTCCTGGAGTCTCTTTCCTTATGCAAACTCCGCTACACACTGGTGGAAACTGGCCCTGCTTGGGCTGTGGCCATATGGACCTAGGGCCTGTCTGTGAGGTCCTCTTCACTTTACCTTTGCTGGGCTTTCTGGGATTGGTCACATTTTCTATGGGAACCTACAATGTGTGCTCTCGGCTTCACCTGAGTGGAATCAGATAACAGTTGAGGGCACTGAACTCTGGGAAAGTTCTACAATCTTCTTTAAAATTTCTATTTTTAACAGGTGATGTGACATATGTCTATAATCCTAGCCACTCCAGAGGCTGAGGCAGGAGGATTGCAAGTTCAAGGCCAGCCTCAACAACTTAGCAAGTTCTTAAGCAATTTAGCAAAACCCTGTCTCAAAAAAATAAAATGGGCTGGGAATGTGGCTCAGTGGTAAAGTGCCCCCCTGCTAAAAAAGTTCTATTTTTCATTTGGAGTTTTCTTCACATCTTTCTTAGACTTAGGATCTGTCATTTGTCACCTCTTCTTCCAAATAAGAGACAACCTGATACTGTACTGTGGTCTTTAGGGTCAGGATTGCTCAACCAGTTTTCATGAGAGATATGGGAGAGAATGTTTCAACCAGTCAAACAATAAAATTTTCCTGTTGTTAAGGCCAAGTTTGTTCCAAAGGACATCTCTGGACTTCAATTACCCTGTTGGACACTATTTATTTGGGGAGAGTGAGTAATAGACTTGGAGCTTCAGATTCTCTGCCCTGATCCTACAGGATCAGTTAGGCAAAGGAGCAGGGATATGCATGGAATTTAGCCATTTACAAAACATACCCAGGCAAAGAAGATTTGGAGACACCTTTGAAATGGCAGGACTGAAAAATCCAGCTCATGGACAACAAAACCAGGCAACACAACCAAAAAACAAATTCCTTCCTTTCTGTACCTCTCTCCATCAAGAGGTAGGGTGGGGGAAGAACAGGCAAGAGCCCATTAGGAGGAACACATGCATGACCAGCAAATCTCAGTGGAACAAAAGTAGTCCCAAACTCCTCTAATCCTGAGTTTCTTTCCATGAAAACTGCCTTCCCAGGATGAAAAGGAAATGCTAAGACTTGCAGAAGACGGGCTGGCTGTGAGCAGTCTTTTCCATGTCTGGGGTGGGGCAAAAGTGGCCTGTGGTCTCTGTGCTCAAGGCTTCCCCATCTGTGGGTCTTGTGAGTGGCTGTGGGGTCCAGACAGAGAGATGGGCATGTGTCCTCTGGCTCTCCCCGCCCCCCCGACCCCCACAGTCATCCCACCCACATGAGGAAGTTCCTTTCCTTTTTGCCTGTTTAGGAATTGTCACTTACAGGGCCCACCTTAAGATGGGTGGGTCAATGCAACAATAATTCCCTGAATGTCCTGTTGGGGCTTCCGACAAAGAGAAGAATGTCCAAGGGGCGAGGGGGTGTTGTGGAATGAATTAACATAATGACTCAAAACTGCACTAATGTTTCACAGCTTTTTTTTTATTAGCAATACCAAGATAAGTTATTGAAGCATTTTTAGTATTGTTTTACATTCCATTCATAAATGACCTAACTTGTAACTCGGCATACAGCACACTTAAAGATATAGTTTGACACTTATTCAGAAAGCTACAATTATGATAACTTACATGCCTTCATTACCAGGAACACCTTAATATATCTTCTAATTACTTCAACAATACTCTATTCCAAAGCACACGATAACCCAGTACAAGTTTACACATTTTGCTTCAATTACCAGTTTTTAGTTGTGAATGTCAAGGTGCTGTTTGCTGGAATTTTACTGTCTTCTGTTCCTGGTTAATACCACAACCTGACACAATATTAAACTAGCAATATTTCTGCTTAAATACTATGGAGAAAGATAATTACTGCACTTTTCTGTATTCTTCTAAAGTGTTACAAAATACAGGACAATCAGACACAAGCAGTAATGCCGACGAGACCATCAAGGAGCCCACCTGTATGAGCTCAGGTGAGCTGGCAGAACAGAAACCCCCCTAGCCAAATTTTTTACAGGTATAGGGGCCTGCAATCCACCAGCATTTGTTGCTCAGGATTTATGACTTTGAGGGAATTTTCTTTCTGTTCTAAGCTTTTGCAATCCATGACTAATAGTGGAACATATGGGGCAATATTTTTAGCCTCCCTGATACTTTGCTATATATACTGTAGGTTGGTGTGCCGTGTGTATACACATACCTATGCCAATAGTAATTATTTATTCAACACACATATGTGTATACGTTCTTCTCTTGACTTTACACGATTAACAAGCTGCAGATAACCACCGAGGAGCACGAACAGACAAGGGCAAGTCCAGATAGACCGACTAGGACAGGGGGTGTCACTTACCTGCAAGAAAATGTGCAGATTCATTAAACAATCCAGAAATCATTTGAGCTAGAGGCATTTGAAAGCAAGGGCAGGGTCATATCCCCTAGTTATTTAATGGAATACTGACAATAAAGCAATATTTATAAAATTTGTTCCTTCCATTGCTGGCGAAAGCAAGAATAGTCTACATGATTAGAGCAGGTTGGCAATTAGACGTAGAGGTGCTGCTGATCAGTGCTAAGTAATAGGAAATAATTATTATTTATTTGAAATCTGGGCTTTGCATACAACATCTAAAAATTCAAAAAGAAAGAAATAGATTCCTCCAAAAGCTAATAAACATGTGGCCTGAATCTGGATGATTGTCAGTTCTAACCATCACTTCCGGTCAGTAGCCTAGGGATAAGCCAAAGCTTAACCCCAGGGAACCTGCATAGTGTAAGACATCCATGGGGTCACACTGTTCCTATTCAAGATGGTGGTGACTTGGGCTTCCTTGGAGAGTTTATATTTCACCAGGGACAAGAGGATCTGTTCTCACCATACTCTCTCCGCTCAACACACCCTTCTTCCTTCCCAATCTTAAGTCTTAAGTCATATATATATATGAAGGTGTGTTTTTTTTTTTTTTTTTTTTTTTAAAAAAAAACTTGGATGTTCTCTTCTCCCTCCCAGGCTTGATTGATCCTGGGCTGTAGGTGTCACGCAATCTGAAGGGAACATCGACACAGCAACCAAAATTAATGCTACCAGAATTTTCTCCTGCTTCAGAAGCACTGTTGATTCAGACAGTAGCTTCTGGAGCCAAAAATATGCAGCAAAAGGAAAGGAACATAAACAAGGCTAAATGTCACCAGTGTTTGCCGACTTACAGACACCATCCATTTGTTTGTTCTGAAATGACGAGTGGACCATTTGGCAAATACAATGGTATTCGCACAACAGTTCTGTCATCCTGCAGTGCAAACGACATCACATCAATGGCATTCCCATTTAATTTAAAAAGAGGGATGGGGAGGAGGAGAAGAATGCCGGAAAGATTTTGGAGAAGGCTGCCATCTGAAGGGGCTGCCTCTGCATCCAATATGGTGCACGGAGCACGGCTTTGGATGAGAGCTGAGGAGTGCCCACCTGGGGGTTCTTGTTGCTGTAGGAGATCTGAGGGGGGGCCTCACCTATGTTTTGTCCCACTACAGTCAAAGAGAAAAGTTTTTGTAGGCTATTTCAAGACAACCAGCAGAGGCAGAGCAGGCAGAATGGATTGATGATTTGCATAAATTTAAAAGTTTCTGCCTTTGGACTTCATGACAGACCAAATGGTCCTCCTTACTGGATCTAAAAGCAGATCCTGGACACCCATTAAGACTGGAACCATGGAGAACACTGACTACTCTGTAAATGATCGAACTAGACTGAGTGCAAAATGGTACTTCATCCAAAGACTGAAACCAATCCATGTGAGAATCAGTTCATAGAGAAGAGAAAAGGAAAAATAATCACTCATCTGGCTTTAAGCAAAGCAAGGCAGCACTGAGACAACAACAGAGATCTCTGGGTCATCCACGCTCCTGGGCTAATTGCCCTCCCTTGGGTTAACATGTCTGTAGCCTGGGCTCCCCCACACTTGGCAGGGTGGGATGTAGTAGTTCTCTTTCTGTGCAATTTTCCCAATTCAATCTCCTTTGTTCATTGAAACCTACTGACTTCAGGGCAACAATCTAGATTGTTCTTCAAATCCAAAAAATGAACCAACTGCCACAGGCAGTGCATCAGTCTACCAAATCTACCAAATGCACACATTTGATTCTCAAGGTATTGCACATACCTCATCCATGGTTTACCTTGAGTTTCTAACTCATTAGAGACCTCAACTATTTCTTGGTTAAAGATGGAGGGGGCCAGACTTATTTTCTACCTATAAACACTTGCCTTTTATCAGGCATAGAATGAAAAAGTTCTAACCATGAGGATGAGATGTTATCACAAAATTGCCAGAATCTCCTTCAAAGCTAACTTTCCTATGTACCAAGAAATAGCTACCAGCAGTGTAGCTTGGCAGACATGAGGATATAAAATGTGCCTCTAGAACATCAATGGAAAGTAAGATTGGTGCTTGCTTAGTGCTAAAGGGACTAATGCAACTAAAAGATTGGCATCATTTCCATGTAAGAGCCTCAGGTGGACACTCACCTCTGCAAGGTAATACACAAACTCAACTGGGGAAACATTTATCCAAGCTCTTTTATGTCTACCATCTTATTCCTTTCCTACATTTTTGTCCATCCATGAAGAAACAGGCTTTCAGGAAGCCAAGACAGAGTTATACCATCTTCTACTTTTGTGCACACTGGCTGTGATGGGGGTGACTCTGGAATGATTCCCCTAGAAACATCAGGTAGAGATGTGGCCTTCCAGAAACAGGTAGAGCAGGCCCATCTGGGTCTACAATTCCTCTGTCTCTGGAAAGTCTCTTTGGTTTTATGTGGCAATAGATGGAGCCCTGAAGTTACTGATATGGTCCTCCCTGCATAGACTCACTGTCCAATGGAAAAGCAGAGGAAGGTTTCTGTACCTTTTCAGTAGGAAGGTCCATGGAAACACATCCTTCTTTACACTAGAATGGGGGATGGCCAACTAAGACCCATGGACCAATTTCAGCCTGGCTCTATTTTAGTTCACTAAGTTGTATTGGAACAAGTCACACCCTTTCATCTATGTACTATCTGTGGCTGCTCCTGTGCCAGTAGGAGTTGAGTAATGGTGACAGGCACTACATGGTCTGAAAACCTAAAATATTCACCCCCTTTAAGAAAATATTTGTTGACCTCTGATTTAGAATATGTAGCTGGCAAAACGGTGAATATTTTCCAACAACGAAAGTTGAGAAATCATAAAAGGACCAGAGTCACCTTTGAAGAGAGTTCAGTTTGGATATCCTGGTTCATCTCATCACACATTTTAGAGTACATGATATGTGAAGATGTTTCAGTTGGCTGTACTTTTTGGGTGGTGGGTTCCAATGTTCTCACTGCTACAAAAGTCCAGCAGACCTTTATTCCATAGTCGCAGGCATAATTTGAATCAGGGAAGCCAGTTTCTCAATAACCTGAGAATAAGTTGGGACTATTGGAACTATTTCTGTGGGTGGCCTTGCCTTCTCACTGGCTCCCTCCTGAGCCTGAGTGGGTCATAGCAACCACTGAGTGTTCTAGTAACCACTGCACACATAGACCTCATGTCCACAGCTGACATGCCCACAGATTCTTCTTGCTCAGCTGGTTTTCCCTAAGTAGTGGTAACTCCAGGGCAAGACTTCTCTAAGGGCAAAAGAATTATGCTCTTCTCCCTGCATTTCCCTTAGTCTGATTTTAAAGTTCTCCATCAACCCTGCCACTGGGGGCTCCTGAAGGACCCAGAGCAACCCCTGCTTATGAAAACTAACACATAACTTCACACCCTGGCTGTCTCCATTTCAAAAGACAAGGAAGAAGGAAGATCCAGTTGCTCTCCCCATGCACCAACTCTGGGGTGAAACGTGGTCTTTACCTTTTCCATGTAGCCAGAACCAGGTGCTCTGCAGATTGGCCTTGGTACTGTCTGAGTGCATGCCAAAGCCTGGGCCTTCCATGTTCTCCTGGATCTCCAAGCTATTCACTGACTGACGCTGCCATCACCGTTTCTCAGACTGGACAAAGGCATTTGTCTGCCTAGTCAGCAGTTCTGCACACTGTTCTGGTCTGAAATACTCACATGGAGCCTGTCTTATTGCAAAACCAAAGTCAGACCCATTCCAACAAAATCCAGGGTAAATCCAAGTTCTCTGTTGGTACTGGAGTGCCCTTGTACATTATGTAACTTCAATAGAATAAAGAAATGTGGGCCATACCTGGAGCCTGGGAGTCATCTCAAGAAGCTAACACTTTGGTTAGAGGGTAATTTCATGTAACAAGATCAAACCCACCATGGGACCTGACCCACTCCAACAGCAACAATGCATGTCCTCCAGCTTAATCCAAGGTGGTTCAATCTCCTCCTCCGGATCATCTGTCATATGTCCCTGATACGCAAATGTGCTATCCCGCATGGACAGATCTTTTGAAAATTCACTCCTGTTCTCAATATTGGCCTGTGCTACTGGACTCTCCCTAACTAACTGTCTAGGGTGGCCTCTTCCTGTTGGTTCTTTATGCACTCTAGTTAGAAAAGTACAGGGTCAGGACCCCAGGTCTTTGACACCAAGGAATTCAGGGCAAGTTTTCAAAGTTAAGAAGCAGAAATGCAATTATTAGGGAAGTGCCTGTTTGTATAACCTACTAAAAGAGAATCACCCATAGAGTTAGGGTGAGAAGCTTCTTTCTCCAACTTACCAGCAAGGGCAAGAGAGACTGCTGAGATCTGAAATCTAGGGAGAGTCTACATAACTTAAAGTTTTTACTGATGTTTCTTCAGTTTACACCCCAGGAGAACAGTGTTCTTCCTTAAACAGAGGAACATTACCTCTTTCCACAAGCCTGTTTCTAGGGGCATCTAAGTGGGGACTTGAGCTTAACAACCAGACAAAATCAGACTCCAAACTCTGAGATGAGAAACACAGGAATGATTCTTTGGTGTAGCTAAACCAAGCTTCATGGTAAAGATCAGTTATCAAGCTGGTGGACCTGTTTGAAAATCCATATCTACTTTAAGTGGAGCAGAGAAGAGGGAATAAACATTAGGAGTATTTTATTCCTTATGCCAATATCATTTCCTCCCTTGCAAACTGAAGCCATTGGGGGTTTGACGTTTGCAATAGTCACTTGTACCACTTGCAATGCTACAAAAAGAGTGAATTAGATTGAGAGGAAAAAAATCATAACCCAGTGGATTGAAGTTTTCCTCTGAGATATTAACTCTGACTGACTGGCCCTTCTGGGTCCAAGGATGCCACCACAGCCAGCAAGAAATTGAGAGGACTACAGTTATGGTAGGCCAGATATGCGGGTGGGGAAATGAGAACGGGCCAAGGCCAGGATCCTCCTGGAGGAAACAAAAAAGTGCCCCCCAACTCCAAGCAAATGCAAAGGACAGGGAAGCACCATCTCTGCCTGTTTCGGAAGGGTGGGGAAGATGAAACAGAACTCGCACGCTCAAAAAATAGGCAGTTTGTGGCCAGAGTTAGGGACAGAGGGACGTGGAACCTTTTTGCGAGGCAATCAGGAAGACTTCTAGCTTGGCTGGTTCAAGGATCTTCAACTTCCTTGAAAGAGAGGGGGTCACAGCTTACATCCCAGAGTCTGTCACTCAATGGCTAAAAGGTCGACTAAGCAAAGGTTTTTGTACATTCTGTGGAAATGTCAGAGGAGTGTTATGAGCTGCTATTTGGGGTGGGGGTGAGGAGTGCCTAAGAACAGGTAGCTTGGAGGGAAAAGACTCCCCTGTGCTGCCTTCCCTTCACCATCCCTGGTGCAGAAGGACACCATTGGACAAGCTTCCTCAAGGCAGACAGCCTTCCTTCAACAATGATAGGAAGATGGGAAAATTAATAGGGGTAATATGAGCTAATTTAAATAATAATGAGCTTATGCACATGCCAGGTTTTGATCTTTTCTGATGCATGGATTCCTGGCAGGAACCCTGGTCCTACGAAGGTAGTTGAAAGAACCGAAAATAGACTTAAAAAACAAAAACCCCAAACAATAAAAAAGAAGCCACCCCAATCACAAACTTAGAACAACAATGAAAGAAACAAAAAATTTAAATGTTGCTCCCCCGGAAGAAAAAGGGGAAAAATTGGACTGGCATAAAACCCTTTTCTTCTTATTTTAAATATTATTTTTAACAGCTTCAAAAGTAATGAATTATATGTGACTAAAAATAGATCTGGGGGTACTGGTTAATGGGGCCTTTTGAATCATTCAGCATAAGGAACTGTCAATATTTTTTTGAGCTGTCAGAAATCCATTTAGTGATTTTTGACAATTCAAAAATATTTCCAACTGCTTGATCCAGTTCTTAGTGAATTAGGGAAGGAGAGGCGAAAAGAAATATATCAATTTAAATTATGAACCCAGAGCTTAGCTTCCCGAATCCTGCTTTATGCTAAAAGAAATACTAAGATGCTGATGTTCACAAACATTCCCTTCTATTTCCTTCCTTCCTTCCTCACATGAAGTAAAAAAAAATCACAAAAAAATCCATTCATAAATTAAAGATGGAAAGGTATCATGGCCATTTGTCTCTAGTGGGGATATTTGGGGCTGGTTTCAAAGGGAATAATACATTGAGCTTCTCTTTGGAGGCAGGTTTTCAAATACGAACATCTGGGTGCAAAGAAAATTGCATTGGTCCTCCCTGACCACCCCAAGGTTCATTTGCTCTAATTCTAGGTTTCAAATTTAGGATTATGTTTTAAAATCTGGAATCCCTTTGGGGGTAACCATTTTCTTTAAGGAGGTAAAGAAGTGCCAATTTGCTACAAGATCAGACACGCGTAAATCCAAGACACACAGGGTCACAATACGGCTAATCGGACTGGACAATATACATTTCTTGTTAGAATAACAGACAGGGGAACACACAGACAGACAGAAGGCAACAGCAGAAGGCCAAAGTCAGGTAACTGCCATTTGGTATGTCTAAAGATGAATCATGAACACCCTGGAACCATCTCCCTGTCTGGAGAGGTCACTTGATTCTATTCTGAGGTTAGTGTGATATGATTTTAGTATCCTCTAAGTCAGTTAAAGGAAAGTTTAAGGAAGCAGATTTGGCTTAGCAAAGCTATAAGGAGGTGTCTTCAGGCATCTTCTGCAAAAGTTGAAAATACTGAAAAGTTTGCAAGTTACCATGTCTCTTTTCATTTTTGTTTTAAACGTAGTTTCTCCACTTATGCATGAAAAGTAGGGGGAGTTCACACGTGAGACACCACCCCCTTTCCCATACCTTTCAGTACAGGCATGTGAGAGCATTATAATGCAAATCAGAACACAAAAGTAGTTTGGATACTTCTAAATGAAGTCGACTTTTATGATTGTCTACATTGCATATATAGCATTGTTTTTTTTTCTTTTTTAGGTTTAGTTTAAAATTTGCTAATGGGTCAGTCTACCTCATTTAAAAAAAAATGCACAGGTCAGCAGTGATGTTTTGGGAAATGAACTAAAGGAAGAGGATTCTAAAACTTACCACACAAGTCTGGCCTCTTGATACATCCAGAATTTGCTGTGCTACTTGCAAGTCCGTTAAAGGCTGCTAAGCCATCGGAGCTGTAGGCCCTGAGGACCGACAGCATGTTCATTGGCTTTTCCAGGCCCGGGGGCCCCCGCTCCGGCTTTGGCAGACCCACTGAGGGGTCCTGGGCAGGAAGAAGGCCTGGGCTGTGCCACTGCTTCTCAGACGCTTGGGCTAAAGGTGAGACTAGTCCCTGGACGGGCTGGGGGGTGCCTGTGGGCAGAAGGCTGTCCCCACCATCGCTGTTGCTGTCCTTGCTGAGGGCAGACAGGGGCTTGCTCATCATTTCGGATTCGGTTTCTATGTCCTCTTCGTCGTTGTTTTCTCCCTTGAAGGAGTCCATGTCCTCGGAGGAGGCGATATCTGAGAGGTCATCGGCAGCGTTCTTATTTGTGGTTTCGGGGATCAGGATCGGGGCATCATCTTCGGGGTGGACTTTCACATCAGGATCTTTGTTGGAGCAGGAACCGGAGGCCCCCGAGCCCACCACGCCGGGGTAAACACCAAACTGCTTGTAGAAGTCTGACGGGAAGTTACAAAATGCAGGGTCCACGTGGCTGGGCCATGGGCCACTCTTCTGGTCCCCCAGGGTCTCTTTGGCCTGTCCTTGGGCCATCTTCTCAGAAGCAGAGTCCAGAGAGCCAATCAGACCCGAAAGGCCCATCTCTTTGTTTGATTGTGCTGCCGGCAGTAGAGCCATCTTACCCGCCTCCCGGGCCTGCTCTTTGCAGTTGACGGCCACCCCTGCGGCGCTATCTTTGCGTTTCGCTTTGCCCAGGTGGTTGGCCTGCAGGTGAAGGGCCATCAGCTCCATGGATGACGTCGTGAAAGCACAGAACAAGCAACCATGCCAAGCGATGCTGTCTTGCACCGTCACCGAGGAGCCGGGGAGGGAGGCGTCCGGCCGCACCGACAAGTCCAGAGGCTCATGCTGAGATTTTTCAGCCTTCCTCTGAGAGGACCTGCCGCTGGGCTTCTCCTCACCACCATCCGCTCCATGGGCTTTCATGGAAGAGGGATCTGACAGGGCTTTGTCCTTCATGTCCCTCTTCTTCAAGGAGCTGAGGACGAAGCTGTCCATGAATGCTTGCAAGGACCCTTGGAAATTCACACCGTTGCTCACGATGCTTTGATAAGCTCTTCCGATCTCGGAGAAGTGGGTACTTTTGGAAGGAAGGTCAGTGCCTTTCAGGGTGTCTGAAGGAGCCTCTGAAGACATGCCAGTGGCCTGCCCCGAATGATCTCCAGAGGAGAGCACTCCTGATGTCCACTGCTGAGAGGCGGGGCCGCCTCTGAAGTCGATTCCGGGGAGACCTTTAAAGGCCCCCCTCAGGATGTCTGGCCTGATAAACAAAGATGCTTTGCTGGACATCTCGTCCTTGTGGTCTTGGTTTGGGGGTTGTCCCGACAGCGGCCCCGCTCCATTCTGTCGTTCACGATGGTGTCGTTCTAGGTGGTATTTTAAGGACGCTGACTGGGTGCCGGCGTAGTCACAGTGAGGACACTTGTAGGGTTTTTCACCTGCAAGATTTTGATGTGAGAAAAAGAAAAAGTGTTTATCTCATTTTGGTGCGCAGAACAAGGCTAGAAGGATCAACATTTGTTCTTTGAAACAAAGCAGCTCAAACTAATAATTAGTTAGAGAACAACTGTTTTTTAATAGAAGAATAATTCGTACTCTTAAGCTTTTTTAATGATTTTGTACCATTTGGGACTATTCAGGAATGACATACTATCTACACACAATTAGCTATCTTTTTCTTTATCTAACATGTGAAAACGGCTGTAGATTTAAAAGCTATGATTATGAAAATTAAGCATAATAATTTCAACCACAGTGATCATTAAAAGTAGAAGTTTAAAAAGACAAAGTATGTAACAAATGGGTGGTTGCAATATTTTGTGTATACAATAGCTCTAAAATTTGTTTAAATTATACACATGGAAACCATTTTTAAACCTAAAAATTTTATGGTCCTGTTACGCAAGACTGAAATGAATGATTTAAGTCTTGCTCTGCAGTAAATCATGGATATAATTAGCAAATGGCATACTGCACAAGTAATTTATCATTATTTGGAGGGCACCATTCCAGACGGGCTCGGATATCTGCAGACCTACTGCATTGTTTCTAAATAAAGAACTATAAATACTGATTCTATAAAATATTAATACCATTACAGTGCATTATGATTGCAGCATGTAAAGACATATAGTTAAGATAAAAAGCAGTCAATAAAACTTAAAAGAAAATGAGTAATAAAAAGGCACAAAATATATTTAGTTTCTGTATTTGAAATTAACATTATCTACTGGTCTTTGTAGTGCCTTAAATTTGTACTAATGGCAAACCTAATGCTCCGGTAGTAAAATGTGTAATTTACCTATAATAAGCACTTTCTAGAGAATAAAAATAGCTTTAAAGAGTGTTTTAAAACATATAAGATAATTTTCAGGAATTAAATATTTATTTAAATCCAACACCCAACTTCTATTGTTCTTTCCACGATGGAGAAGATGATGCTAGGATAGACAACTTACATCTGCTGGCATTGTAGGATGGAGGAGCAGAAGGAGGTAAACAAATGTGAATTTTAATATGTTCCAAGAATTTGTTAGCAATCCTGGGTCTTTTCTAGACTTTGCAACCGAAAAGCTCTTTGGAAAGAACAAGGACTTTGACAGTCCTTGTTAGTGTATTCACAATAGCATCCTGTCAATATCCACAATTATTTCTCCCAGGAAGCTTAACTACCCCCCACCCATCTTTCCTCTGTTCTATTGTAAAACAGACTGATCTAAAAAGCACCAGCAAATCGTTGGTGAATGGTGTATTCTAAAGACATTTCTCTGTGTCTACTCTCAGCTGAAGCCACAACTCCCAGATCTCCAGGCATAGGGCATTTGAGGGCCTGGATTTTGTAAACATCTTGTTTACCACCAGACCAGATTCTGAGCAGGAGACACCACCACGTCATCTCTGGATTGTGTGCCAGAACTGTGGAGACACTGCACCCCACAGCAAAATAAGGGGGCTGAGAGTCCCTTATTTGTGCCTATGAGCTGCTGCTAACTCCCCTGGACATGTCTTCAGAAATACCATTTGGGTCTGGGGATGGGACCCATCTGGGCATCTACTTCTATAATCATAAATGTAAAGGTCACAGTCACCTCTGGGTAGATCAGTGACATGAATCTAGGGGAAAGACTCTATCCCCTTTGAGGTAAAGTACAAATGGTTTCAGGCACCAGTTTCCTACTTCTTGAAGTTGATCCCCATGTTAGACTCAGACATACTTCTGCCACTGTTATTTGGTCAGTCTACTGCAGGCCAGGGAGCCACCACTGGGCAGCTTATGTCCCAACTGATTCAGCCCAGTGACCCGGAACAGCAGAGGAGTTCCTAAAGCTTAGGGCTTGGGCATGGGGCTCCCACAGGTTAGTGCAGACCCTGTGGGAGGGCCTCGAAAGTGAGAGCCAGCAGAGGTGAGGCCCACAGGTACTGGGGTGACTCAGGCTGCATTTCAGAAATGCACCTGGAAATGATTAAGTGCATCTGGCAATGGGGCTGTAGAGAAGGCATGGGCCTTCATTAGCAGGAGCTAATGAGGGAGAATGTAAACTTTGACCTCCAGACCTGAGGCAGGTGGGGGCTGTCTTTTGTGGTGGGGACCACAGGGATGCACAGAGGATGTCGTACATATATTTCCCAGGGTCACACATTTGAAATGCACAGTGGAGATGAATTCTCATACCACATAATTCATAAAAGCAAGGGGAGTTTGTTAAGACATGAGTTCTGAGCCCTAGTACATAGCAATGCTGGCTCCTTTGTCTGAAGTTGGGGGCAAAAGTTGGTATTTGAAACAAGTGGGATGATTCTGATGCAGATACTGTAAAAACTACACTTTGCAAAACCAACCCAGCATTGCCTGGGGAGCTTTAAAAAGTAATGATATGTGGTCCCATCTTCCAATTCTGAGTTAATTGGTCAAAGGTGCACATGGGGTTTGGGGATTTCCAAACTCAGGTGACCCTCTTTGGAGCCTGAATTGAGGCTCCCCGGGAAGCACCCTTTGAGTCAAGTGTGTGTTCTGGCATGGTTTCTCAGTGAAAACAATCTAGACCCCAGGAGGTATCTGAAGAGTCCTTACTGGGGACTGGATACCCCATGACACTCAGCCCGTTACAGGTTCTTGTAATGTGAGCCGTTAGAGCTTATATTCTCTGAGGCCTCATCCCAACTCAAACTCATGATAAGAACTAAATCAAGTCTCCTGAATGGGCCAGAGATTTGTGTATGTACACATGTTTGCAACTACATACCTATCAATGCACAGATTCACTTACACACATTTTTTGATTGAATGAACCAGAGGATGAATGAGCGCTGCCTACCTTCCAAGGGCTGTTCATGGCACTGGGAACTGAGTGAAGAAGCAAAGCAACTCATGGATCTCAGAAAAGGCAAATCACCTGGCTACTAAAGCAAGGGGAACACACACACATGCACACACACACAGAGTATCAAGGTAGGTAGGAGGATAGTATCTCTTCATTCAACATCCTGATCCTGAAAGTTCAAGAGAGGTCTTGTCCTCCCGTGCTCCAGAGAAAGAAAGGCCATTGCTGAAATCAGAACCCTTCATCTGAGCACTGGAGTCTCCTCAGGCCCTGGTCCTTGCAGATGAGGGCTGTTTTGTGAATGTTCATGGGTTGCTTTGGCTGCATGTGATATGTCCAGGCTCTGGAAAGCCCTCCACCCAGCCACCCTTTCTCTACCTTCTGTGCCTGTGGATGGAAAAGTCCCTCTGCCTTCTATTCTGCTATGTAGTACCATCTCTTGCCTACTTCCTAAAAAGTCTTGACCTGGGTGACTTCTTCCTGTCAACCCAGTTCCCCAGAAAAATGCTCCAGACTGACATTGCATGGGATAAACTTTTGGATTTGTGTTGCAAAAAACCAAAACCACCTCAATTTTAATTTCTTTCTATAATCCCCAAAGGATGTGCTTAATTGTCCCCACCCTGTCCGGCTGCTATCCTGGACTTCCTCTCCAGCCAGTGGCACAGGGAAATGCTCTGGAGACAAAAGCTAGCCCCTGGTCAAGCAAACACAAGGGATCGGAGTCATCTAGGAGTGAGTTTGCCCTCCAGAGAATCCCACACAGCCCAAGGGCTTTATGTGCCATGAAACATCTGAGCTGTTTCCCAAGCATCTTTCCCCAAAGGACACATTTCAGAGTGCTCAGGAGGCAAACTTCTCACAACATTGGCCTAAATGGGGTGGTAACAACTGAGAGGAAGGACCTCTCAGCACATTTAGCAGACTTGGAGGTGTGGTCAAGGGCTGTTCCTCCATTTGGCCAGCACGGACAAATGCTGAGTTCACCTGTGCTGAGTTGCTTTGCAGTCAAAGCCACCGCATCTGGACACATTCTTCAACCCAAGCGCTCCAGGCTGACTGACAAATCCCAAGCTGCAGACATGGCCAGACTTCTGCAAGAAGCCAGGCAGTGGATCTTCCCAGTCCCCTCCCAACTGAGACTGGACTCTGCCTGAGACTTGGACAGGCAGTCCCTGTGCAGCCTTGTGGCACAGGCTACTCCAGGCCCTGCCAGCAGCTCTGTCTAGTTGAATGATTGACCACTTAGGCCATAAATGAGTCCAATCTCCTGGCTTGGGGGGGGGTCCCTCAGACTGCCTCAAGCTTTCCAGGGGGTCATGAGCCCTCTGGTCGCCTCCATAAGGTTTGGGATTTGCCACGTCTGTGCCTGCCTGTTGCAGGAGCCACACACTCATGTGCCTTCAGAGCAAGGTAGTGCATAGGTAACAGTGGGGAGGAGGACGAAGGCTTCTACTGGAGAGCACCCACAACTTGCTTCTAACCAGCTGTGGGCACCTGGATCTCTGATTTTCTAGGAAATTCTCATTTTCACATTTCTATACGTGGTATTTCAATATTTATATATTGGTGGCTACTTCTGAAATTTTTTAAACACTGAGAGGGCCACAGTATTATATGTTTCAGTCTGGGTCTGGCCTTTTATAGCCAGTTTGAAATTTGTGCCTGGGACCAGGATGTGCATGATGGGGCCATTTACCCACTGGAGGTAGCAGCTGAGGACACTAGTGGCTTTCTGTAGAAAACCCTCTCATGGTGTTTTAAAGGAACATGATATGGGTGCATTTCTAGAAAAGAGAGTTTTGCTAGAAAAGACATAATAAAAATTTTTAAAAAATAATCAGCTCATCATTTCAGTGGACTAATGAAATGATTGGCACCATCTTGACTTAAGCTAGCCTTGCACTGACCTATGGCATAAGATAGATACTCCGTTTTGGAAAATTATTGGTGACTTCTTCCAAGTCACTGCTCATAATTTTTTAGAGATATATAACCAGGTGGTTTAATCAGTTCACTGTACCAATTTTTACATACTCCTATCTTTTATTATTCTGAACATTCACTTTGCACTTGAGAGACCAAAGGAGTCCTCACCGTTCCAGGGAGTTCTTTTGGAGCTACTCACAGCAAGTTCTCAACAGCTCCTCTCCAAAAATAACAGGTGGATTCACATCATTCTTTTTGGAAACCCCTTGATTAAGCTTTGAAGAAGTGATTCGTTGCTTCTATTTCCTTTTTGTTTTTTTTAAATGAAATCTCCAGAAGTATTTTCACTTTTAAGTTGAGGAACTGAATATTTTCCCGTATTCACATCCTCTATTTGATATTTATTTAGTCTTCCTACATGTCTTTACTTAGTTAATACCAGGAGAGATAAATATGGTGGCGCCTTTGCAGCCAAGCTTCAGTACATTAATATAAATTGTACACTAATTCCCCCAAAGCATATATATGTTGTAAACCTGAAGACTTTCCTCACAGCTGCTTATTGCTAAACAGTGCCTTGTCCAGAAGGGGACAATCTGTGTCTCTAATTGCTGTCACTGAAGCCGAGATTCATTATGTGACTTTCCCATTAAAATGTGAGCATTAATTTGTATAATGAAATATCACCCACTGCAGTGTTCATTAGCCATGCCCTACTGTATACGGCACATTGTTAGCTACCTAGAAACTGTAGTTAATTTCACTAATGGATATTTCCCTACTTAGTGTTTGGTAGGAAATTTATACTGTAACATTACCTCTTAAACTTTTAAGGAAATTTAAATTCAATCAATTATTTTCAACAAAAGTTTGGGATGTCATTAAGGCAGGAAGAGCAAGGATGAGGGACTATGGGGAAACAAAATGGGCTTTTAGTTTGTCTTAGAAATAGAAAAACGGTAGAGTTTGAATTCAAAACAAAAAGAAAAAAAAAGATCGTCTTCTTTTGGAGATTTTTTTTTTTTTAAATCATTGCTCATGTGGCTGTTCCCACACTGAGGACAGCACTACTTCCTTTCCTTTTGGGAAAGGAGATGGGAAAAGCAAACTCATTTTTGGAAATATATTCAATTTCATATTCCTGTTTGTTCAAGGTGTTGTAACAGCCTGGTTAACTTACAGAGACGAGGAAGTATGGCAGCACAGGAAGGAAGGTATGTGCACACCAGACAGAAGGCACCTGGATCAGGCTAGTGAAAATTTCCATTTTGGCCCACGTTTATGTGCCCATTGGTGTTTGGAAAGCCTTTGGAGGGGAGAGGCAGCTTCGATGATGGCACAAGAAGCTGACCGTCTCCAAGCCACAGGGAGAAATTCCGCCCCCCATCCATCCCAGGGGTCAGAGTATCTGCACACACTACCCTGGCCATTCCCCCTGCCTTGCCACTTCCCTAACCTCATTGTGCTAGTGAGGAAACTGAGGCACAGAGGGTCAAGGAGTCCTGGCCTCAGGCCAGTCTAAGTTAGGGGTAAAGGAAAAGCCGGGGTGCACAGTACTTCCCTTTTAGGTCACCTGGAGGCTGCGTCAACACAACTTGTGAGTATAAGTCACTTCCTTCTCTCCTGCTGGTTATGGTGTGGACACATGCTGTTAAAGAAATGTTGCATTAATTCCCTAAAGCAAGCAGGAAATTCACCCAGAAAAGTTAACAACATCAACATAGTGCAGTGGTCACGAGAATGGCACTCTGGATTATGACCAGTTTGCAACCTGTAATCCAGAATGGACAACTCTGGGCAGGTCACTTTCTGTCTCTGAGGCTCCGTGTCTTCCCTTGGAATGGTCCTGGGGATGGAATTATGGTTATTGAACTTCTGTACGGACCAAGGGCAAAGAAGTGCAGAGCTCAGCTCAGCACCTACACCTGGGAGTGTACAAAAAGTGAGGCTGTGGTCGCTGACCGTCCCTGCCACCCTCTCACCATTGAATTGTTCTGCCTTCAGTCAGCCAGTTCCCTCTTAATGCATAGCCCTCCCCAGCTCCCACTGTGGGCTGCCCCTTCCAGGGTTGCAGGGCAGAAGTCTTTTACTTCCACAGCTCTCTTTGGTCCCACATGAAAGGGAAACCTCATGCTTGGTGGTTGGAAAGCCAGCAAGGGCAAGGAAGACATCTCCCTGTGTCCCACTTGGCCAGCACCCTGCTGTGACATCACAGAGGCAGCCCCCAGGAGGTGGGTAGTGCCAGGCATGCCTTTCAGCCCAAGGCCAAGCCCCTGACCAGGGCTGAGACCCCTGGAAAACCACCCTGTGCAGATCCATTCTCATAAAGAGATTCCCAACTCAGGGCTGGACTGGTGTGTACAGCACATCAAAACCAGATTAATAAGCCACCACAGAATTTGAGAGGGGGGAAAAAAACTAATGAGATTTATTTTTAATTAGTTGCTGAACTTTAGGGCCTCTGAGTTATCATGAGTGAGGTTGCTTATTACATTTCTCTATAATGGTCATTCCTGAGACCACAGTATTCTCCTGGGAAACCCTCACACAGGTGAGTCACCTGAGTGGATCCAGCCTAGAGTCTCATGGCCCACGCAGGGGTGATACACCCATCCACAGATTTAAGGGACAAATGCACACTCCAGCCTTTCAGGAACCTGTGAGCACCTGCCTGCCTCCTGAACACCCTCCAGAATATCCCTAAACATCCACCTTCCTGAGTTGGGGTCAGAGAAGGGTTCATTGAGGAAGTGCATTTGTGGGCAGCCAATAATGCGACAATTGGCTAACCTTGCCAGAGAACTTGGGGACAGCCCTGTCTCAATCTGCGTATTTTGACTAAATGTTTGCCTGTGCATGCTTATGATAGTTAATTGTGTGTGTCCACCTGAGTGGGACCCCGGGGTGACTGGATATTTAGTTAAAGGTGACTCTGAGGATATGTGTGAGGGTGTTTCTGAATGAGATTAACACTTGAATCAGCGATTGCCTCCCTAAGGTGCATGGGCCTCCTCCAATCTGTTGATGGAAGGCCTGGATAGAACAGAAGGCTGAGGAAGAGAGAATTTGCCTGTCTGTCTTTGAACTGGGCATCAGTCTTCTGCATTTGATTCTGGCTCAAAAATAAAACTTACACCACTGGCTCTCCTGGGCCCCCAGCTTGTCAATTGCACATCTTGAGACTTAGCCTCCATGACTGCATGAGCCAGTTTCTTATCAAATGTGTTATATATAAACACATACAACAAAGACACATTCTGACAGATGTGTCACTAAGCAGTTTCATCCTGGTGCAAAACAGAGTGAACTTACACAAGCCTAGATGGTATAAGCCAGTCACTTGACGTAGCCTCTCAATGCAGTCAAGCAATAGCAGATATAAGGTATATGGGGTTTCTGCCAGCATGATACCCTATACTACTTTACAGTAAACTTTTTTGTAAGTAAGATTACGTTCTAAAATAACAATAAAAGATAAAGCAGAGGAAATACATAAACTAGTTACATAGAAGTCTATTATCATGATCAAATATTATGTACTATACATAATTGGACATGTTTTACATTTATACAACTAGGAGTGTGGTAGGTGTTTTACACCAGCATGCCCACAAACACATAGGGTGTCCTGCTAGGGTGAGATGACATCCCTAGGTGATAGGAATTAGGGGTTCCATTATAATGTGTATCTTCCATCTGCATGACTGAGCATCATTTTGTGACACATGCCCGCACCATCTCTGGCACGTTCTGTTTCTCTGGACAGCCCTGACACAGACTCCTTTCCAGCCTGCACTGACTGGTTTGCACTCAAATCGCAGCTCTGGTGCTCTAGGAGTGACATTGCCTAGGCCCAGGGATTGGGTCCTAATCAGCCCAGGGTAAAGTTTCCCAGGGGAGAGAAGTTTAGTTTCCCCTCAGTTGGGCAGCTATCGACATCTGCCCTACAGGGAGCCACTGGGGGAGTCTCTGGAATCAGGCAGGTGTTAGGGATTCCCATGGTCCTGCAGGTGCCTCCTCTATGCCCTTCACAGGTTTGGCTGAAGCCAGGGGACAGCAGAAACATCCTAGCTACCCGGCAGGCTGTCTCCAGCCCCCAGGTGTTCAGAGCAACCTGACTGGTGCCTGTACGCAGTGCCTCTAATAAACAGGTGTTGGGAGAAGAAGAGCAGTAATTAAGTTAATGCAGTGGAGGAAAGAAAGGAAAATGGTTTTTATCAGTCGATGTCATGCGATCAAGACTTCTAATAAAGATGGAGTGTGACAGGAAAATACAGAGAATGGGACCTCTTATAGCCCAACCAATTAAAATGTATTTATTACAGGTTGGATTTTTAAATGCACTCCTCTGAGCCCACTGCAGAAAAACTTCAGAAGATGACATTTTGGAGAACGTGTGTTTTTCTTCATAGACTTCTGCCTGCTGGACACCTCATTTGGAAATACAAAAACATAAGGAGCAAAGGGGAAGGAGTTCAGGGCATCTCAACCACTGGAGCCCCGTGAAATCATTTATTAACAAATAACTTGATTTTGATTTTTAATTACTTGTGTAATCTACACTTTTACATTGTCATAATGGATGTTTACTTCGGTGATTTATAACATGGAACACTTTCTGTTCTATTCAAATGCACAAGTGTAAGCATTTTCCAACTTCTTTGTTCTTAGATAAAAAGGAAATTGATCTTTATCTGGTTACCATTCTGCTTTTTAAACACTGCAGATACTGTTTCCGATGGGGTTGGTGTTGGTGGGGATGTGAGGTTTCCATGGCTTCTTTCATTTTCTCCCTTATTCTAGGAAGTTTCTGGAATACCTCTCCTGTCTTGCTTCTCTCAGAGTCTCCTAAGATGATTAGTCACAAACTTCAGAAGTTTGTGTGGCAGAAGTTTGGAAAAAGGTTTAAAATTGCAGAAAGCAATATCCATTTGCTTCCATATGGGTTCACCAGACTTCTGGCAGCTTTGGTCCTAACATTCCCAGAAGCACTCTGTGAAAGTGTCTACTCACCCCTGGGCAGGCTGATGGGTATGGTGTCCAAAGAATCAGTGATACCCCTCCTTGAGAGTTACTGCGGAGCCCTTTGCTTTGCTGATCTACTCTCACTGCAAGGTCAACCTCACCCAAAGTGAGCCTACCACCCAGCCAGTAAACCCAGCCCAGGGCACTGAATTCACATGGGATAGAAGTGTCGATCACAAGATGCGCCTGGCCTGGTTTCCACTCTTCTGTATAAAGTGGGTACCCTGAGGACAGCGTCCCTGTGCTGCAGTCTGTGGGTCTCACAGCTACTACCACAACTTAAGGTGCCACCAGCTCCAACCTGGGTAGGAAAAGAAATAGACATTGGCATAACCTGAGAAAGCCAGATGTCTGAGATAGCCTGCCTTGAGCCTGGCCCCTTTCACTAATTCCCTTACTAGTTCTTTCATTCAGCAAATACTTCCCGAGTGCCTTCTGTGAGCCTGGCTCTGTTGTAGTTATTAAAGACAGGGCTGGACAAACAGACGAAAGTCTTTGCTCTCCCAGAACTCCCACTCTAGTGCATGGACCAAGACAACAGAGTGTGCAAATGCATGTGTGTCAGAAGAGACCGCTTCCTTAACTGCTGGGGGAGGGGGTCTTCCATTCCATCTGCCCCTCAGGGATCCAGCACTTCAGTCTAACTGTCATACTGTGGTTTCTGATGGGTTCACGTGCTCTCTGGAAGATGAACCACATTCCCTACTGCACTTGACCCAATGTCACCTTGCAGGGATGGTGGGAGGGGGGCCATTCACTTACTCCAGCAACTGCTCTGTCACTCAACCTTTCAGACAGACTCACTGTGCCCCTACTAGGTGTGAGGAGCTCTTGTAGGCCCAGGAGTTATAGAAATGATATCAATTAAAAAGCTGGACAAGATTGCCACCCTCACAAATCTTAGGTTTTGCTTGATGGGAGACAAACAACACATTAGGAAATGAAAATTAAACCAAGTAAGATCAGTTCAGAATGTGTTAATTTATGAAGAAATTAAAGCAGAATGTGTGAGGGACATTTTAGACGGGGAAGTCAGGGATGGTCTCTCTGAATGGATCACAATGAAGCGAAGCCCCCAGAGACCGTATGGAGGAAGAATGTTCCAGGTAGATACTGGGGGTGCATAGGTCCTATAGCAGGAACAGGTATTCGGCACTAGAGGAAAAGAAAGAAGGCAAGGGTGTCTCAGAAAGATGATGAGGATGAAAACCAGTACAGGTTGGAGTGAGGAATGAAGTAGGGGCAGATTGCAGGGGACTTCTGGGAGGAAGCAGGAACTGGTACATGTTTTAGAACAGTCCTCTGGGGCCTGGGATAACTCCATGCTCCAAGGCAGGCAGGGCCAGTGACAATGCCCATCACACCCAGGCTATCAATGAGAAGGTAGCCTATTGCACACAGTCACTTGTCCCCAGAACTCCTCTCGGTGTCAGGGAGATGTGTGGGCATGGTGGGTTCCATGTAAAAGGCTCTTTGTCTTTAACTACACGATGCAGACGAGGCCCGTATGTACTCGATATCCCTGCACAACCCTGAGCATTATTGATTCCTTGGGAAATAGACCACAATTATTTTTGAAAATAGATGGCATATTTGTCTATCCTCTGAAGCAGCTCATACTCCAATAGATAAAGTGTCAGGAGAAAAATCAAAGAAAATGGAGGTGTCCATATCTCAGATAGATTTTTTTTTTTATATTGGCAACATACAAACAACTAGCAAAAAAGCTAAAAAGGATGACGGCTGAGGTACCAGGCAGAGAGCAGAAAAGAAGTCCTTAATGCAGAGGGCTAGTATGAGGCTAAAACCAGAGAAATGGCCAGAGCAGTCCAGTAGCCATTTTCCTCTGTTTGGCTAAGAGCATCTTGATGTTTCTTTTGAGGAGACAGAGCCATGAGTCCCCCAACCTCCACTGCATGTAGCATGAGCAGGCTGACTCCGTCTGTCCAGCCCCAGCGATGGCCTTGTAACCCCAGCTGGGCCAAAGGCCAGGCTTCCTGGCCATTTGAAGGAGCTCCTTAATCATTTCTGAACTTGAGAGGTCAAGCTGGGTCCCATCACTTCCACCCAAAAGATTCCTTGTTCAAGTATGGGTGTCAGGAGGCACTACTTCAGTGTGGTAGAAGAGCATCATCAGCACAACGCCCTGAAGCTCAGATAAAACATCATTATCCCAGACCTGGACCACATGGGATGGTGTCATTTGGGAGGGTGATCATTAAAGCATCAGGAAGTTAAGGTCATCACTGACCCACCAGTGCCCTACAGACAGGCCCGTTGAGGACGTTCCAGTGTTAGTGACTGACACAGTTGTGGACCTGGGCCAGAAACATGGCCAGGAGAGGATGGGGTGGTTACACCTCTTCCTCTGTCCTGTGTCCCCAGCTGCACCCAGCTCTCTCACCTGTGTGTATCCTCAGGTGGACCTTAAGGTGATGGGATGTCCGGAAAGTTTTCCCACAGTACGGACAGTCCTTCATGGCCGAGCCCAGGCTCCTGTCGCGAAGCAGCGCCGGCTGCTGGACACCAGCGGATCTCCCAGCCTCCTCGCCAATGTCTGCAGTGGAGGAGAAGCATTCTCACATCACTTCAGCACATGTCAGAAGTTGTTCACACCAAAACTGCTAACACCACACAAAGTTAAACATGTCAATACTACACCTGTCTATTTCATTCTTTAAATCTGACAGAATGCTGACAATTCATGTATTTTCTTGTTATTCTCTTAAATTATTTCATCTTTCCTATCATCATTTTAAGCAGCATATGGTACCTTTATATTGAACTGAATTAAACAAGAGAAGAAACAGCTGTGTCAGCAGCTGGTTTGATTTCTTCTTTTGCTTAGTTCCTATTAAATATATTTTTTCCAAAAGTTTAAAAATGTGGGTGTTTGTGGAATCTGATTAATTTATAATATGGGCTAGCTGGAGAGTTCACTATAGGATCCAAATCATGTTTGCATTATAGCTGGCAAAAAATAAAAAATAAATAAATAAATAAAAAGAAAGGATCTCAGCTGATTCCCAAAGACATGCAGACATACAGCTATTTTGGGACAGGAAAGAAAATTATCCAAAACCGATCATTTCTTCCTTGTAGAGTCTTGTATCCATTGCTGGCTGGTGTAATCGCATGAAAGGGAGAAGAAAAAGTATGGAAATGTGGTTCCACAATTAGCCCATGATAAACATATAGTGGCATATTCAAAGTCATGTGCAAAAACTCAGCTGCAAACCTCCCATAAACTTAGAGCCCTGCATTTAAATCTCCATGCAGTGACTTGAGAAGTTCCTCTGTAAAGTATCAATACAAATTTTCCTTCCTGCTGTTATTTGTTATGTAACCCAAACCATTAGAAAATGGAATAAAATTTACATACGGCTGCCTTCTGCACAGAAATGATGGGACATAATAGTAAATAAAACTGTGAAAATATCTAGTGGTTGGAGGATATGTTATTGCAATCCCCAAGGCCTGACATCACACTGTCGCAGAGGCGACATCAGGGGAGCAGAGCAGAAGTTGGGAATCTGCATGTCCAAGGAGGGGAGGTGAGGGAGCCATCTCTGGACTCCTTCCTGAGTCACAGGCCTCCCCACAATGCTGGAAGCTGAAGGCCTGGCATAGAATCCAAGCTCCTGGGGCTAGCAGGGTCCTTGCCGCAGATTCCAGCCCACCCTCTAGGCCTTGTGGTAAATCCCACTATGAGAACAAGGGAACCTTCTGTGATAATGAGCAGATCTGTGAGTTCTGCAGAGATGAGAATAAATAAAATTTGTACCTTCCAAGCAATGGAAAATGCAAATTGCTTCTATTCTGCAACATCCGTTCCTGGTGTTCTCTGCTAATGGCCGGAAGGGACAGACTTATAGACCATGAACAAGATGAAGGCAAACACACTTTATTCTTATTTGAATGTTTGCTCCAAGCAACTGTGGAAGCGCTTTGGCCTGGAGCATCCTTTGCATTTGGACCATGTATGACCAGATAATCGCCCTGGAAAAGTTCATTAAAGGCCCACTTTTAATCTTAATTTTCCCAACTCTTCTGGCCATTTGGAAGAGGAAGAGGCATTTAAAGGGTTTAATCATTCAGACTTTTTTTCTCACCATTTTGCACAAATGAAAAATGCATTTTGTGGACTAGGTTCATTCACATCTACAGCTCAAAGTCAGTCACCACCCTCCCAAGCTCTAGGTTGGTGGTTGCCGAGTGTCCCAGGGGCTGCTCTCAGAGGCGGTTCATCCTCAGCCCAGAAGGGCAATAGCCAAATGCCAATTCCAAGTCAACAAACCGAGGTTTAAACTAGGGAAACACTAGCTCCTCCTACCCATCTTCACCTACCCCAACCTACAAATCACTGTCTTTGTCTCCTGGCAGCACCCAGTTTTCCTTTTGCTGGAACCATGAGGTCAGCTTAAACTACCATGATCCTCATTAGTATTCTTCCACTCAAAACAGTTACGACACCCAAACTAAGTTTAGAGGCCAACGGCTGTCAGTTTGAATTGTAAACAGAACTTACGTGTCCTGGAATTTGGCTTTAGGCTAGAGGCCGGCAGGTGCAGGATTCTGAAGGTAAACTCCTGCAGGTCCTCCTATCCCATGATCTGCCCCTTTGCCCAGAAGCTTCTTCTCATTGTCCCCCCCGACTCCCGCCCTGTGAATGGCAGCAAGGTGGCAGCTATTGAATAAAAGCTGTAGGAGAGCTGATGGAGGGAGTATTTCTCCTGGAGCTTTGGGTAAGTGCTTGTCCAGAGCACATTCTAGATAAATATCGAGACAAGGCTGATGTGCTCCTCTGGAAGACTTTACAGAAGTCGAGGATGAGCTGTGCCTCAGTATATGTCACTCTATGTGATGGCCCGTATCTGTTTCCCTTTTATCTTTCTATCTTGGATATGTGTGGCCCAATAAAAAGAATAAATTTGTAAGATAAACAGCTTTCTTTGCAGATTTAAGAGTCTAATTTTCACTTTACACAGAAATGGTTTTTTCTGGGAGGGCCAGGAGGCCTATAGAGTTTACTCTTCGACTAATCCTCCTAGAAAAACAAACTCTGAGTAATGATGAAGGGGAATGGTGGGTGGTCCCAGGAAGTGTCCAGGGAGGCTGGAAGCCAAGTATAGTGAAGGCTGGGGAAGTTCTGGCCCAGCGGCACACTCATAGGCCCTGTGTGTAAGTCCAAAGTGGTACCTAGATGGGTGTGTGCTGGCCCCGCCCTGCCTGGAACCAAAGAGCCCCATTCCAAGGGGAAGAGGCCCTGTGCTCAGTGCCTTCTCTACCTGAGTGTAAAAGCCTGTTCCTCTGCAAATTGCAAGACCAACTTCCACGGCTTGGCCTGCCATACAGCACAGCCACTGGCCCCTGCCCACCACTCCAGGGAGCAGGCAGTAGATAGGAAGAGGCATGAGAAAAGTTGCCTCCGTGATCCTTGGTCAGACCATCTGTGGAATTTGAGTTTTGTTTTTTAAATTTCCTTTCCTCTAAGTTGTCATTTTTCTTTTCTTTCCTATCAGACACTTTCTTGAAAAGTGTGGGTAGACAGCAATTGGACACAGGACAGAGGACAGCCTGGAACTTACCATCTGATCCTACCTGCTCATCTGAGAAAGGAGGGGCCACCCTACCTAGGAGTGGGGCATTTGGCTGCAGGCGGCCAGTTATCTCTTTGCTTAACACACCCTTTTCTTGGCTCTGCTCTGAGGTCTGTGTGATGGAGAAATGGCTGGGAAATAGCTCCTGTGGGCTCTGTTTCTTTTCTCGACCCCACTGAATGTTTTGTATGGCTGCCACAAGTGATATTCCAGAGACACCCCAGCTGCATTTGCCCTCCTCCCACAGTGTCAGCCTAGAGTCAGTGAAATGGAATAGGTAAGCAATGACCCTGCCAGCTTTGTCCTGCGCCTACAAGTGGACAGTTATTTATTTGTTAAACAAAGAGGAGACAGATGCAAACCATTTCAAGTTTTGTTTCGCAAATACATTATTTGGGAGTGAGGGGCCATCAGACAACAGACCTTACTCATTTCATTTTCTCAAGGTCAGAAACCAAGTCTTCTACATTTCCATTTTCTTGTTTTAATTAATCTTCCAAGTGTACAGCAAGTTTGCCTAGGTCAAGTTGACATTAAAGAGCATACCTTCCCTGAGTCTTCCTAGGGGAGGGAACCCACAGCTGTGGACTGAAGAAAGGGGTGAGGGGTGGAGGGGATGACCATGGACCTTCTTAGAAGCGTCGTCATCCACTGAACCACAAACTGACAGTACTAGACAGATGAAGAGATGCTTGGAAAAACAATTAACATTCAAAGTTAAAGCCCAGATTCAAATGTTAAAGTCTAGATACTAGAGTAGCTGTTCAAAGCCATCCCTGAGACTGGCTATCTTGCTGTACACAAACATGATTTGAATTTATGGCTGCCTCATTATACACTCAACCTTATTAATATATGATATGTTTAGAATTTGAAAACTTGGTTCATAAAATGATTTTGTAACTTAAGGGCAGATTTCCCTGCAGGTTATCTTTAAACATACTTCTTGGTTTGTTTAAAATAGGCTTTTTTACCAAGAAGGCTGTCCCAGGAGTTGGGTGGTAGAGTCATTTCCTCCTGGATAGTGAAGCCCGGCTGTCCCTGGGCAAGTGTCTTCATGCCTCCCCTGGCCTTTGGTTCCTTTCTCACCCAAGGGCCTCGCGGGGTCCTTCAGCTCTGTCTTCCTGAAAGAATCCATGTCCACCCCAGGCTTTCTCTGACCACTGCCTCATAGTACCCTCACGCCAGAACTAAATAAGAAACTGGGGATGAATCTTCCAGAGATGGGAAGAAATGATTATCAAAGGGATAGTAAATGCTCCCAGAATATTTCATGGACTCCTCCATTTCTCAACATCCTCTGTGCTAAGTTGAGACCAGGTGACTCATTCCACCAATGGATGAAAAAGACACAGAGGATCAAGTAAGCCTGCACCTCTGCATCTCCCCAGACACAGTACCTTGCAACACCAGGATTAAGAGAGGAGAATCACAAAGTAGATAGCACCTGAGTGACTGAGCCACCAGACGGGTGGAAGCTGACCCAAATTAGACTTTTCATGAATGAGAAATAAAACATGGCGAAGCTAAACTTTAAACTTTTTAACTTTTTAGAAGACTGCTGTTATGGGAGGTGGTCAGGAACTGACTAAGAAGCATAGACCTCCTGATGAGGTGTTCTGGGTTCTACCTTATCTTCCAGTTAGTCCTATTAATTCACAGAATGAGAGACAGAGTCAGAGCCAGAGGCTCAAAGTAGGAACATGAGACAAAAGAAAGACAGTTATTTTTAAAAATTGTGCCTGTTTTCTCAGTTCTTACTTCATCCTAACTACAGACTGCCTGATCCTTCATAACTCCCAGGAGGACATTTTGGAAAGATTTCTGCTAAAAAAAAAAAAAAAAAAAAAAAAATGGAAAAATGGCATTGATGATGATGTTGTGGATGTTTGGTAGTGGTGCTGAAATCCATGCAGTGGATGGAGAATCACCCCAGCATCCTCGCATGAAAATGGTGCTCTTTGGACACCTGGGCATTTACTCCTTCGTTGCATAAAATGCCACGGTATTTTAATTTCTGTGGAACTTCCAGTGCTATAGTAAATACATTTTCCCTGATGACTTCTCAGTTAATTCTGAAAGTCTACCTTGTGCAAAGAGACCTCAAAAGCACAGCTCTCACTTCATTAATGGAGGGGGAAAAAATCTATTTGTGGAGATGAAGAGGGGAGGGGCTGTTCAGCAAAACCCCAAAACTCACCTCTCTCTTAATGTCTTTGTCTACATGTACTCAAGCTCTAAGGTCTTTTCAGGAGTGTTAAATAACTGACACCTTGGAGAAAGTCCTAAGGAATATACAGTTCCTCTTAAAAGCTTAACACTTTCCCTGATTTTGAAAACTTTAAAATTAATAGGCTCTAATAAAACAGTGATCATGGTGGCAAAGATTCAAGGTCAAGCTCAAAAAGAAGGTCCCCCTTTGGTTTTAAAAAAATGATTTAAAAATTAATGGTATGCATAAAACTATAACATCACTGTAAACAACTGTACTTAGTTCTTGGAAGATGTAACTCGTGGCTTGGGGTCGGTATTAACTTGTTTCTATTGTTTCATCAGAGCTCTGAGTTTTATGATAGCCATACACAGTCCAGTTAAACAGCTAAGTATTCATATGGATGGGTGGAAGTATTTGTTTAAACAGAGAGTTGTTTCCAAGAAGGATGCCCACTTATAAGAAGGCAAAATCCTGCTTCTCTGGGGGTTATTGGGAACAGGGGACTGGTCTGACCCCAGAGCATGTGAGGTGGAAAGGTGGAATGTTCTCAGTTTCACCATTTCCCACCTTCACCCCAAACTCAAAGTTGAGCCGAACTCCATTTGGTTTTGGCAAGATAGGATTTCTGGAATTGGGAAAATAGGTCATTAAGAGGCTAAAACTTTTTTTTTTTTAAGAGAGAAAATATAAGATACTAGGATTTCAAATAGCTTCTCTAGAGCAACATTTTGATGAGTTAAGTGAAAATGAATCAGAAACACATGGATTAAATTTCCCTTAAAATACACAAGGGCTTTAAAATCAAGCATTGCGGGCCAAATGTGTTTCTGGTTTGACCAAGCCCAGAGCCCTTTCTTAATCGCCTGGGGAGTCTGTGAAACTCTCCTGCTGGTGATTGGGCCACCCATGGGGGTCTCTTCCCTTCTGTATTATGTGATGCTGCTGTTGACAGTATCCCCTATAATCCTCTGGCTGCTGGCTCTTGTGGCCCTGAGGGTCAGCTCTGAGCTAAATGGGGGCAGCGTAGGGACTGTGAACCAATGATGTAAGAGGCAGGGTGTGGGATTCACAGAATCCACTGCAACATCAGGTGTGGTATGCGCTTTGGATTCTGCACACCCCTCTTCCCTCTATCCTGGTCAGGAACAGTGGGCTGTAGCCCAGTTCAGGTACCAACAAGGGTGAGCCAGGGCAATTAAGTCACCCAGGAACCTGGCCTTGGTGAGGAGAAGCAGAGAGAAGAATGAATCTGCAGAACAGCCCAGGGAGCTGCTGTCCCCTGGTACAGCCTGGTTCCTAGTACCTAGTTCCCTCAAGGGACAGACTGTCTCCTGGATTCATTGCTCTTTAAAGTCACCTTCAACTCTTCAAGGTCCACAAGCCCCTGCCCAAGGGGCCCCCACAACTGCTCTGACCTCATTCCTGCTGCCCTGCCTGTGTTCCAGCCCCCATCTTTCTCTGAAAGCTCCCCAAGGCTGGTTCCTTGTTGAGCACCTTGTTCCTGCTGCCCCTCCTTCTGGAACTCTCTTGCCCAGAACTCACAAGGAGACTTCTCATTCAGACACGGCCTCAGGAGGCCACCTCTGACCACCCTATTTTAGGGAAGGAATCTCCTGGTGCCCTTGCTCTCTGGATAGCTCTCTCCCTGGTGGGCTCCTTTATAGACATATGGCCCTTGCAGACTATTGCTGACCTGGATATTGACCTGCTTACTGCCTGCCCGCTCCCTGGAACATGAACGCCAAGAGAACAGGGTCCAGTTATTATTCAGAAACATTATATCACTAGCACATGGCAAGTACTCAGCTCATAGCAGGTGCTCAATAAATATTCTTTTGAATACACAGAAGAATCACAGGAGGCAAGAGAAATGAAATTCAGATACTCCAATCAGCTCCAGTGACAGAAAAGCTATTTCGATTAGCCTAGGAGAAAATGGTCCCAGGACATTATCAACATATCAGAAGTGCTTCAGAGTGCTCAGTGCAAGAATTCAGGACTGGAGTTTCAGGCAACAGGGTAGAGAAGGCAGGGGATGTCTAGGGAGACTTCCTGGAGGAAGTTTTCTCTCTTTCTCTAGGTGGAAGGAAACGCTAATGTACAACTGTAAAATCAAGGCCATGAGCAAGCTCTTTAGAATACTGAGGTCCATGGATGAATACGGCAGCTTTTGCTCCTGCATGTATGTACTCAATTCCTAACTAAAAGGCACCAGAAGAAACAGTCCCACAAAAGCACAAAGAGACGTTAATTCACAGAAGGGTACATTCAAACACATATTTGTGAAGTAATCTATGACCCAGTTGCTATTCTAATTATTCTAAAATATTTGTTATATCTTTCTTTTTTCATAATTTAAGTACTCCTTTCTCTCTGAAAAAAATAGAGAAAACTATAGAAGGCTCTACTTTCAGTAAAGCATAAATTCCCAAAAGATTTCTACATAATTTATTTTCTTTAAAAAAAAAACTATAGCTTTTAAGATCCTCTTAAGATAATTTACAGCCCCCTCCTAGATGGGTGGGGGTGGGGGTGGGGAGAAGATCGGGGGAGATCTAACTGCAGGAATTCTTACCTAAATGACACTGAGAACAAGCTGGACCGATCTTTTTTAAAATGCATTTGGTCAGTCGCCATAACTTGTGGAGCTGAGTTTCCCCCTGGGAATCACGCACATGGAAAGGAGAGAGGATGATTTGGAGATAACGTCTCCCCTGGAGACATGTTTTGCCATATTCTTTTTTAAACAAAGAAGACATCTTAAGCACCTTGCAATATCTTTCATTTAATAGTTGGCAGAAGGCAAGTCCCTGATGAACGCTGGCCTGTGTCTTTCTCTTTAACCAGCTGAGTGATCCAAGCTTTTAATATAGCCGTTCCAATTATTGTAAAAGTCATCTAGTACCTTATAACCACAAATATTGACAGTTTATTGCACAACACATTCCTGACATTTGAAGGTCACACCATACATAATACATACTCTTTTATAAAAGTGTCTGGAACAAAGAGATACATGATAAGCAATTACCTCTCCCAGCTTGTACGTATGTATAGTTCGGGGCGACTTGAGGTTGCACGGGAGGTATGTGCACCATTTTAAATAATCTATTAAGGCAGCACAGAGACATTCATGATGGATAATTATGAAATGGCTCATGCACACGCTGCAGTCGGATTGGCTGGCCGGGGCGTGGGGTCTGGGCAATTCTCTTCCACTGAGTTCGGGTCACAATGCCACTTCGCCACAGAGAGCCCTGCTTCACTTCACAATCGGATTTTCCCCAAAGCCATTAAGCATAAAAGACTCACAATATGTTCTTGTTTTTCATACTGGTTTACATGTGGCTGAAAGGAATTTTAAAAATCCACCAGGCCCAGTTCAGATGCGTCCCTAGGGGCACTGACCACAGCTTGGTCACAGCCACACCATCCCTCCCTGGGGTCATGGCATCTACAGGAACCTGTGGCATGCCAGCCCTGACCTGAGTCCAGCACAGGGATATGAGGCTGCCAGGCTTGAGAAGGGAGTTCAAAAATCTGGATTGACACTGAGGTCACTTGGAACTCCCCGGGGAAAATATTTGGTAAAGAAGGTGCTCTTCACTCAACCCTTCCCCAACAGTTTCTCTGTCTCTTGACCCCACTTGTAACTTCCAGAGTTATATCTCATAAAGAGGTTCAAACTACAGAATGAGTGGAGAGATTTTGCAATTCAAAAGGCCTTAGGTCAAAACAGAGTTCCAGAGAAGAGGATGCTGCTCAGTGATGGAGCACCTGCCTAGCATGTGTGAGGCGCTGAGTTTGACCCCTGTACTACAAAAACAAGAGCAAAGTCCATAACCTCTCTGAGCATCAGATTCCTTATCTGTAGAGATGGATCATAACCCATACCTTAAACAACTGCATACAGTAGGGTCCATAAATCACTTATCTCAGTGCCCCCCTGCACAGGGTATGCTCCAATTATCCAAGGTCTTTAACATGAATATTGCCAAAGCAACATCACGTATGCAAGGTTGCCGTGGGGTGTGAAGAGACCAGTGGTCATCAGTTCTATGGACTCAGAACATTTAAAGCCCCTGAACGAGGGAACACATTCCTTTCCTAAGAAGTCCAGGTTGGAGCAGTTTCTCCAAAGCTCTAACAACACAGGCAATTCTCCCAAGTACACAGCGAAAAACAATTCAGGCTGCAATTGAGCTTTGCATAGATGACAATCTTTAATCACAGATGAAGCGGCAGGTCATTAGAATCTACACCAAACTCCCTTCCAGATGATGCTGATGACTGTGGCTTAATATATATATAAGCGTATGCAAACACAAATATATATATATATGTGTGTGCCTGTATATATGTGCATATATATGTAATATATATACATATGTGTATATATATATATATATATATATACGTTTTTAAGAACTATATTAAAATAATCAGCAGACTCTCAAGATAATCAAAAAGTCCCTCCAAGAGTAATTTTATTCAGGCTTCCAGAATGAATGTCCTAAAATTTAAGACATGGGATGGAAATGATTTCTATAAAGATGACGTGTTTATTAGCATTAAATCCCAGGAAAGAGCACTTCCTTATAAAGAACACATTTTTGCATTTGAAAAGCAAGCCTATTAGACTGTGTGTGTTTCTTTAAGAAGCTATTCTGTTTTAGAGGGTAGCGTGTAAGATAGGGCACCACGTGATCAGGAGGTTGCTATGGTAAATATGCATTTTTTATTGAAGAGTAAACAGTGGCAGAAAACAAGTGTCAATTGCCAGCTCTGAAGTTACTGCCATTTTTGAGGTACACGGACTTAGCTAGCCCTTTTAATTTGAGGATCTTTATTAGAAGGACACCATCATCGAATCAAGATTTAAAATTATTTTGAATAAATGCTGAATTCTTCAATACTTTTATCAATAAATATTTTATGTGGCATGTAAAAATTTTTTTTTAAAAATCTGCCCAGCTCTGCCAATCAGACTCAACACAAAGATGTTTCTGGAGATCTGCTGCCCAGCTGGTGGGTCTCCAAAAGACAAAGCCTTCAGCCTTGGCTCAGGCCACATAGCAGAGGAGCCAAGGAGACAGCCGAGACCACCCCCATTGTCCTTATTGTCCCCTGTGTTGGTACCTGCTGCTGACAAATGGCAGCCAAAGCTGATGCCCTGTGAATGGCCTTCCTGGGCCAGCCTCAGTGCCCCTGGCAAGGCTGATGTCCCAGGCTGCTCAAAGGGCAGTGCATTTTAGCCAATATGACTGTCACACTTTAAGCAAAGTTCTCACTGTCTTCCCCTTTGTAGCCATTGGCAGGAGTGTGAATTTATTCCTGGTTGTTCTTGACTGACAACTTCATTTTCCTCTGATGCATTCACGTGTGTGATCCCTCCCAGGTTATAACTGGAGATAGAACCACATCCCATCCCTAGTGGGCCCTCAGCTAGCTTTGCTGGCTAGGTGAAGCTTGCACTTTGTCATTCTCTGTCACCAGTTCTCTTTCTAGCCTTCAAAGTGCAGAGGACTGGGGCAGGGATTCTTCATCCTGCACCCCGGCACATAGTAGGTGTCCAGATCTACCTGAGGAATGGAGGTGTGAATAAATGAACTGGTCCTAGCTCCAGGGCTAGCTGCCTAGCTTGCAGTTTCAGGCAGAAGGGTCAAGTTTGCACATTCTTCCTATGATCACAGAAGTACCAAGCACTGGCAAAGTTCTCAAAGGGAACTTACCAGCCTCTGGGAATCCCACAGACTAATCCAAAGGAATTTTGACCAGTGACAAAGAACTGACAAGACCCTTGCTCCTTGGAACTAGTGAACAAGAACCAGCAGTTCTGCTTATGTAGGGAAGAGGGAAGCAGCATCCACGTAGTCCCCAAAAGTGCTCAGAGAAGGCCTGGCCCTCCGCAACCATGTGGGAGACACATAAGCAGATGTTCATTACCTGAAGGCACCAGCTCAGGCATTAGAACACCTCATAACACTGAGGCTTGTTTGACTTAAGATCTGAGTTCGAATCTACATTCTGGAAGTGCTAAGTCTGTGAGTGGGAGCAAACTACTAATGATTCATGGACTTTAATTTCCTTGTTTGTAATAGTAGATCATTAGATAATGGTGTTTAGCACAAAGGAATCAGCATGTTTCCTGAAATGCAGGTGGTGCCTTTGCAAGACCTTTGTACATTTTATTCCTGTAGTGGTGCCAGGTCAAAGCAGGAAAGCCACTGGTGCTGCCATAAACAGCTCTGGACTCCAATCTGGAACTGCCACTTCTAAACTATGTATTTGCAAAAGTTTCTACCATTGCCCAGCCCCTAACACTGTCAGATGAGATTAAAGGCACCTATTTTACAATCCCTGGTAAAAACCAAATGACATCACCAGAGGAAAGAAATCTGGTAATTTCCCAACTTGCAGTCCCTTTAGCCCCACCAGGAGGTCCAAATCATAGATAAAGCATGACAGGCCAGCAGGTGATAACTCAGACAATGGAGTCAAGCAGGGCCCTCCAAGGTCACCCCTTCCCCTGCACATTCCAAGTAGGATTCATATTGTCATGGTGCATTGTGCCATCAACCCACTGTGACAGGAACCTGCATAGGCAAAGCAAGCCATTACCCACCGACATTCTCTAACCCTGAACTTACAGCTCATTTGTGTGCCTGTCTTCCAAACATCACTTTGAGATGAGTAGGTGAGGGCCTGGGAGGAGGAAGCCCTGGGAGGAGGGTAGGGGACTCAAATAGCAGGGAGAGGTGGGGTAGACAGGTCACAGCAGCTCAGGCCTCACATTCCCAGTTCCATCTGGAAGAAAACTGGTGGTGAAGGACACCACAGGGAGCTGCCTCTCAGCATCTCTGCCAAGTGCCCCACTCATCTGGATGTCCAATGGCCCACAACTGTACAGGTCAGTATGTCAGTCCTACACATGAGGAATCTGTATCCTGACAGAACCCCTGGCCAGCCCATGTTCTGTCCCAGGAAAGTGCAACCCAACATTAAGAAAGAACTTCAGAGTTATCTGTGGGCAGAGGGCTGTGACATGGGACCATGACAGGATTTGAGGGACGTTGCTATGGTACCTCCTGGGAACTTCCCTCAAGGATGCCTAACAAGGGTTCTGAAGCCACTCCCTCACCTCCCACCCAGCTTCTCTGGGTCTGTCTAGGGCATTTCCAGAACATCCTAAACTCCCTACACCAGCCCTACTGGCATACTAGATGGAAATCTCTATCATACCTTATAATCTCAGCACACACTTCTTTCTTCCTGAAAGACAAACCCCTCAAAACCAGCCCAGAACCCCCACCTCCACCCTGCCCAAGCACCCCACTTATTCTTGAAGGTTCTGCTCCAGTTCCTCCTCGCTTAGGGAGATGTTCTCTGACCTTCCAGACTAAGTCAGGTCAGCTCAGTCACTTTACCTGCACGGCCCTTGTCAGAGTATGTGCTTAGTACAGGTTGAGTATCCCTCATCTGAACCACTTGGGACTAACAGTGTTTTGGATTCTAGATTATTTTGGAGTTTTGGAAAATTTGCACATATACAATGGGATATCTCAGGGCTGGGACCCAAGTCTAAATAGGAAATCCATTTATGTTTCATAAAAACCTTCTGCACATAACCTGATGATAATTGTATGCAACAATTTTACAACTTATGTTTTGACTAAGGCCTGTTACATGAGGTCAGGTATAGATCATGTTGGAACTCCAAAAGTTTCAGGCTTTGGAGTATTATGGACTTTGGATTTTCAGCTAAGGAATGCTCAATCTGTTCACGTGTGTTATTACCTGTTTATTATTTTCTCTCCCATGATACTGTCCACTCTGTAAAGATTGGGGTGGGGTCTATTTTTCTTGTTCCCATGTCCCTTAGTGTCCTGGCATAGAGTGAATACTCAGTAAATACTGGCGACTGAGTGAATGGTGTCGGGAGGGCTGGGTAGCCTTTCCTCAACAGTGCCATCTAAGGGGGCTGCTTTTTCTTTTAGGTACAAACAAGCCTCCACTGACTGGCCCTTTCTAACAGTGTGAGATCCAACACCAAGTCCTGATGACCTGTATTTGAGAGGGCAGAGGCTGCAGCGGCTCTCATCAAAAAGGGAGGTGACACATGACACAGGAAGTCTGGTCTCTGTGTGACCTGTTCCCACTCCCTTGTCCTCTGCCAGTCCAGTCACTTCTCCTGGGGCTCCAGCCTGCTGCTTGTCCAGTTTCTCCTTCTCAGGGTGCAGGGTTCTCACCACTAGAGTTCAGGCCCAAGGAGGAGGAGGTGGAGAATTAACCTGTGTCCCTGGAGCTGCACCTGTCCCCCTGCTGCTCAAGGCTGCCCAAAACTCTTCCCACCACAGGGCCCCTCCCTATCCACACCTGCCAGGTCAAAGCCTGACATCTGCACAGAGACTGCTCTGCAATGAGCTTATGGCTCTCGGAAGCCCCACCCCAGAGCTGGGCCACGTGAGACAGGTGAAATAATTTGGGTAAACAGAACCTTAGGATGTAATCAGCTGGGTGGGTGCTGGCCCAGGACTGCTGCTGGTGGAAAAAGCAGAGTTCAGGCCCCAGGGCAGTACATCAGGCTGTTGGTTCTGCCTCAGTACTTCCACTGAGTTTCTGGGCCTGAGGAAAAGTCTGTCCAGACATATGTTCTTGGGGGCATCCCACATGCACCGCCAGAATAAGAAGGAATGCTGGTCTCTCCGTCTGTGTGGTGCTCACTGGATGCTCCTTTTCTTCTGCCAGGAACCCACGGCCCTCCAGGCTTGCTCACAGCTTCCCCTACCCCTCCTCCATCCCTCTCCCCTGGCTCACCCCCAGTGGGCACCACCCAATATCAGTTCCCCAATAACTCTTGGGTCTGCCTGATTTGCTGTGGCTTCTCCAGTCTCTAGTAAGGTGCCTGGCACACAGTTGGCACTAAATAAATAAGAATCTGACAAGACAACACCACTTTGCTTGGCTGGATACTGGTGACTTTTTCTTTAATATGGAAAATCACTTTCTCCTTCCCTTTGGAAACCCCTGTGCACTAATATTCAAACAGCATTGCACACACAGTGTTCATGATCCGTGATGCTAATTTCTATCCCATAACTGAGAGAGACAAGTAAATGTTGCAAGGTTATTCAAAACTCCTGCCCCTTATCCTCTGACTTTTCCTTAGGGGGAAGCTGCACAGGAATACATTTCCTCATCTGTATGTTAAAGCACGGTTATAATCCACCTATCATGATTGCAATTTTGGGAATCAAAACGGAGATCCAAAACAGCAGTGTGATCTACATTTTAGCCACATACATTATAATAAATTAAGTCAAAGAAAGAGTTTTGCATTAACTATAGCTCTGTTTCTTTAATACCCTATAAGAATACTGAAGTCACTCTCCAGAGCACTGGGCCTTCTTTGCCTCCTGCCCAGGCTGCTGCATTGCTATTGCCCCACTGCCTGCAAAGGGACATTATGAGGCCAGCTGCCCAGTGACAGCAGCATTGGGCATTTGGAGCATCGACTTGATCTGGTTTCTTTGCTGTGGGTTTGAAACTGCCCAAGAGAAGCTGTCTGGTTGTAAGCATGCAGAAGCTTCTGGAAAGAAACATGGTGGGCAGCAGACAAATGGGAGAGTATTAGACTGATATTTGTGGACACACAGCTCAAGTGGATGGACCTGGATCAGGGAGGTAGAGGGGATGCACAGTGCCCACCACCCAAATGACAGCCCAAGTTCTCTTCCATCTTGGGCCTCTTCTTCCACTTCTATAATATGCAGGGCTAGGAAAAAGGTACGGTTCCCACAGGATTTTCAGGTGCTAAATATGTTTATAACATCTACAAATTTGGGACATTTCACTCACATGTGGTCAGGGGTTCTAGCTTCTCTTAAGAAACTGCTATCTCCCAAAGCCGGTCCTTGGTGCCAAGGATCAATGGCGGCTTTGACTGAAGAGTCAGTGTTTCCTCCCCTGTCCGTCCCTTCCCCATCTCAGCTCACTACCTGGCTGGCCCTACCCTGTAGGCCTCTTTCTGAATTTGCCATCTCAGCCCAGAGGATCTTTTTCACCTCTAAAAACATTCTTAATAATCTCAGTTGAGCAAACAAGGCAGAAGCCTCCAGACTAATTCTCATAATTATGATGGGTCTATTATTTCAAAGTCTGTGATGATTGTGGGGTCAGGTACTCAGAGGAAGAGGGAAAGAAACATTCTTTTAAAGCAATGCGGCAAATGTCCTTTGATTTCTTTGCTATAACACCAAATTGCATCCAGAAATTCTGAAACGTGTGCTCAGAACCTTAGTCAAATTTCAAAGAGGACTCAGGAGGAAGGGCAGTGATCAGGACCATGGAGTGGCCAGAAGGTCAATTGAGGACCATGTCCCGGGATTCAGTGGTGAGTCCCAAGTGAAGAGGGTGGTGACACCTTCTCCCTGCTGACCTGAGCTGGGGGTCTCTGTTCACATCTGGCCTTCACCCATCTGCTCCAGGCTTGGAAGGCTGGATCTTCTTTCCACCACCCCAGGAGCTTCCTCCTCTTCCTCCATGGCTGCCACAAAGCCTTGCCTGGCCTCCCCAGCACACCTCGTCCCTCTGAACCTTTTCCCAACATTTCGACACAGTGCCATGCTGCTTTGGACTGCTCACTAATTTTCATCACGTGTTTTGATTCCAGCCTGCTTACCAAGGGCACCCCGTGGGTGTGTCTGTCTCATAATCACTAACAAAGCCGGGCGAAGGGCTGGCCCACAGAGTCACTCAATAAACACATGTTGGTTGACCTTTCCATTGTGAAAGATACCATTATTATCTCCTCCAGGGCTTTTTTTGCAGGATTTCTTCAGGGAGAAAGACGGCTCCAATCAAGTAGCTCAAAAAGCTTTAGACTTTCTGGCCTCTTTCTCTCTGCGTTCGGGCCCCCAGCATTGGCTTCCATGTTCTCATCCTGGAACTCCTGAGCTAATTCATCTGACAAGTATGAATGGAGTGCCTGAGATAGACGCAGAGGAACACAAAATAGGCTGCTGGCCTGTGCAAGGAGAGGTTTCCCAAGAGCACCATGGTGGACAGTAAAGGAGGCATCCGGAAATTTCCAGACTAATTTCCATCTTGCATTGAGGTGCCTGGTACTCTCCATGGTCCTCGTTCATTTTAAAGAATTAGGCTAATGCAAACAGAACCCACTCCTCCTTTCTGCCTTGGCCCCTATGAACAAATCGCTGGACCTATCTAAGGTTCTCATCTGGGTCCATTAATGGACATTCTTGCTTCATTTCTGGGAACTTCCATGAAGAAGAGGAAGAGCAGGAAGCAATTTCATGTCCACCTCCACTTTGTCCACCATGAATCTGACACTAAGGGATGAGTCCAAGGTAGCCCCTGTTTTTTTTTTTTTGTTGTTGTTTTTGTTTTTTGTTTTTGCGGTACTGGGGATCGAACTCAGGGCCTTGTGCTTGGGAGGCAAGCACTCTACCAGCTGAGCTATCTCCCCAGCCCAGCCCCTCTGTTTTATCAATGACACTCTGAGGTGTCTTCATTGCTCCTGTACTATTCCAGAGTTCTTGCTAAGCTCTAGGTCTGGACCAACAGCATGACACTCCCATTGAGGAAGAGTAGAGCTGAGATTTTTACTCAAAAGGAGTTTAACATGCATGAAGAAGGACAAAATAAATATGCCAAGTATAATAGCACTAACACCAAAATTGGAACTAATGTTAACCTAACCGATAATGATGACAATTATTATCATGACAGAGGCTAACATTCACTGCTTGCCTACATATGATCTAAATCCATTCACATCAGCCCCGCAGGTTAGGAAGTATTGCCATCCCATTGAACAGGTGAGAAAACTGAGGCATATGGAGTTGAAATAACAAGTCCAGGTGAGGATAGAACAGATGGAGTCAAGGTCTCCTGACTCCTGACATGGGCTGAGGTTAACAGTGAGTGTTCCTGGTACTATGAGTACAAGATGGAGATGAAGGGTCAAGGGGAGCTGCTGGGTGGGGGGCTGGGGAGAGCTGAGAAGCTTTGGGAATGCGGTGTGGGAGTCCTTGGAGA